>NC_141048.1:8867530-9515030 GCF_041138505.1 Cibotium barometz | reverse complement strand
GATTGTGTAGATAGAATCCATATAATTAGCCTTTGGGGAATTTTCCACATTGAGCATGAAAGGAGGGAGGCACTTCAAAAAACATTCCTTCCTTTTTAAGAGGGGATTGTGTAGATAGAAGCCCTATAATTAGCCTTTGGGGATTTGTCCTTCCTTTTTAAGAGGGGATTGTGTAGATAGAAGCCCCACAATTAGCCTTTGGGGATTTGTCCACATTGAGCATGAAAGGTGTTAAAACCCTAAGATCTCTCTAGATAATTGTTATGCATAAACATGCATAAATCAGGCATAAACTCATCCACCCCGAGCCCAAGGGATGCACACATGAAATATAATGAAATACATCATAATTTACCTTAATGTCCCATACCATCAAGAGGTATAACTCCAATCCAATAGCATGTAGCTATAATGTGAAATGGTAGGTGAGTAGATATGATCCTCTACACAAGAGACCATAGCCTAAGCCTCCAAGCCCCCCTTGAGTGCCCTATTCCCCTATTATATAGGAGGGCCCTCAAGTGACTCTTGACTCTCCATTTCCCATGTGTGACCCTTGGATGCCTGACTCTAACCTTAACCCTTAAGGTTAGTCCTAACCCATGCTCCACTAGAGCTTGTTTCCATGCTCCCATGCTCGCAAGCCTAATGTGGGTTAGCCTCCTAGTATATGCACTCATAATGTGCATATAACATACTTCCACTCTCTCAAAACATTGCACTCTTGCAATGAAAAGAAGGAGAACTGCGCTGAACAATCTCAACTGACTCCCAAGCCGAATCCTCTATTTCCCTATCTTTCCACCTAATTTTAACCTCAGGGATTAGTCAACTACAAAGTTTCCTTTCCTTGAATTCAAGTACCTTATCAGGTTTATCTGGAACATAGGATAATTCTTCGACTTCAATGAGTTCTTGAGGAGTAACTGTGCTATCCTCACCTCCCAGTTTCCCTTTCAATCTATTGATATGAAAGACTGGATGAACTCTAACATGTGGAGGTAGTTTAAGTTCATATGCGCAACCGTGCCAATCCGATGTATAACTCAAAATGGACCACAATATCTAGGAGATAAATTCAAGCATTTTCCTGTTGACAAAGTCTGAGAATCTTTAGGAACTTTTAAATAAATCAACGCTCCTGGTTCAAAAGACCAAATTGAGCGTCCTCTATCAACATAGAACCGTGCCCTATCCTAAGCACTCCTGATAGAATTCCGAGCTTCGGTCAACATTTCCTACATATCACGCAAGAAATCCCTCGATGCATCAAGCTCGATGTCCTTAAGACTGACATCAATAGGTGCCGTGGGTTGATACCCATACATAAGCATGAACGGACTAAAACCAATAGCCGTATGTTTAAAACTGCTATAGGCAAATTCCATCATTGGAAGATATTTTTCCCAATTTGATGCTTTTCCAGAGACATATGCATGAAGCATATCCTCTACAATCTGATTCATACGCTCTATTTGCCCATCAGACTCTACGGATGATCAGAGGAATTCATACTCAAAGTAGTTTCCTCATTTTGTAAACCATTCGGACTAAAGTAGGAAAACATGGCATTATAACAGCAGGAACCAGGGATTCATCGGCGCCCGGACGTACCCACATCTGTACATGGAATTATCGGTATCTCGAGTTACCCATATCAACATAGAGAGTCATCAACGTCTCGACTGCGGATGATCAGAGGAATTCATACTCAAAGTAGTTTCCTCATTTTGTAAACCATTCGGAATAAAGTAGAAAACATGGTATTATAACAGCAGGAACCAGGGATTCATCAGACTGCGGATGATCAGAGGAATTCATACTCAAAGTAGTTTCCTCATTTTGTAAACCATTCGGAATAAAGTAGGAAAACATGGCATTATAACAACAGGGATTCATCAGACTACGGATGATCAGAGAAATTCATACTCGAAGTAGTTTCTTCATTTTGTAAACCATTCAAAATAAAGTAGGAAAACATGGCATTATAACAGCAGGAACCAGGGATTCATCGGCGCCCAGACGTACCCACATCTGTACATGGAATTATCGGTGTCTCGAGTTACCTATATCAACATAGAGAGTCATCAACGTCTCGATGAGTCACATATGTCCATCCGTAAACCATCTGGTTGACTGTATATATCACCTAAAAAGTACAGAGCTAGAGAAAGAAATGCCAACAAAGGAAGAATCCAAATTTCCTTAATCCAAACACAACAAGATAAACTAGTTGAACTCTAAAGAAAGAGATTTTAACAAGTGAAAATGCCGACGAGATTACACTCATCAATACATGCAGGCTATAGATAAAAGAAGTTTATCTAGAGAGAATGCCTACACTATAACTTATAGTGAATTCAGAAAATGAGATTGTCTTTGAATGTTGAGGTCAACATGCCAAGTGATGTAAGCAAAGCAACAATCCTGAGCCCAAATTATCCCATAAGATAATATATGTGAGGGATCACTAGCGTCCCATACCACTATGATACCACCCCTACATATCTTACCGATTGGAAACTCCCTAGTATGCCATCTAGGAAATATGAATAAAATCCTGTATAAAAGGAATAAGATGGCCTTATCCTAGACTTTCACATACTAAAACCTTGTCTCTATATACTTGAGACCACATCAAGGAATAACCCTTATCGAGTACATCATTAGAAAAGAATTTTGAATTATTGGTGCCTTTCTAATGATAACTACCCAAAACACAATAAAGTTAGGGTAGAAAAATAACTCACCTAGATACATAAGCAACTAGGTATCCAAGTTGGAATATGTACAAAAGAACAAGCAATATACTCCAAAATTAAGTGCAAAAAACGAAGGCGAATGCTACCTTCAAAGCATATGAAATTATCCATAAGATTAAAAGATCCTAATAAAACCATGGATAAAAGCATAGAAGCTCCTCAAATCCATGAAAACCATAGTTGATCCATAAAAATCAATGCATGTCATCTAATGGTCATTAATCATGCCAAAAGAAGCATTAAAATTGGTGGCCAACTCATCAATCCGGAGTATATGAACGTAGTGTCGTTCCAACAAAACTCCAAAGTAAGCAAGTTAAACACATGTGTGTAACACTCATTAAAAAACCCCTAGATACAAGTGATCTACGCAGGACCTGATGAGTCCATATAAAACTTAGAAAACATCCAATAAAATCCACCAAAACAAACAAATCAACTAACCCATGATAGAATTTATCATAGGCTTAAGAAATTAAGCATAGACTACACGTAAATAAGTGAAAAATAAATTATCATGGACAAGTGTCAAAGGGAGACACACTTTAACACAGATTATAGCCATCATTGAAGAAATTAAGAAACATGTCCAAAAAGAATGGCTAAACAATGGTAAAAAATCATGAAAACATCGTTTAGAATTAATCCAAACAGAAATAACTATTAATACAAGGTATAATCGTATTTATAATATGCAAATAACCCGCATCTATCTAATGTCAGCACGAGAAAATGTACTTCAACATTAAATAACCCTCGAAAATATTAAATTATCGAGAAAAAGAATTATCATGATTTTTTCCTAATTTTTTCTAATTTTCTAGGGCCTCAAAATACGATAATTTTAAATTCCACCAAACCTATCTTATGGCATTCCAAACCTATATTTTTCTAGAAAATTTTCAGCAAATAGATTTGCTAAAATACCATTGATATTTTAAAAAACCAATTTCTAGGATTTTAAAAAATAATTTCTAGAATATTCCTAATTTTTCCTGAGAATCCCATCGTTCACGAAATTTCCATCAAATCCAATGAAAATTTTTAATTTTAATGGATTTTCTAATTTTCAAGGTTAAAAAATATATTTTTAAAGAAATTTGAATGGTCACGGGCGCTCAAAGGGACACACCACATGCCAAACACCAACCCCACATTTTCCGTAAATTTAAAATAACCTTTGTCTAAATTTTCACTAATTTTTAGGATTTTTTTGAAAATTTTAATTTACCTCGAACGCATTTAGAATACGAACAATCAAAAAATTTTGTAATTCCAATGGTTTTCCCGGAATACAGAAAGCCAATAGTTACGGGTAAATGAAAAGACAAAAAAAAACAGAATGTGAAAGGTTAAAAGTTTCCGGAATCCGAAAGGTCAAAAGATTTTGCGGAATTCGGAAAGCCAAAAGGTTTCTCGGGAATGCGGAAAGCCAAAGGGTTTCCTGGAAGATGAAAAGCCAAAAGGCACCAAGAAAAAATTTCCATAAATTTTCAGAGAATTTTCTTTTCTTAGATTTCAAATTTTCTTCCTTTTTTAAGGCTTTTTCTCCCAGCTTAATTTTTGAAAATATTTTTAAAAAGAAACCCTTTTTTTATATTTTTTAAAGCTTAAAAAAAACAAAGCTTTTTTAAGCTTTAATAAAAAGCTTATAAATTTAAAAAGGGGGGGGGGGATTTTTGCCGGCGGCCTGCAGCGCAGCTCCCCCTCCTGCGTGCGAGAAAAGCAGAGTAAGAGAGAGATGATTTCATTCATCATCTCTCCACACTCTTCTCTCCTCTCCATCTTCTCCACTCAATTCACTCTACACCCCCTCCTTCTCTCTCTGTTAGGAGAGAGGTTAACTTTTGATTAACTTTTAATTAATCTTTTTAATCATAATAAAATCATAATTATGATTAACATTAATAAAAAATATGTTTTTTTAAAGAGGTGTTTATACATGCGAGAGGAAAATAGAAGGAAAATTCAGAATTGAGAGACGAAGAGGGTCCCACGCACATGGGAGAGCATTCAATGCATCCAAATGCTGCCCCCTACTGCATTTCAGCAGAAAATCGACAGAAATTTGATCGCATACCCGTGAAAAACCTGCAAAAAAGTATAAAAAATAAAAATTTTAACCATAAAAATGCTCCAAAAAAATTTAAAAATTAGAAAAAAATTCCTAAAAATTCTAGAAATTTAGGGAATCCATTCTATAAAAAATATCCACACTAAAATATGTGGTATTTTCATAAAAATTTTCATTAATGCTTATTTTAAACTATAAAAAATAGGAAAAAATAGCATTAAACTCACGAAATTCCCCCGCAACATTGATTCGTCCATTGAATAATAGTAACACGCGTTCCAATTGCCATATCGACAATCCATGTGCAAATCATCAACACAAATCAACAAAATAACATTTTTATTAGTAAATATTAAAATTTACTTCAAAAAAATTATCAAAAATTACAATAAAAAAGAAGAATCAACAACCATTAACTAGAGATTGTTCTGATACCATTGTTAAAACCCTAAGATCTCTCTAGATAATTGTTATGCATAAACATGCATAAATGAGGCATAAACTCATCCACCCAACCACCCCCAAGCCCAAGGGATGCACACATGAAATATAATGAAATACATCATACCTTTACCTTGATGTCCCATACCATCAAGAGGTATAACTCCAATCCAATAGCATGTACCACCCGACCACCCCCGAGCGTCACCTAAAAAGTAGATAACAAAGTAGAGTTCCAATAGAGGGAGAGAGAGAGACTTTATTGTATTGCAAAAGAGATTACAATGGAAAAAGTACTTCTATGAAGAAGCTCGACCACCCGACCACCCCCGAGCGTCACCTATAAATCACTTTTAAACTTTATCTACATGCATGATACAAAAAAGTTTATTATGGCCTACAAGGGTCTATTATGGCCTACAAGGGTCTATTTTACAGAGATAGTGGTTGTTTTTTCCTAATTTTAAAAAATTAGAAAAAAAATTCTAAAAATTTAGGGAATCCATTATACCAAAAATATCCACAATAAAATATATGGTATTTTCATAAAAATTTTCATTAATGTTTATTTTAAACTATAAAAAATAGAAAAAAATAGCATTAAACTCACGGAATTCTCCCACAACGTTGATTCGTCCATTGAATAATAGTAACACGCGTTTCAATTGCCATATCGACTATCCATGTGCAAATCATCAACACAAATCATTAAAATAATATTTTTATTAGTAAATATTAAAATTTACTTTAAAAAAATGTCAAAAATTATAATAAAAAAGAAGAATCAATAACAATTAACTAGAGTTTGTTCTGATACCATTGTTAAAACCCTAAGATCTCTTTAGATAATTGTAATGCATAAACATGCATAAATCAGGCATAAATTCATCCACCCAACCACCCCCAAGCCCAAGGGATGCACACATGAAATACATCATACCTTTACCTTGATGTTCCATACCATCAAGATGTATAACTCCAATCCAATAGCATGTAGCTATAGTATGAAATGGTAGGTGAGTAGATATGATTCTCTACACAAGAGATCATAGCCTAAGCCTCCAAGCCCCCCTTGAGTGTGCCCCATGCCCCTATTATATAGGAGGGCCCTCAAGTGACTCTTGACTCTCCATTTCCCATGTGTGACCCTTGGATGCCTGATTCTAACCTTAATCCTTAAGGTTAGTCCTAACCCATGCTCCACTAAAGCTTATTCCCATGCCCCATGCTCACAAGCCTAATGTGGGTTAGCCTCCTAGTACATGCACTCATAATGTGCGTATAACAAAAGGAGGGGAGGAGGAGGAGGCAAGGGAGAGTGTATGAGCATGTTGATGGGGAGTTACAACGCAACTCCCCATCTCAACGCAATAATGCATAGTGTATAATGAATAATCATACAAGTGTGTGTATGACATTAGTGAAAAGTAATATGTGCTTATGATTCACCAAAGTCTTGATGACACTAGAAACTTCATGACTTTCACTTCCCAATGTATTTGAATGTAATTCTTATATAATATAGAATGCCCATGGGCCACCACATACCACCTTTCCAATGTATTTGATTGTAATGCTTATATAACATAGAATGCACATGGGCTACCACATACCACCTTCTTATCCATCATGTAGGCGCATGAGCTTTGAAGCATTTGCTCATAGCATGGGCATTCATTATGGGACCAAGGATGATTTTTAACGGGTTGGGTCACCCTTCAAAATGTCAGGTTTGGTAGAGATTGTAACAAGACCGCCGCTTCAAACACAATACAGAATATTGATAGACAACAAAGTAGAGTTCCAATAGAGGGAGAGAGAGAGACTTTATTGTATTGCAAAAGAGATTACAATGGAAAAAGTACTTCTATGAAGAAGCTCGACCACCCGACCACCCCCGAGCGTTTGTATGCATAGGCTGCCTTGATCACACTCACACTCGCAATCACACTCTCAATCACAATCATGCTCTCAATTACATTCACAATCGCAATCACAAGAGGTCTCGCGATATATGTGTCACACACGCTCGCGGTATGCCCAATATAGAGAGACGCGTTCGCCCAAAATAGCCAAAAGCGAGACGGTGCTCCAAAAACACGCGGCCCTTTCCTGCAAATTTGGTACGCGGTCGATGCTGCAAAAACGTGGTAAAAAACAAAAGAAAACTTTTCGAAAAGATTAGCAAAGTTGACCCTTCTTCAAGCTTCCGTATCTCCAAAACTGATGAGAATTTACCTGCGCTCGTGAGATAGTGTTTTGTTCTCCTCGGCGAGCTCTACAAGCACCGTGAGACACTCTCTCTCCAGACTTGCCTTCGAATTCTCAAAAACAGACTTTAATATTGAATTTTCTAGAGAGAGAATGAAAAACAGGCATTTTCTTACTTTTTCTCTAATCTAAGGCATCAAACGAGATTAAAAACGACTAAAGTATGAAACCTTCACTCTGGCAAAGTTGTTCTATGTGATAAGGACTACATTTCATACATACAAAACTTTTTCTCTAATCTAAGGCATCAAACGAGATTGAAAACGACTAAAGTATGAAACCTTCACTCTGGCAAAGTTGTTCTATGTGATAAGGACTACATTTCATACATACAAAACTTTTTCTAATTCAATCCATAACATGCTCAAAAATCAATCCCAATGTATGCACTTGTGAAGGTGGGATGAGTCACTGTCTCAGAACATGCCCATATGAGACTTTGCACAAACATCCAAAATCACCTAAAAATCACTTTTAAACTTTATCTACATGCATGATACAAAAAAGTTTATTATGGCCTACAAGGGTCTATTACAGAGATAGTGGTTGTTTTTTCACATATTCCCTTATTTTTTGATGGTCACTCAAAGTAAAAGATTGTATTTAATGGCCAAATATCCCAAAACCAGCATGACACCTGTCAAATAGCAACCATGTGTGGAATTTTGCATCCCCTAAAACCATTTTTTAAAGCAATTAAAAAACTTATAACTACCAAATTTATAGGTTTATCTTGGAAATTTACATATTTTTGAGCTTTTATGTACTTGAACGTTTTCTTTTTGATTAGGCTAGCTGGCATTTCTTTCATTACTTTATTAAAGGTTTATTTTGGCCTTCCAAATATAGCATGTCATGTTGTTATATCCTGGAAACTTCCTGCATTCTGTGTGTGTGTGTGTGTGTGTGTGTGTGTGTGTGTGTTATAAGGAGTAAATTCATGGAATTTAACATTTCCATGTTTTTCATTATTTATGAATTCTCCTAGATGACAATAAGAAGAGGAACTATTTATGAATTTTCACGTTTTTCATTATTTATGAAATTATTTTAGACTATGAGCAGACAACAACAACAAGATGAAATATTTATCACATATATTTAGTGAAGTAAAAAGGCCACCGCATTGAAGAGGCTCAATGGCTACTTGATCATGTCCTCGTTATGCCCATCCATCCGTGATTACATCTTTTATTAATATTCACTCATGATTATTTCAGATTTTGTGAACTAAGGATAGGTACTTCTTATATTTCCACCTTTTATTATTATTATTTATAAGTACAATTGCTTCTTACTCTTGAGGCATGTTATGAGGAGATAATTCATGGAATTTAATATTCCCACACGTTTTTCATTATTTGTGAATTCTCATAGACGGGTTTAGATTGGGATGTCTTTCTAAATCTGGGCGATAGTAGCTTACTTTGCTTTATTACAGAGCGATCTCTCTCTCTCTCTCTCTCTCTCTCTCTCTCTCTCTCTCTCTCTCTCTCCGCACAAAAATCTCTTTCTATGAATTAGGATGCTACAAGGGTGCTGCCTCGAGAAGGAGGGTGCCGTCGATTTGTTGAAGGCCTTAAGGTTGATAACCTTTCATTCCCAAGGTCTCATTTCATTAACGCCACAACATTTGCATTAATTAATGTTCAACAATAGAGCACATATTCCCTCAAAGGAACTAAAATGCCTTGAATTTAAAGAAATCGAGATTTGATTTCTACCAAAGTAAAAGTTAGCAACATAAGGCTGGTTGTCTTGGTTCCCACCGCCAACATCATTAGGATAACAAAAGGCCGACCGACAGCTGTCCGTGAGGAGACCGGCTTGCCGACCTATATATAGGCACCTCGTCCCATTTCCCTTGGCAAAACGTCAGAGATCGTGGACATACACAGTTACGTTATCGCCGGGTTTGATCTTCGTGTTTTTTTCGTTACTCTGTCAATCTTTTTTTTGCATCAGAAGGTGGAGAGCAGTGGTCTGAATTTCTCTCTGTTCTGCGAGTTATGGCCTTTCTTTTATTCTTTGTTGTGTGTTTCAAAAGCAGAAGCGTGATGAGTAGAGCAGGTCTTTTGACCCTTGTTTCTTCATGCTTTTATGTATGCTTGCATCAGAAGACCAGTTCTGCGGAGAGCAGTTCTGTTGTTATTTAAATCGATGGGCTTCTTCTTAATTCAAGATAGGAAGCATCAGGTTGTTTTGAATAGGTTTCTTTTCATTGCCTTCTCAGAGGTGAAGATACAAAGTCGAACAGGATATGGTTCTGTCTTACTAGAAGGGCAATTTGATGTGTGAACTCCTACCTTGCCGTCGTGTATGCATGCTGTGCTGCCTTACATTTTCATCTGGTGACTACATCTCGGCTCATTTGTTGGTCTATCTCACCTTTGGTACATTTTCCGCTGGCCTCGTAACATGTCAATGTCCATTCGGACATGTTAATCATTAGTGTCCATGTTAGTGTGTTTTTGTGACGGCCACCAGGAGCTATGTTGCCCTTGAATCCGCATACCATACATGCATGGCCATGGGCATTTTCATGATGGTTTTTTTTTTAATATTCTGATCCTGTTTGTCTGTGTGCCGCATTGTCTAGTCCCAAATATCGCACAGGTAAGTACCAGATTTCAATTGTTTTATTGCAAAAACTTGTTCCTGTCCATATTTTGCATTAGAATCTAGGAAGCTTCATCGAAATTTGGCATTGAATGCTGCTTTATGTGCCATTTTTGCATATTGATTTTTGCTTGAATGTGCAGATCTTATTGTTTAGCTTGAACTGGGTAACCCCTCAGATACACTGGAGCAAGAGAGCTGGCAAGTGGTACTTGCCTTTTATGAGGCACTAGCCGCCGGTGACGCAGAAGCTGTACAGGGGCTGTTAGCCTCGGATGATTTAGAGTGGCGGTTTTATGGTCCTCCATCAGACCAATACTTGATGCAATTGCTCACGGGAGTGTCGACGCATGACAGTTACGTGTTCAATCCAGTCTCCCTCCGTGGCATTGGTGACAAGGTCTTTGTAGAGGGGGAAAGCGAGACCGTTGACAGCAGCAAGTGTTGGGTGCATGTGTGGACTGTGAAGGCAGGGAAGATTACAGAGCTCAGAGAGTATTTCAATACTGCTCTTACTGTTGTGGAGCCTTCTGCTCTCAACGCTGTACACAATTTTCTGTGGCAAAGTCATATGGGCAAAGGCATCAGGAAATCTATGCCGTCTCTCATTCTAGCAATTTGAACTGATTTTGCAGTTTGAAGTTGTTTTAAGGGTGTCAATAAGCAGTGGAGATGTAGGCTTTAAGTTGGCCCGTTACGAGAATTGAAGTGGTGGTAACTGCTAGTTTGTCTTTGTTAGTCTATGTGTATGGAAGTGGACCTCATCGTGAGGGCATATCTATTTCAGCAAAGGAAAGCTTTTGAACGGTTTTGTTCTAATATAGAAGTCTTGTCTCTTCACTGGACTTATGGCGGGATGATTTTGTCGAATGATGATGCTTGGATTCTTTTGAGTGTTCTAAATAGGATGAATATCATCATCTTTGAGGTTGAGATTTTTCATGGACACCCTTGGTATTACTTTGGTTTCATGGACTTATAGGTGCATTTTTAATGAAGGCACGAGAGAGAGAGAGAGAGAGAGAGAGAGAGAGAGAGAGAGAGAGAGAAACCTCTTGTTGAGGAGGTTGTGTATATGTCTTCGGGGACTTGTGAGAATTATATGGAGTAAGGAAGGGACAGACAATGGACTGGGTGTGCAGTTGAATACTTGCCCCAAAGCTTTGTTGAGGAGGTTGTGTATTTATCTTCAGGGACTTGTGAGAATTATGGAGTAAGGAAGGGACTTCTGAGAATTATGGAGTAAGGAAGGGACATACGATGGACTGGGTGTGGAGTTGAATACTTGCCCCAAAACTGACGGTTAAACTTTTGGTCAATAAATTTCTTACTTTTATGAGAATTTGGACCTATTTTGGAAAATCAATTGGGGATGAGAAAGGTTGTATGCAGTCCCAAAAATGTTATATATCAGTTGCGCCTTGATAGGACAACTTTTGAGTGCTGATAAGATCTCTCTGATATCGGGACTCGTTTTATTGTCCTAGGGAATTGTGCAAGTCGAGCTTACCTTAGCTTTGCCGAAGCATGTGTCGTTGTGTCTTGCCTTAGGCCATAAATGTAACTCGTTCAATGTGGGTCCATTGTCACATCGGAGTGCTCCTTGTTGTTGATGGGGTGAAGGAAGAGATCTCTTTGTCTACATGGAGACAAATGGAGATTGTCTTTTGTGATGCTTCTCTCTCACAAAAGGTGGGGGAAGAAGTTGCTTTAGCTAGAGATCCTCTAGGATCGAGGAAAATTCATTTTAGTCTAGCTTCATGTGGGCATGGGGTACTTCTCTGTTGCAAACTTTCTTGTCCATGTTGTGGCACTGTTACTGAAGATTGCCATGGAGACAAATTCTATGTGACGTAAGATTCTGGTGGAAGAAAAGTAGAGAAGGTTGGCAGTTAAGTCTCACTTGTGTCTAAAGCGAGTTAGAAACTTTTCCTAACATACGCAAATTAGTGAGACTGATCGCTTTTATGCATCTTTGTGGGTAAAACTCCATTAATCAGAACGAGGGCCTTCATGGTAACTAAGGCTAGTTTTGGTGAAGGGAGGAATTTTTGGACAAAAGACATGGAGACACAATAAGGTAACTACCGGTTTGAAACAAGCTCTTAGTTTAGCCCTTGGTTTGGGTTGTTGACGTAGAGGATCTTCTTATGATTGGAATGTGGTATTTTTTGGTACGTGTTGCGCAGAGCAACATGCGGTGCTTTCCAATATAAATGGTTATGCTATAGGGCCTTGTGTATCGACGCATGCACCAGCGTGGCTTTGAGGGAGAGATTAGTAGGTGGTACGATTAGTGGTAAGATACATGTACCCTACTAGAATGGATGCATGTGCCAGCATGGCTTTGAGAGAGCTGTTAGAAGACGGTATGATTTGTGGTAAGGTCTATGCATAAGGCGAGAAAGTCATTGCTTTCCACATGGATGTATAACTAGGGCTAGATTTGGTGAAGGGAGGAATTTTTGGCCAAAAGACACAGAGACACAATAAGGTTACTACTGGTCTGAAACAAGACCTTTGGTTTGGGTTGTTGACATAGGGATCTTCTTATGATTGGAATGTGATATTTTTTGGTACTTGTTGCGTAGAGCAACATGGGTTGCTTTCCAATATATATGGTTATGCTACAAGGCCTTCATCGATGCATGCACCAACATGGCTTTGAGGGAGATCTTAGCGGGTGGTACGATCAGCGGTAAGGTGCATAGGTCTATGTACACTACTAGAATGGATGCATGTACCATCATGGCTTTGAGAGTGCTATTAGAAGATACATAGGTCTATGCAAGAGGCGAAGCCTGTATGTATGGGTTAATTCAATTAACTCATGATTGTACATGCATGTACTCTAGGCATTGTACGCAAAACATAGGGTGAACGGAACGAGAGGTTACTATTACAATGACTACTCTCATAATATATCCATGAAGTATATCACTTAGGACTTCATCCTAACTTGCTACCACACACTCTTGAAGCGGGAATTGCCATAAATACTCCGTCGCACCATTACGGGCGCTCGTCCAAGTTGTAGCTTCCAAGTTGTAGCTTTAGACACTATTGCTTGATATCTTGAATGTATGACCCTTTGGTATATCTACCGTGACTTCTTGATGTAAGATAATGGCAATAGCTCTTGTTAATCCTAGAATTGGATTAACATTTTCCCTTTCTTGATGACAATCGTGTCCTCGTGATCACGTTGAAGACCTTTGTGTGGGGAGAATAAACAAGCTTTGTTAATGGCTTTGATGTTGAATGACGTTCAATGGTCTTTGTTCTTCTGGAAGGAATAAGAAAAGCTAGTTAAAGAATGAAGAGGTTAATGGTGTATTGGGAATTCCTAACAGGGCGGGGGTTTTTTACGAATGATTGCATTTTTATATTTGTGTGAGTCGTCTTTTTTTTGGCTCACTTTGTTTTTGGCAATCATCGGCAAGGTTACATGTGATTTTTGTTAGTGGGGACACTAAAAGATGTTAATAATGGGAGAGAAGAGAGAGAAGGATCCGGAGGAACGTAGACTTAATCATCAAAACGAGATGGTGATTCTCAGTTCCTCATTTGATTCATTGAAGAGACATTCATCTTGTGGCATAGAGTCAACTATAGTGAATACTGGTGTTAACCACTTCGCAAGTCAACATGGTTTCACCCACCCACCTTACCCTGTGCTATCTTACACCTATGGTAACGAAAGTCCATCTTTTGTAAGACTCCTCACTAAACTTTATATGCGGTCTTACCTTGAGATTAATGCCAATAAATACGAAAATCATTAGCTTCATGTATATACTTATTTAAGGCTAGAACTAGTGGCACAAGACTATTTTCATGTTATGGCCACACTAAGTGTGAAAAATAGTCAGTTGTATATAAGTCATATTTGACATTGAGAAATACACATTTATTCCTTTGCAATAGAATAATTGTGGTCTCTTCTTCTTCTCTACGCTTGCTTTCTTGATGCTTGATGGTTTTCTTGCTTGAATAGATTTGAGTGTAGGCTTCTCCCTCTCATCTCCACCCACCTCTCTCGTGAGAAAGAACCATTGTCTTCTTACCTCCATCTAGGCAAAGCGAGCTCTTCCTTCACCCCCTTAATAAAAGAAGCATTCTGGTGTGACAACAATGAAGTCGTGACAACATAGTGAGGATGCAAACAGACAATGAATTAGTGCACTCACATCAGGCAGTTGCATTTGTGGCTCCAAGGCAAGATTAAAAGACACTTGTTTTTGGCAAAGGCTATAAGGTAAGCTCTTGACTTGAACATATTTAGCACCGTCGAGGGGACTAGACTAGGGATTTAGCTCCATTTTTCCATCCATTCCAAGCTATTGGGATCATCCAATATTGCCCAATGTTGATTAAGAAGTCATACTCCAAAAATCATATGGTTTTTGAGCTTTGAATGTATTAGTTTTTTTGTTTTATGAATTTTTTTTGAAGTTTGTTTGCATTATGTCATTCTAGTTGCATAAAGTGAAAAGGTATAATCCTTATTTCCTTGGTGATTTGCATGATTTTGAAGCCTTGATTTTGTTACATTGAGCAAAGAAATAGCTTAGCGTTTGTGATTAGGAGAGTAATCCACTTGAGAACACGCTCGATTTGGTGTGAAAAGTTGGGATTTGTATTCATGCATTTTATAAATTTCATAAAATTGTGAAATTTTATGTATTTCATAAATTTTAGAAAATTATAAAAAATTATGAAATGCATGAATATAAATGTCATTTATTTAATAAAATTTCATACATTTCACAAATCCCACTTTGAGAACATTCTTTATTTGGTTGTATTCATGCATCTATTATGTATTAACCATGGACAACCAAGGCACAAGGCACAAGGAGAGGATAGAAAAAAGAAATTTTGGATTTCTAAAAAAAAAGAGGAAAAAATCCCATCGATTTGACCCTTTGTATTATGGCTTTCATTTTTTATTTGACCCTTTGTATTCCAACTTCCATTTTTGATTTGACCCTTTGTATTTCGGCTTCCATTTTCTTACGTTTTGTTTCTTAATGCCTTTTACATACTGCAACAATGCGCAGGTTGAGTACTAGTTTCATAAATTTTCATGCATTCTTAAAATTGGTAGCTTTGAGTATGTAAAATCAACGAAAATCAATAAAAAAACACTTAATCGTTGCATAAAGATTGTTAATGAGGATCAAGAATCTTAATTAACACTATTAGCCGGCCAACAGAAACCACCAAAAACTCCAAAAAACCTAACCACCTCTCAGATTGGGAGATGTGAGTCCACAATCCCATTAAAAAAAGACAAGAGTCTAGCAAACGTGAGCCCATAATCCTATGAAAAAAGATGTGTGCATGGAGATGTGATCCGTGAATTAACCGTAAGCCTGAAGACGTGAGCCGTGATAACGTTAGAGGCATGATGAGTCTGTAGACGTGAGTTTAGAGGTAGGTGAACCTAATATAGTACACACCAATTAAAGCTTCCTTGAAGACTTGTAAGGACACACCACTCATGTCTTATAGAGATTTCTTATCATAAGACCAACAATAAAGTCTAAGGAAAATTCTTCTCTTTTTGTAATCATTGGAGCATTAAGTATAATATTGTCTACATTCTCTATTTTTATGTAGCTCACAAACCATAATTTGACCTCTTCAACAATGCATAGATTTTCTCCAAATCTCATATATTGCAAGTTTTGGAGTTGCTCTTACTCCTCATCTAGTTGCTAATACATCCCTGGTGTCAAATACATCACATACACCTCTTGTTTCCAAGCTTTAATGGAAAGCTCAAACTGTCTTCTTTTGCATGGGGCAGCCAAGTCTTGGCTCTAATCTTGTTCAAATCACCTGCAATCCACTCAAGAAGGATAGTACCACTCACCAATGGGCCTTAGATTTCCAATCTTCTTGAGTTGGTGTGCTCCACAGCTTCTCTTTTCTCCACACCTTCAATGGAAAGCTCCAAAAACTAGAGATTTTTCTCTTCTTCAAAATCGCTCACAAAACCCTAATAGAGAGCACCAAGCTCTGATACCATGAAAAGAGAGATGACATAGACACAAGTATAGAGAGGCAAACCCTAATTGGCTCTCATTATCTCAAACCATCAACATCTACATGATAGAGAAGTTCCATAGCTTTCCTTCATTGCACACCACAAAACATAGCACACTACTTTAGTGATAAGTTCACACTGAAATAACCTAAGTCTAATGTCCACACGCTTGGCCAATTGGATGCGGCCATTATTGTCCACACACACTACTAGACTGGTGTCCACATGCCACCGCTATATCCACAAGATCCCGATGAGCTTGCATTCTCAACAAGTGGAGTACTGGCGATTAAGTATCCAGCTAGGCTGATGGGCTCTTATGAGTTTGCTTTGTCGGATGTGCCTAGTAGTACTCTTTATTTTATTTTTTGTGTTTTTTTAAATCGCCTTTGCGACGGGACATCCTCATTAGAGGAGTCAGAGTACTTGAATGAGTAGACTAGCATGGAATACTTAATGACCAGTATTATAGTGGTAGATGGTATGATTAAAGAGGAGTTAGTAAAACAATGGGGTTAGTGGCGAGGTGGGAATTCCGGAGGGACAAGGAGGCAACACGCATGGAGAGTGCTTGTGCTCGGAGATGCTGTATGTCGATGGCAATGTTCATGAACCTCTAGCATCTTTGTCAAGACACCCTGATGGGTATCTTGGCTCCCGTGGATGTTGAGTCATTAGGTTGCGGTGTTCTCTTTGTCTCTTGCTTTGTCTTCTTCTATCATCATTGGAGCTCGGGGATCCTATGGTGATAGGAGTAGTAGTCGATTAGCGAGGATCCAGACATGTGGAGCCGAAGAAGAAGCTAAGGGTAGGATTGATCAGGCATGAAGCATAGTTATTGGGGTGAAGTTGAGGTGATTAAGAAGATCTAGGCGATGGGTCATACCATTGACCAGGCTTGCGCCGCCCACCTGCGCCGCCCACCATGGTTCCCCCATCCAGAGATGTTTCTGGAATGCTGTCGATGATGAAGCTTTGTGCGGTGTGTGCTCATAGGATACAGCCAAGTGAGATTTGCAAGTGTTGTGCATGGGTGAGGGCAAATGTGTGCCCGTGGTCGTAATCACCTAGAGACTCTTTTTTTTGGGTTTTGTTTATTGGTCAGTACCCCTAAAGAGTGTTTTATATTGAGTGGCCCATGTGGCTAGAGTTGTGAGCTTACCTTTGAGTTTATCTTTGAGTGGTTGGATAAGCTCAGCCATGTGTAGTACGGCCCCTTGGTTTGGTGACGACGTCGAGGGGCGGGGTGGAGCTTCGTGAAGGAGGCTTCGGTGGAGAAAAGGGGTGGGTAGATTGAGATTTTGAGTGCACATGGATTGGGCTTGGACAAGTTTGTAGGAGTTTTTTGAGGAGACGAGGGGACTTGTCGACCTGTTGGTTGCCAAACCATCTTTGTCAATTGGATAGGTATGTGCTTGGGTGGTGTGGTTTTGGCAAACTGCTGAGGTGTTGCCGTGAGAGCCAAATGATGGAGTTTCCATCATGGAAGCCTTGGGCTTCTAAGAGACAGTGGGCACCTAACGCTGCCGAGTGATGAAGGTCGGTGGTTGTCGAGGATTTTGACTTTTTTTTTTACGAGACTTTGAGCTATGAGGTGGCTGTCGATGCTTGCGAAGGAGAGGCATTGGATTGTGGCTTTGGGAGCCACAGGTGTGTGTTGCCTTCATGGAATCCTTGAGCTTGAGGCATGTTGGTAGGCACCCATGGTAGGCACCCAATGTTGTTGGCTTCGCTGTGCTTGGGGTTGCCTAACCGCCGCCGCCGGGCAGGGCCGTGGGGTTTTTTGTTGCGGCTTCTTGGGGAGTTACGGTGGGGAATGAGCATAGGCAGCATGCTTGGGTAGCTAGAGGAGAGTGTTGCCTAAAACGTGATCGGGGATGAGCCAACGTTGAAGCTTTGGCTTAGGGTTGGTTTTTGTTGGCTTAGTTGGCTCTTTGCGCTTGGGTTTCAAAGATGGTCGTTTGGGGATCCATAGTTTTGTGTAGCCATCGTAGAAGCCCTGAGCGGCAACAAGAAGAGTCTTGGGGCATCCACCATTGATTATCATGATAAAGATATGAGGTCGTGGTGCTGTGTGGGTGATCAAGGTTGTAGAGTTGAGGGGCAATGTCCACGATGAGGCTTGATTGTCATTGGTGAATGGGGTCGACAGTGGCCGATTTACTAGCTTTGGGTGAGGCATGGGGTGTGGGCATAGGGGAGACTTCCAGTTATGAGGATGGGACGTGAGGGGGAAGGACAGTTGGGTGCGAGGGTGTGTGTGTGATTTTCTCTTGGAGACACAAGAGGGCTGTGGCATTTTGGCCATTGATTTCCACGGTGGCCATTTCTTCGCGCCAATAGATTTGGCAGTGAGTGGCATCACTCGACTCTTTTCCAATGATAATCTGGCGGCCTTGGACTGTTCCTAAATCTATAACATGAAATCTGCACTCCAAACTAGTTAGGGATGAAATACCCAACACTCATTAGACGCATTTCGTGTGATATTTGAATGTAAGTGTCTTCTTTTGTTAGTGTGGGTTTCCCAAGTGTTTTCCACGCCACCAAGAACATGAGGTTGGTGTGACCATAGGATAGATGTGGGCTTTCCACCATTGTAGACCGGAGTCCAATCCATATGCTTTGTGGGTTGAGGTCTGGTGGTAGTTCAGGGGTAGTGGAAGGCTTACAAGTTATTGTGGGGGTGTGAGAATACCCTTTATTACGGAAGCCATCCCCCACAGATTCGAGGCACTCCCTGTACCAGAGGATCATTGTTACCTTGCCCTATGGACGCTTGAGGGTAGCTGTGTTGTTAGCGGAGTTGATTGTACTTGTAGCGTTCTGGACCCAGCTTCCTCCAAGGATGTCTGCTTCTATTATCTCACCTATGAACCACATAGAACTTACAAGCCAATGGGTTAGATACATTATGTACAGTTTGTGTAAAAGACCCAAGGCTTTGTATGCATTGTCCACTAGGCAATTGAACTTTGGCATGGGTAGTTTTAAGAGATGGTTTGCCCCTATAGAGAGACCCATGTTTCCCATGGCAAAGGATTATGGCTAGCTGTGGGAGACAGCAAGGCATGTTTTCTTTGCATGTTTCAAGCAAAGGGGAAATCTATCCAGACGACTCAAAGGGTGGTTGTTTCAGGTTGTGGAGCTACACTTACACTCAGGGTGTTAAGTGAGGCAATGGCTTTGTAGGGTTTATGAAGGGTGGTCTAGCTATTTGGGAGCACGAATTGTGTGCTGAGTTTGTGACTTGGGAGAGGTGTCAAGTGTTGCAAGGATTTTAAGCCAATCGTGGTCGATATCATCACTATTGATGACAAAAGCGACCGTGCATGGCACCCGCGCGTCATCAAGGGCTTGATGACAAGCATCATGAACCAAGAGATCATTGCTCATGGCGGTGGTCATAGAGTCTTCAACAAAGGGATTGTTGGCCATGTGATGTGAGAACCAGGTATATAAATTGACTTTAAGTGTTTGAGACCCTTTGCGGAGGTAGACATGATGCATGTCCCATTCATGGACCAATTGGGTTTGTCTCATGAGGGGTCGACCCAAGATGGCATCATAGGAAACATTACGAAAGTCCATGACTACAAATGTGAGGTGGAATGTCATGTCACAGACTTTGACCTTGAGGTCATGCACTAGGCCCATGGGTTTTGCAGAATTCCCGTCTGCAAGCTTGATCACCAATGTGGTGGGTTCAAGGCGTGGTTGGCCCTAGTTTTCCCAACATGTTGTGTGAGGATGCTTACATCAGCACCTCCATCTAGGATGCCTTTAACCACATGTCCATTATAGGAAATGGGCAATGTTGCGTTTGTGTCATCACCTTTAAAGTATTGTCCTAACGCATTGATATGCAAATTTTTGGTTCCCCTTTGGGTTGTGGGTGGTGGTGATGGAGTAAGTTTGGATGATGGGGTTCAGATTTGTTCGAGGAATCTGAGGGAGCTTTCTCCTCCATAGAAGACTATAGTTTGTGTTCTATCCAATCGTGAAGGTCATTCCATAATTTTGGAATAGCTTTTAACAAGGCTCCAATGAGCATTTGGATTTGGGAGGAAAGGAAAGCAGAGAGGCTAGGCAAGTTGCATTGATGAGTAGGAGCTTCTGGAGGGGTGGGGCCTTGATCATAGGGTGGACCAGCCATAGTATATGGAAGTTTAATTTGGTTCTTAATTGAAAAGGGTGGAAGTTGAGATTTGGTGGTTGTAGGAGGATAAAATACCTCAGCAAATTTGGTGTGTGGACCTCATGAGTCACTGTTGGACTCTGTGTCAATGTTTGCATCGAGTTGTTCGATGTGAACATGGGATTTGGGCTTGGCCATTTGTGGAATAGGAATTGGAGGACGAGGAGGCACAGGAGGGGAAAAATCGTCGTTTGTCAATATCATGTTGGCGAACGGATCTTTCGTAGACTTGAGCATTTGCGGGGGGCTCCTGCTTGACCTGGTGTGGAGGTTGAGATTCAATGTGGGGACAGCACACACGTAGGCACTAGGTCAAAGGTTACAAAAACAGGTGGCGGTTCAAGATGAGCCTAATATTGCTCTACCAATGCTTGGGCCTCCTGAAGATGTTGCTTCTCAAGGATGGCATTAGGATATGTGGCCAGCCATTTTTCCCGTTTGGGGAGTTTTTGTTGGGCTACATGGGGGAGTGGCGGTTCGGCATGATCATCACTCTCGGAGGAGGATGATGTGGTCTTTGTTGAGCCCATGCGGATGCTAACCCGATCGTCTCCATGGCCAACGTGCTTAGAGCATTGTTTCTTTTGGGAGGTTGCCTTCTTAAGTTTGGCCTGCAACAACCGTGTGATGACATTCAATGGGACAATGGATATCTTCCCATGTTGAACACTCAACACGTTGAGGGATGGCATGCCTTTGATTATGGAATGAGAAACTGATTGCAAAGGGCAATCCTTATAGTAATGGTCAATTCCACAACCATGACATTGTGGTTGCATTGGTAGACGTTCCTTTTGAGGGCATTCTGCCACTCTATGGGGTCCACGACAGAGGAAACACAAAAGAGGTGGTTTCCTTGTGGGTGCACCTATAGTGTGCACAAGTGCTTTAGGGTCCAGGTGAGGCACCTGCAAAGGGAGATGAGGTGTTAGGGGTGCTGCGGGGATGGCGGAGCACATGGGTTTCACATGTTTAGCAATGGACTTGGTTGGAATCTTTCCATGAGTAATAGGGCTTTCCTGGAGAGGCAACGGTTGGGATGGAAAGATTGGAAATGGAGAGGGTCATGGTGGCGCATTGTGTGAGTAGTTGGTTTGGACAGTGCCACCAGTAAGGCTTGGGGCCTGGGAGGAGAGGAAGGTAATGTTACAATAATGAGATTTGGGTTGTTATTAGTGTGGTGGCCAATTGTGTGGAATAGCTTTCTCGCATGTCGTCATCGAGAAAGATCGCCCATTTGTAGGCCTGATCTCAGAGGTGGAGGAGTCCTTAACCAATAGGTGGTTGTGAAGCCTTGGATTGTATAAACCCAAGAGAAAACGGTCCATTAATTGCTTCTCTCTCAAATTTTCCCTCTCTTTGCAACGCAAAGCAAGGTACTTGATGTGAGCAATATAGTTACGTAATGTTTCCTCAAGTTTTTGTTCCAATTGGAACAGTTGGATGACGGGGCTCCATTTGGGCCTGTAGAGTGCAAAATCTGAGAATGAAGGCCTCTCTCACAGCTTTGAAAGCGCGTCCAAGGAGATGGACTTTGGTTACATCGTCGAAAATTTCAAATGCTTGACAGATTTGGTTAAAGACCTTGATGTGGAATATGGGGTCTCCAACTTCGTGGAATTTTGGTAGAAGTTTGAAAATTTTCACCCACACCAGTTTTATATGTGACACTCCCCTTCCTAGAGCTTGTGCTAAGACTAGAATGTCAAGGCGAAGGGGAGGTGGTGCAAGGGTGGGGGTGGGAATAGATCCGTGGTGGTGGATAGAGAAGAGGGTACGTGAAATTGCTTGGGGCTTCTCTCCATGTCGAGGTGCATGTATGGAGGAGCCCCACTAGATGAGAGCTCTTCAAAGATCATTTCGCCCTCTCGACCAAACATGTGTGGCGTCGTGGAGACCACATGTGAATGTGCAATTGGGACTGGGGTGCCACTAAAAGAAATAGAGACATTGGGGGCATACAACCATGACGGAAAGGTGTCCATGGTGTGCAGGGAAGCTTAAAAAAGCTTCAACGATGCATGTGCGGGCCCAAAATAGGAGTTTTAGTTCACTTTTACATTACACGTGAACGCACCCTTAAGGTTAAAAGTGGTATTTTGAGGTGTTTTATGCATGTAAAAACAACCCTAGTGAGTTGGGGAGGTAGACCAAAAGCACCTCTAAAGATTGAGAAATTTAAAATTTTTTAAAACATTTTTCTTTTGGGTTTGGTACAGCCGTACGCTTACAAGCATACGCCCATGGCTTTAGTATCGAACGGCCATGGCAGTGTGGAACAGCTGTGGCAATTTTTTATTTTTTTTTGGGAAGAAAAAGTTGTTTTTTTGTGTGTGTTTGGTATGGCCTTACACTTACTTACAAGCGTACACCTATGGCTTTAGTATGGAACGGCTGTGGGCGAGTGTGGAATGGCAATGGCAATTTAAAAAAAAGTTTTTTTTTCAGGTTTGGTATGGTTGTACGCTTACAAGTGTACGCCTGTGGCTTTAGTATGGAATGGCCATGGCAAGTGTGGAACGACTGTGTGGTAACTTTTTTATTTTTTATTTTTTTAAAATTGGAAAAAAAGTTTTTTTTTTCGGGCTTGGTACGGCCATACGGTTACAAGCGTACACCCGTGGCTTTAGTATGGAACAATCGTTGGCAAGTGTGGAACAGTCGCGGTGGAAAATAAAATTGGCATGGCCGTATGCTTACAAGCATATGCTCATGGGCTGTAGGTTGGTACGGCCGATACATGTGGAACGGCCATGGCAAATTGGAATTTGAAATTTGAAATTCAAGAATTTCAAATTGGAGGGAAGTGACTAGGAGACAATTGAGACCCCTCATTAATGCTAGGTAGGTAGGATAGGGCTAAAGTTAGAGGCTACCTCTATATTAGTGGCTTTTGTCTAATTTGGAGGCACTCTAACTTAACTAATGATTAATTTTTTAAATCCCACTATTAATCACTCCTTAATGCTCTTCTTTGCTCTCTAATTACTCCTAATTAGTGAGGAGTTTAAGCATAGGGATTTGATAGGTGGATTAGCAATGGTTCTGCTAATCCAAAGATGTGATTACCCCTAAATAATTTCACTAAATAGGTCTCTAATTAATCCACTCAAAAGAGAAAAAATTAGACAAAAGAGACCAAATTAGTGCTAATTCTTGCTAAAATTAAGACCTGATTGGAGTCAACTAAACATAGATTTGGGTCAAGGCAAGTTTTTAGAACACTAATGCCACTCAATTAGTCTAATTATCAAGCTTGATTTTTTATATTTTGCTCTCTTTAAGTCCACTAATCACACTAACCAATAGATTAGTGATAATTAGTAAAAATTAGGAGATAGTTTATGGTTTTTTATGTTTTTTGAGAGATTAGGGTTCTATCTAACTATGCTAACCTACATATGCAAAGGAATTAAGCAAAAAAAAATGAGATTAAGCTAAAGATTAACAAAGAGTCTAGGTTTAAGCAAAAAACCTCTTGTTAGGCTCTCTAATCACCCAAATCTCAAGTTTTTTTCACTCGAACAAGTGATAATCCTAATCTAAACACAAAGCTATACATGAATCTCAACAAAAACATAAAAACAACCAAGCAAAACATCAAAATACAACAAAAAATAAAAAAACCGCATGCCAAAGAGCCTTCCTGGCATTGGGCTATGGAGGCTTCGTCGGATTCGAATCAAAGATGGCGTAGACAAGTAGTGGATGGTGCTCCCCGAGAAAGCGGTGCCAAAGATGTTAATAAGGAGACCTTACCCTAACATGTTGTGGGAAGTTGCCAATCTCGTGAGCTCAAGCAAGGCTCAAGAGTTGCACCATAGTCACTCGTCACCACCGTCCTCCCACACTCGTTGACACACTAAGGCAGTTGCTCTAATCCTAGGGGTGATGCAAGCTCTCTCGCGAAGATCGTGCGGGATCTTCATGGAAGAGGATTACCGTTGGTGAGCCTAATCACTCAAGAAAGAGAGAGAGAGAGGAAGCAAGAGGAAACAAGTGATTAACACTAATCACTCCCAAACCCAAACCCAAACCCTAAGCACACCACACATGCTAGATTAGAGTTGCAAGAGAGAGGGAGAGAGAGAACACTCCAATTCTATTGCACAAATTCGAGAATGAGTTACAAACAAGGGAAATTTGCTTTTATAGTTCCAAGCCTTTTCCCACCAGGCTGCCTAGGAGTAAGTGACCCGAGGCGCCCAAAACATAGATACAAGGCTTTGCTCTATGGTTTGGCCAATTGATCAAGATCCTCTTGTCTGTCCTTTGAAGCTCAATACTTGGGAGCATCTTTAGGGCATTTCCCTCATCACATTACGGGATTTACAATATATAGTGCTAGTGCCTTACATAAGTGTGTGGACATAGTTGTCATAGGAATGTGTTAACCAATATGTGGTTAACAGGGTGACTCAGAGGCTTTAGTTTCTTGGACACTCTATAGCTCAGAGGTTGTTTAAGGTGTAGGGATATAGCTACTTTGTCTATGATTTGATTCTCAGCATGAGTACGTCATCGGTCTTGGAGGCTGGTTTACAACACATTTTGTAGGGAGTAGAGATTTTACAAAAAATGGATTTTGATTTTATAGTAGCTAGTGAGGGTTTTTGAGTTGCGTGCTCATTTGGATAATTACAACAATTGGCTTTGGTTTGATACCATTTTAAATTTGAAATTGACAACCATGGTTATAGCATTTGTGCACGAATTTAAGTTGGATAATCTATGGTGTATTTTACAAACACCCATGCAACATGCTCATATTTGAGTGACAAGTAAGTGACTCTATGTGTACAAGATTCACTTAAGGGTCATTGTCTCTTAACGAGTGGTGTGAACATACCCTTAAGAGAGAGAAGTTTTCAATGGACATAATTTCAATGAAAACAAGTGTCTTGTTCTCTGCTGTGCTGAAGAGCGATGGTGGATGGACCTCTCTCTCTCTCTCTCTCTCTCTCTCTCTCTCTCTCTGGCAATGTAGTCTTGCTTATGTGCATGACTAAGATATCTCTCTTCTTTGCATCTACTCTGCTACATGACAAAAGTGATCTGCACGTCATGCTGTGTGCCCTTCCACAGTATTTGTGCGCTTAGCTTGGCTGCCCTGGATTTTGGAGAAGCTCTCCCTTACGTGTAATTTTAGCCTCTATAGCGAGTGGCTTCGCTGATCTCACTGGAGCCTATGTAGTGTGTGTGGGGCTCTCTTCTTGTTTCTTACTCAGCACCTTTGCAAGCCGCTTGAGTGGATTCTCACTCCCCTATGTGGTTGCAATTTCTTCCTTACACAGGTAGATGACTATGGTGGCATACACATTATGAGAGTCTTTCTCTCTCTAGTGATAGCGATATCATTGCTCTAGCTCCCTTGGCTATATTCTCTAGTTATGTTTCTACTTGTAGAGTGACAATGGCACCACTAAACTTCTCTTTCTTGCTAGCCACCTCTTTGCATATGTGCACTTTTTGTTGCCTCTATTGCACATGGTGGTAGTTTTCTGTTTGATGCCTTGGGCTACATCAACTATGCATCCATACTCTGCTGATTTGCTTAGCGAGGATTTATAACTAAGCATCCTCTTTCCTCTTGTCTGTGATGTAGCCCTCACAACCTTGATGATATGTGTGAAAGGATTTTGCTTTCCTCTGTTTGTATCTATCTCTTGATGGAAATGGGGCTATAACATTTTCTTATTGATGTCGTGTTCTTCTTGCTAAATGTTTGCTCTTGCAGTGCTCTCCTTTTTCTTCCAAGCTCCCCTTGACTACGTGATGTCTTTCTTGGTAAGTACTTGGTACGTGCAATGCTTAGGTGAGTCTCTTGTACTTGTCCACTCTACTATAGTTGCAATGTCTGTGTCTTATAGGCCCTAACAGCCTATCGCACCTGCTTCAAAATGGGCTTAAGAAATGGGCAATAAGATTGATTAATGCTATAAGTATGGAATCATAAAATAAAATTGGCCTAAACTCTTACTAAGAGCCATCCCTAGGGGCTTTGATACCATGTTAAAGTTGAGTATCTAGGGTGGCTCATAGCAAGTTAGACACACCATTATGAAAATGTATAATCAAAGGCTAAATAGAATTATTGCAAACTTAATGGACACTTAAATGAGATAGACACATTGTTTGATTTAATTGCACTCATGAAATACAATGATTCATGCCTCTTATATAGGCACGTGCATACAACCTTTGGTAGTGTGAACATGGTTTCCCGAATGTCTAGTTCCTACATGATTCCAAGGAGACAAGACTACCCCACCTATGACAATCCATGTGATCTCTTACATATTCTTTTGGCTTCACCCACTCTTACTTTCACACCATTTTGCCTTTACACTAGTGGCGTGTTTGGTAATCGATACGATGGATCTTTGCTACAGTTGGACTACACCTACCTAGTCCAACCGAGTTATGGCATACTTATCAACTCATCTACTTAGCGTGTTCACATTATGGATTGCTTGTATTTAGGAGTGTGATTTTTGAGAGAGCTTGGTGGAGGGAGCTTTTTCTAGCAACTCCTCTCTCAGCCCACCAACCCACTTTCTCCCCTCTAGCCCGACTTAGCTCCTCCCTTGTCTCTCTCCCACTCTCTTCCTTTCTCCCCCTATATCCCTCTCCCACTCTTTTTCCTCTCTCTCTCTCTCTCTCTCTCTCTCTCTCTCTCTCTCTCCCTTTCTCTCCCTTTCTCTCCCTTTGCCACCCTCCTCTCTCTCTCTCTCCTTCCGTGCCCTTTCCCTCTCCCACTCTTCCTATACATGATTTTCAACCCTTCAATTTATGCTTCTCTCACTCACTCCCAAACCTTATTTTGTACTTCATGGCACCACATATTTCAACAGACTTGTGGTGGTATGACCTAAAGTAAATTTTAGAAAAATAGCATGCACCATTGAATTGGTCAAACAACTCATCGATGCGGGGCATTGGATACTTATTCTTAACGTAAGCTGATTAAGAGCATGGTAATCTATACACATACGCATAGAACCATCTTTCTTTTTTACCAAAAGAATGGATGATGCCCATGACAAAGAACTAGGTTTTGTGAAACATTTTCTTGCATAATCGGCAAATTGCTGCTCCACCTCCTATGCATCAGCAGAGTGGCTTAGTCTATAAGCAAGCTTGTTTATATGCTCGAACCTAGTAGGACATTAGGTCTACTACCCTAAATGGTGGAACACCATCAAAAAAATCATCAAGAAAAATATCCCGATACTCTCGCAAATAAAGAATTTAAAGTATCTACATACCATTTTTAATTATCTCATTTTTTTTCAGTCTTCAAGTTTTGCTCACATGTAGACAAAATAGGGTTCACAAAATAGGGGTCTTATCCAAGGCCATATAAATTTATTGTTTCATCTACGGAAACATTATTTACTTCTGTTTCATCGATCGACGAAAATAAAATTATGCAAAATGCTACAAATGTATACCTACTGAATCTCGTCAATCTCGTAGGCACATGACACTACTCCCCATGGATGATATCAAAGGCATAGCTGTCATATCATGCTCACCACCCAAAAGTAATGCATCTACCCTCATGCATGAACTCCAAGCTGTTATCTTGGTAACTACAACACACGGTAGGGCCGAGGTTACACAATCACTCCCTTCCTGGATAGACATCTTTCCTAGCTAAATGCATGACATCAAGCATAGCCTCATAGCTCTGCATAGCAAGTGGCACTCCCAAAACCACCATGTCCCAAATGGTTTTGTCATAACCATTAGTAAGTGAAATAGTGTACTTATACTCTTAATCTTAGGCAACTTCAACTTTTTGACTAAGAAAGTTGTGCGTGGTTCCATCATCAATCAGAATGGTGACTCTATGGTGGCCACCAATCCTGCTATATATAAGCAAACTAAAGTGTGTGGCGCAAAAGGTGGTTTGCTGCCACATAGCATGTGAAACACAACAAACATGGGTGATGTCCATATGGCATAGTGTCACCCCTCTAAACTCTGCAGATTGGAGAGGTAACACTTGCACCGTTATGAACTTGCCACAAGGATTTACCATCCTTCTTAGTATCTCTAGAATTACCTCCAACTTTAGCACCTAACTTGGGACAATCCGCCTTGCTATGCCCCGCCTCAAAGGAGTGAAAGCATAGATTTTATTTTTTTGCTTTCTTGCTGTTGTTTGGGAGTTTTATAGGGTTTTTCTCTCTATTTTTTCATGGTTTTTTAGACCAATTCCCCCCTTGTCCCCCTTGCTTAGCTTGACCATGTCCCTTATTGTCTTGAAAGATTTTTTTTTAAATTTTGTACCCCACTCTCATTTGTCATTTTGTTTGGACCAGATTTTGACCTACGAGATATATCATTGAATGTCTGAGCATATTTTATTACCTCATTGAAATTCTTAGGCTCCTTAGGCTATACATAACTCTCGTAATTTGGGTCAAGACTTTGCTTGAGCCCGTGTGAAGAGTTTGGAAGGCATCAATTCCCTTTAACTGAACAGTACTATTTCTCGATAGTTTGAGATATATTGGGTGAGCGAAATGCCATGCATAGAGCATTTGTCCCACTCGCTCTAAGACCTCTAAAGCTCATCAACTAGTAAGAACTTTTTGCGAAATGATGTCTCAAACTCTACCCAAGTACGAGGGTGCCTGGTAGTATTGACCAAATGCATCCACCATTTATATGCTTTGCCTATCAAGGACAAAATTGCCTCGACATGGGACTCACATACTCTGGCGTATGCCTGAGGTTATGTATGTCTGACCACTTTTGTAAGAAAATGTTGGCTGCATCTTTGTTGCGTTCCTTTTCCTCTCCCCCAAAGCTCGGCGCTTTGAGATCCTTGAAGATCCCAACAGATGCTATAGACTACTGCCCTATGGAAGTCCCTACCGGACTGCTGCCCTATGGAAGTCCCAACCTCTTGCTAAGAAGAAGTAAAATTTACTCTTCTCTACATGGCCAGACGTGAGTCCAAATGGTGGTGAAAAATCCTAAGGATAGTCAAAATTTCTAAGGTTTGGGTCCTGGCAAAAAGTGGGACACTTACTCAGATGATCAACGTATCAAGATTTGTGTTGACATGTGCCAGTGCTGCATGGCAAGAATGCAGGTTGCTAGAATATCATTTTGGGTTTGTTGTGTTGAGATTCAAGCTCGATGTCAGCTTATGCGAGTTGCACTATGTGCTGGCATGTTAGGTAGTAACATGTGTGAGACATAAATGACCGCATCCATAGCTGGTCATAGTGTGTGGACATTAGCTAGGGTTAGCAGTGTGTGGACACAACACAAGTAGTGTGTTGTAGATTATGGATTATGGCTTTATGCATTGTGTGAGAAAGGAGATGGCTTCCCTCTATGGTAAGGGTTTGATAATACATTAGGGTTTGCTCCTATGTGTGTGTCTCCTCTCCCTCTAACTATTTTTCATCATGGTATCAGAGCCTGGTTCTCTCTATTAGGGTTTATGAGTGAGTGAGAGAAGAGGGAGAAGAAGCTGTGAAGAAAAGCTGTGACGCTTTCCATTAGAGTTGTGAAGCTTGGAGTGTTGAGATATCAAGCTCATCTAGTGAGGCCGTGGACACTGATGACCCGCATGCTGGGGGATAGGCCCCACTTACACCACTGGCATGGTTGATGAGATCATGGGTGATATGCAACGCCAGTGGGATGACATGCTGTGTGATAGAGACTGGCACGGTTATAGCGCCAGCTCATTTAGTTGGGTTCACACTATAGAGAACCCTAGTATGTATTTGGTTGAGTACCTTTTCATATGGTGTGTACTCTTATCTTTGTATATGGTGTGTTGAGTGTTGTATGAAGAAGAAGAAGATTTTCAGCCTCTCACCTTGTGTGCTCTCTTTTAGGGTTTTGTGAGTGTGTGTGCTTGCAAGAGCTCAAGCACTCTTCTCCCCTGCATCTTTTCATGGCATCAGATCCTGGTTCATGCTAAGGGCTGAGCTGCAAGTAAGAGAAGCACAGGAAGTACGATTTCCTTAACACACTCGGCCAAGTTCAAATTGAGGGGTGGAAGTGCCAAAGTAGTACATGTTATGTGGGTCAATGTAACCCGAGCACATAGGGGGAGTAAGGAAAAGTGAAAAATATGCACATCTGACCATCTTGAGTAGCAAAAAGGTATGGCATCAAGGGGGGGTGTTGAAATATATGGTGCCATGAAGCACAAAATAAGTTTCGGGAGTGAGTGAGAGAAGCATAAATTGAAGGGTTGCAAATCATCCTAGTAAAAGGGCATGTGAAAGTAAGAGTGGGTGAATCTAAGAGAATATGTAAGAGATCACATGGATTGTCATAGGTGGGGTAGACTTGTCTCCTTGGAATCATATAGGAACTAGACATTTGGGAAACCATGATCACACTACCAAAGGTTGTATGCACCTGCCTATATAAGAGGCATGAATCATTGTATTTCATGAGTGCAATTGAATCAAACAATGTGTCTATCTCATTTAAGTGTCCATTAAGTTTACAATAATTCTATTTAGCCTTTGATTATACATTTTCATAATGGTGTATCTAACTTGCTATATGAGTCACCCTAGATACTCAACTATAACAAGGATCAGGGAACATGATGTTCCCAAGACCATATTTAGAACTCGATTTGGGCATTATGTGTTTTTGGTCATGCCATTTGGTTTGACAAATGCACCAATGACATTTATGATGCTGATGGGGATAAATTTTTATGTCCATAAGTAGGAAAATTCGTAGTAGTTTTTCTAGATGACATGCTTGTTTATAGTAAGTCAAGAAAGGAGCACGTAGAGCATTTACACTTACTGTTTAAATTACTTTAGAAAGAACGGTTTATTTTTAAAGGAAAGTAAATGCAAATTCTTTGCTAAGGATTCATTATCTACATATTATATCCATTGAGGGAACGTGGATGGATCCTGAGAAAGTGGATGCTATTCTCAAATGGCCTAAGAAAAAAAACTACAAATTTTTCTAGGTTTGTCGGGGTTTTATCGACAATATGTGAAGGTTTCTTCAAAAGAAGAAGAGGTATCGCTAGTCCCAAGAGACTAGATGAGTCTGTTGGGTTATGTACCGAGATAGAGTACTTGGGGGTGGAACCTCCACTAACATTCAACATTGTTTCAAATGTGGGTGATAAAGTTCGTCGGGGGGAAAGGTTTAGGAACTTCTCTATCGACAATGGGTACTTGCTTTTACAAAGGTAGATTTTATGTACCATCTATTGGTGGTGACTTTTGATGCCAAAATCTTATCGAAAGTAACAACAGTCCAAGTGCTGGTCACCCTAGGTTATAAAAGACCTATGTATTAGTTAAAAAGAGAATTCTATTGCCCTAGTTTGTTTAAGGACGTCCAAGACTTTGTGCTAAAATGCAAGAAGTGCTTGGTCATCAATAAGCATGAGCGTCTCAAAGTAGGAGGCTTTCTCCATCCATTGGATATTTCCAAAGGAAAATGGGAGAGTATTTCCATGGATTTTATCATCGGGTTACCTGAAACGAGTCGAGGATATGATTCGATTTGGGTGGTGTGGTAGATAGCATGACTAAAATGACCAAGTTTATTTCTAGAAAGGAGGTAAAAACTCCTGAGCTAGATAAATTATTTATCGAACGTCTCTACATGCTATATTGCCTACCCCACATATATAGTTTCTAATAGAGATACAAAACTCGATAGCCACTTTTGGAGAGAAGTATTTAAAAAGTTGGATAGTACTCTGAGTATAAGTATAGTCGACCATCCATAGTCTGATGGTTAGACAGAAAGAGTCAATCAAGTGCTAGAAGACATGCTTCGAGCATATGCCAGTAAATAAAAAGCAATCAAATTGGAAGGCATACTTGCAACTTTTAGAATTTTCTTATAATAGTTCAAAACATTTGGGAGTGACGACACCCATGTAAAATTGGAAGGCATACTTGCAACTTTTAGAATTTTCTTATAATAGTTCAAAACATTTGGGAGCGACGACACCCATGTAAAATTATGGCACAATGGAAAAAGATATAGCAAGAGAAAGTACACTAGACAATGCAATAGAGAGAATGGAGAGAGTTTTAATTTTTTTTATTATACCAAACAAGGGATAGGTACAATATGATGGTGTTGTCGAGCAGTGCACTCTAGTGTAGAGCTTAGATGGTGATCTAGACAGACTTTGGATGGAGGGCGTACTGAGAGTATAGGGAATATATGCTCACAAGCATTGGATTCCACACATTGCAAAACACGACAAAGGGGCTTCTTTTATAGGTGAAAGGGAGCATCTAGGTGATGTCATGAGTGACATCATGCAATGATGTCATGGATGACATCATGTGATGTTTTCATGGGTGAGATCATGCTTACATCAGGTTGATATCATGCAATGATGCCATGGGTGACATCATATGATGATGTCATGGGGGTGACATCATGCTTATATCAAATATTGACAACATGCTTAGGTCACGTGATGACACCATGCTTATGTCATGATGATGTCATCACACCTCATACTAGAGTAGCTTCATGCACAACCCTCTATTTGTATCTTAGCTAACTCAACGGTCACAACTATGAACCCTTCCACTATCTAAGCTGGTTTTCCCAAGATATGTGCACTAATGGCTTCTCCTCATAATGGGGGCTGTACAAATGTGCACCATACATCAATGTGAGATACATTCTGAGAGGCGAGCATTGAACATATACTAACCAACCCCCTCAATGTCCACCCGAAGATGGACTAAGGGTTTCTTGGCCCAATGCTAAGTCCATGCAGATGTCGATCGAGCTGGTCCTTCCAAGAGATTTAGTGAAGATGCCGGCATAGTTTTACTTTGTAGAACGGTACTCCAGCTCCACAATCTCATCCTCAATCAACTCTCGCACATAATGATATTGAATCTCAATGTGCTTCTTGTTGCGAGCATGAAACAAAGGGTTCTTTGCAATTAAATACTTGGATCTCAAATATCATGGAAATTCCTCTTTTTGTATAAAAATAAATTTACCAAAATTTACTCTTTTCTCATAATCAATTAATTATGCATAATTACAAAAAAAAAATTCTTATGAATATGATGAAAATCATTCTTTTTCATAGGATGTCCAATCCCAGAATATAGCAAGAAGTCCTCTTTTAGCATTATGCATAAAAATAAGATATGTATTATTTTCAAAAATTTTGCTATGGCTTCGCTGCTGCTATTTACTGGTAATTCTCAGTTTTTTTCTAAAGAATAAAAGCTTGTAATGCAAATATGATAATAGTTCCTCTTTTATGCTTAAAATCAAAATATGAATTTAAATCATAATCATAAACTTAATTATGATTATCTCACTAGATTGAGCTCATTCCATTATTTCTCTTTTCTCAAATTGATAGGATAATCTATTTTTCATTTAGAATAAATCAAAGTAGTTTTTAACTACTTATAAATAATCTAAAAGAAATAACCATAAATTTTTAAACATAAAATCATAAAAATATCATTTTCTTAATCTCTAGCTTATCAAGCCTAGAGTTTAACTTTGAATTAAGAGACTATCATTGAGAAGCATCCTTTTTCAAGGGATTTAGCCATAAAAATATCATTTTCTTAATCTCTAGCTTATCAAGCCTAGAGTTTAACTTTGAATTAAGAGACTATCATTGAGAAGCATCCTTTTTCAAGGGATTTAGCCATAAAGATGGCTATTCTTTTAAGGAGAGAGATTTATTTAAAGAAAGCATTACAAATAAGCATAAAGATTAACTTTCACTTAATTAAACATTAAGACTTTAAGAAAAAGCTTGATTTGAATTAGAACAATTATTTAGAAAGCTTCTCAAGCTTAAGAGGGGTTGAGAAGAAGAAAGTCATTGAGATAAATTGAAAAAAACCATAAAATTTGATTTTACCTCGAAGTTTGGCTTGATTCTCTATTAGCAGCAGTGAAGCGCCTGACCAATCAATTAGTCCACCAAGAGGAGAAGAGCAACTCCAAGAGTTGTTGGAGAGAGAGAGAGAGAGAGAGAGAGAGAGAGAGAGAGAGAGAGAGAGAGAGAGAGAGCTCTAAGCTCCCAAGAGAGAGAAAAATTTATAGGATAATAGAAAATATGATTATTTTAATATAATACTGGCATAGTATAGCTCTAATATTTTTTTTACAAAAGACTAAGGGTCTATTTACAGGTGAGGGAGGCCACTAACCAAGTCCAACTAGGTTCTAGAATTTTTCAGGTTCAGTTTGACTCAATTTGGACAAGATTTGGATCAGTCTGGCTCTCTTTTTTATTTGGTTTAATCCAGGAGAGAGGAGAGATAAAAATATCACAATTTTTTTGAATTAAAAACCCTTCCACACATGTGAAATAGGTGCCTATCTCAAGAGTCCCCCTTTCCTTACCAAGGTGTCAAAAATGCATCATTATTCTAAAATATCTCATTTTTTTAGTAATATCTCATAATTTTTAACTAATAAACCTTGTACTCAGTCAACTCTTCATCTTATGCGAGCATTTACTCATTTTTGGGTATTTTCTTTTATTCTTTTAGATTTATCTCATCCCAACACTTGGATTAATCCAATTGGTCCATTGGAACCTTAATTGGACCATAATCCAAAATTTTTAAAAATGTAGACCCTTGGGCTAAGGTTCCTTATACCATTTTCAATTAATTCCTAATGCACATTGTAAAGTTTATTTTGAACTTCTGTTTTAGGGGAATCCATTTTAGACACTAGAAGGATTTTTATATCTAAAGATATCTCAATTTTGGATTATCTCTCTCTAGATATTTTCTCTCTCTAGGCCAAAACAGGGTAAAACAAGATATTTCTTCTATTTCAGAGAGGGGAATAATTTCAAGAACAAAAGGGGAGGTTCTTATACCTTTACATCTCAAAAGCTGGAGAGAGGAATCTTACATGATATGGGCGTGGAAAAGTTACCATGGGCATGGCTAAGTTGACATATGGGAGTACACTTTGCTATGGCAGGGAAGAAGGAACGGGTCGCTGGCAAGGAACAGGTGTGGCAGAGCAGAAGGTACAGACATGGCAAAGTTGCCCATGAACGTGGCTTCACAGGGAAGGAACATACGTACTCTCAAAATGGTACGGTCGTACGATTTAAATGGTACAGCCATACACTTCCACTTCACAGAGATTTTTACTGGTGCAGGTGCTAATAGCCACCTATTGATATTTCCTGACAATGCAATTGTACCGCTTGTTTAATGCTCTTTATGCTCAATTAATGTAAATTATTCTCTTTTAAAGTTCCTCTACCAAATTGAATGCTGGAGATATTAAAAGATTTATTCTAGAGAAAGGTACGGGCATGGCAAAGTTGCCACGGTGGCATTGAGAAGGGTATGGCCATACGCTTCCTAAAAACCCTTCTAGAGTGAAAATTTCACTTACTCTCCTCCTCAGATTTCTGCTGATTTAGGTGCCTTCCAAATATTTTTTTGAGTTTTTATTTTTATGGAAGGTTAGAGCTAGTCCCTAGCTACCTAATGATACCTAGAATGCCTAATTAATTAAGAGCAATTGGATGATTAAGCTATTTGTGCAAACTTAACAAACAAAACTTAGAAATTGCATAAATCTCAAGAGAAAAAATCAAGCACCTACTTGTGTCTACCACATCCGATGAAGACTTCGACGCTCCAATACTCCATTGATCTCCATTAAAAAAATCAACAAACAAGCAACAGGCACATACAACATGCAACAACCAATGGATTTGCACTCCAACCGGGCAATGTGAAGGCTCTAGTGAATGAAATGTTTGGAGGACCCTAAGCTAAATGCTTATCCTCGGTAGTGGCGTCAAAGATGTTAACCTAATCATACTACCTTGCACAAGAGAGTGAGAGAAGAAGAGAATGAAACCATGCAAGGGTCGATTTAGAGAATAGCATTTAGCCAACCCTAATGAGGGTTAACTCCCCTATGTGTGAGGCTGCTAGGGGCTCACTCCACCACCACTTGTGTCACCCAAGTGGAGATCCACAAGCCAGGTAATCAGCAAAGAACCTTTTCATATTCCATAAAATTACTTATATACATGAGCTCACCTTTTACAATGGCCAACTGCCCATTTACAATTAGGGGCCCAAAATTGGCTTTCTAGCTCTATGTAAATCTAGCTCATTCCTATGACCGGCATTACACAAGTTGTAAGCTCGGTCATCCCATATATCTTTTATCAATAAGAGCTTTGCACGATTACAAATTGATAGGTTACAAGAAGCATGAGCACGCTTGAAAAATGATGTTAACCAGAGTGGTTAACACCAACTCTTTGTTTTGTAGCCATAGTAATGATAGCTCTCACGATCTCCATTATCACAACCAAGATCAATGTCTCCTCAAAGTCAATGCCATATATTTGTGCATAACCCTTGATACCAATCTTGCCTTATACTTGTTCACATAACCCTTGATACCAATCTTGCCTTATACTTGTTCACATATCCATCTGATTTATGCTTGACCTTGTATACCCAATTATATCCAATTGCCTAATTCCCCCATTGCATTTGTATCCAATGTTGAAATCTCTCATCCATGGTATCTTTCCATTTCTAATTTCTAAGTGTTTGCTCACATAATCGTCAATAATATGTATTATGTCATTACAAGAAATGCTCACATAACCTAGTTTGTAGTCTAAATTCTACATTTCTTGCATCTATTTCAACTTACATGTGGGAAATCATGTTTGGCAAGTTTACCAGTATGCTTCACAAAATTTGTGCATAGCTTAAACTTCGACAAACCTACAAACAATATGCATAGACTTCAGCCATGTATATTGACATGACCAATGCGCTTATGCCATTATATCAATGTTTGCAACAATGACACATGTCCCGTGCACAAATATAGATGCCCTCAGGCATTCTTACATTCAAAGTAAACATCGTACCATTCTAATACTCTTTGCACCTAAGCGGCACTACTTTTAAAGTCTTCCACAAAGTACCCTTGATGATTGACCTCACTTGCAGATCCTACTCAACCATCTATCCAATAGAAACCAAATTTTTCATAATATTAGGAACATAAAGTATATCTAACCATCTATCCAATAGAAACCAAATTTTTCATAATATTAGAAACATAAAGTATATCTACGAGGTACTTCATTTTGCCAAGTTCTTCATTTTTCCATCTCGCATAGACAATGGCACTTCATTTTGCCAAGTTCATTTTGCCAAGTTCTTCATTTTTCCATCCCACATAGACAATAGCACTTTACCAATATGCGCAATGGGGTGCACATTATCATTATCTATTTTCACATAGCCTATTTTTTCCTTTTTTTGCATATCTCTAGTGTGTGCTATATTATAAAACAATTTCTCCCTTCTATCATCACCATATTTACTTGATGATGTATAGTTTCTTTGTTGTGCAGCTTTCCACTTTTAATATCATTTTGCTTTTTATAGTAGTCCTTTGCAATGTACTCTAGTTTGCCATAGTAATAGCACTCTATGCTATTTGTATTTTGATTTCTTTGCCAACTATCTCGGCCTCTCTAGCTCTCCTTGCCTCTCTAGAGTGGCATCTTCCACTTGTTTGTACATTGGATTCTTGTTGCTACCCATGATTTCTATTTCCAAAATGGCCTTGCATCTTGGTCTCTAGATGATGTTATGCCTCTACCTCTACCTATATCTACCTCGGTCTCTAGATGATATTATGTCTCTACCTCTCCCTATATCTACCTCGGTCTCCAGATGATATTATATCTTTATCTCTACCTATATCTAAGTAGAAGTCCTTCTCATGCAAATTTTTAGAGGGTGAACCTCCCCCAATATTTATCTCCTCCCAAATAGGAGAGTAATTAGGTCTCTCGGATTCTAATAGATGTCTACAGCTAACTATATTCTGTGCTAAGACCATTCTCATACCATTCAAGGTCATCTTGATACCATATCAACATCATCTATATAAGTAAGGGCATGTGCAAGCCCTTAAACCTTCATCAAAGAGTAGGTGATCTAATAGAAGCAAGGGCATCCGCAAGCCCTTAAACCTTTACCAAAGAGTAATCATTTATACTCATCTTCCCTCTAGTCACATTATGTAGCTCCTATTTAAGTTACACCTTTCGAGCTTGAGTATTTGTACTATATATCTTTCATCACCAAGCTATCCCAATCCTCCTTAGGTATTTGTATATTTGCACAATCATAGAGTTTTTCACAAGTGAGACAAACAATTAGTACAACACCATTTTGGCTCTTTCATGCAATGCTTTATATGCCTGCATCTACTGTGAGGTGGGATTTTCTTCAAAAATCTTTGCCTTCTTTTTATCACGTGATAAACTCCCAATATCCTTTTCTCATAAGGAAATTGGACACCTTGAACTTCCATGCTTGGATGTTATTCTTGTCTAGATTCTTTCTCACAATTTAGGATACACAGTCAAAACATAATTACCTGCACAACAACTTATCAAATAGTTCTTGCAAATACTTCTGCACTTACACCAAACTTGCAATCTCCAATAGACTGGTAGTGTACACTACAACTCTATATGGAATAGTCACACAAACATACCAACCTACAAATCTTAGATTCTCTACACAGATTATCTTACAATTAAATTTTTGTCCTAAATTTACACCGAACCAAAAATTGAGCATACACAGTCAAAATTGACACTTGAAAAAAACTGACATAACCAAAGTGAGGCCCAAAACATGCCCGAATTGCACTGAAATGTGAAAATTTTCAATCAACATAGCTAACTACATATAACATGGTCTTCTTCCTTCACCCAGAAGGATGCCTCAATTTGAGGCAATGATTTCCACGTCTGCATGCAGCTCTCATAGCTACCCAAAGGTGTTGCTCTAAATTCAAAGAGGGAAAGAGATGGAATTACCCTTACCTATGTACCGCTTCCTTTCTTTCCTCTTGATCTCTTCACATAAATTGATTCTTTGATACCATGAGAACAATGAGGGGGTGAAGATGACCTTGATCTCCTTATAAGAAAACACAAGAGAGATGTATGGTTGAATTTTCTTCTATTCTCTTCTCTACAACCATAACACACACAAGAGTAGACAAGCACACAATAGAGATGGATGGATGCATTTTCTTCTATTCTCTTCTCTACAACCATAACATAAAGAGATAAGAGTACATACCATAAGTAAGTGTTCTCCTAATATAACATATAAAGGATGATCCATACGGTGAACTCGACTACATAAGCTAGAGCTATAACTATGCCATAAATTTAGTACACATAATCTCACCAACCTAGCTAGTGACAGGTGCAGAATCTATCACCCAAGCGGGTCATCAATGTCCAGTACTAGAGTTGAGCTTAATATCTCAAAAGATAGCCATATTGATTGTTAAAGTTTTTCCTTGGAGCTGTAGTTTTAGCCTTGTTTTTTATTTGAAATTTAAACTTCTTATTATATATATTATTTGCCAAATATATGTACATGTTGCATATCACTTTAGTATGTACTAATTATTTTTTAACCTATTAGATATGAGACATATTATGAAAAACATGTAGAGGGAGAGGAGACACACACAGAGGAGCAAACCCTAATGTATATTGCAAACCCTAACCATAGAGGGAAGCCATCTCCCTTCTCACACAATGCATAAAGCCATAATCCATAATACACAACACACACTATGTGTTGTGTCCACACACACAGCTAACCCTAGCTAATGTCCACACACTATGACCAGCTGGATGCGGTCATTTATGTCTCACACATGCTGCTACCTAACATGCCAGCACATAGCACAACTGGCACATGCTGCTTGAATCTCAACAGCCCCTCTCAAGCTCATGATGTACTGCCATAGATGAAGATGTAGATGAGCTTGGGCTATCAAAGCTCTCAACACTCCCCCTCAAGCTCATCCCACGTACTCCCAACATAGTACAGAAGTACTCAAACTTCTCCCTGCTAAGTGGCTTTGTAAAGATGTCGTCCACCTGCTCTTCAATCTTCACGTACTGTAAATCCACTGTACCATCCAGCACTTTCTCTCTGACAAAGTGATAGTGGACCTTTATGTGTTTGGTCCGCGCATGAAAAATTGGATTCTTGGCCAATTGTATGCTGCTCATGTTGTCACAATGAATGACAACCTTGCCATCAATAGGCTCACCCAAATCAGCCAAGAGACTCTTTAACCATACTCCTTCACATGTAGTAATGGCTGCACCCTTGTATTCAGCCTCTGTACTAGATAAAGCAACAGTAGGTTGCTTCTTGCTACTCCAACTCACCGCAACACTTCCAAATGTAAAGGCATAACCACTAGTAGACCTCCTGTCATACGAGCTACCTGCCCAATCTGCATCTGTGTAGCCATGTATATCCAAGCCTTTACCATGCTCATAAAGAAGACCATAATGTGCAGTGGTCTTTACATATCGCATAATGCATCTCACTGCATCCAAATGAGGTTTTCTAGGGCTCTGCATAAATTGGCTTACTAGCCCCACAGCATAACTGAGATCTGGGCATGTGATAGTCATGTAAATAAGGCTTTCAACTATCTTTCTATACATAGATGGATCATCCAACTCTTCACCAAAATCAGCCCGTAGCTTTACATTCTACTCCAATGGGATTACACCCTGTCATCCCATATTTTGCCAACATATCCAATGCATATTAGTGTTACACTAACCATGTACCTGCATGGTCTTTGATCACTTCAATTCCAAGAAAATATCTTAATTCACCCGTCTTTTATGTCAAACTACCCACTCAATGTCTTCTTGACATGCATAACATCTATAGCATGGTCTCCTGTGACAATCAAGTCATCCACATAGATGACAAGTAAGACAATCCCATGATCTTTTCGTCACATAGAATGAAGAATCTGCTGAAGAAACCTGAAATCCAAGGGAGTTAAGATATCAGCTTATCTTATCACTCCAAGCACGAGGTACTTGCCTCAAACCATATAATGCTTTCTTTAATCTGCATACATGAGTGGGATACCTTGGGTGTACATATCCTTCTGGTTGTGCCATATAAACTTCCTCTTATAGATCACCATTTAGAAATGCATTTTTCACATCAATTTGATGCATTTCCCAACCATTGCTGCAGCCATAGCAATGACTGCTCTCACTGTTCTCATCTTTGCAACTGGACTAAATGTTTCATCATAGTCCAAGCCTTGGGTTTGTGCATAACCCTTAGCTACAAATCTCGCTTTATGACATTCAATGGAACCATTTGACTTGCATTTCACCTTGTAAACCCATTTGCAAACCAATGACATTTTTGCCTTGTGGTAAGGCAACCAAATCCCATGTTTCATTATGAACCAATGCATCCATCTCAACATCCATTGCCTTCTTCCATACATGCTTCCCAATAGCTTTTGTATAGCATGTAGGTTCCACATGCTTCACCAAAGAGGTCATATATGCGTAATGCATAGCAAAATCACGATATGTCAACCTGTCAACTGGATACCTGACCCTTTAGGATCTCCGCAATGCATGCGGATCACTCTGAACACCTGTCACTCTAGCATGTGGAGCCCCATATCTATCCTATGCCTTGCACCAGGTGTGCGTAAAACTAGTATGCCAAGTTCCTCATCCAAACTCTCTGAACTTGACGACTTATAACCTGTAATGCCAATTCCTTCAACCTTCTTTTTTCCTTTATCCACAGCACTACTCCCAGTGCTCACACTCTCATGCCTCAAGCGTCCTGGCCATGGACGTATAGTGCTACTCTCAAACTCTGCTAGCCTAGACATAGAAATAGAACTTGCTTGTGGCAAGTTCACATGCACATCAGCATCAAGAGAATCAATGACACCCTCATCCTTTGCTTTGTACCAACTAGCAAGTTCATCAAACACCACATCTCGTGAGATAACCACTTGCCTAGTTTGTGGATTGTAACATTTATATGCCTTGCGATCCTGTGTATAACCAACAAACACACACTTTTTTACCTTAGGATCCAACTTCCTCCTTCTCTCGTCAAATAAGCTATGCAACCAAACACTTTGAGGTGTCCAATGTCTGGCCTAAAACCTATAAGCTGCATCTCTGGCGTACTTCCATGTATGGCTGCTGTGGGTGTCTTATTAAGTACATACACCGTGGTGGCACACGCTTCTGCCCAATAATAGTCTGGCATGCTCTTTTCATTGAGCATCGCCCTAGCCACATCACAAATGACTCTATTCTTCCTCTTAGCACACCACCATTTTACTGAGGTGTGTACGTGCAAGTTAACTGCCTTCTTATGCCATGCTTTCTCAAGAATTGCTCAAAAGCATGTGAGGTGTATTCACCACCTCCATCTGTCCTCAAACATTTTATCCAAGAGCCATATTGCTTCTCTGCAAAAGCTTTGAAGTCCCTAAATTTTCCCAACACTTCACTTTTCTCTCTGAGAAAGTAAATCCAAGTCATTCTGCTGAAATCATCAATGAAAGTCACATAATGCAAACTGCCTTTAATGGATGGGTTTTGTGTAGGACCCCATACATCACTATGAACTATCTCAAGTGGCCTGCTACTCATGTTGCCTTCTCTAGGAAACGGCAACCTTGCCTGCTTTCCAAACTGACAGGCATCACAAACATGCATATTCCCATCATACTTGAATCTAGGCAGTCCACTAACAATGCCTCTTGCCTGCATGTTCTTTAACCTTTGTATGTTCACATGTCCAATCCTCTTATACCACATGTCAGTGTCCTGTACCACATTTTGGCTTTTAGAGAACATGGCTGATTTCAACTCAGGAATCCCAGCATCCTGTTGGAGATAAGTGCACACTAGGTGTACTATTTCCCTAGTCTACATTTGTCTAGTCTCAGTTGAGTCTTTGTGTCTTGAGTGTGTGCCATGTGGCACCTCTATAATTATCCCATAAGCACTCTTGCTCTATGTCTTGTACTTTGGCCCATATATTCATGGGTCACATCATTGCAATCTATCTAGCTTGTGTCTTGTCTACACTCATCTCAAGGTAACTCTTTGTCCTTCTATCTTGTTCTTATTTTACTTCTAGTCTTCTAGTTTCTAGCTCTTTCTTCCATATTTTAACATGGTATCAGAGCAGGCTGCTCCTGCCCTGTGTTGCCCGCTAGCTTCAGGCCACCATCTCCCTAGCTGCGCTCAGCTTTTAGGACCAGCCGCACCTATTCTACTTCAATTCTGCCCTGCTGCTGCTGCTGCAAGCCTTTCTTTTTACCTCAGCCTATTCACATTCAGTTCAGGCCGGGCCTGCTGTCCGGCCACTTTCTTGTTGCTGCCGCCCTGTTCCAGAGGCTGTTCCGGCCTGTTTTCCAGCAGCTGTGCTGCGGACTCTCGTACGTGTTCAGGCTCATACAACTTTTGGGCCGACTTGTTTTTGACGTTGCAGCCCGACTTGGACCTTCGTGGGCATTTGCTACAGCTGTCTATTTCTACAACAATCTGCTCATGCCCTGATTACAGCCACTATCTATTTTTCCCCTTCAGGCCGCCTAACTATTCAGTTCTGCCCCATCGCTTCCTCTGAAGAGTCTACAAGGTACTGTGCATTGTCTCCTTTTGTTCATGCTCATATCTGCAAACTGCTGGTTCCTCATACTTCGATGGGCTATCACATGCTATGGCCTTGACAAGTGGTGAGAGAGCTGGCTTCTAAAAACAATTTGGATCTCTTCTTTCATTCATTTCTGCAATCTTGTAAGGGAATAGACACTGCCCTTGTATCTTAGCAAGAGGTAAGACCTTCCCACATGGCCTCTTCTACTCATTCCCACATGGCCTCTTCTACTCATTCTCTCATGTCTATCGACAAATTCAATGGGTCCAACTTTCATACTTGGCAAATCAAAATCAAGTGCCATCTTATGAAAGAAGGTCTTTGGAACGTTGTTCACCATGCTACTCTTGAAGATTCCGACATTGAGCAAGTTGTCACTTATGTTCCCACTGCCAAGAATGACAAAGCCTATGCTATCATCTTGCTCGGTCTTGGAGATGATTTTATTCATCACATCTCCGACATACAGTCTGCTTCTCAAGCATGGATCACTTTGGATACCCTTTTTGGACCCCGCTCTAAAAACTCTAAGATTGCACTTATGATCTCATTCTTTGATCTACATATGCAGGAGGGAGCTACTATAGCCTCCCATGTCAATTATCTTCGCAGTCTTATGGTTCAGCTTGCATCAGTGAAGTCCCCCATCTCCGAAGATATTGCTATTGCTGTGCTTCTCAAAAGTTTACCTGACACCTATGCTACTCTTGTCACTACCTTCAAGTATCACAATAATCCTACTCTTGAAGGTATCATCAATGCTCTCCAAGAAGAGGAAAGAACTCAACAACAAAAGGTAAACACTGCATTTTTAGCAAAGAAAGGAAGTTCTAAGGTAAGAAAGCCTTGCACCCATTGTGGCAAAACTAATCATATGGAGAAGGACTGCTTCAAGGCTCATCCATGCACCATTTGTGGCCGTGATAATCACCGGGAGAAGGACTGCTACTCTAAACCCTCTACATCAGCCCCTACATCTACCTCAGTCCATGTTGCTGCAGCATCTCCATCAGCAGATCTTGCTGTTCATTCCTCATATGATGAGGAGTGGGCTTTCTGATTACTTCATCTTTCTTGTCTACCACTTTGACCACCGATGATGTAGGTCAAGGGGTTCTATGTCTTACTCATTCTGCTTTAGGACCTCTCTCTTGTCCCTACCCGAGAGGCAGAGATTGCCCTTGAGGAGGGGATGTCTTCAAGGTCCATCTGTTTATCTACAGTCAGTCTTCTGTCTATCTAGTCTTGTCTGTCTGTCTATTTGTCTATCAATCTGACTGTGCCTTGTTTTAGATCCATCTTGTCCCTATCCTTGTGGACCCATATGAGGATATCACTTGAGGAGGGGTGTCTCAGGATCTTTGTCTGTCATGTCTTTTGTCTTGTCTCTTAGTCTATCGGTCTTTATGTATGTCTTCTAGTCTTGTCTTTCTTTCTCCTAGTGTCCACTTTAGGAGGGTGTTGGAGATAAGTGCACACTAGGTGTACTATTTCCCTAGTCTACATTTGTCTAGTCTTAGTTGAGTCTTTGTGTCTTGAGTGTGTGCCATGTGGCACCTCTACAATTATCCCATAAGCACTCTTGCTCTATGTCTTGTACTTTGGCCCATATATTCATGGGTCACATCATTGCAATCTATCTAGCTTGTGTCTTGTCTACACTCATCTCAAGGTAACTCTTTGTCCTTCTATCTTGTTCTTATTTTACTTCTAGTCTTCTAGTTTCTAGCTCTTTCTTCCATATTTTAACACATCCAACTTAAATAACCTGCCTTCTTTCTTGCCTTTGGCAATGACTCTACATCCATTTTTGAAATCCTCAACGAAGCAACCATGCTCGTTTGAAACGAACCTGTAATCCCTGTTCTACCATTTGACCAACTGAGGCCAAACTTTTTGTAATAGAAGGCACATACAAGACATCTGCCATAGATTTTGTTTCACCATTGTGCATAACCAATGGTACACTTCCAACATGTGTAATGGCATGTTGGGTATCATCTCTTGTCTCCACATAGCCTTTCACATCCATGGGCTTCATATGCTCAAACCATTCGCCATGACAAGTCATATGGTTTGATGCTCCAGAGTCCATATACCAAGTGTCATCACTTTCAGCATTTGTCATCATAGATCCCACAACATGTTTCATGGCAAACAAGTGATTTGCACTACCGTCATTACTGCTTGATGCATAATTTCCACCACCATGTTGTGCATAATGTCCACCATGTTGTGCTCTACCCCCTCTCAAATCATTTTTGTTTGCGAAAACAATCACGTGCGATATGACCAAATTTCCCACAGTAATGGCATTCCACATTTTGCATAGATGTTTGTTGGCCTTGCCAACGTCCTTTACCACGAGGATTACCTCTGCCTCTCTGAGGTGTATATCCACGACCACCTCTAGCACCATATGTAGGCTGAAAATTTTGTTGTGGTGACCTATCCTGCCATCCACGACCATTATCACGGCCACGTGATGCAAATCTCCCCCTGCCTCTAAATCCCCTTTGTGAATAGAAAGCCTGATTTATGCCATTATCATCATGGCTAGTAGATGCATCATGAAAGGAGTCACTGAGTTTGATTTCCTCAACAAGCAAGAGTGAAACCAACTCATCAAAGTCTGGTAAACCTGTACTCTGAACCGAGATGGATGTATCAAAAGACTTATACTCCTTGCCAAGACCACGCAAGGTAATGTCTACCAAATCATCATCATCAGGCATGGGGGCATTGATTGTTGCCAATGCATCTACATACTTCTTTATCTCTTGTACATAATCATGGATGCTCCTTCCTTTTCGTTTCACATTATGAATCTGTTGTTGCAACTGAGACTTGCGACGAGCACTAGTGTCTGTATCAAACAGCTTTACCAATGTATCCCATGCATCCTTGGGATTCTCAACATCATGTATATGTATGAGTATAGCATCCGAGATACATATAGACAGATAATGCAAAACTTTGTATGCTCTTTCTGACCATTGCTTATGAGCTACAACCTGCTACTGTGTAGGTTGTCGGGATAGATTTCAAAAACCTTTTCCCTTTAGAAAGCTTTTGATCCTGTACTTCCATGCCTGGAAGTTCTTCCTATCCAACTTTTCACCCACAATTTGTACTAGGTTTTGTCTGACATATTTGCTCAATGCAAATGCACCTTCCGCACACGTCCAAATCTGTAAACGAGTCTTCCTCAGATCAACCACACTCTAATAAGTGTTCCAGATACTCCAAAGTACTCAACAAACTTCACTTTTGATGTAGAAAATCAAACTGATTGCATCCAAAATGAACTGGCATACGTAGTCCAAGGTACCCTGTTTTGGCGCGCTTTCCAAGGCTTCAAATTGCAATGTAGTGGTTCAATCAAGTGTGGATAACTTGCATTGACACCTAAACAAGCTCAATGTTGCATATCAACACCAACCAAGGTGCGTACATACCAATTTTGTCAAACCCCCCTTCTCTGTTTTGAGAAAAACCAGTAGTAGAATTACTCTAATTTCTTCAATGCTTGTCCAAGTTGAGAAACCAGGCATTCATTAGCTTAGCAATGATGTCCACTAACTCCATGTAAAAGGAATTAGACCAATTGTTTAAGATGAGAGAGTAATTAGTCGATTAATCACACTTTGTTTCACTAATCACAGTAGACAGCCTGTTTAATCAGCTCATTTCCAGCTCCATAATTCATAATTGCTCCAACTAATCATATAGCAACCTCCTTAGGTTTGTGTATTACAAAATTGCTAAGCAAAATTTGGGTATAATCAACCACACAAGTGAAATTTGGCCTCCACTTATGAGAAAAGTGCTTTGTTTTCTCTGTATGATCTACGCCACCTACTGTAGAGGTGAATTGAGAGCTTTGTAGTAGTAATTGAAAGCATATATTGTTGCCGAACACTCCAAGGCATGTGTACAACCCATCAATTGTCTGATTTTTACAAAAAACTAGCTCTAATTTCATCCACCAAGTGACTCTTTTTCTCTGTTTTGTGAGAGCTTCAAAACCAGTAATTTTTCAATCACTTCCACACACAGCTAACCCTAGCTAATGTCCACACACTATGACCAGCTGGACGCGGTCATTTATGTCTCACACATGCTGCTACCTAACATGCCAGCACATAGCACAGCTGGCACACGCTGACATTGAGCTTGAATCTCAACACATATAAGGATGTGTGTGTATGTAAACCTAGATGTTTTGAGAGTAGTGCAACATGAGAAAAGTGCCATATAAAGTCTTGATAATACGATCATAGGCCCAAGAAACTCCATACTTCATGCACATTTATAGGTGTTCAATCCCAAACTGCGCGCACTTTAGCGGGATCCATCCGAACCCTTCCTTGAAAACAATATGACCCAAGTAATGGATTTTGGATAAGAAAAAATCACTTTTCTTTCCAGTTATGTAGAGCTTATGCTTGTGTAGCTCATAAAAAAGAATGGCTAAGTGCTTCTTATGCTCCTCATCATCGGAGAAGAAAGAATATCATGAAAAGCATCATTTTCAGCTTCGCCCCATTTATAAGGAGCATGTACTGCTTTTAAGAAGTCTCTATTGAAATTGCTTTCAAAGTAGAGACTACTTTTAAAGTAGGAGAGTCTACTTACAAAGTGGTGCATACCAAGCAGCATTGCTACTAGGACCAAGAAGTGATTTCTTAGCTTTTGCAGTGCTTCGTACTATAGAGGTTCACCTAGAGGCTTTAAATCAATCCAAAGTGCTTAGAAAGTGTAGAGTGCTTTAAATGTAGTATAGGGAACTCAAAAAATAGTAGAGATTTTTTTCAAAGTAGTACAAACCAAAATACAAGCTACTTAAAAAGTATTACACTACTGTCTAATTGCTTTGAAGCAGTGCAAACCGCTTAAAAGTAGTCCAAAGCTTTTTTGGCTGCTTTGAAGCATAGAAGCAGTGCGTGAAAGTGAAAAAACACATATTTGGCTTGTTATAAGTGTGTTGTGTTTAGTATGTAATTCATGAGTTAATGATTTTGCAGTGGAAGCCCCAAGTGAAACTAAGATGATGCAGCAACCAATAGAAATCCCTTCGTCAAAACCACCATTTTGGTATTGCTTCTACCCCAAATCCTAGTTTGATATGATACAACAATATTTAGAGTATCTCTATATTTTATATTATATGTTAATTTTGTATGTGCAAGCTATGTAGAGATTTCACAAGTTGGCTCCTTACACAAGTCTATTACACAATAACTTAGCCCTACTCATAGAGTACCTTGGAGGCTGGTATTGTGAATGGTGTGGGTGGCACTGAGAAACAAAAGACCTAAAATGTAGACAATCACCCTCTAGAAGGGAGGGAACACATAGATGTTGATGAGAATGTTGGGAGACTAAAGGGGAGTGCACTGTTGAAGGGAAGACCTGTGCTATTGAGAAAGGAGTTGATCTGGATAGGGTTACTACCTTGGGTGTTGTTGCAACCATGACATACCCTAATTTAGTTGAGGATGTGAAAAAGATGCATGATGAGAATCAAGACCAGATTGGTGAAAAAATGACTCTTGATGAATTAAAAAACATGGGGGATCAAGAAACGAAAGGGTCCGCAAGGCATGGACCAATAGCTTGAGCTTGGTATATAAATGCAGTTGTATCTTTTGGAGGCTTAATAATATTCTTACATAGTATAATAAGGAGGCTTGAGCTTGGTATATAAATGCAGCTTGGTATATAAATGAAGATGTACCTTTTGGAGGCTTAATAATATTCTTACATAGTGTAATAAGGAGGTTAGGATAACATTCTTATATGTTTGTAGGTTTAAAACAAAAGAAATGTAAGGGGAAAATAATAAGGTAATGTAGCTCAAGCATTGATGAAGAAAAGGAAGATGGGAGGATGCCCCACATAAGGAAAAAAAGAATATGGCATCAGCACAACTATTGCCTCACACACATACTTTGCTAAGCCATGTGCTTACAAAAATTATAAATCTACACCATGATTTTACTGTTGTAGTTTCTCTACATAGCAAGCCTTAACCCTTGCAATTTTAAGCCATTTTGACTAACTCGGGGACTCCATCCCACCTTCAATGTATTCTGCAATCCTATTTAATGAAATGTTAGCTATTTCAGTTTCCTCTTATCCCCCATTTCTTTTGTACAACGGAAAACATTTGTTTTATGTCCCACTAATCTCCATTTCTTTTAAGCCATTTTGACTAATTTGGGGACTCCATCCCACCTTCAATGTATTTTGAATCCTATTTAATGAAATGTTAGCTATTTCAATTTCTTCTTGTTCCCCATTTCTTTTGTACAATGGAAAACGTTTGTTTTATGTCCCACTAGTCTCCATTTCTTTTGTACAGTTTGCAAGAAATTATCTTTTATGTGATGATTGTTATCACTCTCTAAAACACAAATAATGTACTTTCTTTGTAGAGGAATGTTTCATGATAGAGATGTCCTCCTTTCCCTATAGGCTATACAGAAAAGTAGAGACAAAGCATGGGATGGTTTGGCCATCTGGTCATATGGCCATAAGGCTGTTAAATATCCCTTTTCACAATAGATGATACCTTGACAACAAGGAGCATTTGACTATCCACTTCCCATAATAAAAGAACATAAGGCACTGATCTTGGATATGAATTGGTTGCTTATGCACACTCATAACAAATTGAGGGGGGAAAGTCTTCCTGTGTGGACATAGAAGAATTCAATGTTTGATATATATATATATATATATATATATATATATATATATATATATATATATATATATATATATATATAACAAATTGAGGGGGGGAAGTCTTCCTGTGTGGACATAGAAGAATTCAATGTTTGATATATATATATATATATATATGTTTGTTAAAGTTTGTTTTGAAGTGCTCTACAGCTCTCTGTAACACGCGGAAGCTCTGGGGGTCTTCTTTCAACCCTGAACACTCTTGGAAACATGCTAATGCAAAACATAGATAAGAAGAGAGAGTAGAGAGAGAGAGAGAGAGAGAGAGAGAGAGAGAGAGAGAGAGAGAGAGAGAGAGAGAGAGATATGCTGAAAATTCAGTATATTAATATAGTACAAAAAGGTACTCCTAATCTACAGCCCTTGGCTGCCCTCTTGGAAAAGGTGAACATCACCAAAATCTGTCCCTAACTGGGACCCTAAGGACCCGACTCCTAAGTGAGTTGAATGAATAAAACTATGAGCACACTTTGCCTTTTATACCCTCTTGGACTTCTTGGAGTGCTGGCCGACCAGCAGTCGGCCAACCCATTGGACAAAATAAATCATAAAATCTACAAAAGCCTATGCACCTACAGTCGCCTCAGCTGACAGCTCCTGGAGTCCTATCTGGATGAGCCGACAGTGCATCCTTGTCCTTCTCCAGTCCAATATTGCACCTTGTTCCCCAAGTCCTAGCTCTATCTGGTTCATACTCTTTATCTGGCTGCCTCTTCTGGACCCACACCTGAGAATGTCCATGGCATCTTTCATGCACATGACATCCCCCTCTGCTAAACTTGATGACGGGATTCCAACCTGTTCTTGGATGACTGTCATCATCCCAATCTTTTCCCAAAATCCCTCTGTCATCCATCCATCCCTGGCAACCCTGTTCTTTGAAAATCCAGCCCGGTCTCCAAAACCACTCTGTCTCATAATAAGGTCTATGCATCTATTCCATCTAGTCCACAATCCATTCCTGCCCTCACTCTGAACACTGTCTTGGTCTTCATTCTTGAAAAATGAGTCTGGCACTCTCACATCACCCCTTGGAGGATAAACCTCCCTTGGGACCGTTGCCCGAGAACCTATCTGGCTCACAGGACTGCCATCCCCTCTGGCTCTGTGGAACACCACCAACAAACCTCCTGGGAGCTCTTCCCGATTCTGTGTTCCTTGCCTTGGGCTTTGTATCCGTGTACTTTCCTGTACCTTGGACCTGTACACCATCATATGGGACTGATTCAGTGTTTAGCTTTGCTGAGCTTGATGCTCTGATACCAATGTAACACACGCAAAAGCTCTAGGGGTCTTCTTTCAGCGCCCTAAACACTCCTGGAAACATGCTGATGCAAAACAACACAGATAAGAAGAGCGAGTAGAGAGAGAGAGATATGCTGTAAATTCAGTATATTAATATAGTACAAAAAGGTACTCCTAATCTATAGCCCTTGGCTGCGCTCTTGGAAAAGGTGAACATCACCAAAATCTGTCCCTAACCGGGACCCTAAGGACCCAACTCCTAAGTGAGTTGAACGAATAAAACTATGAGCACACTTTGCCTTTTATACCCTCTTGGACTTCTTGGAGTGCTGGCCGACCAACAGTCGGCCAACCCATTGGACAAAATAAATCATAAAATCTATAAAAGCCTATGCACCTGCAGTCGCCTCAGCTAACAGCTCCTGGAGTCCTATCTGGATCAGCCGACAGTGCATCCTTGTCCTTCTCTAGTCCAATACTGCACCTTGTGCCCCAAGTCCTAGCTCTATCTGGTTCATACTCTTTATCTGGATGCCTCTTATGGACCAACACCTGAGAATGTCCATGGCATCTTTCATGCACATGACACTCTCTCACTATTATCAATCAAAAAAGTAGTATAAAAAGTAATAAACAAGTGAGTTGAGGATGTCATAGATTGCTTTAAAGTGCTACTCTCATGTATATAGAAGAGAGAGGAGATGATATAGTGTTAGAAAATACCTTGGGGGCTTCACAAGCCATATCTTATGGTATCATGTGAGCGTAAGGGAGGGGGTTTTAGAAGGGGGCTCTTAAGCTTATAAGTTAGGGGGTGAGGGGGATTTATGGTGGCCAAGGGGGGGGGGGGGGGGACGAGGGAGAATGAAAGTAGAGGTTTCATTTCTTCTTGTAGTTTACAATTCGTGATCTAGGAGTGTAGTTTGAAAACTTGATTAGTTTATTACTCTTTTAAGCTAACTATACATGGAATAATTTTTGGATAGTACATGTAGGTCTTTGTGCTTCTAGCACTTACATCCATGCTACTTACATGGGCGCTGCAACTTTTCACATGTATATCATCAATATCTGTTATTTGATTTTTAAACCCTAAATAGGGGGTACTTGAATTTCATAATTGGGACTCATATGTTTAGAAAGGGGTATAGTTTATTTTTTAGAGAAACTTAAATAAGGGGTTTTTTATGAGTTTCATGCATGCAGGTGATGTCCCCTTTTTATGGAAAGTGAATTTCCCGAGGAAAATATTCATTGTATTACTTAGAGAATTACAAAGTGGCTTATAGAGAAAAAGGCATGCTATTGTAAATTTCCTCATTTGTTTCAATCAAAAGTGTAAAGTAGTACTCCTTTGCCATGGAGCATTTGACTAGATAAAAATCTACACCTTCATTCTCCTCCTCAGCATTAACATCAAAATTATCCTCTACACAAAGCATTAGTCAATGTTGTATCATGATGACTTGCATATGTGGGCCCACTAGTACCCTTTTCATCACTTAAGCTCTCATTTGATGAGTACCTAGGACCCTATCCATCATCATTGGTCTCCTTTATCAAGATAAGAGTGTGATACTCCCACATCTCCATATATGACCTATTGCTACATCTCCTCCAAAGACCTTACATACACCAAAGCACAAAATCATGACAACCTTTTAGATCTTAGTGCACAATTAGCACTTTCTGAATGACCATTGATGAAATGCATTAGGCACTAACTTACAATCCCACCTAGGCCTTCCGGGCACATCACCTTCCTTGATCTCCCAAAAAACCCTACTTACCTCCCTTTTCTGAGAAGAGTAGGTATGATGGACTCCATTGCTTAGGTCAGCTCTTAAAAAACTCACCAAATTAGCTACACATTTCAAATGCTCATGTGTGAGAGCTCTTTTGATAACTACCCTTGGTCCATCATGCTCCCCCTTGCCATGATCGAAACCAAAGAAAAATCCATGTCATATGTAGTCCTTTAAGCTACCAAAATCTAGCAACAAAGTAAAAAGGATGCTTTGCTTTGAATTGTGATGCCGCTCTGTCCGATCACAATCAATGCTGCTTTAGTGTAAGTCCTTGTTCTTTTAGCCATCTATCATGAAGCAAAAAGCAATGTTGCATAAGTAGTGTATCATGAAACTTATCATCTAAAATAAAAAAATGGATGGTCTTCTTAAAATCACCTCATGCCAGACCACAATATGTTATGTGAACAAAAAATGGTCACTTGACTTGAATACCAATGCATAGACTGAATCTAATTTTTTTTCTTTTTGAAAGAGTAAGTTTTTACAAAGTCAACAATAGACACTACCACACTGTGTGGGAGCCTCAATACACTTTTCTTAAGCTCACCTCTATAGATGAAGTTATGCCTAATGAAACCTGTGAGGTGTGTTTGGAAAAGAAGAACAAGATCCTTGCAAAGCATCTTCTTGCATACTAGATTCTTATGTTTCTTCTTCTTCCCTTCTTCATTGTTTCATGTTTCTATGTCTTAAAAGATCTTAACAAACACTTGCAAATTATTCTCATCTTGCTCTTGTAGACCCAACACCATTCTCGTTATGCCACATGCATCAAAGTTTCCCAGAACACATTTGTGTGCATGAAAGGTAGATCCATTGGGTTTGGGACAAAGTATGGATTCCAAAATAGTTATAACACTCTCTTATATGCATTCTGTGAAGATTTGCGACCATGTGTCCCTATCTCATTAAGATATACACCTCACAAGTATATGAACATAATATCCCATGGATCCCAAAATGGTAATGGCGTATTTGATTGATTGCATCCTTGAGAAATATCATTTGAACATATGCAATGTAGCACCAAGGATAGTGGTCCTTCAATTTACGCACAAAAAACGAATTCAAGCTTTCCAAACAACATGAGACCTCTAACCCTGGATACAATTTATGGAATCTATGGAAGAGCTCAACCTATCATGAAGCATATACATAAAACAGATTGCTATAGATCAATGCAAGAAATTTCAAAGTATATTACTTTAAACAAGAAATGTTGTTGTACACAGGCTTCTTTCAACAATTACAAAGAAATCCCTACACTACTTTAAAAGAGGTATGATAACCACCACTACAAAACAAAATGCACTTTATAAAAGTGTAAGTTATGTCCAAACCATTGCCTCAAAAGAAAATATGCACTACAAAGCAGTTTGTAGAGTACTTTAGAAGCACAACAAAGTAGTGTCCAGTACTTACTAGAAGTGCACTACAAAGCAGTTTGTAGACTGCTTTAGAAGCACAACAAAGTAGTGTCCAGTACTTACTAGAAGTGTAGAGAGTGCTTTCAAGAAAAATGCAATTTATAAAAGTGTAAGCTGCTTCAAAGCAGCCTGGGCATTGTTTCAAGCACTTCAAAGCAATCTGTGCACTACTATAAAGGAAAATATGCATTGCAAAGTAGTTTGTGTGGTTGCTTTAGAAGCACAACAAAGTAGTGTCCAACACTCTCTAGAAGTGTAGAGAGTGCTTTCAAGAAAAATGCACTTTGTTAAAGTCTAACTTATGTTTCCACTAACCACTACTAAAAAGCAGTCTAGGCACTAGTTCAAGCACTTGAAAGCACTCTCGGCACTGCTTCGAAAGCAACATATACACACTACAAAGTAGTTTATAGGATTGCTTTAGAAGCACAACAAAGAAGTGTCCATCACTCACTAGAAGTGTAGAGAGTGCTTTCAAGCACCACATAACAGTATGTGCACTACTTTGAAAGCAGTAAAAAGAGGAAACTTTGAGGATGCCTCCAAGACATAGTAGTCTTGGGCTTACTTTAAAGTAAAGAGGTAGTTTTAGGGATTCTTTTAGAGCACTAAAATCAATATGCAACAATCACTAAAACTGTAGAGAGTGCTTTGAAGGTAGTATCTTTGAGGATACCTCCAAGGCACAACAGTCTCTACCTTGCTTTAAAATAAGGAAACAGTTTTAGGACTTCTATTAGAGCATTACACAAGTAGTGTGTAGCACTCATTAAAAGTTTAGAGAGTGCTTTCAAGCACCACAAAGCCATCTCCAAGGCACATCAGTCTCTAGCTTGCTTTAAAGTAAAGCAACAGTTTTAAGACTTCTCTTAAAGTGGTCCAAGAAATAAGAAAATGCTTGTAGAGTTGACTAAAATTGTGCAGAGTGCTTTTAAGCACTATAAACTTTTTTGAGTTGTGGATCCCCAAAAGCTTTGCAACTTTTAGAACACTCACATCTTTTGAATCACGGCCACCACCATAATTCATTAGCATCATGAAGGCTGATCTGTTAAAAAAAAAACTCATCTGCGGTTCTTGGCACCTTCACACGGGTTAAAGTGTTGTGAATGTTAGATAAGATTGCTGCTTCAACATCTGCTATTGTGTCTTGTAAGTTTATGAAGGGAGGATGGGAAAATAGCTCTTAAAAGATTTCCTTTCGAGTACTTGAGTCCATCCCCATTGTCTGCTCATCGAAACAGTGTGCCACAACCTTACATATGTTACGTCTTTTGTACACATCGACTGTAGTGTTGTCTTCATCATGAATCAAGCACTGCATATTCCTTGTTCTTTGTCATGACTCCCTTTTTTAGCAATCCAATATTCTCTAATACCTTGTGATTTACAATGACAGTTCCTAGAGTTACAATTGCACGTTATGTGTGCAATCTCCATGGACTAACAAGTAATAAGATCAAGAGAAATAAAATGTTAGTGTATAGTAGAACTTATATTAGTACAACTGTTCAAAAGCTACAAAATACTAACTACTTTACATTACTAATGAGTTTTGCTTGTGCAAGAAAGTGATGTTGCTTCTAATATTTTTTACATAAATATGTGCACGCGTGCACACACACACACACACACACACACAGAGGAAAGGGTCTGCAAGCCAACGTTGAGAGAGAGAGAGAGCACCTCCATTAGTGTTAGCCCACTTTCTCCAAAGAGAGAAGGTGGGTCCACATAACAGTTACAAGAGAGTGGGAAGTTCTCACCTTATTTTTAATACTTTTAAGTACCTAAAAAACCAATGTCCTTAACACTACTTTTGAGACCACCTATCGATGCTTCTATCACTACATAGAATATAATGAACCTCCGTCGATAGTACCGCATGTCCCATGAATCTTTGTATTGCCTTGAAGTTAATGGGGTGGAGGTAGTTCTAAGATCAATTTGACCTTGCTCTCATCCATAGAGATACCATTTTTAGACACAATGTGTCCCAATATAATCCCATGCTTTGCCCAAAATCCGAATTTCAATTGATTTAGAGATATTCGATATAATTAGCACCTTAGAAATACCTTTCTTAAGTAAGCCAAGTGATCCTGTTTTAGGTGGAATGAGCACACAAATCATCAATAAATGCCTCCAACCACTTTTTCAAGTAGTCTTTAAAGGCTGTGCACATTAAGCCACTGAAATGTTGCAGGGGCATTAGTTCATCCAAAGGGCATAACCTGATAGGCGAACATGCCTCCCATATTGGTAGATGCAATTTTATACTAATGCTAAGGACACTTGGTATCACAAATTTGATACATTCATGAAATCACAGAAATTCAGGAGAAGTGACATAGATCACTGCTTGTACACCAAGAAAGCTTTGGATGGCAGTCTATTGATCCTCATCTTGTATGTTGATGATATGTTGATTGCCGGGAAATCTCGTAAGGAGATGGATACCTTGAAGCAGAGGCTGCATCAAACCTTTGATATGAAGGATTTGGGTGATGCAAATCACATTTTGGGTATGCGGATACTTCGGGACAGAAATCAGCATGTGTTGTATTTGTCTCAGAAGGAATACATTGGCAAAGTCTTGCAGAGGTTCAATATGGACGGGGGGAAGAAGACTAGTACTCCTTTGCCTCCATATGTGAAACTCAGTGCTATGGACAGCCCACAGTCAGATAGAGACAGGACTGATATGGCCAAGATTCCGTATGCTTCAGCTTGTGGCAGTCTCATGTATGCCATGGTTGCTACTAGGCCGGACATTGCATTTGCAGTGGGAGTGGTTTCTAGATACATGGCCAACCCTGGCAAGAAGCATTGGGAAGCAGTGAAAGGTGTCATGAGATACCTGAAGGGCACACAGGATATGTGCATTTGTTTTGGCAAACAGGATGCATTAGTGCATGGTTACACGGATTCGGATTATGCCGGTCATCCAGATAACCGGAAGTCTACTACCGGTTATGTATTTACATTCACAGGAGGTGCTGTGTCATGGATATCCAGGATGCAGAAGTGCACAGCCTTATCTACTACAGAGGCCGAGTATATTGCAGCCACAGAGGCTTGCAAGGAGGCATTATGGCTATCTCGGTTAGTGGTTGATTTGGGTTATACAGGGGATATTCCATTGTTGCATTGTGACAGTCAGAGTGCCATCCAGTTGGCAAAGAACCCTGTCTTTCATGCAAAGACGAAGCATGTGGATGTGAAGTATCACTTCATCAGAGAGGTGATAGAGAACAAGCAAATTCAGCTTGTTAAGATTCACACGGATGACAACCCGACTGATCTGTTGACAAAGAGTTTGCCTCCGGAGCGGTTTGCTCATTGCAGACACTTGATGGGCATTGGATGAGGCCAGTTTCAGCCTTGATATGGCCTTGTATATTATCATGTACATGCTGATTTTTTCTTTTCCTTTACTTAAGGGCACTTTGCCTTTAAGTGGGAGGTTGTTGGGGTAAAGGCATAATGCCCACCCTTATAGTGTGTACAAGCCCATAAGTTACAGTACATAGTACACTTAGTACTTTTAATGTACTAAGTGCACTATGTGTACTAGTGCAATATACATGTGTGATAGGGGAGTCACACACTCATGCCTCATGAGTTGACTTATCCCCACATCTCTCTCTCTCTCTCTCTTCCTTGCTTCTCTGTGTATGTCTCCCACATGCATTCACCTAACCCTAATTCCTGTTTCTCCCACACACCCACCAGCCATGGCATGGGCTGGAAGGGCTGTCGGCCAGCTCTAGAGCTTCTGGACAGGCAGCCGACAGGGATTAAAGCCCTATCCAGCAGGTCGGCCAGGTGTAGGGAGCAGTCCCACACCCATGCGTTGATTGCCCAGCAGCCAGAAGCTGTCCCAGAAGGCATGCGCAGGATGGCCAGCATATAATATAGTGCGAAAGCATTTTATTGAAAAGGACCTAGTCGTGGAGCTTTATGAAGCTGGCCGACTGGATGAAAGGAGGAGTATAAATACTCCAGCCAAGAATCATTGAGATCATCTCATAATTCACCAAGTGCATCAAGCAAACAAGGGCCAGGACAGCCAAGAGGTTGCTAACGCAAAGGGGTGAAGGACTGAAGGTCAAGGGCAGGTTTTCCAGTCAAGAAAAGGTCAAGTACTCTGTATTTGTTTTCAGATTTACATCATTCTAATAAAGCAAATACACCATCCGTGGTGGGGGCCCTACAGAGGGTAATTGGGACCCAATACTGTGTCCTCTCCATCTCCCCCTTCTCTCTCTATTTTCTGCACATCGTCTTTCAATTTGTGCGTTAATTCCGTCGCGAAAAGAGTGCTGATTTCTGAGTTTTGAAGTACCGATCCTTCTCCGAAGCTTCCGCATATTACAGTGGTATCAGAGCCTACGTCAAGGACAAAGATTCAGCAAAGAAAACCAGAAAATTTTTTCGCTCGTGTGGTTGGTTTTTAGACGCCGGTGGACTACCCCTTTCGGAGTGACTCCTGTCCCTCGAAGGACAGTTGGTTTTTAGCCTCCGGAAGCCTCCGGACGTCTCCCACACAGATAGTGGATGGTCAGATTCACACAAAAGGACATACTTCTCGGGATTGTCCGAAGAAGCCTCCAAAGGCCGCCGCCGCCGCCTCCACAGCTTCCGTGGTGAGCACAGCTCCCACACAGACCCCAGCGGCTACCCCTAGTTCTTCAACCCCCGGTGCTTCAGTTGGAGCAATTATTAGCCGGGAGCTCGAAGATAAGCAGAAGGGCGCCCATGACCAGGAGTATGAGTGCAACGAATTGCTCAAGTCCTTTGGCTACATAGGTGGCCAGAGAGTCGTTGTCTTGTTTGACAGCGCAGCACGGAGGATGTGATCACGGAAGAGACCGCTAGGCGTGCCCGTTTCGAGCTGACTCCGGTGAACAAACAAGTTGAGGGTTTTAGCACAGGTATGACAACGAGCGTCAAGTATGAAGCTCTAGGTGCTAAGTTAGTAATTCAGGGCATAGAGTTTGTGCGTGACTTTATGGTTGCCCCTCTTGTAGGAGCAGACATAATTTTTGGGTATCCAGTGGTTTCACAAGTTTCTTCCTAATGTCAAGTGGGACAAGCACACGTTCCAGATCGATCGGAATGTGTCAAACACCCCGGTGACCATTAAGTGTGAGCCAGGTATTCCAAACTTTCCGCTCATAAGCCACTTTTGCAGGCTAAGCGAGCAGTCAGGAAAGGCGCACAGTGTGCGATGATTTACATCCAGACAGCCCAGACGGTGGCCAGTGCTTCCGAGAAGTACTCGGTTCTCCATGAAAAGTTCCAAAAGATTTTTCTTCGGGACAGTCTCCCTCCCCAGCTCCCCCCGTCCAGACCGGAGGATCACAAGATTGACCTCCTCCCAGGCTCGGAACCCTTGAGCAAGTTTCCGTATCGCCTTTCTAAGGCAATGGAATCGGAGTTGGACCGCCAACTCCAAGAGTTGTTGCAAGCTGGCTTCATCCGCCCCAGCGTGTCGCCATTTGCAGCACCGATCTTGTTTGTCAAGAAGAAAGATGGGTCTTCCCGGTTGTGTGTCGATTATCGTGCACTCAACAAACTGACTATCAAGAGCAAATTCCCGATGCCTCGAATTGATTATATTCTCGAGAGGCTGAATGGAGCTAAGGTGTTCTCTAAATTGGATTTAAAGAGTGGGTACCACCAGGTACGGATTGTAGAGGGGGACATCCCCAAAACAGCCTTCCGTACAGAACGGGCCCACTATGAATTTGTGGTCATGCCGTTTGGTTTGACGAACGCCCCAGCTACATTTAACCGCATTTTAATGCGTGTTTTTCGGGAGTTGATTGGAGAGAGTGTGTTCATATTTTTGGACGACATACTCATATTTTCAGCTACAGTTGAGCAAGTCCTTAAGTTGCTAGAAAGCAATGAGCTCTATGTCAATGAAAAGAAGTCAGAATTTTATCTGTTCCAGGTACATTACTTGGGATATATAATTAGTGCCGAAGGCATTCGACTTGATCCGGCTAAAGTGGCCGAGATTGTTAACTGGGAAGTACCTCAGACAGCTTATGACATTAGATCATTTGTGGGTATATGCCAGGCATATTCCACCCACATTGACAAGTTTTCTGATCTCTCGGCAGATCTCACCGATCTCCTAAAGGAAGTGAAAACAAGAAGGCAAAAGATTCGAATGACTCCACGAGCGTTGGAGGCATTCCAGAACCTCAAGGTGGCTTTGTCAAAAGCGCCTTGTTTAGCCCTTGCCTCGTGGGACGAACCATTTCAAGTGATCACCGATGCGAGTAACATCGCAATTGGAGGTGTATTACAACAGAATGGTCATCCGGTAGCTTACATGTCTCGTAAGTTACTGCCCGCCGAAAAGAACTACTCCTATGATCGTGAACTCCTAGCAATTATACAGGCCTTGAAACATTGGAAACATTTCCTGTATGGCCGTGACTTCGAGGTTCGCACTGACCATCAGGCATTGCGCTGGATTCAGACGATGCCAAGTGCACAGTGGAGTGATCGACAACACCGCTGGAGTCAGATATTCCAGCAGTTCGGTGGTATGATTGAGTACCTTCCAGGAAAGGCCAATCCAGTGGCCGATGCTTTGAGCAGGAAGGGACATGTATCTGCGATTCAGACCACTAGACTTGACCTTGTTGGTACAGGACTGGAAGACATGAAGCACACGTACGCGGATTCCGAGGAATTCGGTACACAGTGGGAACAGGCATTGGATGCCACAGGACCATGCCATTTTCTGATACGCGATGGTTGGCTTTTCTACAAAGGCCGACTCTGTGTCATGAAATCATTCCGGGCAGCTCTTCTCCATGATGCCCATGACGCCATTACAGGTGGTCATAGGGGCATGAATTCGACTCTGGAGAAATTAGAACGGCAATACTATTGGCCAAAGATGAGGCGTGATGTGTTTACATATGTACAACGCTGTGACATTTGTCAAAAGGTAAAAGCTCCTCGTGGAAAGAAGATAGGGTTGTTACAGCCTTTGCCAATTCCTGAGGGTCCTTTCCAGGACATTTCGATGGACTTTGTCACAAATCTGCCTCCCAGTCCGAGTAAGCGTAATACGCAGTGTTTAACTATTGTTGATGTTTATTCCTTGCAGGGCCAATGTGACCGCCGAGGATGTTGCCCAGCTATTCATTCAGCATTGGTACCCGATTGGCGGGATTCCTAAGACCATAGTGTCAGACCGAGATGCCAAGTTTACCAGTCATTTTTGGAGGGCATTGTTTGATAATTTTGGTACTAAGTTGAATTTTTCCAGTGCATTCCACCCACAGACAGATGGCCAGACAAAGATATACAACCAGTTGGCCTTTGATGTGCTGAAGTGTTATGTCCACGATCAGCAAGGTAAGTGGGAATCGTTTTTGCCTTTAGTTCAAGCTGTTTTGAATGACTCTTTTTCTTCAGCTATTGGCAGGACTCCATATGAGGCAGCGTTTGGAAGGCCTTTCCAGTCGTTGTTAACCAGGACTTCGTCTTCAGTACCGGAGGCGAACAGAGTGACGGAGTCTTACCAGGAGATCCTAGAGTCCGTTAAAGACAGGTTGGCTAAAGCGCACGAGGCCTACACTCGACAGGCCAATAAAGACCGAAGGGACATGAAGTTTTTGGACTATGCACGATGTATTTCATGTCAGTTGGTTAAAGCCATATGCAGGTCCACCCCCTTCAGAGGTCAAAGACGAAGCGGAACCAGACATTATTGATGAAGCAGAAGTAATGGTTCCAGAACAGATCCTTCTGCACCGTTTCAAGCATGGCTCAGGCCGAAGACTACGACAGTTTCTCACGAAGTTTCAGGACCGAGGAACTCATGAAGCGGTATGGCTCGACAAAGAATTTTTCGAAGATTATCCGGCAGTATTGACGGATTATTTGGAGGCTATGCAGCTTCCGTCAAGTTAAGCACAAGGGGATGTCACGTGCATCCCGCACTTGGATGCCACGTAGACATTTCTGTACAAAAGGTGCAGGACCTGGGATGGTGAACTGGTCCCATGTGAGCCCAGTCCGGGACGAGTCAGCCAGGGATCCATCTCAGTCGTCCGAGGTCAGGTGTGCATTGTCCTGCACATGAGTCCAAGGTCAGGTGTGCACTGTCCTGCACATGAAGCAGTGCCAGTCCGCGCTGTGAGTCTCCCTCTGGAATGATGTCAGATGTTCTGTGTATCTGGTTTGCAACTGGATGCCATACTTCTGTGGGCATGTAGGTTTGCATGTAGAGATGGGGCCAGCCCATAGGGCTACCCCAGTGCAAAGATTTGCACTTGCACTCTTAGTGCGGGCATGGGGGAGGTGTAGAACCACCCCCAAGGGGCCAGGAGGGCCCAGGTTGTGCCCACCAGCCATGGCATGGGCTGGAAGGGCTGTCGGCCAGCTCTAGAGCTTCTGGACAGGCAGCCGACAGGGATTAAAGCCCTATCCAGCAGGTCGGCCAGGTGTAGGGAGCAGTCCCACACCCATGCGTTGATTGCCCAACAGCCAGGAGCTGTCCCAGAAGGCATGCGCAGGATGGCCAGCATATAATATAGTGCGAAAGCATTTTATTGAAAAGGACCTAGTCGTGGAGCTTTATGAAGCTGGCCGACTGGATGAAAGGAGGAGTATAAATACTCCAGCCAAGAATCATTGAGATCATCTCATAATTCACCAAGTGCATCAAGCAAACAAGGGCCAGGACAGCCAAGAGGTTGCTAACGCAAAGGGGTGAAGGACTGAAGGTCAAGGGCAGGTTTTCCAGCCAAGAAAAGGTCAAGTACTCTGTATTTGTTTTCAGATTTACATCATTCTAATAAAGCAAATACACCATCCGTGGTGGGGGCCCTACAGAGGGTAATTGGGACCCAATACTGTGTCCTCTCCATCTCCCACTTCTCTCTCTATTTTCTGCACATCGTCTTTCAATTTGTGCGTTAATTCCGTCGCGAAAAGAGTGCTGATTTCTGAGTTTTGAAGTACCGATCCTTCTCCGAAGCTTCCGCATATTACACATAGTAACAAGAAACGGCGTTTCCGCCCCCTGGAAACGGTTCGGGCGTTTCTGGAAATGGCAGGCCGGCAGAAACGCCGTTTCCGTACATTATTTTTTTCAGGTTTAACCGCGGGGGGGGGGGGGGGGGCGCGTGCGTTTTTCCATTTCGCTCTCCTTTCCTGCGCTTCTTCGAACCTTGCGCCTATCACCACAAGGGCCCAAGGCTCAAGGCCAAGGCCCTAAGGCTCAAGCCTTTGCCCCAGTGCCCCCCACAAGGCCCCAAGGCCTGTACTCTGCATCAGCCTGCTCTCCAGTCTCACAGGTGGCTGCCGGGCAGCCCATTCTTCAAGGCTTCAAGGGCCAAGGCTCAAGCCCAACTTCCAAGCCTCCAAGGACAAGTGTTCTCGAGGGTAAGTGCTTTCAACTTCAAGTCTCACTATGCCTACAGATCCCTATTGGCAGTATGCAACAAAAGGGAATGGATATGTCGGAGGTGGGGGTTCCCGCAAGTGGAAATGTAATTTTTGTGGATATGAAAAAACAGGTTCAGTGACCCGGGTAAAAGACCATTTGGGACATGTCTCGGGCAGAGATGTCGCTTTATGTCAAAATGTGCCGCCCGATGTATTGGCATCACTTGAGGGTTGGAGAAAGCAACGCCTTGGTTTGGATGTTGGTGAGCAACATATGGCAGCACATGCAACAGGTGAAGCATCCTCGAGCCAAGTGGCCTCTTCAAAGAGGACTAGAGTTGAGAGCCAGACAGATGTTGACAGTGCACATGTATCTTCGAGTGTGGGTGAGGGCCCTAGTGCAAAGAGGACGCCTTTACCTAGTGTGGAAGTGCCTGCAAAGGGTTCATTGCAAAGAGCAAGCATTACAGCAGGCTTGCAAAAGCAAGCCATGAAGGAGGCAACAAGGGAGGTCACGCGCTTGTTTATACAGTGTGCTATCTCTTTCAATGTGGCTCGCACCATACAATGGAAGAAGACGATGCGGGCCGTTAGCCGCATTGGCTGTGAGTGGGAGGGTCCCTCGGCTGAGACAATCCGCACACGAGAATTAAAGAAGGAGAAACTAAACGTAGAAGGCCAGCTTGAGTTTTTGAAAGAAACATGGAAGAAATATGGCTGCACTATCTTATGTGATGGATGGTCAGATATACGCAAGAGGAATGTGTATAATGTGCTTATCTCCTCTTGCAAAGGCACCATGTTTTACAAGGCCATTGATGCATCGGCTGCGTCTCACCGTTACAGGTCTCTTTATTTGGACACACATCAAGAAGGTGATTGAGGAGATTGGCCCACAAAATGTTGTGCAGGTTATTACGGACAATGGAAGCAATTGTGTCTCCATGGGGAGTATGTTGGAGGATGCATTCCCAACAATTGTGTGGACCCCTTGTGCCTCCCATAGTCTTGATTTATTGATTGAGGATTTGGGGAGAATTTTTTGGGTCAGCGAAATCTTTGCCATCGCGAGGAGCATTGTCAAATTTGTGACACAAAAGACCAAAGGTTTTGAGCATGTACAGGGCTAATAGTACCTTGGAGCTTCTCAAGCCATCCACTACGAGGTTTGCATACATGTTCATAGTGCTTGAGCGGCTTCTTCGTGTGCGGCCAAATCTGATTCGCACTATTAGTTGTGATGCATGGATCCAGTCGGGTAAGAGTATGACCCCAAAGTTTGTGGATTTTAGACGCAAGATCCTCAATGAAGCATGGTGGGAAGAGGCAGAGGCATTAGTGCAGACCTTAAATCTCATCTACACGGTCTTGCGCATTACGGACATGGAGGGGAGTACACTAGGCCTCATTTATGAGTACATGGATAGGATCAGGAAGGCACTAGACAACAATGCCTACCTATCTGTAGAGAGGTACGTACTTCTTCGCTCATGACTCATGGCTCATGAGCCTTTGCCAAATTGCCTTTTTGTCTTGGCTCTTTTCTAAGTTCTAACTTTAAAGTTTTTCTTTGGTTTTGTTTGTTACTTGTAGAATCGCGGAGATCAAGCAGATTTGGCAAAACCGTTGGGTTTGGTTTCATAGACCAATCCATGCTGTGGCTCATGTGTTGCATCCTCTATGGCGTAGCGAGGATCAGCTTGAGTGTGAGGAGCTAAACGATGACTTCCAAACCTATGTGGAGAAATGGTGTGGTGGCAATTTGCAGATGTTGCGATGCTTAGAGGATGATCTCCTTGCTTTCCGCAACAACACTGGCTACTTCACAAGACCTACTGCAAAACTTCGAGAAACGCAGCTTCAGCCGGTCTCATGGTGGGAGAAATATGGACATGGTGTGCCTACGTTGGTGAGTAAGAAGCCCCTCCGCTTAAGCTTTAACGGCGACACCTTATTTGTATAATGTACTAATCCTAAATCTGCTCTTTGAACAGAGACGTCTTGCCATTCGAGTCCTCTCACAAGATTGCAGCTCTGGAACTTGTGAGAGGAATTGGAGCACATGGGCACTCTACCATACGAAGAGGAGGAACAAGTTGACTACAGCCCAACTTGAGCGTCTTGTTTTCTGCAATTGTAACTTGAAGCTTCTTGAGCGGGCAGCTATGGGTCCTGAGCCAATGCAAGTGAATGTCGACAAGATTGACATTGAGAAGGTGCGGGATATTCCCACAATTCTACAAGAGGACCGAGATCTTTACACTTTGCTTTACGAGGAGGCCACAACACCAGTTCACGACACACGTGGTGGTCGTCGTAGGAGAGGGAGGCCGGCTGCAGCTAGTACTAGTGCTGCTAGAGAGGAGGCTATTGGAGAGGACTCATCTTCTTGCAGTGAGGACACACGCGAGAGCCATGAGGACTCTCAGGAGGATTCAGACTCCTCGGGTGCTTCAGATGAGGCTCAATAGTGATCATTGATTCACTGATATTCCATGTTTTTTGTTTAGTTTTTCTTATCCTTAGGAATTATGGACAGCCGGCATGTCGGTTATTTTGTAGTTTTTGAACCTCTGACTCCCAAGTTTGATGATCATTGCTGATATGTATGATGTATTATGATCACAATTTGCAGCTCGCTATGTATGCTTCGGCCTTCAGCCTTTAGTTTTTTATGGTTGACATGAATTTGCCGCGACATCATACATGTCCATTATCTACATTCTGTTAAGTGTTATGATTCTAATGTCCACTTGAGTCTTTGATGTGTCTTGTTTGAGGTTTCTATGCATGTTTTTGCATCTCTTGATATAAGTTTATTTAATAGGATGTCTCTATGCATGTTTTTTACATGTCTAAAATAAATTCAAAAGAAACTCCATTTCTTGCCGTTTCCGACCTCGCGGGAACTCGGAAACACCGTTTCCGACCCGGTCCGAACCGACCGTTTTTTGCCGGTCCAGGTTACTATGTTTTGGAGAAATTCAATACATAGCTTCACGGGCATCCATTGCCAAATCCTCCATGCTAATGCATATGAAATTCAACATTTAGAAAACAATGGTATATCGATGTAGATCACCAAGGAGCTGCCTTGATGCCCGGCCCGACTTCAGTGCCCATATTCTCTACCATTGGCTCTATGTTCTACCAAGCAAGGTAGCAACATCTTCAAGAGCACATAGGACAAGAGAAATACTACACAGGGCGGCTAAACAAGGAGTCCTGCCCTTTACTGAATAAGTAATGACAACACATTGTCCAATTAGCTTACCAGTCTTCATAGAAGTTTTTGCAAGCGGAAGCCTTCGCGTTGAAAGCTTTAGAAGTGTTGATATCTTCGATTTGCCGCAATCCTTCACGACAAAAGTCTTCAAAAGGATGAAGGGAACCTTGGGAAAGCTTCCCCTATGGTTCAACTTGAGAAAGGAAGGCTGAAATTAGGGTTTTCAACAAAAAGACCAGAAATTACAGCAAAAATGAGAGCTGTTTTGCTGAATTTCAGTCATTGGGAGTGAGTAGGAGAGTGATTAGCACTTGGAAACACTCTTGGAAGCTTGGAAAACACCCTAGCAAGTTGGGTATGGCTATGGAGAGCTTGGAAATGGAGAGAAATGGTGGAAAAACAGAGTTTTCAGTCTCCAAAAATCCTCGTGAAGAGAAAACACGAATTTTCTCTTAATAAGTAAGTGAATTGGGGTCCAATCAGGTGAAGGGACATGGGGAGATGTCCATTTATGAGTAAAAGGGGAGGATCAGGTCCTGGACATTGAGTCTTGTCTGCCTCGGGACTTCAGTGAGTGTGAACTTGGAAGCGGTCATAATTTATAAGAGACTTTTGGGCGCCCAAACTTTAATGAAGTGGGAACGCACTCACTTATAAATATTGGCCAAGTCCTAAGGGCTATTTGAGCCTAGATTGGGTAATACTTACCACCTGTTCACATGCCACACAACCATGTCAGCAGACAGTTTCACACGCACGGTTCACGGGCGGGCGTCCCCTAGCCCAGAACTACACATAGGTCATGCAGGCATGAAAACAGCATGCAATTTCATTTGCAGGCAAGCACATAAAGATGCTATGCAATGCAGCATTAGCATGAGCAATTTCCGTTCATGAAACCATATAAGACCAGGCGTTTCCAGGCAAGTATATGCGATACCAGACCCAGTGGAAAGCCAATCCTCCAGGTGTTTCCGGGCATGTACACAAAGGCACAAGTCCCAGCGGAAAGCCAAGTCCTCCAGATATTCCGAGCATGATAACGACAAGTCCCAGCGGAATATCATATCCAACTATACAGCATGACACGTGTCAATCACATGCATAGGCACATTCCATAAGCCATGGACACCAATCCAATATGTACATAGTGTGAAAGCGAGAGTGAACCATTCGAGTGGCCAAATGGTGACACCCTCTCCCTCTTCCTCTCTCTCTTCTTGTCAAATCCCCATAGGATCTCCTCGTGGAACGCTCCTGGTACAAGACTCGAAACCTGCAAACAAACCAAACAAACATAAAGGGGGATGCAGGCCTAACTCACCTCCCAACCTTGACAGTCGTGGGCAAGCCCACAAGTCTTGGCTGTCCCCACCGAGCCACGAGCTGAGCTAACTAGATGGATGTACCGACCAATCTCTACCTCGTGACGTCCCATACTACCACGAAGCTACCCTTGCGAGCCTCGAGACTGCTGCCGGCCTAGTCAAAAAGGCGGTTCTTTTTCAACATGCCTTTCATGAATACGTATTTGGTGATAGCCAGTACGTAAATCTATCTTCATGAAATATTTCGCTCCGGCTAACCGGTCAATCAGGTCATCTGATCTAGGGAGAGGATAACGGTTCTTAATTGTCAGCTTGTTCAATCTCTTGTAATCTATACACATTCTCCAAGTGTTGTCCTTCTTTCTCCTAAGCAACACAGGTGCACCCCAAGGTGATTTACTTGGACGGATCTGTCCCATCCTCAAATAATCTTCAAGTTGTTTGGCCAACTCATCTTTCTCAGCTTGGCTCATCCTGTAAGGTGAAATACTAGCAGGGTGAGCACCAGGGATCAGGTCAATACGATGATCTACTGCCCTTTCAAGTGGTAAGCCCGATGGCAGTTTCTTAGAAAATAAATCTTGAAACGAATCAAGTATCTTCTATAATTCTTTGCTTTCAAATACACTTAATTCATTGACATCCATAGAAGGTATGAGAAATAAAGAAATGGAATCAATACACAATGGAAAGCAGTATACAAAGAAGAAGCCATTATATTACCAAAATCAACTGTATTTACAAGAGGTCCCTGAGAGGGATATATACAATCACCTAAAATACTATACTGGGTGTTCCTATGTTCAAAAGAAAAAATATGACTAAACCAATCTATCTGGACTTGAAGAGTCTTAATCCACTCAATCCCTAATAACAAGTCTACATGTTCTAGGTGCATAATATAGCATTCCAGAGTATCTTTGTAGTCCTGAATCCGAATCGGTAGCATCTCCACCTTTCGATCCCATACTTGTCGACCCGCAGGTAGACGTACCTCATAGGTATGATCGCAGGGTGTTGTGTCAAGACCCAATTTCTGAACAAGTTTGTAATTAACAAAATTGTGTGAGTTGCCAGGGTCTAGAAGAATGTGGATTCTATGGCCATTCACGTCTCCATAAACTCGGAGAAGATCATGCAAGCCAAAAACTTTAGAGTTGAACAGACAATCAAAGCATGTACTAGAGCGAGAGTACAGTAACTGACATACCTGTCAAAGACAACTGGTTAGCTGCCTTTGGCTTGGGTCCTACGACATTGGTCTTTGCACCCTTTTGCTTCGGGCACTCGTTACGCATATGTCCTTTTTCTTTGCAGATGAAGCAACGTCCCTCCTTCTTAAGCTTCAAAGCCTTAAGGAGACGTTTCTTCTTCACTGGAGTCGAAGTTGAATTCTTCGAAGGTTGGTCCGAAGACTTTCCTTCTATCGTGCTAGTCATCGGTGCGGAGAACTTCCTTTTGTGCTTGTTCCCCTGCTCAGTAACAGGTTTAGACTTGGAAGAGACCATTGTATCATCATAGATACGAGCGGAATGAATGGCTTCGTCCAAAGTTTTGCATTTGTTGTTTTTAACCTGTAAACGGTATGAGTCGGGTAAACCGGCTACGAAGAAACCCAAAAGAGTTGTGGAATCCATCTTCGTAGCTTTCATCTGCAAGTCCCTAAATTTCTGGAGATAGACCTCATAAGCGAGATTCTGCAAGGTCATGGTCAAAGTAGTAAACCTGTCATGTGCATCACAGATGCCATGGACATTCTCAGGGCTAGATCCAGAAGAGGCAAACAGATAAAGATTATGAACCAGTCAGAGCTAGGACCTGGAGCACAAGATGCAGATGAGGCAGTAGGTTGGACTTGGAGGACTTGGAGGACTTGGAAGGCTCAGTCGGCTGCAAGACAACCAGGGTCGGCTGTACCAGAAGAAGTCGGGTTGCAAGCGCATCACTACAAGGCAAGAAAGCGCAGCCCAACCAGAATTTTGTGGGGTCCCATCCAGTCGGCTGGTCCGACAGCAGTCGGCCAGCTCATCCATTGGTCAAGAGCCTATATATAGCATAGAGTGCTTATGATTGTATTCATTCAACTCCTTTTTGAGTTGGGTCTAGACATAGGACAGAATTTAGGGTTAGGAACCTTTTTATGAAGGCAGCCCATGGCTGCAAAGATCTGTACCTTTTTTGTACATAGTATATACTGAAATTCCAGCACTTCTCACTCTCTCTCTCTACTCTCTCTCTACCTGCGTTTTTGCATCAAGGTGCGTTTTTGCATCAGAAGGTCTTCAAGAGTGTTTAGGGCTGAAAGAAGACTACCCAGAGCTTCCGCGCGTTACATTGGTATCAGAGCATCAGGCTCAGCAAAGCTAAACACTGATTCAGTCCCAGATGATGGTGTACAGGTCCAAGGTACAGGAAAGTACACGGATTCGAAGCCCAAGGCGGGAACACAGATCGGGAAGAACTCCCAGGAGGTTTGTTGGTGGTGTTCCACAGTGCCAGATGGGGATGGCAGTTCCGTGAGCCAGATGGGTTCTAAGGGAACGGTCCCAAGGGAGGTTGATCCTCCAAGGGTGATGTGAGAGTGCCAGACTCAGTTCCAGGAACGAAGACCAAGACGGTGTTCAGAGTCAGGGCAGGAATGGATTGTGGACTAGAGGAAGACCAGATGCATAGATCTTCATCAGAGACAGAGTGGTTTGGAGACCAGAACGGAGTTTCAGAGAAAAAGGTTTGCCAGGGATGGATGATGACAGAGGGACTTCGGAACAGGATTGGGATGATGACAGTCATCCAAGAGCAGGTTGGATTCCCGTCATCAAGTTTAGCAGAGGGGGATGTCATGTGCATCACAGATGCCATGGACATTCTCAGGGCTAGATCCAGAAGAGGCAAACAGATAAAGATTATGAACCAGTCAGAGCTAGGACCTGGAGCACAAGATGCAGATGAGGCAGTAGGTTGGACTTGGAGGACTTGGAGGACTTGGAAGGCTCAGTCGGCTGCAAGACAACCAGGGTCGGCTGTACCAGAAGAAGTCGGGTTGCAAGCGCATCACTACAAGGCAAGAAAGCGCAGCCCAACCAGAATTTTGTGGGGTCCCATCCAGTCGGCTGGTCCGACAGCAGTCGGCCAGCTCATCCATTGGTCAAGAGCCTATATATAGCATAGAGTGCTTATGATTGTATTCATTCAACTCCTTTTTGAGTTGGGTCTAGACATAGGACAGAATTTAGGGTTAGGAACCTTTTTATGAAGGCAGCCCATGGCTGCAAAGATCTGTACCTTTTTTGTACATAGTATATACTGAAATTCCAGCACTTCTCACTCTCTCTCTCTACTCTCTCTCTACCTGCGTTTTTGCATCAAGGTGCGTTTTTGCATCAGAAGGTCTTCAAGAGTGTTTAGGGCTGCAAGAAGACTACCCAGAGCTTCCGCGCGTTACAAAACCGGACAACAACATCATAGTCTGTTAAAAGTAGTACCTCATGTGGGAACGGGGTCTAAGAAAGGCACTTATCTATTTATTTATTTAATGCTTTTGGGTCGGCCATTTCCAACATAAGGGTATAAATACCCATGCCCACTATTATATCTCATCACCTATTCATTGCTAATAAAGTCAAGCTTATTCGGCTCCATCTCTCTCTCTCTACGTGTGCGTGTGTGTAACGCTTCCGCAGGTAGATTCGTTACATGGTATCAGAGCAGAGCTCATGATTCTTGGCTACACATTGCGCACGAAGGAGAAGACGAAGGGCTGCGTTTTTTCTGGCAAGCGGCGGCAAGGGCAGCGTGAGCAACCGGCTGCGTTCCTGCTCCAGTAAGTGCTTGGTGGCGCAAGCTTGCACACCATAAGCAGCTACAGTGAGCAAAGGCACCGGAGGAGAGCAGCCGTGAGAAAGGCAAAGTGAAGTGCAACCGTGAGAAGGGCTGGCTTTGCATTTTCTGCAAGCCGACAGAGGGTGCACGATAGCATAAAAGCTGCACAGCAGCAAGAGCAAGGCAAAAGGCGACTGGAGGTTGTTGGTGTGTAGCCAAGAAGGGAGCACGCAAAGGGTGACCAAGCCTGCTTGGCAAAGCAAGAACGTACAAGCAGCTGCAGTAGAAGGTGGCCACGTGGAGGCGCACACAGGTGGCTGTGGACAGCAGGAGGTCGACGCGTGGCTCGTGAGCTGGCTAAGCATTTATTTTTAAAGAGCATTTTTTAATGTTATTAAAAGCTTGTGTGCAAGCATTAGTTCCCACACGACATATTTCCGCGAGTTCTATCGCCAAGCTTGGAGATGGCCTCCCTTGAGATTAGTTCCCGTGCTCAAAGCCCCGGTGCTCATATCGCAGAGCTGATGATTGCGAGCTTTACATCTCGATTGATTTATAGCCATGTGTTTTTTCTTTTTCGCCATGTTGACGTTGCAGAGTGGAGCCCAATGGAGTGTCCAAACAGCATTGATCGACACGGTCCGGACAATATACTGTGGCAAAATCTTTTGGTATTGGCTATGAGAAGGCATGATTATCCGCACCAGTGGACAAAAGGACAAAGTGACTTTGGTATCGGTAATTTGGGTCCCAGATATGACTCAGAGTACCTTGACCACTGTACTTGGGCACTTTCCAGTTCACGGAGGATTGAATACAAGTTATTCAGCTGGTCGTCATCAAGGACATGGATGAAGTCTATGCTTTGGACATATGTCAGACCATATGGATCTAGATCTTCTTCTTTGTGGAGCAGTAACACTCTATATCTCCTTCGGGCCATTGAAGCAGAGGGGGATTGGGAGGGGTCGATTCTAGCATACTGATAAAGGGAACTCCCCTCACATGTTTCAGCCAGAGAGAGGCACGTGCGGGGGAGAGGGGGCTAATCAAAGCTTCCAGCAGGTGTATTGGAACCGTGTTACGGAGTTCAAAGCACATGCATCTGGCGAGAAGAACGGCTTGACAACACTATGGACGTGCTTTTGTTTGCAGTTCATTGTGGTAACAATATGGACGGGATAAGTTCCTAGTTCATTGTCAGAGGACTTTGGAGGTCATGTGTTGACAGTTCAATGTTCAGGAGATCTCTTGAACGTGTGTGTTTGCAGTTCAACGAATGGGGGATCATGGATGTGGAGTTGTCTGCAATTCATTATTCTATGTGGCAGCTGAAGCTCAAGATGGCATTTTTTGTGAAGACAGGTTGATTGGTGCATTCTCCGAGGTGTATCCAGTAACTGCAGTGCTGGAGTGTCCATGGTTGCATCTACATCGGCTTGGCTTGTTCATCTATGCCCACTATGAGCTACAGAGAGGGTGTTAAAAGTAGTACCTCATGTGGGAACAGGGTCTAAGAAAGGCACTTATCTATTTATTTATTTAATGCTTTTGGGTCGGCCATTTCCAATATAAGGGTATAAATACCCATGCCCACTATTGTATCTCATCACCTATTCATTGCTAATAAAGTCAAGCTTATTCGGCTCCATCTCTCTCTCTCTACGTGTGCGTGTGTGTAACGCTTCCGCAGGTAGATTCGTGACATAGTCATTCTCTTTCTTGAGGAATTCTTTCTTGAAGACGTCTTCGAACTGTGCCCAAGTCGTTGATTTAGGGTTAAGTTCTTTCCACCAGAGCAAAGCTTTGCCTGAGAGGAAACCTATTACTAATTGGATCTTTTTTCCATGGTCATACGGATGAAACTTAAAATGGACTTGCCACTTATGTAGCCAAGTATCCACTATCTCCTTGGTACGCTGCTTTTGCTCGCCCCCAAACTGTTGGAGAGTAATATTGGAGCCTAAAGCACATGCCAAGGTATCCATACTCGAAAGAGTAGATAGAGTAGTGGTCAACAAAGAGATGGAGTTCTGTAAAGCCTGCATCTGCGCGGCGATTTGTGCTTGATGTTCCGAGGAAGAAGCTTCGAGAGCAACTTTAAACTCTTGAAAATCTGATTTTGAAACATAATCGTCGAAAAGATCGGCATCGACGGCTTCCGTAGTAGCCGGCAGGTCTTCACGTTCAAGAATGGACTCCAACTCGAATTCTTGGGTCGACATCTGAAAGAATGGCTGTAAAGCAGAAAAAACAGCAAATAGATCTTACAAAGAAGCACATGTGTAATAAAACTGAAGTAGAAGACTTGTTATCTGCTGAAGTAGAGCACAAGGGCTGCCCGTAGGTGCATACAACCAACAGCAATGACTTAATAATGAAGTGCTAATGATGCAAACCCAAGCCACCTATATATAGGTTGGACAAGAGCTGGTAGGCCAGCATAAAAACAGTGGGCTGACCGACTATGCAAAAAATACTAAAATAATGTCTAAAAAATAGACAAAAATAGCAAAAAAATATCTAAAATAAGATGAATGCATGGCCTCATAAATCTGGCCAGATACAACATGAAATATACACATATATGCCCAATCTGGAGATGATAATGCCAACACCTCCTCTTTAGTGCCAGATGAGCGGACCAACTCCAGCATGCTGAAGAAAGACCTCCAAAGAAGCTCGAGGGAGCGGTTTGGTGAAGAGGTCAGCAAGATTGTCCTGAGTGGAACAATACTCAAGTCGAAGAAGACCAAGCTCAATCCAATCCCGAACAAAATGATAGTGAACCTCAATGTGTTTGGAGCGGCCACGTATCACAGGATTCTGAGCTAAAGCAATGGCACTCTGAGAATCCAAGAAGATGACAACAGGGGAATCATCCGCACAACATAAATGCTCCAAAATTTGATGTATCCATAATGCCTTGGCTGCGGAGAGAAGATAGGATTTGTACTCAACCTTGGTAGAAGAAGCAGCAACTGTTCTTTGCTTCTGAGATTTCCAAGAGACCAATCCTGTACCAAGCATGAAACAATATCCCGTAGTAGATCTCCGAGTATCAATGCAACCAACCCAATCAGTATCCGTAAAGCCCACCAAAGAAGAACCACCAGAATAAGTGATGCCATAATCTGATGTGCCACGAAGATACCAAAGCACTCTCAAAGCTGCCTGCCAATGAGATCTCCGAGCTGCTGAAGAGAATTGGCTGAGTACGCTCATAGCATAAGAGAGATCCGGTCGGGTGTTGACAAGATAAAGCAAGGAGCCGACTAACTGCCGGTATTCTGTGAAATCCACCAAAGGTGTATCATCCTCCTTAGACAATTTCACATTGGGATCCATAGGACAAGGGAGAGGAGAGCAATCTGTCAAACCATAAGTTGCAAGCAACTTCTTCACATACTTCTCCTGGGAAATGAAGATGCAATCATTTCTCTGCCAAACCTCCAGACCAAGAAAATAATAAAGTAGGCCAAGGTCCGTCATCTCAAACGTGAGGGAAAGTCGAGACTAAACCTGAGTGACCAACTCAATCTGTGAGCCTGCAAGAATGAGGTCATCAACATAAAGCACAATGATGCATATATCCCCATCAGAAAGCACATAGTGGTTTGGATCTGCATATGACCCCTCAAAACCAAGAGATAACAAGAAAGCATCAATCTTTTGATACCAAGCACGAGGCTTGTTTGAGACCATAAAGAGCTTTCTTCAACAAGTAAACATGGTCCTCATGTCCTTGAATCACAAAACTAGGAGGCTACTCCACATAAACTTCCTCCTCTAAATCACCGTTCAGAAAGGCAGATTTAACATCCATCTGGAACACAGGCCATCTGAAACGAGCAGCCAGAGCCAAAACAATACGAATGGAAGTAAACCTGGCTGTAGAAGCAAATGTCTCATCAAAGTCCTCGCCAGCCTTTTGAGCATATCCACGAGCAACAAGACGGGCCTTGTACTTATCCAAAGTACCATCTACATGAAACTTGACTTTGAAGATCCATTTGACACCGATGACTCGTCAATGTATGATTCCTCTCAATAGAGAACATCTCGGCTTCCATAGCCTGTCGCCACTGCAAGGGCCTCCTCTGGACATTCAAGCTCATCAATCGTCTGCAAAGTACTCATAAGAGCATAATTCACTGTGGGAGTGGGAACCCGAGAAGATCTCCTCAGACCGGATGAAGAAGTAGAGACCTGGTCAAAGCTCAAGATCTCCATAGCCTCCAAGCTCCACCACCAATGGTTGCTAGCTCCACTCTCTGAAGCCTCACCTCTTACTATCACCAAGAAGAAGCTAATGCACTGCCTTGCAAGGACACCTCTCTCTCTCTCTACACTCTCAACTCACAAAGCATAGGGAGGCACATGTACTAGAAGAACAAGCTAATCCTCTCAAGTGTCTCTCTCTCTCACACAGAAGAACAAAAGCAAGGAGTACACAAGAGCTCAATTAGCACAAAAGGGATTGTGTCTTTGCATTATGAAAAAAATGACTTATGTATAACCAACCCCTATTCACATTTGGGCACCCAAAACCTTCAAAAATGACTTGAAATTAATAAGAAATACCTCCGACGGAAGAGTTTAGAGTTGGTGGGAGCGTGATGGCACTTCATCTCCTTGTCCAGGAGTCCGTGCGAACTTCGCGAACAATCAACAGCCCCTTCGCACAAATCAGCTTTTGCCACAAACAAATCCACCCTTGGGCCTTAGGGAAGTGCGTGGAAATTGGCCCTGTAAACCCCCTGATTCAACAACTTTCCTCCTCTCAGTTTGAAATAATGCAGACAGCCGTGCTATATTTGATTTGAATAGTTCAATCCTCTATCTTTGACAAAAATGCCATAGCCAAATGGCAGTAATTTACATGATATATGGGTTTCTCCAGCATTTTTAGGAGAAGATCTTCTACCTTTGCATAAGTAATTCTGCTTCAGGAAGGTTGTTTTTATCCCCGATCAAAACAGATGCACAATCCCATGAGCATCAGTCCAACAACAATGTCCTAGCTTCTTCCATGCTTGTGCTTTCCCACTCATGGCCTCCCCTCGCATCCTCTTGCATGTCAGCATCTGCATAGATGTTATACATACAAACATAAGCAGCAGCTCCCTTTTCGTCCAATCCCACTGCCTGTTCAAAGGCCTGTCTTCCAAGCTCCACATTGCCACACTTACGACAAGCACCCAACACAGTAAGCCACATCACAATATCAAAATGAAATGGTGCTTTCTTCATCATTGCTACCGCCCAGTCTAATTGGCCTGCCCGGCCAAGGAGATCAACCATGCAAGTGTGGTGCTCAGGAGTCGGAGTGATGCCATAGTCTGCACTCATGGCCTCAAAGTATCTCTGGCCCTTATCTATCAGACCTGCATGACTGCAAGCATTAAGCACACTGACGAACGTAACCGGATTTGGCTTATAGCCTTCTCCTCTCATTGTGTCAAGCATACGGAGAACATTTTCAATCTCTCCTAGCTGGGCATATCCTGTAATCAGTGCATTCCAGGAGACTACATCCCGAACTGGAATGCTATCAAACACTTCCTGTGCATTTGATAGCATGCCACATTTGGCGTACATATCGACCAACGCATTGCCAAGACCAAGGTCTCTTTTCAACAACCCCGTTCTGGCAATCTCCACATGAATGTCTCTGCCCTTGTCTGTGGCCCCAACATTGCCACAGGCTTTCAAGCTGCTTGCGAACGTGAAAGCATCTGGAGAGACACCCTCAAGTTGCATCTGTTTCAAACAAATGAGTGCTTCCTCACCGCGATCGTGTTGTGCGTATCCTGCAATCAGTGCAGTCCATGTGACTACATCTCGATCTGGAAGCTTGTCAAACACTTCCTGTGCTTTTGATAGCATGCCACATTTGGCATACATATCAACCAATGCACTACCAAGAACAGGTTCTCTTTCCAATAACCCTTTCCTAGCGATCTCAGTATGTATTTCTATTCCCTTGTCTGTGGCTCCCATGCTTCCACAAGCTTTCAAGCTGCAAGCGAATGTGGTAGCATCTGGAGACAGACCTTCAAGTTGCATCTGTTTGAAACAGATTAATGCTTCCTCGCCACTCTTGTTTTCGGTGTAACCTGCAATCAATGCATTCCATGAGACTACATCATGAACCGGAAGCTCATCAAACACTTCCTTTGCTCGTACTAGCATGCCACATTTAGCATACATATCAACCAATGCATTGCCAACAAATTGGTTTGTTTTCAACAACCCTTTTCTTTCAATGTCAGCATGTATTTCTCTGCCCTTGTCCATGTCTCCAATGCTACCACAAGCCTTCAAGCTGCAAGCAAGCGTGACAGCATTTGGAGAGACACCCTCAAGTTGCATCTGCTCAAAGCAATATAGTGCCTCCTTACCACGCTGGTGTTGCGCGTATCCCGCAATCAGTGCAGTCCATGTAACTACACCTCGAACTGGAAGCATGTCAAACACTTCCTGTGCTTTACTGAGCAAGCCACATTTGGTGTACATATAGACCAATGTGTTGCCAACAAAAAGGTCTTTTTGCAACAACCCCTTTCTGGCAATCTCAGCATGTATTTCACAACCACTCTTCACATCTTTCAGCTTAGCGCAGGCTTTCAATAAGGCGACGAAGGTATGCCCAGTCGGATGTAGAGAATTTTGTTGCATCTTCTGGTAGAGGGTGAGGGCATGCCTTGACTGCCCACAACTGATGTAACCATTTATGAGGGAATTCCAGGAATACTCATTTCTGAACAACAACCCGTCAAAAACTTTCTGAGCAATGCACATGCTTCCAACTTCCACCAACATGGAGACTAGGTAGTTCCCGAGTGATCTATGAGCTTCCAGCTCACTTTTACGCATGTAGGCATTTAAGCGCAGAGCAAAGGCTAGGTTTTTCTCTTTTGAGCACTCGCGCACAATGTATATAAGGTTCTCGACGGAAGGATGGGGTAGCATCTCTTCTTCCAGAAAAGCGAGGGCGTCCTCTAAGCCAAGCGTCTCCCGCCACTGTTGTTGCCGTGGTCTTCATCTTTAACCCAGCTTGGATTGTACCAGCCATCCATCCACAGCAAGTCCTTAAATCTGGGTTTGTCTGTTCCACCCACAAGAGACGACCAACCCCCCTCAATCTAAGCAGCAGCAACCACTTACCGGTTGTCCCACCGTCTGCTTCCATAGCTGCTTCATACTTGCTCTTGAACAACCTGCTGAGCCGCCAACAACCGCCCGGCACCCCCCCAAGCCTACATCATCACATACTTGTGTTATGTTGCGGGATTTTGACACACCTTAATTAACAAAACAGAAAGTGAGAGAGTATGTGAACAAGATAACCTAAGGTCTCGCATTTTGATCGCAGGCGTGTCCATGGCTATATGCACCTAGCAAGTATTCCAACCGCATTCCTTAGGAGCTCATGACAAACAATTATCAGCATGTACTCACTCACTAAAGGAGGTGGAGGTAGTCATATGACAAAATATACACGAGCAGTGTTATTCATGTCAAGAACCTTCTTACTCTACAAGGAACCATAGTGCTAGTGGTTAGACCACTTGTCTTGAATCACCCTTTTGAGAGACTAGAGAGGCCAAGAGGTGTGTCAATCCCTCTTGTTTAAGCCCTTCATCTACTCTCTAATCCAGTACTTAATCCTTCCAAAAGATAAAGGTTAAGCGAGAAAGCTTGAACCACCTTCTTCTCCAATCATGCTCAATCACACTCTCACTCAAGCAAGCACACTCAACACACTCCATCCACTCCACAAGCATGCACCCTCTATAATCAAGTAAGCAAGACAGTAAGAGCTCAAGAGAAGAAGAAAGCTTTGCACTTGAGAAATGATAGAATCTCCCATTCACATTATTAAAAGTTATTTGCGTTGCCATACACACTCCATCCACTCACACAAGCATGCACCCTCTATAATCAAGCAAGTAGGATAGCAAGAGCTCAAGAGAAGAAGAGAGCTTTGCACTTGAGAAATGATAGAATCCCCCATTCACATTATTAAAAGTTCTTTGCCTAGCCACCCACACTCCATCCACTCACACAAGCATGCACCCTCTATAATCAAGCAATCAAGACAGTAACAGCTCAAGAGAAGAAGAAAGATTTGCACTTGAGAAATGATAGAGTCCCCCGTTCACATTATTAAAAGTTATTTGCCTAGCCACCCAACTTAAGTGGGTGCCCAATTCCTATCTCTACCCATATATACAAGGTTTGTGGCTATGTAACTGGCTTTGATACATCAATGGCTATACATAATGTGAATACGTCTTAGGCCAGAGGTGGGGATTACCTCCTCTCTCTAGAAAAATGGGCTTATGGTGAAATGTTTGCAAATCAAATCAAAAGTTGACAGAGATTGCACATTTGGAATCTACTCTTCGAGACCTTTCCAATGATATACAGCATGATGGGCAATTTTGTATTTTCAAGAAGTCCCCAAATTGGTGATGATGTGGCATGTAACAATCTACTCTTCGAGACCTTTCCTATAGCATGATGGGAAATTTGCATATTCAAGAAGTCCCCGAATTGGTGATGATGTGGTATGTAAACATCATCACCAATTTGGGGACTTCTTGAATATGCAAATTGCCCATCATGCTATATATCATTGGAAAGGTCTCGAAGAGTAGATTCCAAATGTGCAAACTCCACTCACTTCTGACTTGATTTGCAAAAATTTCACCATGAGTCCATTTTTAGAGAGAGAAGAGATGTGGAAATCCTTATGGGGAAAAAATGAGAGTCCATATTTCTCCTAATGTGACACCTTTGGGTAGTTATGAGAGCTATAGGTAGACATGGAAGACACTGTCTTAGATTGAGGCACCCTCTTGGGTGAAGGAAGAAGACCATGTTCCATCATTGTAAAGATTAGTTTGTAACTTTCCATATTGAACCTCTTGAGCAGTGTCTTAATGTACTTTGATTGTAATACCATCATTTTGCTAGTATAAACTACACACCCAAGTAGTAGTGTAAAAAGACCAAGAGTTGATATCTAGAAGTTTAAGGCAAGGTTAGCCTTGAAAACTGTAAATCCTCATTTTGGTGCTTTTGTCTCACTAGCATGTCATCTAGCATTAGGAAAAATTCGAGCTCCTACTTGGGCCTTTTAGAGTTTGGAAAATAATTGTATCCACCAATTAGAGCAAAGCCACCGAAACGGTGAAATTCACTAAAACATTGGAAAATTTGTAATTATCATAATTTTCAATTTTTAAAAAATAAAAAGGGAAGAGAGAGAGTGTATCAAATGTCAGATACGTTCTGACAGTTAGGAATTTTCAAGTTTTGATGCATAATGAATGACTGAACTTTTTTAAATCCCATTGGTTTTGGTTTCTTGCCCATTTTGCATTCTTTGCTCTATTCATTCAACCATCGCCATGGCCTCACGTTGTCCTTCTTCATCTATGCATTCAGTATGTAACCATCGCCATGGCCTTACGTTGTCCTTCTTCATCTATGCATTCAGTATGTATTGCAAACACACAATGAAAATGGCGAATGTGCACCACTGATAATAACCAAAGGAAGCTGGGTTCTTCTACAAACAAGGTCAAGAAAAAGGCACAAGATTCAAAATGAGTTTCTCTCAAGTTGGAAGACAAAAGTGATCGACTTTAGGCGCAAGGAAGCAACAATAAAATCAAGGAGCTACGTGTACAACACGTATACATGCATAAGAAGCTCCATTTAGAGAGCTGGCCAAGATTCAAAATGAGTTTCTCTCAAGTTGGAAGACAAAAGTGATCGACTTTAGGCAAGGAAGCAACAATAAAATCAAGGAGCTACATGTACAACACGTATACATGCATAAGAAGCTCCATTTAGAGAGCTGGCCAAAGGGTTAATCAAAGAATAGGCCAAACTATAAGTAAAATATACCTATTGCTGTTGTCTTTATGCTAATTTGGTGAGGTAATGTTCAAGAAAACTATTTTCTTAAACTCCAAATTTTTGTTTTACAAATGTTTATCCATCATCTTATAGAGAATGGCAACCTATAAAATTGGTAATTGGATTGTTTGATGTTTAGCACACTTTCATTGGTGAGAAAAAAAACCAAGGGAGGACTAAAATGTCACTCGTAGAGAATGGTATTTTTTTCTACGATAGTTTTTTTAACACACTTGTAGTACACTCAAAAAGCTTGATCTACCTGAGTTTAGTAGCTGAGAATGGAAACTACCTTACTAGTAGCCAAAGTACTGAGAGTCTTCATTGTAAGATTTTTTAAGAGGTTCAACATAATTTGAAACCTCAACTGATAACAAGAGTTGTTAATGTATTTATTGATGTCTTTTCCAACACAGATATTTGTATTACAAAAACACTGTTCACACCAATTAATGTATTTATTGATCTCTTTTCCAACATAGATATTTGTATCACAAAAAACAATGTTTATTTGTACAAATGTAAGTATGGATATTCTTGACAATGTTATTGATGTCTTTTCCAACACAGATATTTGTACAAATGTAAGTATGGATATTCTTGACAATGTTATTGATGTCTTTTCCAACATAGATATTTGTATTACAAAAACATTGTTCACACAAATTAATGCATTTATTGATCTCTTTTCCAACATAGATATTTCAAATGTAAGTATGGATATTCTTGACAATGGATGGGATCATAGAGAGACATATGGTATAATATGCATAGTTGTGACAAAAACACTATCATGTAAATACATCACTGGAAGTCAAAATTTGAAACTTTCTTTTTTCTATACAAGGGTACATAGAGTTCAAAATTAGCTTGTGCCTCTTGACCAAGACTTAGAAAACGTACAGGTTATTGATGTTTAAGAGAAAGTGCATGGTGAAGTTCAAACTATAATTCCAATTGCAAAAAATTGTACACTTGCATAGCTTAGAAAAGATTTACAAAATGAAGATATAGACTTGCCAGAAAGCTTTGCATTTTCAAATACATGTGAAAGGTACAAGAGAGTGTTTTGTATGTATTTAAATTTTTATATTTGTGTAAGCTCTTACATTTGCATTGCTTTCACATGCAAGTGCCAAAGAGAAAAGAACAAACAATGATATGTAATAGTTCTTACATTTGCATTTGCATCTGGAAAATTCTTTAGTTTCATTGATTCCTCAGTAATAGTAAGTGTATTTTAGTTATAAGTAGTATTCAATAAGTCTTTAATTTTTATATACAGTATACAAAACCGTCTTTGTTGGGATCTTATAGACAATGTTCTATGGTGCTGGTAATGCAGGCTCTCTAGTATCATGTGCTTGCAGTTGACTATTTGGCTATGGGTTGGAATCCTCCTTGGATTCATGTTCTTATTGTTTGCGGCTCAGACTCTTGTTTTGGTTGCTCCTCATGTGGCTCAGGTTCTTGTATGGTTAATGTTCCTCTCGTGGCTTACAATCTTGCTTGAGCTCTATCTTGGGCAGCACAAGCTCTTGTGGTTCTATCTTGGGCTCCTCATGCTCTTTTGTGACTTGATGCTCCACTACTTTTGGCCCTCCCTTAGGCCCTTCTTCACGCTCTCCCTTGGGTTGATGCTCCAGCTTGGATTTCATTTTGTTTCATCGTTTAATCTTGTTTCTTTTTTGTTCTTCTTCACTTATATTTTATACTTTAGCCACTTCGGGTTCTTCTACAGTTGATTTTGGATCCTTTTTAGCACCTTGGGTTTCCTATCCACAGCAATATTAGTTTCTGATGTAGCTTCCAAAAGTTCTAATATCAATTTTGAACGGAACAATTGTATTTCCTAAGGTTTTACATCTTTAACCTACAATGAAAAAATATATAATCAGTAATAAAGATTTAAAAAATTATTACGTGAAGTTTTATGAGGAAATGTTATAAGGCTTACATTGAGTTATCATACATTAAGGGAAAAGTAAGCTTAAAAATATAATTTGTATTAAAAGTATTCTCCATCTATAAAGAAAACATGTCTTGTTCTTCTTCTACCTATTTAATTTATACTTTCACTTAGTGTGCATAATGGCATGAATCTCAATTTTTAAATATTTAATAGTGATATACTTACTTATGATACTGAACAACGATATACTTACCTATGATATTGAACAGCGATATACTTACTTATGTTTTTGTATACGGCCATTCTCATGCAAGATTTCATCCTCCATACAAAGTTCCAATACAGAAACTATTCTCTTGCAACAACTGAAAAGTATTGATGTAATAAGTAGTGGCACCACTTCAAAACAATAAAAAGTCATAACTTATGCTTATGTCTACTCACAATATTACATCTAGATGGGAGGTTGGTACAGAGTTTAGAGAGTATGTTTAATGTCATCCTAGTAAAGCACTGCTAGACTCCAATGTCTCATGTTAAACAAATATACCACATTAGATGGAGGAACATATTTGTATACAAATACTCAAAAATTATAAATAGATAAACCTCTCAACCACATACGTTTGGTGGTAGGGAAAAATGATGAATGTTACAATTGAAGGGTCAAAATAAGTAAACCATGATTGTAGCTCAGTATCCGTATGATCATATGACCTTAGCAAAGGAGATATAAGGGGAGCCAGAATAAAAACCAACAATTCATCACCATTTGCAAGATTTGACTTCAGCAACCTCATGTATGTAAAGATAATATTGTCACATTGGCTTCTACATCCTGGGGGACTCTTAGAAAACTTATGAAATCACATGAGTGTACAAGAGGGGTTTTGTTTTTAATGAGTCATAAGTTTATAAGGTAGGGATAAGGCTATGTATTTAGGTGAATACTACATCTTAAATTTAAGTTAGGGGGAGGGGCCTCAGGGGGGTGATTTACAATGATGATTTCCTAGCCTCTTAGCATCTATTTCTTAGTAGCATGCATGAAGTACTTATGTTTTCTCAATAAGGTTCAAAGTAACATACTTTAGCCTAAGAAGAGGGGGAGAAAAAACATAGATACAAGGAAGGGGGTGACATAGTGATTTTAAAGGTATTCTTATAAGCTTAAATAGAGGGGTATTATCATCTTATGAGCATCATATATAGGGGGTTTTCTTGAGGTTCATGCACATAGGTGACATCCCCCTTTATTGTTGTGAGCAAGTCCCTCGAGCTCTACATGAAATATTTTCAAAGCCTAGATGTCATCTCTTTCAAACCTAAGTATCCCAAGGTCATCATCTATATTTACATCAAACAGGGCACCAATAACTTGTAGTTTTCTCCTTATACCCTCATTTGTACTACATTGTGCATTACACTTTTTGGTAGCTTTTAGTTCTTCTTCTTTCTTAGCTTCTTGTTCTTTGTTCTTCTTAGCTTCTTATTAGAAAATGCAAGCTGTACATCATCAAAGGTTTATAAAACCTTGGAATTTCAACGCGTAAGTTGGCAAAAAGTTGTTGGTGGTGAATGAAATTACAGGTCACCGATCTCTCAGGAGGAACTAATTCTACATTAGGTGACCTAATCTCGATAATTCAGCTTGCAGTAATCTGATCACACCAAACAAGTTATATCGGGCAGATATGTAGCACAGTGCGACAACAAATTGCTCTCCTGGTTCATTATAAAAGTCGATTCTGTATACAGTTGGCAGCTAGCGTAGTGAACCGAGTAAACTGAATCCCCACTAATAAAAGTCGGTTCTGTATACAAATGCAGTTAGCACAATAAACTAAGTGAGCTGAAGCCCCACTGATAAAAGTCAGTTCTATATATAACTGCAGTTAGCGTAGTGAGTGAGTGAACTGAATCCCCATTGATAAAAGTCCATTCTGTATACAGCTATAGTTAGCGTAGTGAGCTGAGTGAACTGAATCCCCACACTGATAAAAGCCAATTTTGTATACAGCTCGAGTTAGCGTAGTGATCTAAGTGAACTGAATCCCCAACCACTGATGATAAGTAAAAGCTAACACAACTGAGTGCAGTCTGAGTCTGACACTCACAGCATTGTATGATTCTCATATTTGAGCTAATTGAGCTTATTAGTGCTAGGATTAGGGTTTTGGAGATTAGCCCATTTACTAATTAGAGTTTGATTTATCATTGTTGTATCTCTTCTAATTCGGTAATAAACACAGTGCTAATTCAGTTTTGAATTTATTCATTCCATCTGATTGCTATTGGTTGTGTCACATTTCTTCTCTCCTCATATTTTCACATAGTATTAGAGCTTTGTTTACTCCATTACATAAACTCTGCCTCGGTGCCACCTATCCTCTGAGATCAACCCACAAGAGCATGTCCATCAGCCTTCAATCACACACTACCTCAGATATGCAGTCGTTTCGCTCTGAGTCAGTGCTAGACAAACTGCTATGTCACTCCTCTGCATCCTGTTATTCAACATTACGCACTTAGGGTGCAGGTTCAGTATATCAGCCACTCTCGTCTGTAGACTTAGATCTGAAAAATCTACATCAGCTTTTGACGTGCTGCAGCCACATCATCATCCGATCTGCTAACAACATGTCATCTTCTGACGTACTGAAGTCACGTTCATCATCTGACCTGTTGTGACACCATGTCATCTTCTGACTATCGGAGCCAGCTATCTGAAATCGCTACCAGGGTTAGCTTCCTGCTTTACTACATGGTAAAAGGAAAGGAAATTGTTATTGTTCTTTTGTATGTTGATGATTTGATTTTGACAGGAAGCAATGAAATCATGATTTTGCAGCTGCCAAATCCAAACTCTTAATTGAGTTTGAAATGGAAGATCTTGGATACCTACACTGTATTCTTGGGATTGAAGTAGCCAGGACCACAGTAGGTGGTATCTTCATCTCGCAACAAAAGTATCTACAAACTATCCTCAAGAAACTTAGAATGGAGACTTGCAAGCCAGTGTCTACACCAATGGAATCCACTTTGAAGCTGACAAAGGATGAAAGAGGAACACCAATGGAATCCACTTTGAAGCTGACAAAGGATGAAAGAGGAACACTACTTTGTATAGGCACCTTTGTTTTGTAGTCAATAGTCTTGCTCAGTTTAGGCAGAACCCCAAATTGTCTCACATTGGACTGCAGTGAAAAGGGTGCTCAAATAGCTAAAAGGCACTTAGCATTGCGATATCTTATATACAGGTGACACCTTGATTCTGTATGGGTTTAGTGATTCTGACTATGTAGCCTGTCTGATGGACAGAAGAAGCGTTAGTGGAAATGCATTCTTTCTTGGTGTAGGAGCCATTTCATAGTGTTCTACGAAGCACAATACAATCAGCCTTTTCCTCTATAGAGGCTAAATACAAGGCTTTAACCACATCATCCTCCTGTAAGGCTATCTAGTTGAAAAGATGCTTACAAGAATGGGGTTTTTATATGTAGTTGATGGTTCTACTCCTATTCTCTATGGATAACATATCAGCTGAAGCCTTAGCCAAGAATCCAGTCATGCATCAAAGGACCAAACATATTGAAGTCAGAGAACATTTCATTAGGGAGAAGATTAACTCCGGTGATATAGTGTTGCAGTATTGTAATACCAAAGAGAATTTTGCATACATCTTTACTAAGCCCTTGGCAAAGAGCTCTTTTTCAAGCATAGAGAAAACCTTGGCATGATGGAGCTTCCCTTAAGGGAAGGTGTTTGAAGAGTAAGGGAAGGCTCCACGATTACTTCATGCTTGGAGCAAGGGAAGGCTCAATAGTCTTCCATAGAATAACATGTTTTTAGATTTTTTTAAATTTGCAAGTCTTAGTCAGTTGCTTGAATCAGTTGAGTGAATCAACTATTTGAGCTATGCTGGAGTCAGCTTCCAACCCGTAGAGTTTGTTAGAGTCATTTTTCTAAATCAATTGACTAAATTATTTGACTAAACTAGCTGACTAAATCAGCTGATTGAATCAGTTTGTAGTCAGATATCTAACAAAGTTTTAGAGATGTTGCTAATCTTGAGGGAAGGTGTTAGAAAATGCAAGATGCACATCATCCAAGGTTTGCAAAACCTTGAAATTGCACTGCATAAGCTGGTAAACATTTGGTGAATGAATTATAGGTTGTTGGCCTCTAAAGAACCGATTCTACATTAGGTGACCTTATCCCTATAATTTAGCTATAGGATTCTGATCACACCAAACAGGTTACATCGACAGAGATGAAGCACAATGCGAAAAAAATTGCTCTCCTAGTTCATTATAAAAGTCGGTTCTGTTTGCTACAATTAGCGCAGTGAATTGACTAAACTAAAGCCTCCACTGATAAGTAGAGGCTAACAACTGAGTGACGTCTGAGTCTGACACACATCATTGTATGATTCTCATATCTGAGTTGATTGAGCTCATTAGTGCTAGGATTAGGGTAATGGGGATTACCCCATTTACTATTTAGAGTTAGATTTATCATTATTGTATCTCTTCTCATTCAATAATAAACACAGTGCTGATTTAGTTCTAAATTTATTCATTTCATCTGATTGCTATTGGTTGTGTCACATTTCCTCTCTTCATATTTTCACACTTCTTTACCCTCAGCATGAAACCTTGTGTCTCTTTCATGTGTTACTTATGTAATATTCACCTCATCTTTAGGCTTCCTTGTGTCTCTTTCATGTGTTACTTATGTAATATTCACCTCATCTTTAGGCTTCCTTGCAGGAGGAGCTACTAGGATGTCTTTCATTTTTATGTCTATAACGTCCACATGGTGAAAAAGCTTATCATACCTATCTCTCATAGTTCTGAGGGCATTCACATCCTTTCCATTATAGTCACCCTCCTACGATCATGTGCTGCAAGAACAAAGGTGTCCTGAAACCACTCAATCAAGAAATCCCCAGTTTCCTTATGCAAACACAAGAGTGCAATTGAGAGCCACCTGAGCTCTAATCCTCTCTCAGCAAAAAGATCCCTCACTATTCTCTAAAAAGGAGCCTTTGGTATAGCTAAATCCATAGCATATTGTTGCCTTTTGATGTCCCTTAATACAACTAAGTGTTGTGTCACTCTCCTTTCCTTTCTTCTTTGAATAATAGACACAAGCTTCCCTTTTCCAACACTTTTCCTAGCCCTTTTCATGGTAGCTATTTTTGCTATTTGAGGACCCTTTCCTTTAACCCTTACAGTTTTCTTTGTCCTTGACATATGATCATCTAGAAAGAAACAACCAAAAACATTAGACAAAACTACTCTATGTATCTTTTTATACAATAGAAATCAGAGATATGAGTAAAATCATTCAACCAGAACTTAGAATAAGGAAGAAGGGCTTCAAATAAAAAACATACCTAGAAACTTGCAAGCTAGTGAAAACCACCAGGTATGTAAGAGATAGAGGGCTGATAGGACATGTATGGAGCACACATGTCTCAAGAGATATTTAATCCTAGAATGGCCAAGAGTGGGTTGAAGTCCATGTAGCACACATGGCTTAAGAGCCTTTAAATCCTAGAATGGGTTGTAGGGCATGCATGGAGTGCACATAATGGCTCAAGAGAAATCCTAGAATGGCCAAGAGAGGGTTGCAAAGTAGGTTCGATACACCAAGAAGCTTAAATCCTAGAATGGCTAAGAATGGAATGTAGGGCATGGAGCACATAGGGCTAAGAGAGCACTGCGAATAGGGTTGGAAACCGAGTACCATAAAAAGTAATTTTTTAAGCACACCACTTTTGGAGCCCTATAATCTCTTTTCAAGGTACTTCATCAATTGAAGTATATGGAGTAGGAAATTTGCAAGCAAGGCCACAAAGAAAAATAATCTTACTATGACCACTAGGAGCACACATGAATGGCTAAGAGAGTGTTACAAATTGGGTTAGACACCCTAAGTACCCTCAGTGTAAAGAATGAAATATAGGCAAATGGAGCGAACATGTTATATGGTTAAGGTAGTGTTGTAGCACCATCACTTACTTCTATGAGGATATACGCAGTGCCATACCACTTAAATGAGATTAAGGGACTCCGTAGGAGGTCTTGTGTTGGAGATAGGGTGTAGGACAAATCCCCTCATGAGAGCTTGTCAGGCTTGTAGAGGGCCTTGTTTTTCCTTCGACTCAAACTCCTCTATAGTGGATGCCTTAGCTCTTGTGTTGGCTTCAGCTCTAGTAAGAAAGCAAGAGTTTAGGAGGAGAATGTGCAAGAGAAGGATGCAGCCTATGAGAAGAGAGTCCCATTTGTTGAGATGTTAAGCTAAACATGAGCGGACATTCACGAGGTGCTTGCATGACTACTAAAACCCTAAGATCTCTCTAGATAATTATTATGCATATACATTCATAAATCAGGCATAAACTCATCCACGCGACCACCCCCGAGCCCAAGGGACGCACACATGAATTATAATGAAGTACATCATACCTTTACCTTGATGTCCCATACCATCAAGAGGTATAACTCCAATCCATCAGCATGTAGCTATAGTGTGAAATGGTAGGTGAGTAGTCATGATCCTCTACACAAGAGAACATAACATAACCTAGCCTCAAGATAACATCAAGAGACCATAGCCTAAACCCCCCTTGAGTGTGTCCCATGCCCCTATTATATAGGAGGGCCCTCAAGTGACTCTTGACTCTCCATCTCGCATGTGTGACCCTTGGATGCCTGACCCTACCCATGCTCCCATGCTCACAAGCCTAATGTGGGTTAGCCTCCTAGTATATCTACGCATAATGTGCACATAACATACTTCCCCTCTCTCAAAACATTGCACTCTTGCAATGAAAAGGAGAACTGCGCTGAACAATCTCAACCAACTCCCAAGTCAAATCCTCTATTTCCCTATCTTTCCACCTAATTTTAACCTCAGGGATTAGTCAACTACAAAGTTTCCTTTCCCTTAATTCAAGTATCTTATTAGGTTCATGTAGAACATTGGGTAATTCTTCGACTTCAACGAGTTCTTGAGGAGTAACTGTGTTATCCTCACCTCCCATTTTCCCTTTCAATCTATTGATATAAAAGACCGGATGAACTCTAACATGTGGAGGTAGTTTAAGTTCATACGCAATCGTGTCAATCCAATGTATAAATCGAAATGGACCACAATATCTAGGAGATAAATTCGAGCATTTTTCTTTTGACAAAATCTGAGAATCTTTAGGAACTTTTAAATAAACCAACGCTCCTGGTTTAAAAGACCAAGTTGAGCATCCTCTATCAGCAGAACCGTGCCCTATCTTGACCACTCCTGATAGAATCCCGAGCTTTGGTCAGCATTTCCTGCATATCACGCAAGAAACTAGAGACATATGCACGAAGCATATCCTCTACAATCTGATTCATATGCTCTGTTTGCCCATCAAACTGCGGATGATCAAAGGAATTCATACTCAAAGTAGTTTCCTTGTTTTGTAAACCATTCGGAATAAAGTAGGAAAACATGGCATTATAACAACAGGAACTAGGTATCCATCTCGACGACCCGACGTACCCACATCTGCACATGGAATTATCGATGTCCCGAGTTATCCCTATCAACATAGAGAGTCATCAATGTCTCGATGAGTCACATATGTTCATCCGTAAACCATCAGGTTGACTATATAAATCACCTAAAGGACGAAACTAGAGAAAGAAATGCCAACTTGTTTTGTAAACCATTCGGAATAAAGTAGGAAAACATGGCATTATAACAACAGGAACCAGGTATTCATCTCGGCGACCCGACGTACCCACATCTGCGCATGGAATTATCGACGTCCCGAGTTATCCATATCAACATAGAGAGTCATCAATGTTTCGATGAGTCACATATGTTCATCCGTAAACGATCAGGTTGACTGTATAAATCACCTAAAGGACGAAACTAGAGAAAGAAATGCCAACAAAGGAAGAATCCAAATTTTCTATTATGTTTGTTAGTCACTTTATCTTCTTTGTAGACCTCTTTGTTGTGTGAAGAAGAAGTCGAGTTTTCAGCCTCTCACCTTGTGTGTTCTCTTCTAGGGTTTATGTGAGTGTGTGTGTGTGTGCTTGTAAGAGCTCAAGCTCTCTTCTCCCTTGCATCTTTTCATGGTATCAAAGCTTGGTTCATGCTAAGGGATGAGTGGCAAGCAAGAGAAGCACAGAAAGCAGTACGAGGGTAAGAGCTTCATCTACTCTTTCCCCTTTGTGTTGGCTACTACACCCTTGTCGGGAGCTCTTCGGGAGGCACCGAAAAATGAACTCCCATTGAGGAGCTTTCTTTACAGGAGCAAAGCTACAGGGCAACTATTTTGTTCGTTTTCCATGGTTATGATGAGAATTATTCAATTAACCTAGGATGATTAATCCTAGAATATGGTAGGAAGTCCTCTTTTCATATATGAATGAAAATGTTTTATGTGTTAATTTTTCAGAAATTTTGCCATAGCTCCGCTGCTATGACTGATAAATTTAATAATTTTGAAAGCATAAATTTTAGTAATACCATATGATAGAATAACTACCATTTGGATGAATATACAATTATGGACTTGATTCCTAAGTTTTTCATAAATTAAGTAGCATAAAAGCATTAAAAAGCCACTTCTTTGGCCTCTAACTTGACAAGCATAGAAATTACTTTTAGATTTGAGAATTGCTTCATGAGAAGCATGATTTGTATATAGAATAGGTCATAGGATTGACCATTCTTTGGGGGAGAGAGCGATATTCTTAAAAAAACATTTTAATTTAAGCATAAATGGAAACTTTATAAGATTTATCACTAAAATTCATTAGAGAGTTCCAATTGCATTAAAGAGTAATTCAATTGAATGCTTCTCAAGCTTGAGAGGGGTTGAGAAGTGAGAAACATTTTGAGATTAAGAAAAAAGACCATAAATCACACTTTACCTCTTAATTTGCTTGATTCTTATTTTCTTGTATTCAGAAATAGGGAATGATTATAGGGTAATGAAGTAAAGGGTTATTCAATATTCAGGCTGCTGCTGTGCTGCTGAGGAAGAGGAATCTTACAAGGGTTTCCTTAACATCTTTGGTGCCGCTACCAAGGAGTACCAATCCATTACTTGTCTACGCCATGTTGATTCGAATCCGACAGAGCCTCCATAGTCCGGTGCTAGGTAAGCTCTTTGTCATGCAATTTTTTTATTTTTCCATATATTTTGATGTTTTGCATGGTTTTTGTTATAAGCATATGGCATAGCGGAAAGAGATAGCAAGACAAAGCACAATAGACAATGCAATAGATACACAATGGAGAGAATATAAAATTCTGATTATACCAAAGAGGTACAAGTGATGGTGTTGCCGACCCATGCGCTCTCAAGTAGAGCTTAGATGGCGATCTAGACAGACTCTAGATGGAGTATATACAAGGTGTAGAAGGGGGTGGATACTCACAAGCATTGGATACCTTAGCTCATGGCAGCCATGTCCATATATAGTACTATAGGCGGTGTGGTAGATGCGTATACAACGAGGGCGATTACACTACATAGACATGGTCATCGCCCGCGTATCAAGAACACAGCCCACCAACTCGATTTGGGATCAAATTTGGCCCGAGAACGAGGGTGCATACCCTAAACTTGCAACCAAGTACTATGGGCCTTTTCAAGTGATCAAGAAGATCAATGAAGTGGCTTTCAGATTAACATCGCCTAGTCATTGGCATATACACAATGCTTTTCATGTGAGTTGCTTTCGCAAGTACGTAAGGCCAGAGCCCAATGAGCTGGTCATTGAGGATCCACCACAAGTGAAAGAGCTTGAGGAGATTTTGCAACCAGAACAGATTGTGTATCACAAGGAACCCAAGCTTACTGCTGCTGACTGCAGGTAAAGTTGTCGAGCGTTACTTTGTGAAGTTCAAGAACTATCTTCCCATCGATGCTAAATGGGTAGATGAAGAGTTCTTTAGAGATTGCCCGCACTTGCTTTAGACATATTTGGATGCTTTTCAGTTGCGCACAACTATTTAGAATCCGGGATAGATGTCTCCATTTGGCCACCCAACTGGTCCACTCATGCTTTCTCATTATATATATACATTGGTAGTTGCATATGCCGAGGATTGATGCCACTCATGTGATACTGTGGATTTGGCTTCTTTTGGGACTTGCAACCACTAATGATGGACCTAGTATTTGAGAAAATATTCCTCATATCGTCAGACCTCAACTAACGCTCGTATCCCTGACCATCTCCTAACCATCATCAATGGTCACAATAATGACCCCATCGGCATCTAAGTCGGGGTTACCACTAAAGACATATGCACCATGGCTACTCCTTAGAACGGGGGCCTAACAAATGTGCATTATACATCATAGTGAGATACATGCTGAGAGGCGGGCATTGAGTGTATACTAACATTTGTTGTGATTCATGTATAGCTTTGTGTTTAGAGTAGGATTACTACTTGTTTGAGTGAAAAAACTTGAGATTTGGGTGATTAGAGAGCCTAATCAAGAGGGTTTTTGCTTAAACCCAAACCATTTTCCTTAATTTTTTTAGCTTAATCTTGTTTCTTTTGCTTAATTCCTTTGCATAGGTAGGTTAGCATTATTAAATAGAACCCTAATCCACTAAAAATAAAAAAAACCATAAACTATCTCTGGTCAATGTGATTAGTGGACTTAAAGAGAGCAAAAAACCAAAAAATCAAGCCTAATTGCTTGCAATTAGACTAATTAGAATGGCATTACTATTCTAAACACTTGCCTTGACCCAAATCTATGTTTAGTCCACTCCAATTAGGCCTTAATTAGCACTAATTTGGTCTCTTTTATCTAATTTTTCCTCTTTTGAGTGGATTCATTAGAGACCTAATTAGTGAAATTATTTAGGGGTAAACACATCTTTAGATTAGCCTAAACATTTCTAATCCACTTATCAAATCCCCATGCTTAAACTCCTCACCAATTAGAAGTAATTTAAGGGCAAAGAAGAGGGTCAAGGAGTGATTAATAGTGGGATTAAGAAGATTAATCATTAGTTAAGTTAGAGTGCCTCTAGATTAGTAAAATCTACTAATTTAGAGATAGCCTCTAACTTTAGCCCTTTCCCACCTACCTAGCATTAATGAGGGGGTTTTAGTTGTCTCCCACTCACTTCCCTCCAATTTGAAATTCAAAATTCAAATTTCAACTTGCCACGGCCATTCACACCTAAGGCTTGCCACGGCCATTCACACCTAAGGCCATGGGCGTATGCTTGTAAGCATACAATTGTTAAATTTTTTTTTATTTTTTTTAAAAATAAAAAAAAAACCATGGCCGCCGTTCCATCCTAAAGCCATGGGCGTATGCTTGTAAGTGTACGACCGTACAAAAAAACTTTTTAAAAAAATAATTTTAAAAACAATTCCATGGCCATTCCATATTAAAGCCACGAGCGTAAGACTTTTTTTAATAAAATTAAAAAATTACCATGGCCATTCCACACTTGCCCCATGACCGTTCCATACTAAAGCCACGGGCATACACTTGCAAGCATATGGCTGTACCATTTAAAAAAAATCATTAATGAGCATTTGGATTTGGGAGGAAAGGAAGGCATAGAGGCTGGCCAAATCACATTGATGAGTAGGAGCTTCTTGAGGGGCGGGGCCTTGATCATAGAGTGGACCAGCAATAGTATATAGAAGCTCAATTTAGTCCTTATTTGACAGGTGTGGAGGTCGAGATTGGGTGGCCGTAGGAGGATAAAATACCTTGGCAAATTTGGTGTGCAGACCTCGTGAGTCATTGCCGGACTCTGTGTCACTGTTCTCATCGAGTTGTTCAATGGGAATGTGGGATTTGGGCTTGGCCATTTGTGGAATATGCATTGGAGGATGAGGAAGCGCATGAGGGGAAAAATCATCATTTGTCAACATCATGTTGGCGAATGGATCTTCCTTGGCCTTGAGCATTTGTGAGGGCTCCTACCTTGCCTAGTGCTAAAGTGTAGGTTCAGTGGGGGATGGCGTGCACTCATTCCTCGAATGAATCTGAGCCCCATCATCCAAACTTACTCCATCACCACAACCCAGAACCCAAAGGTGCACCCACAATTCATGTAGATGCATTGGGACAATACTTTGAGAGTGATGACACCAACGCAGCCTTGCCCATTTCCTATAATGGACATGTGGTCAAATGCATCCTAGATGGAGGTGCTGGCGCGTAAGCATCCTCACACAAACATGCTGGGAAAACTATGGCCAACCACGCCTTGATCCCACCACCTTGGTGATCAAGCTTGCAGATGGGAAATCTGCAAAACCCCTGGGCAAGTGCATAACCTCAAGATAAAAGTCTGTGACATGACATTCCACCTCACATATGTGGTCATGGACTTTTGTAATGCCACCTATGATGCCATCTTGGGTCGACCCTTCATGAGACAAACTCGACCAATCCATGACTGGGATGCGCATCATGTCCACCTCTGTGTAAAAGGTTAATTTATATACATGGCACTCACATCCTATGGCAAAATCTACCTTTGCCAAAGATTCTTTGACCACTGCCACAGGAGCAATGATCTCTTGGTTTGCGCGATGCTTGTCATCAAGCCCTTGATGATGAGCGGCGGGTGCCATGCATGATCGCTTATGTCAAGCGACAAAGTGGACCATGACTGGATGAAAATCCTTGCTACAATTGATACCCTCCTAAATCGCAAACTCAACACGCAATTCATGCTCCAAAATGGCCAGACCCTTCATGAACCCTATAAATCCATTACCTTGCTTAACACCCTTGGAGTGTAAGTGTAGCTCCACAAGCTGAAACAATTGCCCTTAGGGTCTGCGGTACTGCTCAAAACGGCCCCCAGCTAAGCACTTCATCTTCTAGGGTTTATGAAGGGAGGACCTGATAGGATGAGTCAGAGTGTGTGGCCATGCTACTGAGAGTAGAAGGCTGGTAGGCAAGGGTGAAAGCTCGGTAGAAACAATTGCCAATAGTTTTTTTGGCTAGGGGAGAGAGAGAAAAGTGAGTGAAATAGAAGTGGTGGGCCCCTTTAATAGATTTCTAGGAAGGATATGACCGTGGTTTCATGAAGGTACGTACGTGCTTAGGGAAGGTACGACCATGGCTTAGGGAAGGTACATGTGTGGATTAGGGAAGGTACATCCATGGCTTAGGGAAGGTAAGGCCGTGGTATGACCATGGCTTAGTCTGTTGAGAAGGGTACGGCCGTGGCTAAGCACAGTGAGGAAGGTACATCCGTAAGCTAAGTGATTGACAAGGGAATGGTAATGGCTTCAGGAGCGTATGGGCATGTCTTAGATTTTTGACAAGATAATGGCCGTCTTAGTAGAGGGAGAAGGTACAGCCATGGCTTTAGGAAGGTGCGGCCATGTCTTCAAGAGTGAACGGGCGTGGCTTCGTGAGAGTATGACCGTGTCTTCATTCTTTTTTTCTGGGCACCCTGTAATAGGTTTTGTACCCAAAGGCTATGTAGCCAGCAACCCGTTCTGGGTTTTGTACTGGCTCCTTGCCAGTTTACTAGAGTGAGAAGGCAGCTCCAATTCAGTTTTGGTGAGGTTGGTAGCTCCATTGGAAGTTTGGAGGCTTCCACGGAGGGAGCAGTTGGGGTTGGAGAAGCAAGGGGTTGAGTGGAGGTACACCAAGGGAGTCGGATAGTAAGGGGTGGGGGAGTAGCCGAAGTCGAAAGGTCAAGGAATCCTCCTGAAGTTTTGCTTTCCCCTTGTCCTATGCAATAGTAGTGGTTGTAGAAACGGAGGCTATCTTGGGCTTCCATTAAAATTTGGGTGATTCTAGAAGCATGGGGGTAGGAATGGTGTACCTTGGGTGTCAGAGGACCCAAATTTTTTGATTACCTTCATAGAAGTGTTGAGCTTGTAGGAGAGGCTTGGAGATCCACCTGTAAGTAGTCATGGGGCGATGCCAAGGTTTTTGGTGCTACAATGTTTGCAAATGGTTTAGGAGTTGTTGCAGATATAGACATTTGGCATAAGAGAATTGGGCATGTAAATGTGCAAAGAATGAACTCTATGCAAACTAAAGAAATTGTGATAGGACTGCCTAAGTTTAAGGTTGAAGGTATGTAGAAAATATGTGAAGCATGTCATTTGGAAAGCAAACAAAACATGTATTTCCACATGACAGAAATGTGATCAAGAATCTAATAGAGGTTGTGCATTTAGATGTATGGGATCCTGTGAAGACTATGTTTGTGGGTGGCTACAGGTACTATGTAACATTCATTGATGACCACACGAGGAAAGTGTGGGTGTATTTCATGAAGGAGAAGAGTGAAGTGTTCACTCATTTTTAGAATTTTAGAGTGATGGCTAAAAACCAGACAAGAAAGCATATGAAGTGCCTAAGGCCAGATGGAGAGGGAGAATACTTCTCTTAATTCTTGTGAAAGAATGGCATTCAGAGACTATTTGCATGTAGATACACTCCGCAGCAAAATGGAGTTGCTGAGTAGAAAAACATGCACATTGCAGAGATAGCACGAGCATCGTGTAGAGAAGAATATGCCACATAGCTATTGGGCTAAGGTTATGTCTACAACAGTTTATATCATGAAAAAGACTCCTATTGCAAGCATACATGATGTAATGTCAGAGGAGACGTTTACTAGTAAGAAACCTGATTTGTCTCACTTAAAAGTTTTTGGATGTATTGTATATGTGCATGTGCTAGATGAGTTGCATACTTAGTTGGATCCAAAGTGTAGTTTCTTTTTTTAATCTCTTCATCTCTACCCTCCATTACTTTACATCTTGTCCCTTCATTCCTTTTTCACATTAGCCCATCTTGCCCATTCTTTAGCTTGTTCCCACTCTTTTTTTTTAACATCTATTTATCGCTTGGCTATCCCACCCTTACTTGTGCTAGTGGTGGTTCCCTTGCATGATAAGTATGCATTGAGTTAGGGGTGTTCACATGCAGTGATGGAGTTCATCATCATGCCTTGAGTTTGTGGGGATAGTTTGTGTGTAGTGTGGGTATATTGGGTGATTGTTCACAAGTGTGAGGTGTGTCACACACATTGATGTTTTATTTGAGGTTGTTCACATATTTTGAGCCTCGTATTGGTGGTGGTTAGTGTGCCATGTGGTCGATTTGGTATATTTTGGACATTCACGTGCACACTTTGGGCCATTTTAGTGTAATTTGGATATTCACGTGCACATTTTAGGCCATTTAGTGTATTTTGGGCATTTACACGTGTATCTTAGCCCTTGTTCGTGCACGGTGTATTGCATATGTACATGTGCCAGATGAGTTGCATACTTAGTTGAGGGTAAGCAGGGATGTTGTATTTGATGAGATGAGTAGCTGGTATGCTATTGAAAAAGATGTTATTGTTGGGGCTGATGTAAGTGGAAACGTGGTTGCACAGAACGTAAGTTAGCAATCACAGTCATTGAGTAGACTAGGAAAGTCCTCATCCGGTGGTTTTTTTGATAAACCATGGAGGGTTGCATCATAATACCAGTCTTGAAAATGTATTTGTTACATCACATAAAGGCAAAGAGAAAGTGGTTGAGCCCCTTGGTATGCATGATACTTCTGTAGGGCATTCTCTTGTTAATGGAGAGTCAGTGGCTTGGAGATGAGCCTTGATGAGAGGAGCTTGGGATTCTAGCGATGAGGACACCTGATGTGAAGAAGGCTATGGAAGCCATGAATACAAAGTTACAAAGATCTCGAAGAGTCAAAAACCCTATGCAGAGGTTGACTTATGATGGTTATGTGGCACATCATTATGCTTATATGGCAAAAGTTGTGTAGGTTGTAGAACCCACATGTTTTGATGAGGCTATTGGAAATGTGTATTGGGAGAAAGATATGGATGAGGAGATGGATGCATTGTATGGATGAGGAGATGGATGCATTGTATGGAAATGAGACTTGGGATTTGGTGGCTTTGCCTAAAGGCAAGAAAGCTATTGGTTATAAGTGGGTGTATAAGGTGAAACATAACAGTGATGGTGGCATAAGCAAGTGCAAGACTAGATTGGTAGCCAAAGTATATGCGCAAACACATGGGATTGATTATGAGGAGACATTCGCCCCAATTGCAAAGATGGCAACTATGAGAGTTGTGATTGCGATGGCTGCAGAGCTGAAGGCTAGTTCTTACATTAGATGGATGTAAAAAATATGTTCTTGCATGGTGACTTGCAAGAAGAAGTTTATATGGATTAGCCACTTGGTTTTGAGGATACAGGTCACCTGGAGTATGTATGTAAGCTTCATAAGGCTTTGTATGGGCTGAAACAAGATCCACAAGCATGGCATGACAAGATTGCTGTCACTATTGGATTTCATATGGAAAATGTAGATCACTCTTTGTATATGCACAAGAGTGATAAGAGTATTGTGATAATCACCATCTCTGTAGATAATCTTATTGTTGGGGGTGACAACTTAGATGAGATTGAGCATGTGAAAATTCTTCTCAAAAGGAAGTTTGAGATGAAGGATTTTGGAGATCTGCGCTTGTTGATTTGGGGTTGCATGTGGAGAGAAAGGTTTTCATCTATTGTGACAATCTTAGCAGTATACAGTTGGCTAGGCACCCACTTTTCCATGAGCGGACAAAACACATTGAGGTACATTACCACTTTATCAAGGAGAGAGTCTTGGCAGGAGACATCGACTTGGCCTATGTCAACACACAGGATCAGGTTGACTGACATCTTCATGAAGCCCTTGGGAGCTGAGAAGCTCCGCAGATTTTGAGATATGCTTGAAGTTCATGAGCTAGAATTGAGCTTGAGGGGGAGTGTTGAGATGTCAAGCTCAACATTAGTTGACATTCACGAGGCGTCTACATGACCGTTCGACATCTACATCACTAGCGGGTTTGGTAGCTAGCACCGACATATCTTCGTCCAGAGATTCTACAGCTGGACTACACTAACTAGTCCACACCTACCCACTCCACTTAGCGTGTTCACATTATGGACCGCTTGTATAAACTCTATTATGTGTGTTAGTCACTTTATCTTCTTTGTAGACATCTTTTGTTGTTTGAAGAAGAAGAGGAGTTTCAGCCTCTCACCTTGTGTGTTCTCTTCCAGCATTTATGTGAGTGTGTGTGTGCTTGTAAGTGCTCAAGCTCTCTTCTCCCATGCATCTTTTCACCATTGTGATCCCTTTCGACTAGCGAGATATATCTTTTTCCACACTCACTTTTTGGACATTATGTTTGTGGCATATTTTGTATGTCATTATATTACTTAAAGTTAGTCTTGAAAAATGAGTTAATCTATCTAGTTACTAATTTTGACAATTGTTTTTACTCTAATGCTTGTAAAATAGGCATACGAGATGTCTTCCATAAAGAGAATGCAAGGAGAGGGGAGAGCTTGAGTTCCTTGTAAGCAGATACACATGAGCAAGACATAAGAGAGAGATGGATGGCTGAATTTTCTTCTATCTTCTTCTTCTCTTAATCTAGTATATCATAAAGATAAGAGTACATACCATGAGGGAAAGTAATCTCCTACTAAAACATATAAGTTCGGTCCATAGTGTGAACGCGACTATATGAGCTGACAATATAACTATGCTATACTCTAGTAATCTAAATGTGGTGGTCACGCAACCTATCATTCCACTAGCAACATATCAATCATAATCTTACCAATTGTGCCAATAGCATAAGTGCAGAAGCTGTCACTCAGGTAGGTCATCAATGTCTAAAGCACTAGCGCGACCATGCTTTGGGTGTTTTCTTTAAGACATACAAACCTTTACATAACTTGTACACAAAATTTGGGTATGCATCATTTTATAACCCAGTGGTGGCTGCACCCAGCGGTGGATGCATCATGTGTACTTCTTCTTGCAAAACACCATGCGAGAAAGCATTCTTTACATCCATCTAATGTAAAGACCAACCTTTGCTCTACGGCCATAGCAAAGGTTGGTCTAAATGTCTCCTCATAGTCAATGTCACAGGTCTGCACATAACCAATCTTGCCTTATACATGCTAAGTGATCCGTCCGAGTTATGCTTGACCTTATACATGCTCAGTGATCCATCCGAGTTATGCTTGAGCTTATACACCCACTTACATCCCAATTCCCTTGTTTTCCTTAGGCAAAGGCACTAACTCACATGCTGCATTTGCATCCAATCTTGCCCATCGCCTCATCTATGGCATCTTCTCATTTTTTATTTCCAAGTGCTTGCCCATCGCCTCATCTATGGCATCTTCCCATTTTTTATTTCCAAGTGCTTGCTCAAAACAAGTGGGCTCCAGCTCTTGTATTGCTTTAACCATGTAAGGATAATATTGGGTTGTATATCCATCATATCTTAGCCTTTCAATAGGGTATCTAACCCTCATATACTTGTATACACCTGGATCAGGTGTCCTCAAAACATCCTTGGTTCTCCTTGCACCATTGACAAAAAGCCAAGCTCTTCATTAAGGCTCTCCTCAAATCCACACTAGAGTCATCATCCATATATGAGTCCTGTTGATAGATAAGGCATAAAAGGTTGATCTACCTTTTCCTTCCTTTTGTGTGATACATGTGTATCTACATCTATCCTCAACTTGCTTGTCTATGGACCGACAATAAATCCACTACTAGAGGACTCTCTAGGTCCACTAAGCACTTGTAACTACTACTCTACATGTGGGGCAACATCATTACTCTCTACATCTACATCTTTTGTTACCTTCACTGGTGCATGTACTAGCTACTCATCTCATCAAAGATAACATCATTGCTTACTTGTACCATAAGTGGTAGGGTTATAGCATCTATAACCCTACCACACTAGTGCATATACCAGCTACTAATCTCATAAAGGAAGCATCTCTAGTTACTCACATCTTATGAGTGGTAGGGTTATAATATCTATAAACTTTCTACTCCAAAGCATAGCCAATCAAGATGCATTTCTCTTCCTTTGGATCCAACTTTATTCCCATTTCATTAGGAGCATGCACATATGCAATATATTCAAACACTTTCAAGTGGCACACATCTAATTTTATGTATGTAAACTTATGTTCAAGCCTCATGCCATGAAACAATTATAGTGATCTTGTTCATTATGAAAGCAGTATTTGCTACTGCTTCAACCCAAAAATAATTTGACATATTCTTTTTAGACATCAAGGCATCTTCCACTTCTACAAAATGTCTATTTTTGTTTTCCTACAACACCATTCCTTTACATGCGAAGTGTACCTACATCTAAACTGTCTCTTGATTCCCTACTTTCCTAAGAAATGACTAAACTCAATGGAAAAATATTCTCCCCCACTATCTGATCTTAGGTATTGATCTACGTACCTTTTTCCTTACTAGCCAAGGCTTTAAATCTTTAAAAGTGAGCAAACGTCTCACTTTTCTCCTTCATGAAGTAAACCCACACTTTCCTAGTCAATGAATGTAACACAGTACCTGGAGAGTGGATCTAGTGTTAGTCCATGGTCATGTAGGTTGAGGATGAATATAGGTACACATGTATCATGGAAAGGGAAGGAAAAGGTAGATCAACTTTTTATGCTTGATCTATCAAGAGGTCACTCATATTTATACTCTATAGTAGACACGTGGACATTAAGCTTATACTCTATAGTAGACACGTGGACAACATTAAGTGTATGTGGGATTCTTGGATTAGACACATGGGCATAATGGGGACAAGTGCAAAGCATTATATTTTAGTATATATATAAGTAAAAGATAATGAAAAAAATATAGGGACAAGTGTAAAGAGAGTGTAAAGCATTCTATTTCATTCCATATAGGCAAAAGATAATAAAAAAAGATGCCCAAAGCATTGTATATCACACAAATGCATACCCCTATAAAAAATAGACATATCTATGCTTTAAATAGCCATAAAAAGGAATCTTTCAATTTTCTAACTCCCAGTACTCAACTCTTTGTAACCTCTTATGCATGTGTTATAAAAGTACCTAATCTTGATATGATATTTCAGATCCCCTTAGCCACCTTAGAACTAAGGGTAATATTTTCAAATAGTTATGGATGACAAAATGCTAATTTAATACCTAGCATGCCTAAGGGAACATGATAGAAGTCCCTTCAAACCCACAATACAAAATCACGGTATACTTATCATGTTTGCTTATTGTTAGGAGCTATTATTATGTTTGCTTATTGTTAGGAGCTATTATTATGTTTGCTTATTATTAGGAGGTATAGTATGTGCCATGTAGTAAGGCCTTATAAGATGAATAGGTAGATGTGCAGCTATATGAGACATGGTAGTCCAAAATTAAGGAGTGGAGAGTATGCTCACACTAGTTTTGAAATGAAGGGGTATTATAGTATTTTCCATGTAAGATCATATAAGATGAATAGGTAGATGTGTAGTTACGTGACATGGTAGCCCAAAATTAAGGAGTGGAGAGTATGCTCACAAATTTTCAAATGAAGGGGTATTATACTATTTCCCATCAATTACATCATATGTTGGTGTAGAAATCAAGTTGAGGCACTCCAAGAAAACCAAGTGACACCAAAAGGAGGAGTGAAGTAGGCAGGCATGAACACTTAGAATATCCTAAAAAGCAACATCCTTCCTCTCAATTGTATGTTGTTAGTGGTGCAAACATACATTAGGATACACTAGGTATATTCACCCCACGGAGATTCATTAGGGCATTAATGCCGCTTCAAATCTTCATTTGTAAACACTATCTATAAGCACTAAGCGCTCATTGTAAGAGAGACCTAATTCAGATTCAGTATAATCAGAAGATGACTATTCAATTCTAGTTATGCTCCATTGTCATTCTATGTATTTTGTTATGTTACTATTCTTTTGACAAAACTCAGTACTACGTGTTGGGGTTGAACCCCCAATGCTTTTGGCGATCATGTTGTTCTTATGTGCTTCCGGTCGGATGATGGCTTGAAGGATTTCCTAGTGATACGACGTAACCGTGTTTATCCAGTTAATGGGTGATCGCCACACCGAGGCTTCTATATCATGTCCCTCACGCCGCATGATCAATTTATCCTCACATGGGAGGAGACCAAGCATCAACGTTAGGCATTGGCTCGTCAACTGCTGCTGCCAGTTCTCAATCAATATGACAAGGTGGATTAGTTCTAATGAATTCACTGGTGTTCCAAAGAATGTATCAGGCACTGTTAGCATACAACCCAGTCCGACGGAATCCATTAATGGGGGAAGTCAATTCTCGGACAACAAGCTAGATAATGCAATCGCGCCAATGGATCCATGGGTGGACTTGAATAGAGAGAGTTAGAGAGAAAGAGAGAGTTAAAAGAGACAAAGTGTGTGTGTGTGTGTGTGTGTGTGTGTGTGTGAGAGAGAGAGAGAGAGAGAGAGAGAGAGAGAGAGAGAGAGAGAGAGAGAGAGAGAGAGAGAGAGAGAGAGAGAGAGAGAGGTATGGACAAACACAAGCAGAGTTGGCAAAGCTATTAAATCAGAGGCAAAGCCAAACGAAGGGCTATAAACCATTATAGTATGATGCACGAGAAGATTTGAAACAAATGAAAGTTAATATGACACTGGACCACCTACTCTCTACTGAGCCTACTACCGAATTATCAAAAGGAGCTCCTAAGTAAGCTAGTGGATCTAGTAGTACAAATAGATAGGGTGAATGTAGACCAAAAATCCGCCATAGTTTTGGCTGAACTAGATTAGGACATAGCCGTCTCTGAAGTAATAGTTAGCATTAAATCAAGACGAATCCCCGGCGTTCTACTGGATGGGGGGTCAAGGGTAAATATCATTTTGGATACTATGCACAAGGAATTGGGGCTCATGGAGTTAGAACCCACCCCTTTCTCAGTCCAAATGGCGGATCAAAAACATGTTAAGCCATTGGGGATGATCCATGACATACAAAATTCAAATCGCCGAATGTGACTATTCCATGGTATTTGTGGTCACGAAGATGGACGAAATTGTTGGTGCTTACTCCATGCTATTGGGTCAATCATGGCTATGACAAGGACAAATAAAGCATAATTGGGCGACTAACTAGATCACCCTGTGGAAAGGCAAGAAGAAGATCAGGTTTACTGTAGCTGGTTTAGATCACAAGGTCACTAAGACAGCCAGGCCACTGTATGATGAACAAGGGGCAGAGGAGGATGAAGAAGATGAAATTTTAAAAGATAATCCGAATTTGGTGTCTCTCTTTGAATTAGATGTGGACCCTATTATTACCCAATATGGCCCATCTTCCAATCTTGACCCCGATTGCCTTATCGAGTACAAAGGTAGAGTACAGGGGTGTTTCTATGGCAACTTGAGGTAGCTTGGTTTCATAAGCTACTTGGTGTGATATGGGTGAGCCTGTGGTGGATAGGGCCATTGTCATTGATTGTGATGATAACATGAGTAGTATACAACTAGTAACCCTATATACAATGCTAGGACAAAGCACATTGAGATGAATTATCACTTTATGAGGGAGAAGGTTCTAGCAAGTGATGTAGATCTAGTATATGTTAGCATAGGGGATCAAGTGGCATAGTTATAGATCCAGCTTGGGTTCACACTATGGACCGACCATTATAAGTTATAGTAGGAGAATAATTTCCCTTATAATATGTACTCTTATCTCTTTATGTTAATGGTTGTAGAGAAGAGAAGAAGATAGAAGAAAATTCAAACATCCATCTCTCTCTTGTGTCTTGCTCTCTCTTGTGTGTGTTGTGTTTTCTTGCAAGAAACTTAAGCTCTCCCTCTTCCTGCATTCTCTTTAAAAGGCTACTCCAAAGCAACAACTTCTTTTACCACATATGATTTTATATTAGCTGATATGCCTTGATTAATAATTATATAACGTATGATTTTACATTTGCTCATATTCCTTGATTAATAATTGTATAACGTAGCCACAAAATATATTTTCTTTTGTAGTTCCAACCTCGGCATGCAAGATTGTACTTAGAGGAGTGCTCTATATAATTAAAACCAAGACGAGTAGTTTGCTACTTGACACTACTTATGTGAGTATGAAGACTGTGGTGAGTTGTTTAAGGAAGCCAAGAAGGATAATAAGAAGGTTGTGATGATTTTCTGAGATTGGGCAAGAAGCCAAAGATCTCCTAGAATAGGGGTGGAGAGAGGAGAAGGGATGCTTTGGTTCCACCATAGAAAAATCGAAGGGGTTCTACCATAGCAAAACCAAATAGGGAGTCACATTCTCATTAGTGAAAGGTGTGAAAGTTTCAATGCCAATAGAATATTGGAACCATTTTTTCTTGAATCATTAGTTGATTTGAGAGTCTCAATATAAAGATGAAGGTTTTACCATGTTTCACAAATAGAGACAAAATCATGTGGATAGTTGCAAATGGGAAGTTCTGAGTTCAAAAGGCCAAGGAGTTGTAAGATGATAAGATTTTCTTGCCTTTTATGTACCTTAATATTACAAGGTCCATAATCATCAAGCCTACAAAACGTCCATAAATTAACACAAAAACACATTATATGTCATTAATATGCCTAGTACGATCTTATGCATGGTATAACTGTTTTAATGGTTTAATCAAACTTAATAAAAGGAATATTCCCTCTTTCAAATAGCAAAGGTGAAGAGCTAGGGTTTTCCAAAGAAGAAAAGAAGCCATAAGGAGGGAGAAAAGCATGGTGGATTACACCACAAAGAAAAGGAGCCATTAAGAGCCAACAAAGCATGATGGACTACACCACAAACATGAAAACAAAGATCCTCTCACTTATTGCATGATTTTGAGAGGTATCATATGAACTTGCGTTCGTTGAACACTCATTTCCATCACTGAGTATCCCCCAACAAGTTTCCAACTTATGGTATGCTTTTTTGCATTTTCAATTTAATTCAGGACTATGGACAGGTTATAAGGAAGTGATGTTATCATGGATATATATATTGGTGGATTTCATGAAGTTGTAGATCAAGTATGTTTGATTTGAGGGCCAATCTATGAATAATGTTCTCCACAATATGTATAAGTCATCATGTGGGACTTATAGTCCATATTTTATGGATTCCATGGTTTGCAGGAAAATTGGATACTTGGATCTCTTTTGTTTTTGGGACATTGATGTTGTCATCTGGATACTATAATGCTAGACACATAAAGGAGGATGGCCATTTCATGAGCGAGAGCACGTTCCGAGCGAAGGGGCAATGATTTGTAATGAACATGAAGAAACTTGTAGTATTATTTTTGTGAATATATCATCGTTGGATTGTCTAACCACAACCATAATTTTTATAGGAAAAAAAAGCTCGGTTGCAACAAGAAACCTCAAATGGTAAATCTTAACTTCTATTGAAGAAAAAATCCTGATGACTACAAGAAACCTTAAACTAGGAAACCCCCAACAATGAATTTTAAACGTACTAGCCTACAAAAAACAGTATTGAGTAACACGAGATCAAATATAAACGTATTTTACGTAGATACAGAAAGTGCGACCCTGACCAAAAACCCAAAAACAGAACTTCAACAGTTAATGCTACATATATTCTCCTCCCAAGACCAAAATACGGGCGACCAAAAACATTTTTCATGCATTTGTAGATAGCGACCCAAAATATGTGAATGCATATTTGACATCCAACAATGCCTCATGGCATTGCTACATTTGCAATGCTTGTAGTCTAGGTAGAGCAATGCCCTTTCTAATCCAATCTAGTAGTACGACAAAAACCTTCAGATTTTGAGATTTTCTTTTATAAATAATTTCACAATTTATATATTATACAAGTTCTCTTAAGATAACAAAAGAGCTTTATATAATATCTTGAGATTAGTTTGGGATGTGGGGCAAGACCCATGGTAATCTCTTGCTTGATATGAAATGGTTGAAGTGAGAGCTCCATGGGAGTTTTTTTGAGAGATTTATGAAGACACCTTTTAGGAGATAATCAAGGGGTGGTAGGGTTGATTTAAACTCTAACGTGATTATGGGTTTGCTAACATCATAATTACCTCATCTCATCATTCAGAGGCACGTAGGTGTTGAGCACATCTTGCTATTTTTTAATGTACTAGGTAATTTCAAATCAAAAGATTAAAAACTGTTCGTGTTAAGATGTAAGATTTTATTGTAATCTATTAAAAAGGGGCTGGAAGCAGCACCTTATTGAATAGGGGCCCATAATTAATCTGATTTTGCAAACCTTTACTTTTGGCATCTCACGTCCACATCCCTCGCCACCCCCCTCTCTCTCTACCTCATTTTTTCTATCATTTACATCTCTGCGAAACGATGACAACCTAATACTACCTATTATTGCATGATGTTTATCATACATATAATACCTTATCTCACAGACTTGGAAAAAGAAAACTGCAGAATTGATTGTGTACTTGTAGAGAGCGAGGGTGATAGACAGCAATCCGCGTTGGTGCATGGTGGGAGCTGTTGGTACATGCATTGCTAGCAGGGCCATATAATTTAATAACCACAATATGCAAGTGGGTTTAGAGGGTATTTTTTTAAACATAATGTGTATGCCCAAATAAATACACATTAAGTTGAGGTTAATGAGAGGAGCCCCTCTTGCAAGTGCAACTCTTGATGAAGAGGTCTTTCCAACTCAAGCTGAGGCCCCCAATGAAGTATTGGAATCACCCCATCAAGGAGGGAGGGCTCCTTGCCGAAGAGACTTCAACGAGTGAAGGTCCCAGATTATTCTAGAAGCTGAGGCCGCTACAAGTAGCAAGCTCTCTGCGGTTGCTCAAGAAGAGGCCCTTGCCTGCAGAACCTGTACAGATCTCTTACAAGGGTGCCCCTCTTTAGGAAACTGTTTACAAATCACATTGTTCTAGAATACCCGATTGGTGAAGAAGCCAAGGAGATCAAGCGCTTACTGAGCAATTCCTTCTCTGCCCTCTTCTTAAGTCCACTATCTCAATAAGAATTGTTATTAGTAGCGATAACGACTCCTGCGAACTCTAGGTTTTTGTGCAACATCAAGCTTATTTGCTCTTGGCCGTCTGCTGGCTTGTTGCCAACTTTGCCATTAATCGACCCATTACATTGATCGAACTAGTTAATGTTTCAGCACTTGCTGCAGCGGCTATGTGACTGTGGTTTTGATTAGGGTTTGGGTTACCCAAGTGAGCACCAGAGATTTGATTAGGCTTAGGGGTACCCAAATGAGCATCAGAGATCTTATTAGGGTTAATGTAGCTTTTGTGTTTGAGAGTGTTCTTTTGCCTCCCTTGTTTTGCACGTATACGAACTTAGTTTCTCTCTCTCTCTCTCTCTCTCACACACACACACACGCACACATGCACACACACAAAAGTCTGGCAATCATTTTCATATGAGATACAATGGGCCAAATGCAATGTACATTCTGTTTGAAATAACGGGTTTTGCTCGGACTTTGTCTCGCTCGTTCCCGCTCGTTCGTTGTTTGGTATGCCTCCACATAAAGCAACCCCAAAGCTTGTAACATATAAATACTCCTTGGTAATATGACATAAATTATTAAGGAAGTGGCCAACCTAGTTTATCTCCTTGGTAATATAACATAAGTTATTAAGGGAGCAACCGACCTGGTCCACTCCTAGTGTGATGTCATTTGAAGTGTGCTTTTTATTTTGAAGTGTTTGATCGTATTTATAGTCATGTGTTTGATCGTATTCATAATCATGTGTGACTCCTCCCCCCGGATTTGTTGCACTAGAGGGGTTATAATTAAATTTGGGTCATTTAATAAGATGACCAAATTCATACCTAGTACCTATGAAGTCAACCATGAGTTGGCCCAACTCTTTGTTGAGCAATTATACAAGCTCTATGGTTTGTCCAAGGAGATAAAGGAGATGTCACTGACCCAGATCCTAAATTTAATGCACATTTTTGGCAAACAGTGTTCTCAAAGTTGAAAATATGGTTGAGCATGTTATCCTTAGATCATCCTAAGACATAGGTCACACAAAGTGAGTAACCAATGGAAGATATGCTACAAGCATATGTCTCTAAGAGACAAATTGGTGGGAATGGTATCTCCCACATTGATAAAGCTCGCATATAATAGTTGTAAGCATTCAACCTTCGGTTTTAGTTTGTTTATGCTTCTATATGGATGTTTTCCAAAGTCACCTGTTGTCATGGGATTAGAAGGAGTTGCACCGCAAATTTCTTGCAAGACATGTTCAAAATTACAAAACAAAGCATAAAGAAAAGAGTGCTTAGGATCGAGCCTAGTATTTGGCTAATAAAAGCAGAACTCCTAGGTTATTAAAGGAGGGTATGTGGATCTAAGACAATGAGGACCGCCAACAAGCATTATTTGAAAGTCCCAAAGGATCTAAGACGATGAGGACCAGAAAACATTACAAGTTATCTTCTACATGTTGTGGTTCATCAAACATAAGATTAGTGATGTGACCAATACCTTCGAAAATCAAGATTCATCTAGTATTTCATGTCAGTTATTTGAAAGAACATCTAGGCAATGATAATGGGATCAAGAACATTACCAATTATGATCCTTTAATACCTAAAATGGTTTTAGATCAGTGTACGAAACTGTCTAGGAAAGCCTTTTATTATGAGTATTTGATCCAAGTGAAAGGTACAATATATGGTCAAGGCTACTGTAGATTGTGTGTTTGAAAAATTGCCTCCCCAAATTCTTTGCTTAGGACATCAATGGTTCTCAAGGGAGACGAGTGTGTCTAGAGTGGTTAACAAGCCCAACTTTAGGTTAACCATGGCACGATCATTATGTTAGAATTTTGTGCATCTTCGTGGTGTGTAACTCGACCTTTTATTTGGTGCATATGTATTTTAACATGTTTTCTCGGTCGTGGGCTACCTGTTGGGGCCAGTTCATGTTAGTCGGGGGATCCTTTTTCTCTCTCAGATTTGAGAGGGGGCTGATTGGTCCTTGTGCCTCGATCCCTTGGAAAGTGCTCTGGAGAAGTCTTGGAGTGTTGATATTTTTTTATGGCGTACATTGTCACTGTGGATATGGCTCCCCCCTCTACGAACAAGGAGGAAAAGTTAGATGGAACCAACTATGCTCATTGGAAGCTGCATATGTAGATTTGATTCATTCAGAAGGGTTTGTGGGAGATTGTGTGCAATGAGAAGAAGCCCGAGCATCCTTAGAACTCGAGGCGTTGGACATAGGTTCAAGAGGATGAATTCCTTGTGTGGTACAAGACTAGGAGGATCGTGACTCAAAGGTGCACTTAGCGATTGCACGGACCATTACAAAGGTGGTCTCACCAACTGTGCAAACTCGTGCCAGTGCACAAGTTTGATCCAAGTTGGAGGATCTCTATGCTCAAGATTCATCGATGAGGGCAGTTACTCTAAAAGGGCAACTCTACAGTCTGGTATTTCATGTTGGTAGTTCTATGCAATCATTCCTTATGAAGGCCAAGATCATCCATGATCAGTTATGGCAATGGGTGCCTTGTCCTCTACTTAGTTAGTTACACTTAGCTTCCCCCGAAGTATGATGTGGTTCCTTGGGCTTTGAGGTGTCATGTCACAACTAGCCAACTAAATTTTGATGACCTTAGCTCCCTTCTCTTGGAAAAATTTTTTGTCCTCGTTTCATAGGGAAAGGTCAAGAATGGTCAAAATTGTTATGAGCTACCGCACCTCCCAAGAGATAATTCTACCCATTCACAATCGGAAGAAGCAATAGATAAGAACTATCATTGGGTGCTTACCCCCAATGCTTCGAGCTCACATCCCTTGAGGCTCTCCAAGCTCGCTTTGGAAAGCTACGCTCTTCCAATCTCCACCTCCACGCTATCACCACAGAGTTGCTCACACCACAATGCAAGGCAATCTTCCTCTCACTCTCCAATGCACATGCATAGAAGAGGAACATGCACTACATTACACACACACACTCTCTCTCTCTCTCTCTCTCTCTCTCTCTCTCTCTCACACACACACACACACACACACACACACACACACACACACACACACAAGACAAAGCAAGAACTCTCATAGCACAAAGGGGGATTATGTTCTTTCATTACGAGAAATTTCCTTTTATAAATCTGGCCCTTATTCACACTTGAGCACCCAAAACATACTAACTAAGGCCTTGGGTGGCCAGTATCTTAAAATGTACAACTTTTATAGTACCTTTACATAACACTTATTAATGTTCCAATTGGAGGAGCATATTTGTTAATCCAAAATGGGATTAACATCCCCCCTACCTGATGTAGGTCCTGTCCTCACCTAGAACCTTTTACCTAGGTCAAAAGACCTAGTTACCGAACTCGTGTCTGTAGAAGTTCTCGTGGGATTGAAGCTTTTTAAGGGTTCTTCTAAATGGAGAGTGTGATGTCTAGAACCCGGTGTCTACCATATCTTCTAATGTGACATGCATGTAACTTGGTAGACACCTGAGGCGATGATAATAAAGCATCATGCCTCTTTCATTTGGTCCTTTTTCATGTCAAAGCAAAGTTGTTCGGCATCAAATCCATCATACCTTTCCTAGGGTTGAATGATAAGTACTATACAATCAACTTTATGAATATGACGGTAGCTACTACGTCGGCGAGATCTAGAGTCCTTTACCAAGCTTGTATCCATGTAAGAATTTGATGCCTTTCACTTGTGATATCCTGGAATGTTGATGGTAAAAACTATGGGAAGTTGTAATAGACGTGAGAATCCCTTTGCTTTGCTTCGTGGAACTGGAGTGGAGTGAACCTTCTTTTTATTGGCATGTAAAGTGGATCCACTCTTTATGTTGGTAGGGAGCATTGGTACTAAAGATTGTACTCTTGCACTGTGAGGTACTCCTTGTGCCAAAATCCTTGAGGAGTCGGGGGTTAGTATCATCTGTGTTGATTGTTGTATATCCTCCCCTTGTATGTATTGGATTCTATTTGTGCCATCTGCAAAAGCAATAACTGATCATGAATGTGACAATGCAGATTTCTAGCATATCAACCAAGTGTGGGTTGGCTAGTTTGGTGTGATTTGCCATATTTTCCCACATGGTTCCCTCTCCTCCCATTGGTAGCAGCTCTTCCAATTTAGGAATTGGGGCTCAGAGAAGGTATGGTACATACAGTTGCTTCCATGACTCCATGGTGGTGGAGAAGGCATCTAGCATGATTCTGCGGGTAAGCTAAAAAACGGTGTAATTTGTATTAGCACTTTAAACATTAGTTTAGGCTTTAAGAGGGGATTACCTACCTGAATGAAGCTCTCGTACAGCTGACAAAGACTCAATGACATTTGTATTAGAAAAAGCTTATATGTCATCTTGAGGGGGAAGATCATGTACCTCATCGAGCTTCCATGGTGGAGATAGAGTTGTTGTGCCGGCAACTCCTTGGGGTCGAGAGGGTTAGTGGGAACATGAACTAGGGTAGAAGAGTAGCGAGAGAAGATACAATCGGCCTCAATTTGGTTAGTAGGAGAAACACTAGGAAAGGGATTTAGTAGTTTACTAGAGATGGAAGAAAACACAGGGTAAGTAACTGATGTTGAGGATCCTAGTGTTTCTTCTTGTCCTTCACCTGAATTGGGTGGTGGTGGGTGGGCTTGTTAGTTTTCATAAATTCTTGGAGGTCGAGGATTTCTTCAATGGTTATATTGGGATATTCAATATGTTCTTTATCAAAATTATATACCACATTGGTGAGCATTGCCTCCAAGTGTTTATGGATGTTTTTATATAGTTTTATAATACCATATGAACGATGATATAAAGTGGATTCAGAGAGATTTAGATGTTGATGAGTATTATAAACTTCAATCCATCCTTGGTTGATTACCTGTGGGTAGCTACGTGCAACAACTTCATAGTTGGCTGGTGTTAATGGTATGTCATCTGGTAGAAACAGGTCAAGTTTATTGACACTGTCATCCAGGATTGCCGATTGCTACTGCACCCGACACTAACTATGAAGATTGAGCACTATTGGGAGCAACGAGAAGAAGAAAATGTCAGTTGGGTTAGTAAGTACTAGATCCCCTCTAAGGATTCCCATTACTAAGGTGGGATCTGCATGTCTTTCCGTATTTTGATGAATAAGTGTTAGGTCTCCTAAACTGAGGTTTTCGGTTAGGTTCATTTTGTATTGAAGAAGAGAGAGGGTTAATGTAGATAAAAACAAAGTGAGAGCTTGAGGAGGGGCTAACCACTTTTTTTTCTGTGCGAGAGCAATGGCTTCTTTGCGTGCAGTGATCTGCTCTATATATCCTTCCTCTTTAGTTTGGAATGTGGCATGTGCTTCCTTTAGCGGGTTGTATGCTATACCTCTTTCTCCTTGGTATGCGCCACTTCTTTTTGAAGTTGTTCCTTTGCTTGATTTCGAGCTCATTATTTTCTTTGGTTGTTCTGTTGGCTTAGTAGCCGATTGTGCCCTTCCAACATTCGAAACCATGCTTCCTATTCTTCGGCTTCCTTTAAACCCTTAATGATTATCTCCTTATGTTTGGCGTTAATGGCAACTAATTGATCTTGAAGAGATTGCACATGTTCTATTTTGTCTTTGAGTTGCTGCCACAATTTCTTGTGGTCTGCCATGCAGTAGATGAGTTGTGAGAAGGTGACATCACCACACTCTTTGTTCATGTGACCAAATCGAGGAGCTTGAAGAGGCCATGCGATCTACTTTATGAAATTGTATCTGGAGTAAACTATCAAGATCTTTCATGGTTTCTTAGAGAAAGATATCTGCATCCTTTGGTATACATAAACGATCGAGGAAGGAGCATGTGCCTGGAGTGCCTTTGAAGTCCAATCTCTGTCTCTTGCTTAGGTTAGGGCTTTCCTCTATCCTCTTGCATTTTTCCATTTCTTGTTCCTCTTAAGAAGCCTTTGGTGGATGTGCAGATGTGGTCTCTTCACTTTTGTTTGCCACCTCTATTTGTGGCACTAGTTGTACCTCCAGAGCTTGTGTGGCACCAATCTCATCTGAAATGGGAAGATCCTGTAGTGGTGAGGTTTTTGAACACATTGGTGGCCTAGCTGGTAGGTGTGGTGATTGTATGATTGACTTAGGAACTATGGTCATGCTCTCCATTCCCAATTCTATGGTTGTTACCCTTGGCGTTGGTTGGTGTTCCTCAAGAGCTTGTTGATATGAGGCAATATCTTTGGGAACCTCTTCCTATAGGCGCTTGGACTCCTCTTGCACCTACTGTAGGCTGCCCCTCATTGTTTTAGGTTTCCTTGTCTTCTTACCTTCTTTGACCTTCTTGGACATTTCCTATATAAGCTCCTTTGTCTCCTTTAGGATAGCTTGTCCTTGTTGCAATTCTTCTGGAATGTGGGAAGGTGGCTCCATGTCTCCTTTGGCTGGTGATATTTCTACTTCCTAAGTGTCTTCAGGTATGGGGATGTTACTTCCTAAGTGTCTTCGGGTATGGGGATGTTACCTGCATAGCTTAGAACTTTCGTCTCATGAGGTAAGGATTGCACACCTTTGAACTGTGCGACTTTAGGTAACTCTCCATCTCTCTATGTATATACCATGCCCAATCTTCCGATTTATCCTCATGTACCTTTGCGATGCGATGGAGAGGTATCATGTTGTATCTGTCTACTAGTTTCACTTGCATAAGCATTGAAATTGCTCTGCAAGTTCTCTCATCTGCTTCCTCCCATATATTTTCATACTCTGCTCCATTCAATTTGTAGGAGACCTTCTTCAACATGTCCTCCATGGGAATCTGATTGAGTGGATGGACATGTGATTGAATGGGGGGGGCAATTGTAGAGCACCGTGTATCATGGCCTCTATGATAAGAACTTGCTCTCTTGATCCATCAAGCTTCGTGATGGTACCCCTTTTTTTGTTCCTGTCATATGACGAGGAATTCTACACATAATGATGGACTTATGGTGTGGGGGAGGACCTCTACCATCTTGCCAAGCCCCACCTTCTCCAGCTTATACTTCACATTAGTGTCTTCCAGGCTCTTCAGGCACTCAGGGCTGTGATACTGGAAAATGATTTTCCCATGATTCGTCTGTATGTCTAATTGGATCTGCCATGAATTATTCATTTTTTGTGAAGCAGCAAGGCTAATTCTATGAACTAGCAGAGCATGAAGTGCTAACTCATGAACTGGCAAGCCGTGAAATGGAAGTGCGTGAACTATTAACTCATGAGGTTACAAAGCATGAAATGTTAAATTGTGAACTAGATAAGTCGTGGGATGCTAATCCGTGAAGGGTTAAAGCATGAAGTAGTTGAGCCGTGAAGTAGCAGTGCGTAAACAGCTAGTTCGTGAACTAGAAAGGTGTGAATGATTAAAACGTTAACTAGCAATGCGTGAATTGTTAGTTTGTGAACTATGAAGACGTAAACGGTTAGTCCATGAACTAGCAGTGCATGAACTGTTAGTTTGTGAACTGTGAAGATGTGAATTGTTAGTCCATGAACTAATAATTTGTGGTGTGTTAGTTTATGAACTAGTAGATTTTAGGTCACGCTAAAAGTGTGTTATATGTGTTAATGGTTTGCACTTTGGTGTTAGCAATCTAACACTTAGAAGGTGGATTGTAGGATATCAATTCATTATCCGTAAAACCGAGATTTTAGTTTTGACGCCGTGAAATAGCAGACTGCTATTTCACGTGTCCAATCCCTTATGCTTTTGTGAGTGTGAGGGGATTGATGGAAGTTGTCATTTTGAAGAGTGCAGATGGGAGCGATGGGAGCGATGGGAGTGCAGATGGGAGTGATGATGGAAATAAAAACAAGAAAGAAAAAAAACAGATGTAATCATTTAGGGTTTTGTAAAAGCGTAGAGATGTGTGCTACTGTCTCACAAAATAACTCCAAGTAATGCATTATAACCAACCATTGAAGCAATCAAAAGTGTGCTTTGAGCTCCTACCTGAGAAATGATGGTCGCAAGCAAGCAGACGATGACGGTGCAATGCTGGATGAACAAAGCACCAATGATGATCATAATTGAGTAGCTTGAGTAGAAGAACCTTGGAGAATGATGAAGAGAATGCACGAAAAGGGAAAAGAAACATATTTATTGCCAAGACATTGGCACTAGCGGCCATCTTAATTGGGTATGCCACATGTCCGACTACAATTCATGGAGGCTTCTTTGCCGTTTTATGATGTGAACTGGCATGAGCCAGTTCACGGCATGAAGTATGCCCATACTATTTATGACGTGAAATAGCTTTGAAATGGTTCATGAACGTGAAGTAGCCTTGAGCAGTTCACGATGTAAAATAGCCTCATTTCCTCATGTGATACCCTATGGATTCCTATATGCTCAAACACTCCAAGGCCACATGCTATGCATTCAGAGGAATAGAAGTGTACACATGAAACGAATGAACATATTTCACCACGTGAAATGCATACCCCTTTACCTTATACGCACTTGCTTGGATCTAGGTGATCCTTGTCACCCTCCTTTTTTTTAAAATGCCGTGGGCGTCAAAACCCATCTAAGAAGTTGTAGGCTTCCTCACCTACTACCCGTTCTAACACATATTCTATGTATGACACTGGGTAGTGGTCTTTCCTGGTGGCTGCATTGACCTTCTTGAGATCAACACAAACTCTTAGCTTTCCATTATTTTTTGGCACAATCACGAGTGGTGAAAGCCAATATATGTGCTCAATCTCATAGATGAAATCCACAGCAAATGAGTTTATCAATTTCCTCCTTTACAATTGCCACATATTTTGGATTCATGTGAACCGGTTTTTCTTGGATGGTCTCGATCCTTCCATGATCGGGATGGTGTGTTGAACCACCTCGGGTGGTACACCCTTCATTTTCGTGTATTTCCAAGTAAAACAATCCTTTAACTCTTTGAGGAAAGCAATGAGTTCTTCTTCTTTCAACAACAGTTAAGTCTTTAGCAATATGCACAGGGTTGGTATCCTCCCTTGGCTCTGCAATGTCTACCTCCTTAACTTCCGCATGGATTGGCCATTTTGCTTCTCTTTTGGCCTTCAATTGGACCACTTTCATCATTCATCAATGGTGTAGGTTTTGAAATGGTCCGACAGCACTGAGAGCAGGATTGGCTTGTTGTCCTCATCATCTTCTATCATCCTAGCCATCACCTTCTTTGCCTCGCGCGACTTCAGCCGGAGCTTTATTTCATTTTCTTCAGCTTGCCTTGGTCAATTTATGCTTATTAGGCTCTTGAAGCGTGGCTTTCTCCTCTTGTTTTCTAGCCAAGGTTATCTTACTCAATTCCTCACCCCAGTTCTTAGAAAACTCCTCGTGCACCTTAGTGACTTCGAGATATCTTAGCCACTGGGCGCTCGTAGGTTTACTATGTAACATGGCATTTCATCGAGCAATATACCTCTTTTGTTTTCTCCACTTCCTAAGGCGTTGGGTACAGTTGCGACGTTGCGGTCTTGACTCTTCTGGAGGCTTCTTATTCTGTTTCCTCTTCTCTTAATTGCACATCTACCATGTGCATTGAGGTGGTGGGAATGGTTTTCGATTCAATGTATTTGGTTCCTTTGGGGGGCAACACATCTATGGTATCTATGGTAGCCAGTACATGCATCCAATTTTCACTAAAGTTCGGAGGTGGAAGCAATGCGTACATTTCTGCCTCTTCCTGCTCCCGTGAATTCTCCCTAACTGGTTGACAGAATTTCAAGGATGTGGTTCGTTCTATGATGGCTGAATCATCTCCAAACAATTGCCCTTCCATGGGGTGTGCCTTCTTTCCATGGGGTGTGCCTTCTTTCCATGTATGGATATCAATTTTTAGGATTTGCAAATCCCTTCGAATATACACTTGGTCTAAAGCCCAATCGTGCACCACCTTAGCTTCCCTCATGAAGAGTCTACCTAAGATAATATCGTAAGAATCTGGCTAGTGAAGAAAGTCCATTACAAAAAATGTATGATGGTAATGGAATGAAAAGACCTTAAGCCGAACGTTTTTCAATAGCCCATAGGTCTTGAAGATGTCCCATCCGCCATCTTGACAATTAGATCCACCCTTTCTAATTCTAGTTTTCCCCAGTTCTCCCAACATCTCTTGGTGATGCTCAAACCCGCACCTCCATCCAGGATAGCAAGTGCTTGTTACCCGTTATAGTGGATTGGGATTGTGGCATTTGTGTCATCACTCTCATAATACCGGCCCAATTGGTTGACAAGTATTTTAATGAATATGGGTGCTCCCCCTTCCTCAAGTGCTAGGTTCTTTTCTGCTAGAGGTGATTGACTCTCTTATGTATTGGACATTGGATTCATTCTTCCTTCTACCCAGTCCATGACATCTGCCCACAATGCCGGCGTGTTGTGTAGCAATGGTCCTAGTAGCATTTTGGCAGTTTTGGGCAATATGGCCTGTGAGACTACCTATGTCTCTAGGTTCTCTGGCAAGTGAGGGATCCTTCCACGTGTTTGTCGCATATTCAACCCTAGGGAATGAATAAATCGACAAATCTTGAGCTACCTCCTCAAACATTCCTGCCATGAGGTCACTATGAGTCCCTTCTTTGGACTCTTCTGGAATTGGAGTAGGAACATCCAACTTCCTTTCTTTTAACAGCTCATTTCGTGGATACACTGTATCCCTAGCCTTGTTAGCCCTCAATTTGGCTTCATGGCTTCATTGACATTCCTCAACAAGGGCCTTAGCCTCCTCAAGCTTACTTATTTCTTCTTTAGCATTAGGATATTCTCCAACACCTTTGGGGGTTGCTGGTCTCTCTTTTGGTTGCTCATTTGGTTTTGGCACACTTGGTCATTTCCTTCCTTTGATTGGGTGGATCCAATGTCAATGGTATCTTCCTCAGATCCATCATGAATTATGACCATGGTATCACCCTTGCCCACTTTTTTCACTCTTCTCAGTCTTCCCATCTTAGAAGTTGTAACACCTCCTGGGTTTTTTCCTTTGTCCACATGTTTCACTTGGGCATGTGTCTCAGGACATTCAATGGCGTGATGTTTCTGGGCTACACACTTATGGTCCTGTGGTGGCAGGGTTAGAAGTAGAAGCAAAGCCATTCACACGATATGGGCACTCCTTGATCAAATGATCAACACCACACTTAACACATGAAAGTGCTGGCATGACGGTCTGCGCTGCGATTGGTTGGGTTTGGCCAGCATTAGCCACATTCTTTAGAGGACACTCCACTACTCGATGAGTTCCATTACAATAGAAACATTGTATGGGTCCCCTTCTTATAGTTGAGTTTATGACTTTTCCTTTCCATTGTACCGTGGTTTAAAACACTAGTAATGGCATGCTATTTTGTAAGATATAGTACTCCAATGTGATCTCCGTGGACTCCTCGTAGTAGTCATTATTGACTTCTACCTTGCGCATGACTTCTCCCTCTTCCAAGGGTTCCTCGATCAACACCTAGTTGATCGAGGCCTATGGAAGCTGTGGCGGTAGGACGGGTGGTGATAATGGTGACATGTCCTGCATTTTGAACACCCCCCTTGGTAAATAGGATGTATTCCGCTGCTTTGTAGACGCATTGGTTTGCATTGGAGGGGATGGTAAGGTTAGAGGCACTCTGGGTGCTGGTAGAGTTGTGCTAGAGGTTGGATCCTTAGATATCTGCACATGGTAGTGTCATGGTTCCCTAGTCTCTAACAGCAGTGAGCATAGTAAAGTAATTGCCTTGGTCTTAGATGAGGGCATTTAGTGCTCATGCGATTTTGTCTACAAACAGAGCATCAAATAAACTCTCTCCGGGGGGGGGGGGGGGATAGAGATGGGCATTCCTTGATGGTTCTCTCCCATCCGTGACCTTTACCTGCATTACTAAGTTCCTCGACTGTCATGTTGCCAACCTGCTTATTCTTGGATCCAGCATGTCTTGATGACTAGACACTCGTGATGCTGTCACTACACCGACTGCCTTGGCAGATATGTCTAGTGACTCGTCTAGGCTCCTAGGGTGGCCCAAGAGGACCGGGATGGTGTTCTTCTCTAGTTATACAGATTGTTTCCCCCCATGTGCTTCTAGCCAAAGGAGGTTTGTGGGTGGGAGAGGGGACTGTTAGCAGCTCCATTTTTCTGGTGCATGGAAACCGTGAGTTGAAATTCCAAGCATTAGAATCTGGCAAGACAAGGTCAACTTTGGCGTGTTCCGAGTTCATTATTCGAGGTTTTTTGGAAGTGATGCGTTCACAATCCACTGTTTGGGGATTATGGGTGTGGTTTGTCTGATAGCTCATCATTCTCTATACTTGCACTTCACTGCACAACACTGGTGTGGGACTTTGAAGCCAAGCAGATTTCTTTGTTGTTCAAGAAGGTGGCATTTTGTTTCGAGGAGTCGGGTTGGCAAGTGCTCTTTCTAAGGTGTATCTGGTACTACGCAATACTAGAGTGTCCATGGTTGCATCTTCATTAGCTTATCTTGTTCAAACTTTTGCACACTATGAGCTGCAAAGGGGGTGTTAGAATTTTGTGCATCTCTATGATGTGGAACTGGACCTTTTATTCGGCGCATATGTATTTTAACATGTTTTATGGGTCATGGGCTGCCTGTCGGCCGGCCAGCTCATGGTGATCGGCCAACTTCTTGCCTCCTTATATAAAGGCTCCCCTCTTGTTTATTCATCCAATTCACAAGCACAAATTGCAATGCCATGTTGCTAGCTATATCACCATTGTTCTTTATCAATAAAGGTGATCTTGTCAACAATCTCTCTCTCTCTCTCTCTCTCTCTCTCTCTCTCTCTCTCTCTCTCTCTCTCTCTCTCTTTTGTGTATGCTCCTGTGCATACTCCAATCAGATTGGACATCTATGGGGAGGTCTAGTGATCATTAAAGGCAAATGGATATTTATGGCTCCTGCTTATTAATAGGAGACCGATATATACAAGTCAAATTATTGATGCAGTACTTGGACATAGCACTTTTTTTCTTGATGTATATTCACTCTACGCTATTAATTTATTTTTTTCTTAATGTATACTTTTTTCAAACCTTAAAGAAGCTAACACTTCTTTAAGGTTTGAAATATTAAACAAGTTAAATCTAAGAAATAATTTTCATAGATTTTTTATCCAAAGAAAATATTAAAGTTCGCAGTAATCAACCCCAAAAATTTAGAATAAAGTCTGTGACAAATAAAAAGGAAATAAACAAGAACATAAGTGTTGAAATTGCAAAAAGTGTACATGATTTATCTGAAGAAAAAATAGTTGTATTTACATTTGGGAAAAAATAATATAACAAAGCGAAAAAGGCTATGTCCTCTATCAAACCAACAAAGCCTGCAAAGATAAGATTTACACTATACAAAACAAGCTTCTTCTTCTTCTGTCAAGCCAACATACTTGCAGATTTCTGGAGAGAGAGGCACAAATTCGTCACCTTCTACAATAGCTTTTTTGAATTTGTACGCTCTCTCCAATACATATGAATAAGATGTATTGTACTCATGTGGTGATTGTGGTTGTTGATCATCATCAACAACTATTAGGTTTGATTTGGTTCCCGGCTCTGTATTGTTGTCTTCATCAGTATCATCGGCATCGGCATTGTCCTCTTCTTCGTAATCTCCATTTTGTCTTGCATTCATAGGTTCGAAGTACCTGGCAGGAGGAGTGTCGAGAAAGAAGATCTCTTCTATATCTATGCATTGAGTCAAATGCGGCAATTTCATCACTTTCCAGATTGCTTGCTCATACCCGACCCTGTTTTTGGAATTATCCAAGAGGCTGACGGGTAGTACTTTCCAATACGAATCATTTTAAGAAGAGTGTTTTGCAAAGATGCACCTGTTTTTGGAATTATCCAAGAGGCTGACGGGTAGTACTTTCCAATACGAATCATTTTAAGAAGAGTGTTTTGCAAAGATGCACCTATTTTATTAGCCACATAATTTCATCACTTTCCAGATTGCTTGTTCATACCCGACCCTGTTTTTGGAATTATCCAAGAGGCTGACGGGTAGTACTTTCCAATACGAATCATTTTAAGAAGAGTGTTTTGCAAAGATGCACCTATTTTATTAGCCACATAATTATCCATGTAGACGTATGCTCTTTCAAAAAGATTGACAAGTGATAAGCACACTTTATTCTAGTTCTGCCTGCCCATATAATGCATAAAGCTGTCTTCCTCTAGGAATCTCTTCTGTAGATATATTATAAGAGAAAAATCTAAAGTGTGGCTTATGCAAATCTTTCATGCAATAACCCACCATTCCTTCTAGGGTATGCATCTTAACCTGTCTAAGGCCTTTACACATGACAAGTGCTCCCTTAGGTTTAAACATATCCCACCCTAAATATCTTTTTATTGTTTTCCCTATGCTTATGAGAGACGACGCCATTAAACTAGCCACCATTTGAAAGTGCAAATGATTTAATGTCCCTCCTTTCTCAAAGGTAAAAAGATGATATCTCTGCTCCCTATAGCAATCGTTACAGATAGTTCAAAGAGTCTGATTTTATTTTTTTTTGCGAAAGATGGGATTTTGTGCACCGAAGGTTCAGAATCTACATTTCTCTCATTATGTATTGGTTTTTTTTCCTTTGTCATCTAGTTTTGCTTGAACCTTCAAAAAAAGATACAGAATATAAGAGAGTAAAAATCTAAACTTTAAATCTATTTTAAAAATAACAATTTTCTTTCTGCGTACATCAAGAAAATAAGCACGCCCAACGTTTGCGATGTTTATTTGAATCACACAATATATGAAGAAAATACACGTGTGATTCAAAAAAACATCAGAAAAGTTAAAATTTGCATTTGTTTATTGAACCGATTGCCTAAATTGATTATCATTATTTTGTTACAGTATTTTAGATTGATTATTATTTGCTCATTATTTCACATTTTTAATGTGAATTGCTCGTAAAGAAATATACCGAATAATTCTTTCAAAATGCATCATCTTTTTAAAAAGAGATTAATAATTCATAAAAAATAGACTATTACTTCTAGATAGGGAAAATCAAATCTTCTAAGGTAATTCTTTCAAAATGACACATTTAAAATTTAAAAAATAAAAATTCATTAAAAAACAGACTATTAGACAGGCATTTTCAATTCTTTTAACGTATCATTTAAAAGAAATTAAGAAGAAAAGTGAATCCATATAAAGAACGCCCTATGTTTATCATACAATTATTGTAAAACAAAAAACGTTAAAAACATTACAACTGTTAATCAAAAAAAACACGCCGAATGTCTAAATTTTTACGTCTCAGTGATAATTTATTTATTGGTTCTATTAAGCTTAGATATAATAGACTTGCACGATTGAAAGTAAAAACTAATCAAAATAATTCCCAAAAAAAGGGAACCATGAAGAAGTACATCGTATTTAATAAAATGAAAAATAAACTTTTTTAATTGTTTTTTTACAGTAAACACGCATAACATGCGATATGAGAAATTAGCATGAAAAAGTATTGTATTTAATATAATGAAATAAACACGCCCAATGTCCCTTTTATGTAATCAGAGATTACAACTAGAAGAAAAGATAATCTGCATGAATCCAACAATTGTTCAGTATGTATATGTCCAAATAAGCAAGCCAACATTGACATAACAAACATCAGAGAAAAATATGTTGAAAATTACCGGATGATCGTGCTTTGCTCTTCACTGCGCAGAGGCTACGCACAATATGGGGACCTTCGGGAGGGGTGATTATTCGAGGAAAAGCACAAGGTACAGTGGAGGAGGACGGTACCCCTTCATCACAAACAAGCACAAAAGATGGACGCCGATCTACCATCATAATATTACTAATATCATCAAAAGCCTTTCGTTTTGGAGGCATGGCAGAATACTGAGAGACACAGCAGACGGAACAGGTTCTTAAATACTACACTACACCAATCATGCACAGACACGGATAGCGTATTCACATGGTCATACCATACTGAAAATATAGCATAACATACTGAGAATAGCGGCAACCAGGAGCTTCCAGAACAATAGAAGGTGGGAGAACGGGATGCACCTGTCGTGAATCCAGGAAAGGTGGGAGAAGGATCGCTTGCATACGAAGCATCCACGACATACGATGCTTCCAAAAGATGCAAAACGCAACTAACAGCATGATAAACCATACCATACTCAGAATAGCGGCAACGTAGGCAGCTATCGGTATCCAGGACCTTCCAGAACAACGGAAGGTGCACAAGTAACAATATGCACAATTCAAGTAACAACCTGCAAAACAAAGGTAACAGGAAGATGGGGGAAGGAGGTATCATCACAGACAAAAAGAGGATAAACAACCATACCATACTATGGCAACATATGCAGCTGTCGGTATCCAAGACCTTCTAGAACGACAAAAGGTAGAGAATGGCAAAGAATCACAAGTAACAACATGCGAAACACAAGTAACAACCTACAAAACGTAGGTAACAGGAAGGTGGGAGGAGGAAGTAATATCACAGAGATAACGACGCATGCACGTGTTGTTACGCATAAACATGCAAAGAGAACGGCGCATGCCACGTGTTGTTGAAGAAGGTGCATTCCATGTGTTGTTGAGAGAAAACGGCACATGCCACATCTTTTTGAAGAGAAAACGGCGTTCATATCTAAGGTTAAAAGAAACAACCTAAATTAAATAAATAAATAAATAAAAAGGTTGGGGGTGCTTATTAGGAGCTATGTCTCTCTAGACCTCCAACTACGTTTGAAAATTTGACCACACGTGATCTATGACGTTGGGACTTTACATAATTCAGCCACTTCAACAATTAGTTCCACTCCTCTCGTGGCATGGATCCCTGTATATTCACCACGAAGAACCAAAGATAGGGCATGGGCACCCTTTTTTTTTTTTTTTTTGCGACACTCTTGATGCGCAGAGTGCTCCCCGAATTGGATATGGCATTCCAATTAGCAATGGAGGAGACGTCCGGAGTCTCTTGGATTGGCTATCTGCGTAGAAACCTCCTGCCGAAGGCAAGCCAAAGTGGGCATCTGCTCCAACATCATGCGGAAAAATGCAGCCGTCAGCCATCATCCTTCTATGGCCATGATGACAGAGAACTAAGAACGTGGAATCATTGAGATACTCAAAATCAACTCTTTCCAAAGCCTGACGGTATTCCCCTAAGTATGATCTAATTAGGCAAGCAACTAACACGAGATGCTGGGAAAGAAAAATTATGCAGTTATCCTAAGCTCTAATACCAACTGTTAGTACTACTAGGGCTACAAATTGAATTTGTTGGCAGAGAGACACAAACAGCAGAAGGCTTGCGCAAACACAATTCAAGCACAAGCGACTTCTGTAATCTATACCAGTTTACAAAGATTATCAAACGTAAGATAATTTCCCAAAAGGTGATCACTGCAGATGTAACCCAAGTTGAAGAAGTACAGTAAATGCAAGATAACTTCCCAAAAGGTGATCACTGCAGAAGTAAGCCACGTTGAAGAAGAACGTTGCTTCTGTCAATCGCTGCCTGCTGCCTGCTGTTCAATCCTGCCTTCTCTTGGCTGCTTGACTGATGAAGGCGGCGGCTGTTTGACTGATGATTCTTTTAGGCCCCATGGGCTAGCCGATTAGCAGAAGCCCAATGATTAACCTTAAAATATTGACAGACTGTCCACATAAGGGCACCCCTGGCCAGGGCCCAAACCTGCTGTACCTGCCCAGAGAGCTTCCCACACTGGTGCACGACCTGCTTCTGCCTTGCCCAACATGCCGCAGACCTGCCCAACCATTCTACACACGGCTGGCACTCTGCTGCTGTCCAATGCCCATGTCATGCTATCGGGTTAGCCTGCAGGCGCATCACACCTTGCTCAAACATTTTGAGAAAAAGCTCTCCGGGCTTTGCATTTAAAAAAACTATTTAGGGAAGTTTTTATCCCCAACCAACAATGAATGCAAAATCCCACCAGCATCAGTCTATTAACAGTGTCCTGGCTTCTTCGATACTTCTCATTCCCTCCACCTTCTTTGCATCCTCCTGCATGTCAGCATCTGCATAGATGTTATACATACAAACATAAGCGGCAGCATCCTTTTCATCCAATCTCACTGCCTGTTCAAAAGCCTGTCTTCCAAGCTCCACATTGGCCCACTTTCGACAAGCACCCAAAACAGTAAGCCACATCACAATACTAGTGTGGAACGGTGATTTCATCATCATTGCTACCACCTTGTCTAATTGGCCTACCCGGCCAAGGAGATCAATCACGCAAGTGTGGTGCTCTAGCATCGGAGTGATGCCATAGTCTTTACTCATAGCCTCAAAATATGTCTGGCCCTCATCTACCAGACCTGCATGACTGCAGGCATTAAGAACACTGAGGAATGTGACCTGATCTGGCTCATTGCCTTCATCTCTCATTCTCTCAAAGATACGGAGAACAATTTCAATTTTCCCTATTTGGGCATATCCTGTGATCAGTGAGTTCCACGAGACTATGTCTCGAACTAGAAGCTTGTCAAACACATCCTGTGCTTCCACAAGCAAGCCACATTTAGCATACATATCGACCAACGCAGTGCCAACAACAAGATTGGTTTCAGACAAACCTTTTCTTTCAATGTCACTGTGTATTTCTCTGCCCTTGTCTGTGGCTCCGATGCTGCCACAGGCTTTCAAGCTGCACGCAAACGTGAAAGCATTTGGAGAGACACCGTCAAGTTGCATCTGTTTGAAACAGCTCAGTGCTTTCTCACCATGCTCGTGCTCAGTATAACCTGCAATCAGTGCAGTCCATGAGACTACATCACAAACTGGAAGCTTGTCAAACACCTCCTGTGCTTTTGCCAGAAAGCCATTTTTCGCGTACATATCGACCAACATGCTACCAAGAACAAAGTCTCTTTCCAACAACCCTTTTCTGTCAATCTCAGCGTGTATTTCTCTGCCCTTGTCTGTGGCTCCAGTGCTGCCACACGCTTTCAAGCTGCAAGCGAACGTAATAGCATTTGGAGACACCCCCTCAAGTTGCATCTGTTTAAAACAGTTCAGTGCTTGCTCACCACACTCGTGCTCGACGTAACCTCCAATTAATGCGGTCCATGAGACAACATCACGTACATAAAGCTTATCAAACACTTCCTGTGCTTTTGCAAGCAAGCCACATTTGGCATACATATCGACCAATGCATTGCCAACAACATGATTGCTTTCCAGCAACCCCTTTTTGGCAATTTCAGCATGTATCTCTCTTCCCTTGTCTGTGGCTCCTATGCTTCCACAGGCTTTCAGGCTGCAAGCAAACGAGAAAGCATCTGGGGAGACACCTTCAAGTTGCATCTGTTCGAAACAGTTCAGTGCTTCCTCACCACACTCATGTTGAGCACATCCTGCAATAAGTATATTCCATGACACTACATCACGAACCAAAAGCTTGTCAAACACTTCCTGTGCTTTTGCAAGGATGCCACATTTGGTGTACATATCAATCAATGCGTTGCCAAGGACAAGGTCTCTTTCCAACAACCCCTTTCTGGAAATCTCAGCATGTATTTCTTTGCCCTTAACTGTGGCTCTAATGCTGCCACAGGCTTTCAGGCTGCAAGCATACGTGACAGCATTTGGTGAGACACCTTCACGTTGCATCTGTTCTAAACAGTTCAGTGCTTCCTCACCACACTCATGTTGTGCATATCCTGCAATCAGTGCATTCCATGAAACTACATCACGAACCGGAAGCTTTTGAAAGACTTCCTGTGCTTTTGCTAGCACACCACATTTGGCATACATATCAACCAATGCACTGCCAATAAGAAGGTTTCCTTTCAACAAGCCCTTTCTGGCAATCTCAGCATGCACATCTCTGCCTTTGTTTATGGCTCCAATGCTGCCACAGGCTTTCAGGATACAAACGAATGTGGCAGCATCTGGATGGACACCCTCAAGTTGCATCTGTTTGAAACAGTTCAGTGCTTCCTCGCCACGGTCATGTTTAGCATAACCTGCAATTAGTGTGGTCCATGAGACAACATCACGAACCGGAAGCTTGTTAAACACTTCCCGTGCTTTCGCTAGGATGCCACATTTTGCATACATATCAACCAGTGCATTGCCAACAAATTGGTTTGTTCTCAACAATTCCTTTCTGTCAATCTCAGCATGTATTTCTTTGCCTTTTTCAGTGGCTCCAATGCTGCCACAGGCTTTCAAGCTACAAGCAAACGTGACAGCATTTGGAGACACCCCCTCAAGTTGCATCTGTTCAAAACACTTCAGTGCTTCTGCACCACGCTCATGTTGCGCATATCCTCCAATCAGTGCAGTCCATGCGACTACGTCTCGAACTGGAAGCATGTCAAACACTTCCTGCGCTTTTGCAAGTGAGCCACATTTGGCATACATATCGATCAATGTGCTGCCAACAAAAAGGTCTGTTTTGAACGACCCCTTCTTGACAATCTCAGCATGTATTTCAGAGCCTTTTTCAAGGTCTTTCAGCTTAGCGCAAGCCTTCAATAAGGCAACTAAAGTACGCCCATTGGGATGTAGAGAATCCTCTTGCATTCTGTGGTACAGTGTAAGAGCATGACGTGACTCTCCACATTTGATGTAACCATTCAAGAGAGAATTCCAAGAACCCTCGGTCCTGGACACCAACCTGTCAAAAACCTTCTGAGCATTGCACATGCTTCCAACTTCCACCCACATGGAGACTAGGTAGTCCCCGAGTGATCTATGAGCTTCCAGCCCACTTTTGCACATGTAGGTATACAAGCGCAGAGAATAGGCTAGATTTTTTTCTTTTGTGCACTTATGGACGATGCATACAAGGTTCTCAACTGAAGGCTGGGGAAGTATCCCTTCTTCCAGAGAAGCAAGTGTATCCTCTAAGTTAAGCATCTCCCAACCACCACCATTGTCCTCACTGTTGTTGATGTTGATGTTGCTAATGTTGCGATTCGTCTCGCCTGGCAAGACTGCTTTGGGCAATCTGGCAGAAGAGTCTTCTTTTGTTGTCTGGGGCATTTCTTTAAACCAGCTTGAATTGTTGCAACTATCCATCCAAATCGACTCCTTGCTAACCTTATGCTCAAAATCTGGGGCCTTTGGATTTGTCTGTTGGAGTCACAAGAACAAGGCTCAGCCTCAATCTAAACAGCAGCTTGCTGCAACCTTCTGTGTGAGAACGTCGCGCCCACTTACTTTACTCTTTTGGTTGTCCCACGATCGGGAGGGATGTGCAAGGTAATCCTTCCATTGGCGCTCGAAGCTTGGTCTTGAACTACCTATTCAAAACCCGCCCCCGCTCCGAACCCCAACCCCACCCCCAAAACCACCCAACCCCCGCCCCGGCCAAAAACCCAAAAACAAAACCCCAACAAATAAAAATGTAGGAGGTCTTCTGCACTACATAATTACATCTATCTTCTTATGCATACCTACTCACCTGATGGAGGAAAGGACTGCATGGCTTTCTCGGGCGGCCGTTGCATGTGAGAAGAACTCCAAAACCCTAGATTGCAGCCACAAAACCCCGCAGGAGAAGAGCAGAATGCGGAGCATGACATGCTACTCAGAATACCCTCCATACCGATGCAAAACGAAGAATTTCAATACGTGTTACGGCTACCTAGAGAGTGAGCAGGGTCTGCGCTTCTCATCAGCCGGCTCAACTTTTCAATATACCATTACCTCACGTTGATGAAGATCAGACGTCCGAAGGCGCTGAGTCTGTTATCGCCAAAATCAGAGAAGAATGCACCCAAAACGTTTTTTTAAATTAATTAATTAATTGGTGTGTACAAACCTTGGGTTCACCTCACCAAAATTTTGTAATGGCCAAAATCAGAGAAGAATGCACCCAAAACGTTTTTTTGATTAATTAATTAATTGGTGTGTACAAACCTTGGGTTCAACTCACCAATATTTGTAATGTTTATTAAGGTTTTTTTGTTTTTTTGTAAGGTCAAAAATAGAAATGGTGTTGGGTCCACATGCTTTCTATTTTTACTTTTTTTAAAATCTATGTTAGCCTCCATTACTTTCTATTTTTAGAGGTTGTTTCGTTTTTTGGGCTCATGATGTCCTCCATAATCGTTCTTTTTTTGGGCTCACCATTTTCTTTAAAAAGGCAAGAGGGCCCATTCTTTTTCACTTGGACGGAGAGAGGGACACCCTAAGGTATAGGGTATGTATTAATTAAAGCTTTGGTGATAGAAAATATAAATTTTGTAACCATAGACTTTAAAAGGTTTGTAACCTTATAAAGTCTAAGGTACAAACCTTTTAAAGTCTAAGGTTTGAGTGAATATGCACCACCAAAAAAAATTAATTAATAGGTTTGAGTGAATATGCACCACTGAAAAAAATTAATTAATAGATTGTAATGGCTATTTGCAATTATAATCTTGAAGAGGATGCATGTCTCACTATCTCTGACAATTGGTTTCTTGATAGTAGTGCTTCTAAGCATATAACTTTGAAGACTATCATTCCTTGTGAGATTTGATTGAATAAAAAACCTAAAGTCGAACACATGCGTATTATTGGTTGTTTGGCATATGCACATGTTGTTGAGATATCGAGCTCAACTAGTGCTATGGCATTGATAATATGCTTGGGTGATAGCTTCCATACTTATGCCACTTGTACGATTGGTGAGATTATGGTTGATATGCCTAAGCTATGTAATAGCCATATTTAGATTACTAGAGTATGGCGGCATAGTTATGGCGGTAGCTCATATAGTTGGGTTCACAGTATGTGTAATTAGCTACGTTAACTGACTTTATACACGTTTCGACACGATTTGGGCGTGTTTTGGGTCCCGTTTTGGCTTTGTTTTTGGTTTCGCATGCACTGTGTGAAAGTGTTGATTGTGACTGTATATACTCAATTTCTTGTCAAAGCAACGTTACAGCACAAATTCAGTTGCAATAAAGTCTGTGCAGAGAATCTAAGTATTATAGGTGTTGGTGGATGTATGTTTATGTGACTAGTTGACATACAGTGGCATTATAACAGGTTTACAGTATCGTTTCGTTGAAGGTTACATATTTACTGCAAGTGCAAAAGGTTTTTGTTTAGTAATTTGTTGCAAGTAAAGATGTCTAATAGAGTCTATCAAGAGACTATGAGCAAGAACCTAGACAAGAAGGCATGGAAGCTCAAGATGACCAATTTCCTCATAGGAAAAGGACATTGGGAGATTTTATCACAGGTGATGAAAAGGAGCCGAAGATTGTTAAAGAAAATCTAACCCCATAGAGCAGGTACATGCAAATAAAGCATGGCATGAAAGAGCCAAAAAGGTGTTATACTAGTTGTCTATCAATGTGACAGATTCTATGATTGTGTATATAGCACAAACGCGTAAGAGGGTTGGGACACCTTGGTGAAGATGTATAGTGCACAAACACCCAAGCCCAAAAGATGCAGCTAAAACAGGAGCTGCATAATGTGACCAAAGAAAAGCTGATTATAAATGATTACTTAGTGAAGGTCAAAGGGCTTCCAGATACCCTTGCATCTATTGGATCTCTAGTAAATGATAATGATATGGCGCCTGTGACCTTGAATGGTCTTGGAAAAGAATACAATCAGTTTCATACCTCCATTGGAGTTCGAAAGAACTTTCCTGATTTTCAGGAATTGATTGCTCTTCTCATCCATATAAGGAGATAAATATTGGGGGAGATTCATCCTCTAGAAATTCAAATGAGCAGGCCTTCCATTCTAGATACAGGTAGAGGTAAAGAGAGATCATTATCTAGAGTTAGAGAGGGATGCCATTTTGGAAATAGAAATCATGGGAAACAACAACAACAATAGGAATTAAATGTACGAACAGGTGAAAGAGGCCACTCTAAAGGTTGGCAGAGCCACAAAGGCCGAGGTGGTAGGAAAGGATATTAAAGTGCAAATAGCATAGAGTTTTATTATTATAGCAAACCAAGACACATAGCAAATGAATACTATAGAAAGCAAAATGATACCAAAAGTAGAAAGTTACAGTAAGATAACTATGCATCATCAAGCAAACATGCTAATGAAATGGCAAACGAACTCCGATTGAGGAGCTTTCTTCACGAGAGTAGATCTACAGTACAACTATTTTGTCTATTGGACGATACTTTCTGGGCTAAAAATACGTTTTGGGCGCGTCTGGACCTCCGTTTTTTAGTTCGCAAGCGTTCACGGGCATTGGAGGTAAGTTTCCATTCTCTATAAAACTCTATTTTTGGAACTGCAGGAAGGGCGATTAGTTGTGCAAACACTGTGTGTTTTGTAAAGAAGTCTTGAAGTTGCCATTGGGTGTATGTATGTAAATTGAGGTCATGGTTGTGACAGTTTGGGTGCAGTATAGTACCGCTGTGCAAAGAATACAACAGTTTGTGCAGGTCAAACAAGAGTGTTGTTTTTGGTAAATTTGTGTTGCAAATAAGATGTTGAATGATGGATAAACCAGATTGTTGTAGAGAAGCTTGACAAGAACAACTTATGTGCTTGGAGGTTTAGACTGACAAATTTCCTGATGGGAAAATGTTACTGGGATGACATTGAAGGTGAACATGAGGAGGCACCAGAGTTACCGGAGGTTAATCCAACTGCTGTAGATGTAAAGGAATTCAAGGAGCAAGGAAAGTCATGTATTGGCTTTCTATTAGCATACAGGACACTATGATTGGGCATATACAGGATGCCAAGTCATCTAAGGAGGCATGGGACACCTTGGTGAAGCTATATGAAACTAACACCAAGGCATGAAAGATTCAGTTGAAGAATGAGATTCATACTATGGAGAAGAAAAATATGTTTGTGAATGATTGTGCCTTGAAGATCAAGGACATTGACATCCTACAATAGGAAACTAAGTTAATCGCATCCTCCAACCGTATTCTATAACCAGGTAGTTAAGTTGACAATTTAGAATCAAGATACAAGCTATTTTTTTGAGAACCAAGAAAATAATACTTACCCCTACAAGATGTATCCTCCAATGGGGATATCTAGTATGCCACCAACTAAGCCAACAATCCATAAATGGTAAGTTTACATAAGCGACTTTACCGTTCATCTACCATGATCTAATGTGTTTGTATTTTAAAAGTGCCTCTTCCTCACTCAATGCATAACGCCACTGACGACATAGTTGCTTGTGCTCTACCTGAAAATTCCTAACTACATATTGTACTGTATGGATGTTCAAGCTTTGTTTCCAATGAAAAAGACGCGAACGGTGTTAAAACCCAAGCATATACTCATCCACCCGACCACCCCCGAGCCCAAGGATGCACACATAAATACAATGATGTACCACACATACCTTAGTGTCCCATACCACCTCCAGTAGCACATAGCTCTAGCATGAAATGGCAAAAGAGTAGACACAATGCTCTACAAGAGAACATCCCTTGAGAGTGCCCCATGCCCCTATTATATAGGAGGGCCCTCAAGTGACTCTTGACTCTCCATTTCCATGTGTGACCCTTGGTTGCCTGACCCTAACCTCAACCCAAGGTTAGACCTCCCCTTGCTCCACTAGAGCATGTTTCCATGCTCCCATGTTCACATGCCTAGGATGGGTTAGCCTCCTCGTATATGCACATATAATGTGCACATAACGAATGCTCATGACCTTCCAATATATTCTCTGGTCCATTATTATAGACTGTCATAACTACCCTCTAGTTGGCTCCAGCCTCATTAGCCCCATGAAGCCAAAAAAACCTGGCTTGGAGAAGTCTTTTTGGACCATAACATTGTTAATCATCTCCCAGAAAAGCACTTGTGCCACTGTGTCCTCCTCTTTCATTTCACAAGTTGCAATTGTCATGAGCTCTTGTAGGCTGCATGCCATCATACGACAATTGGAAAAGTACTAAAAATAAGATCAAAATTTTTCAAGAACTTAACAAGACCAAACTCTACCTTGGATCATATACATGTGCAGCCATTGTTGTCCATCCTTGCACACCCTTGATGTGATCAAAAACAAACCCAAGCCTTCCTCAAATCCTCGTCTCCTGTTTGACACATACGATTCACTAGATCTAAACCTGATATGTAGGCCCTGTAGTGGTTGACATTTTAAACATATAACACCGGTCTAACTCATCCAAATCTTGCCCAGGAAAACGAATACCATGGAAGAACTTAAAAGCACATTGTCTCTTCAATTCTAGGATACTTGACTCTGCTCCTTGCACTAAACTGTTGATCCTAGAAGCGTGCACCATCCTCGTGAATCTACAAGAGAATTGGACAACTTAACAAACTATGTGAATGTTCATCCACAAGAATTACCCAAACAATTAAAATTAATATGGAAAGAACATTACCTTTGATATTTAATTAGGGATGCATGTGTTCTAATAATAGTGACAACTCCATGTTGCTAATATTTGATTCATTCTTCGTATGCTTCCTGACAACTACATCCAATACGAGTTGTTTGGTGATATCCATTTGTACCTTCCTTGGACCACTTGTAGCAAGCTCTAAAATTTCCTCTTGCACAAATTCTCTTATCTTATGCAATGCCTACCTTGATGTGCCCCTTTGCACCTCATGCAAATGTTCCCCTTGATGTATCATCAATCTTGAAATATTTGGATTAGCAAGCATACAATAGTACTACACATTCTTCTATATATAGGTTTGTTCTTGCAGTAGAAACAATCTAGTGATCCATATCCATCCGTTGTCAAGCCCAGAGAGGGAAGTTTCTCTATGAGCTTGCCTATTATGTGAAAAATTACAAAGTTCCAATAAATACTCTTATAAATAAAAGTTTATTGAAATTAAGCCACGACAATAAGCTTAGTAATCCATGATGTTGTATTCGTCGGTGTGTCGTTCATAGTTCTGCTTCCACACAAGGCATAAGTGCACTCAAATAAGCCTCCACAAGAACTCTTTTGTATAATTCTAGGAAACTTCACATGACTTTCTATAGGTTTCACCCAACAAATGGCCATCATGTGCTTGCTCCATTCCTTGCATTGGAGAGACTAAAGGATCATGTACATTCGGTAACTCAAAAGCCACATTACCATTATAGATTTGAGGAATCTCTTCTACTTTCTCAATATGTGCACTTTCTAATAACAATCTACAAAGAACACCGTCTCATGAGATTTCTCAGACAATAAGTATTTGACCACACTCTTCTGAAGTTGTGTACCTGTGGGAGAATCTCCTATTGTCAGGTCAATAATTACTTCTTTTGGGGTGTTTGCTATAGTGTTGCTTGACTCTCCTATTATTGGAATAATAAGGTATTATGTTGTTATATCTTTATCAAAGATATAACATGGTTCCTCTCTAGCGGGTCTAGTTGACTGAATAAGTATAAGATGTTCTACACCATCATCTTGTGGTTTGATTGCAAAAACTTTCAATCCAGAGTGAGGACATAATATTCCATCAAAATCGTCAACTTTAGTAATATAATAATGACCTTGTACAATTCTAAACAATAGGATCACACTCCAAACTTCCCACAAAAATGTGAAAAGAAGTGCTCTCCATGGCAAGAAAAGCTCTTAGAAAACCAACTCAGAAACACACAAGCTCTCAAAAAACCATCCCACAAATATACAACACACTAATGACAATGAATTCAAAGTCAACATATTAGAAAAATTTTAAAAAATTATACTCATTTTTTTAAAAATGATCATTATAAATGATGTCATTAATACGCAAAATCTAAAATTTGTTTCCAATAATGATACTATAATTTGAAAAGATTCAAAATGCAACATCTAGGCATGTCTATCATCATCATGGGGTCATTGTCATCATCATCATAACAAGGGTCCTCTATGAATTCCGTAACTTTGTTCTCACTTTGTCAACACTTCATCGGGAACATGCACATGTGCAGTACATTTAAACACTTTTAAGTGAGATACATCTAGTTTTATACTTGTAAAGTTTTGTTTAGGCATCATACCATGAATAACTGTAGTGGGGGTCCTATTCATAATGTAAAGTGTAATTTCTCTACTTTTACCCAAAAATAATATAGCATATTCAGACATCAAGGTACTCGCCACTTCTGCAATATCCCTATTTTTCCTTTTTGTAACTCCATTTTGTTTACGGAGTGCGGAGTGTACTTTCATGTAAACAATCTCTTGATTCCCTGCTTTCTCAAGAAATCACTAAACTCATTAGAAAAATACTCTCCCCCACCATCTGATCTCAAGCATTTCATTTGTATGCCCTTTTCCTTCTCGACCAAGGCTTTAAATTTCTAAATGTGAGCAAATACCTCACTTTTCTCCTTATGTGTGCTTGAGCATGTACGTATGTGTGCCTCTCTCTTGAAGAGCTACATCCAAGAAAGGGAATGTAGGGGAGAGCTTGAGTTCCTTTCAAGTAAAACACACATACATAATAGAGAGCAAGACAAGAGAGAGATGGATGGTTTAATTTTTTTCTATCTTCTTCTCTACAACCATAAACTAAAGAGATAACTGTATAACCATAAACTAAAGAGATGACTACATACTATAAGGGAAAGTACTCTCCTACAACCATAAACTAAAGAGATAAGAGTACATACTGAGGGAAAGTACTCTCCTACTATGACATAAAGTACTCTCCTACTATGACATATAATAGTTGTCCATAGTGTGAGACTATATGAGCTGGTGTTATAACTATGCCATACTTGAGTAATTTAAATATGGCTATCATATAGCATGTATCCCACTAGAGGCATATTAACCATAATCTCACCAACCATGCAAGTGGTGGCATAAGTGCAAAACCTATGACCCACGTGGGTCATTAAAGTCCGCAGTAAAGTGAGAGAGTGAGAGAGTGAGAGAGAGAGAGAGAGAGAGCTTGAGTTCCTTTGCAAGCACACACACACACACACACACACACACACACAAGAGACAACGAGACACAAGAGAGAGATGGATGGCTGAATTTTTTCCTATATTTTTCTCTTCTCTACAACCATATAACTAAAAGATAAGAGTACATACATAAAGGAAAATTAATCTCCTACAATAAGATACAAAATGGTCGGTCCACAGTGTGGGTCCACAGTGTGAACTCAATTATATGAGCTGACGCTATAACTATGCCATACCTCTAGTTCTCCAAAGTCAACCATAATCTCACCAACCATGCCAGTGGCATAAGTGTAGAAGCTATCACCCAGGCGGGTCATCAATGTCCAATGTAGCACTAGTTGAGCTCGATATCTCATCACTCTCCCTCGAGCTTAACTCCACACACTGCACTCCAAGTAATCTCTTAAGCTTGTGGAGCTTCTCTATGCCCAATGCCTTTGTGAAGATGTTAGCCACCTAATCCTTTGTGCTCATATACCAGATCTACATCATCTACTATAACTTTCTCCCTCACAAAGTGATAGTGCATCTCAATGTGCTTCATTCTAGCATGGTATACTGGGTTACTGGCCAATTGTATCCTACTCATGTTGTCACAATAAATGACAATTGCCCTATCCACTGGCTCACCCATATCACCGAGTAGCCTTTTGAAACTAATCTCCCTCACAAGCTACCATATCAACACCCCTATACTCTGCCTCTATACTCGACAAGACAATTGTTGGCTACTTCTTACTACTCCAACTCACAGCAGCATTCCTAAATGAGAACATAAAATCACTGGTAGATCTCCTGTCTGTAACACTACCAACCCAATTAGCATTTGTGTATCCATGTAATTGTATCTCTATACCAGCCTCATATAAAAGTCCATAGTCAACTATGGACTTTATGTACCTGAGAATCCGTCTAGCCACATCCAAGTGTGGCTCCCTAGGGGCATGCATAAACTGACTCACAAGTCCAACAATATAGCTCAAGTTTGGCCTAGTAATGGTCATGTAGATCAAGCTACCCACTATGTGCCTGTATGTAGTGGGATCCTCCAAAAGCTCAATTGTATTTGCGAATTGCTTTATGCTATGCTCCAATGGCACTGAAATAGGCTTACAGCCTGTCATACCATACTTAGACAACATATCCAAGCCATACTGCCTCTGCAAATAACAAAATGCCATGAGGTGATCACACCACCTCTATGCCCAAGAAATACCGCAGCTCGTCCAAATCCTTCATCTTAAACTTTTGCTTCAAAAGCCTCCTGACATCATGTGGTAGATTAAACCACACTAAGAACTTCATAAGTGACAGAGAGAGAGAGAGAGAGAGAGAGAGAGAGAGAGAGAGAGAGAGAGAGAGAGATTGCACACACAACAACACTAGTTCTCTTCTTCTATTGCATTCATAATGAACCATACAATGATGTAGGCATTCTAGCCTTATCCCACTTTACACATCATCATCCATGTGGCACTCCCTTTTCCACTCTTTTGGTCAACACTCACACACCATACAATATCACATGTGGCATTTTTATCTTACCACAATATCTTGCACCTCTAGGGTGCTTTCCACATACACATAACATGACAATTACATCTCTTTTAGCACCCTCTCTTAATTGAGGTGTTCCACAACTCACCCATCACCCATATCAATGTAGCATTGCACAACCACAATTGCTGCCTCTCAACACTCCCCCTCAATGATACATTGGAGTGTCCATCAACTATGGTTAGATGCACCTAGTCCGCTAGCATGTGTCTGACACATCTAGTCCATTAGCATCTCAACACTCCCCCTCAATGATACATTGTATGGTGTGTGAGCTCTGATACCATGAAAAGATGCATGGGAGAAGAGAGTTTGAGCTCTTGCAAGCACACACACACTCACACAAACCCTAGAAGAGAACACACAAGGTGAGAGGCTGAAAATTCTTCTTCTTCTTCACAGTATGAAGCTCATTCTTCAACTGAATCTTTCGTGCCTTGGTGTTAGTTTCATACAGCTTCACCAAATTGTCCCAAGCCTCCTTAGGTTACTTGGCATCCTGCATATGCCCAATTATAGTGTCGTGTATGCTAATAGAAAGCTAATACATGACTTTCCTTGCTCCTTGATTCCAATCCTTGAATTCTTTTATATCTCTAGCAATTGGATTAATCTTTGGTATCTTTGGTGCCTCCTCATGTTTACCTTCAATGTAGTACTACCGAATAACCTTTTTTTATCAAGAAATTTGCCAATCTAAACCTCCAAGCATGGAAGTTGTTCTTGTCAAGCTTCTTTGCAACAACAACAATCTGGTTTATTCCATCATTTGACATCTTGTCTGCAACACAAATTTACCAAAAATAGCACTCTTGTTTGACCTGCACAAACTGTTGTATTCTCTGTAGTAGCAATACTATACTACACCCAAACTTTCACAACCAGTGACCTTAGTTTGCATAAATACACCCAATGGCGACTTTAAGACCTCTTTGCAATACACACAGTGTCTACACAACCAATCACCCTTCTTGTAGCTCCAAAAAATAAAGTTCTACAGAGAATCAAAACTAACCCGTAGTGCCCGTGAATGCCTGCGAACTAAAAAATAGAGATCCAGACATGCCCGAAACGTGTTATCGGCCTTAAAAATGATGTCTAATAGACAAAATAGTTGCCTTATAGCTCTACTCCCATAAAGAAAGCTCCTGAATCGGAGTTCGTTTGTCGGTGCCTCTCGAAGAGCTCCTGACAAGGGTGTAGTAGCTAACACAAAGGGGGAAGAGTAGATGAAGCTTCATGTGCTTCTCTTGCTTGCCGCTCATTCCTTAGCATGAACTAGGCTCTGATACCATGTAAAAAATCCTAATATGGGATTGATCATGGTGATAGACACAATAGATTAAGCATAATTATGGTGGATTAAACCACACTAAGAACTCCATAAGAGAGAGAGAGAGAGAGAGAGAGAGAGAGAGAGAGAGAGAGAGATTGCACACTTAATACTAGTTCTCTTCTTCTATTGCATTCACAATGAACCATACAATGATATAGGCATTCTAGCCTTATCTCACTTTACACATCATCATCCATGTGGCACTCCCTTTTCTACTCTTTTGGTCAACACTCACACACCATACAATATCACATGTGGCATTTTTATCTTACCACAATATCTTGCACCTCCAGGGTGCTTTCCCACATACACATAACACCGCGATTACATCTCTCAACAATCCCTCTATCTATCTTTTTCACATAAAGTGAAAAATCTACATTGGATATCTGAGATGAAATGGTAACAAGATACACCCTGATCTTGTTTGACCATACTCTGGGTGCCTGCTTCAAGCCATATAAGGCTTTGCGTAACCTGCACACAAAATTTGGGTGTGCATCACTCTCATAACCTGGTGGCTACATCATGTATACTTCTTCTTGCAAATAACCATGAAAGAAGGCATTATTTACATCCATCTGATGTAAAGTCAGATGTAAAGTCAAACCCTTTGCTGCAACCATAGCAATGATAGCGAGCTCATGGTTGCAATTCTTGCAAGTGGGCTGAAGTCAATGCCATAAGTTTGTGCATAGCCCTTGGCAATCTTGCCTTATACCTGCTCACTGAACCATCAACGTTATGCTTGACTTTATAGACCCACTTACATCCAATTGCCTTCTTTTCCTTAGGCAAAGGAACTAACTCCCATGTTGCATTTGCATCCAATGCTGCCATCTCCTCATTCATTGCATTTCCCATTTCTTATTTCCAAGTGCTTGCTCAAAACAAGTGGGCTCCAACTCATGTATTGTTTTAACCATGTAAGCATAATGATGAGCTATATATCCATCATATCTCAACTTGTCGACATGGTACCTAACCTCGTAGACTTGCGTATGCTTGGATCACTGTCAAGTGTCCTTAAAATAGTCTTGGTTCTCCTTACACTAGGAGTAACCACAGATGGAATGCCAAGCTCCTCATCAAGGCTTTTGCTCAGAGCCGCTAGAGTTACCATCCACATATGAGTGACCTGCTGACAGATCAGGCACAAAAAGTTGATCTACCTTTTCCTTATATGTGTACCTACATATGTCCGCAACTTGTGCCTGATCATGGACTAACATTGGATCCATTGCTAGAGGACTCTCCAGGTCCACTAAGCACATGTGATTGCTACTCTACATATGGTACAACATCAGCACTTCTTACATCTGCATCTTCTGTTACCTTCACTGCTGGTGCATACCAGTTACTCATCTCATCAAAGACAACATCTCTGCTTACTTTGATCTCATCAAAGACAACATCTCTACTTACTCTGATCTCATGAGTGGTAGGGTTATAACATTTATAACCTTTCTTCTCCATAGCATAGCCAATAAAGATGCATTTCTCTACCTTTTGATCCACCTTTTTTCTTACTTCATCAGGAACATGCACATATGCAATACACCCAAACACTTTCAAGTGAGACATTTTCGATCTTATTCTTGTCAACTTATGTTCAGGCGTCATACCATGAACAACTGCAGTGGGTATCCTGTTCATAATGCACACAACAGTTGCTACTATACTGCTTCTGCCCAAAAATAATGTGGCATATTCTTTTCAGCCTTTAAGGCACGTGCCACTTCTGCAATGTGCCTATTTTTTCTTTCTGTAACACCATTCTGTTTACAGAATGTACCTGTATGTAAATTTTCTCTTGATTCCTTGCTTTCTTAGCAAATCGATGAACTCATTGGAGAAATATTCTTGTCGACCATCTGATCTCAAGAATTTTATCTGCATTCCTTTTTCCTTCTTGACCAAGGCTTTAAATCTTTAAAAGTGAGAAAACACCTCACTTTTCTCCTTCACATGAAGTAAATCCACACTTTTCTAGTGTGGTCATCAATGAATGTAACATAATGCCTGCAGCTTGCAATTGTTGCAGTCTTGGTTGGTCCCCATAAATCTGAATGGATAACATCTAATGGCATTGCACTATGGCATTTTACCAACTTGGGCATGGAATGCGTAGTTTCATCACTTGTTTCTACATAACTTGGTTTTTCCATTTTTTGAATATCTCTTCTAAGCCACTCACCATGAGACTGGTCATGTGGTTAGAGGCACCATAATCCACATACCATGTATCTTGAGATCCTGACGCATCTCCTATTGTGGAATTGAGCATGTGCTGCATCACAAACAACTACTTCCTCACCACCTTGTTTACTAGATGATGCATAGTTACCTTGTTGCAATTTTCCACTTTTAATGTTATTTTGCTTTTTACAGTAGTACTTTGCCATGTGCCGTGGTTTGCCACAATAATAGCACTCTATGCTATTTGCACTCTAATTTCTTTGCCAACCACCTTGGCCTCTTTGGCTCCCATTGCCTCTAAACTGGTCTCTTCTTCCACCTACAAATCATTGGACTCGACCGTGACCTCTACCTCTACCTCTACCTCTACCTCTACATGAATGAGTAGAAGGCATGTTTTGATATGTTCTTGCTTTGTGAAGAAGAGTCCTCACCTAGAGACTTTTCTTCTATGATCAAAATAGACACCAAGTCCTAAAAGTTGAGAATATTCTCTCATATTGCAATGGACTGTTGTTGCTGCTCTGCAAATCATTGGACTCGACCGTGACCTCTACCTCTACCTCTACCTCTACATGAATGAGTAGAAGGCATGTTCTGATATGTTCTTGCTTTGTGAAGAAGAGTCCTCACCTAGAGACTTTTCTTCTATGATCATAAAAGTATGATTGTTGCTGCTCTGCAAATCATTGGACTCGACCGTGACCTCTACCTCTACCTCTACCTCTACATGAATGAGTAGAAGGCATGTTCTGATATGTTCTTGCTTTGTGAAGAAGAGTCCTCACCTAGAGACTTTTCTTCTATGATCAAAATAGACACCAAGTCCTAAAAGTTGAGAATATTCTCTCATATTGCAATGGAGGTCTTGAATGGCTTATTATGCCAAGCCCATTCAAATAGAAACTCACCAAATCATCATCTTGCACTAGTACATTGATAGACCCAAGGGATTCAACAATGCCCTTGATCTTTAAAACATACTCATTAACAGACATGCTTTTGTTTGCCACAGTATGTAGTTCTTGTTTTAGTTGTAGTTTCCTTGCCTTTGTATTGCTTTGGAACAATTGCACCAGGTTCTGCCATAATTACTGGAATGTTGGCATCTTGTATGTGTCCTGTCATTGTGTCTTTGACATTGATCAAAAGCCAATACATGACTTTTCTTGCACCCAGATTCCAATCCTTGAATGCCTTTATATCTGTTGGAGTGGCATTCTCTTCAGACAACTCTAGAGACTCCTTATTGTCTCTTTCAGCATAGTCCCCAAATCCTTTATCCATTAGGAAATTGGTAATTCTGAACTTCCAAGCATGGAAGTTATTCTTGTCCATCTTCTCACTGACAATTTGATTAAGTCTGTCAGACGTGTTTACCTACAACAATTAGAAACCTACAAACAAAAAATTTATGTATGCAACCTATAACACAGTAGTCTCTTCTATAAATGCTGCAGCAGCAGAGCAGCAGTACTTCAGTGTAACCTGTATGTCACTAGATTTGACTAGAGTACATGTACATACACCCAATGTCAACAATACATGTGCAAACACTGTCTACACTCCCAAAATGCGCCGTTGCACTGTAACAACTAGATTTCGACCAGAGACGGTTCTCAATCAGAACTTCTCAAAACTGTCAAAAATACCTTGTAGTGATAGAATGGAGACCTAAATACGCCTAAAACGTGCTTTTTGTCATAAAACTTCAGTACAAAGTATACAAAGTTTTGCGTACCACATATGCACCTTCAAGCATGCGAAGACAGCTCCTCAATCGAAGATGTGTAGCTCTCGGAGCTTCCAAGGGGTGTTGTATCTAAACCAAGAAAGGGAAGAGATGATGATGCTCTTACCCGTGTACCACTTCTTTGCTTGCTTGTTCTTGTCTCTTGCTTGTCTCCTTAGCTCTCACATGAACCATAGCTTTGATACCATAAAGAGAATACGGGGGAGAGAGAGAGAGAGCTTGAGTTCATTGTAAGCGAACACACACACACAAGAGAGAGCAAGACATAAGAGAGATGGATGGCTGAATTTTTTAGTGTCTTCTTCTCTTCTCTACAACCATATAACTAAAAGATAAGAGTACATATATAAAGGGAAAGTACTCTTCTACAATATATACAAAATGGTTGGTCCATTGTGTGAACCTAACTATATGAGCTAGCGTTATAACTCTGCGATAACTCTAGTACTCCAAAGTGGCTGTCACACAGCTTGTCATCCAGTGGCGGCATATCAACCATAATCTCACCAACCATGCAAGTGGCATAAGTGCGGAAGCTATCACCCAAGGGGGTCATCAATGTCTATCGTAGCACTAGTTGAGCTTGATATCTCAACATGTCGGTATTTGGCTGGAGCTGTAGCCAAGGTGTTAGGAGACAAAGGCATGATCCAATAATACACATCTATGTGCGCTTTTGCCGCACAGGTCGTAGCTGGGGACTTGCCGGACACCGTATGCGAGCCACGAATGGCTACAAGCATACAACCAGGGAAGGAAGCTCAAACCAGAATGCAAAAGGTGTGTCACTCATCGCTTAACTGTCGCCTTGAAGGATTTCCGCGTCGCAGCTGTGAAGGAGGAGTCGCCGTCGCCGCTCTACCGCCTCGCCGCCGCCGCCGTGCCGCTACACAGTGCGCTCGATCGCTCTCTCACTCTCTCTCTCTCTCTCTCTCACACACACACACGCAGGAGAAGGAAACCAAGGAGATAAGGCAAGAGCACTCTTGTATTCACAACACATGAGAATGAAGATTTTAGGGTTACATTTGTCTCTTATAGGTGACTTGGCCGTTCACACTTGGGCGCCCATACATGGCCGGCCGATCCTAACCCTTATCCTACTAATATTCAAGGTGCGCCTCTCATCGACGATCACCCAATCCCTTCATCCTTAACATATGGTGCCGACAAGCCCGGCCCATGACTCAGAATATTTAAATTAATGACGTAAAACATAGTACGTCTCAATGTCCGTCACATAGGTTAACATGCCCCCCTTCCTGATGTAGATTCCGTCCTCGGAAGCTATGGTATGGTAAGCTCGAGAGGGTTGTTGTTGACTGTCTGCAAAACAGGGAAGTAGAGTGAAAGTATGCTGGAATTCAAAAGATATAAAGTGTATAAATTCAAGCATGTTAGACCACAATGGATGTTGCTATGAGAACTTAGTTTAAGGGTCACATGAATGAGCTAGTGTAGCAAATTAACAGGAGTTTAAAATTATTGAAAGTAAATCAAGAGTAAGCAAGGTGTCAAAGGTTAATCAAGGTTTATAACTGGCCTAAGTCAAGGAAAATAACTAAGCTTAATAAATAAACAGATGACCACACTGTGTCTACTCTAAGAACAAGTTAATACCACAAGCCTAGGGACACAAGAAACATCAGAGTTACAGGAACTTTTTGCCTTTTTTTTTTTAATGCACGTGATAATTTTTACACACAATGGCGACCTTCCTAAGGTAAAACTAACATCGATCCTGGTACCATGTTTAACACAAGGCATTATCCAGGAATCTATTAGCTCACTTTAGGCAAGGCTACCCCCTACCAACCAAGGCATCGATCTGGAGTAGAATACTCCTCGCCTACCAAGTATCAATAAGGCGATAGGCCAACATTAAAGCACATCATAGACTTGTATTGCCATTTATTGTAGGCTTTTTTTTTAAAAATCTATTTCTTTTGATCGTCGCTCCTGAACTATAATTTGTCTTGCATCCTTTCGACAAAGGGGTAATAGTTATGTCCTAGAGGTCAACACACACATGGCCAGGTGTCAAACATTAAGATGGTTTGACCCTAGACCTAAGACAATCGTATTCCAAGGTTAACTAAAGACGTCATGCTACCTAGGAATATTTCCAATAAAGTTAAGCTCATTAATGATTTACACTAGCATGCAAGCAACTTCAAAAACTAAGTAGTACATTGACAATTTTTATGTGGTCATGCATTATAGTTTATGCAATTGATTGAACAGTAAAAATGAACGAGAGTGGGTATGGAAGAATTACACCTGTAATTGGAGATCTCCTTGATTTGATGAGATAGCTTGCAATTTGATGTAGATATATTTTGATGAACATTGCGGCAGTCTCAGGACTTGAAAGCGAACCCACCTCAAACTTTTCAACGTGTACAATCAACTAACAAGCACTATACCTCGACGAGAGGCACATCAGTGTGAAAATTTCAAGACTTGTTTAAGGAATCTAAACTAGAAAAAACTTGAAAATGCTAACCTACCTACCAGTCACCACACTACTACTGAGGATACGGTAAGAGGATGTTGTAGAGTCCTAGCTCTAGCCCTAAGGCTAAGCCTCTATCCGCATCATCCAAATAAATAAAGTCAACCTCAGTAGTGCCATGAGTTTCATCCGTCCATTCATCATTGTCAGATATTTCCTTTTCATTTTCCCATCCACATAAACTCATCAAGAATGTAACCATTCGAGGATAGTCATCTTGTGGAAAAGGAAAGCATTGGGCTAATGGAGATATGTCCTCTACGGAGTAGGGGTCAGTCATGGTCAATAGGCAAATTAGCCATTCTAATTCCTCAACATTTTCCTCTCTGGCTAGTACATCTATATGATCCCATTAAGTTTCAATAATAGGATAGCACATGTGAAATATCTGAGAAAGGTATAGATGATACCTCTCACCAAAGGTAGGAGTGGATGAAGTGTATGATGATCCTGCATCTGCCATATCTGCAAACACAGATATAGCATCAGTAGGTTTATGACAGGTCAATCTAATTCTTGATTGTATATACGGATATTTCTGTTTTTAACGTGCTCTTGCTCTTTTTACTATTTTTTGCTTTTCTTTTCTTTTCTCTTCTGTGTATGAAGCTATATATATACATCCCCTTGAATTTGGCAATTACATGGTCAGGGGAGAAGGTTAAGGAGGAAGCATTAGAATGTCGAGCGTGAGTACATGCTCCCCCTTTCCTTGGGTAGATCATATTATTTGCAATGATGTTGCAGCCTCTTGGAACTAATTTGTCCAGCGGGTCATAGGTTGTGATGTGGGCAGATAGCTTTTTATGACCCTTGTGGCCACATCCACCAATTGCAAAGATGGTAGTGTACGCTCCCATTGACGAATGGAGGAAATGGTTTCCGACGATACCAGGGGAGACGTAGACTCATCGATTTTTTGTTGGGTGTTGACAAGAGTAGGTGTAGAGCATATAGAAACTTCTATATCAATGTGTGTTTGGCATGAAGAGCTAGAAGCTTCATGTGACTCCCCCCTTCCTGAGCTAGGTGGTAATGATCGATATCGTTTGGGAATCCAAACTAACTCTGGAAGAAGTGGTGCAGAGCACTCTGTTACCTTTCCCTTACCACGGTCTTGAGTTGTCATTGGGGTGGCAACACTTGGTTTATTAGGTTTTACAGGTGATGTAGAGGGATTCAACTTATGTTTAGGGACCCAAATCTGGTCATTCCCCTCGTAGTACCCTTGGGCTACTAATAATTTTTTAGGGATCCATCGTGATGTTACATTGCCCTTTTTTTGGTGGGTAGCTGCTTTCCTTTTACAAGGCTTCTTGGTGGCTGAACGAGATTGAGCAGGGGAAGTAGCTATTAACGAAGCTTTCGGGACCCATTTGTATGTACTCTTTGGCATAGTAAGCTAAGCTTTAGGGACCACTTTGCCTGTTTCCACTCTTGGCGTTGAAGCATTAGAGGGGTGGCCAACAATCGAAGATGGTTTTGCCACTGGACTTTGTGATTTTTCATTATCTAATATTTGAGTGGATGACTTAGGTGCGGGATTTTGAGCGGTCAGCAGACCTAGTGTTGGTTCTTGCGTTGTGACTTGTCTGGTTGCCCAATCGATATTGCACTTGGTGGCCATCATCCATTTGCGCCCTAAGATTACAGTCCCTTCCATGGTACCAGCAGGCATAACCAAAAAGCTTTGAATTATGGTTCCCTTGTTATAAGCAACCGGAGTGTGCAGAATTCCTGAGACAGGGGTTTTCTTCTTGTTGATTCCTTGAACTTGGATAGAACTCTTGGTTAAAGGTGGTTTTCCCAGTTGACACCACACGCCATATGATAGCAAATTGTGTTGAGCTCCTGTATCCAATAATGCATTATACAGCACCTCCCCGTAAGGACTCTGTAACTCAATTGGGTATCTTAGAGGTGGGTCAGATTCCAGTGCATCCTCCTCTGCTTCCTCGAAAAATACTTGCGTAATTCCCAAGTTGGCTTCTCGTTGTCGCCTAGTACGCTATTGACGTTCTTTTGCTTCGACTCTTGCTTGTACCTTTTTAAGCTCATCTTGTTCTTTGGCTGCCTTCTTTTGATGGATTGCATGTAACTCCTCTTGGCTCAGGGGGTCATAGTACCTTTTGAATTTGCTCCCATTAAGGAATCCAATGGTTTCAACTCCGTCGAGAGTCTCCACTCTGATGGTACCTTGCGGGGTAATTTCACATACTCTATATGGTCCCTTACCAGCATATTTGAGCTTCTTCTTTTCGTTTCGCACTCCATACGTCAGGACTTTATCCCCAACCTTGATGTCCTTGTCCTTTAGATGGCGATCAAACCATTTTTTCCTTCTATCCTTCTCCACAAGGGCATTGTATACAGCTAATTGTCTTTCTTCGTTTAGCCGCTCAAGGATATATAGACGCTCTACTAAGGGATTACCATCCCAACCCTCTTGAGTAGCAACACGAAGACTAGGAATGACAAATTCCCACGGCATGACTGCTTCTTGGCCATATACCATTTTGAATGGTGTGCAATTAATAGCCACTTTGTACGTAGTACGATAGGCCCATAAAGCTGTCGTAAGCTTTAGATCCCAATCCGTGCGATGAGCTTCCACTGTCTTTGTCAAAATAGAGATTAAAGTCTTGTTGGTACTCTCGGCTTGGCCATTCGCTTGCGGATAGTAAGGAGTAGATTTATGATGGGATATCATGAAATTTGTTGTGAGCTCCTTAATCACTTCATTTATAAAATGCGTACCATTGTCGCTCACAAGTTCAAAAGGACAACCGAAGCGTGTGATTATATTTTCAAAGAGGAACTTGGCTGTTGTCCTCGCATCTGCCTTACGTGTCGCTTTCGCTTCAGCCCATTTGGTCATATAGTCAGTGGCCACAATAATATAGCGAGATTGTGTGTTTCGGGCCGTTGGGCTAATCGGACCTACAAAGTCTAAACCCCACTTTTCAAATGGTTGGTTTACTTTGATTGGATGTAGGGGCATCTGATCTTTCCGTTGGGGTTTCTTGTATCGTTGGCATTCATCGCAACCCTCCACAAAGAGTGATGCATCTTGGAACATAGTGGGCCACCAATACCCTGATTGTAAGATCTTTCGCGCAGTTAAGTCTCCTGAGAAGTGACCACCGGCTACGCCCATATGTGCCTCTTGCAAAATGTATAGATACTCATCCTCTCAGGCACAACGCCTAAGAACGTCATCCTTTCCTCTTTTATAAAGAGTCCCGGTTATCAGGCAATAGGGTTGGCATTCTTTGATTAGCTTTCGAGCTAGATCTTTACGAAGCTCCTTGGGTGGAAAGCCATTAACCAAAAAGTTAACAATCTTCTCACTCCATTCAGGCATTGTCTCCACCATGAACAGGGAAGTGTCAGGTAAGTCATCATCAACCCCCGTAGGAGCCTCACCATTAGGTATGCGAGACAAATGATCAGCCATAACATGTTTCTTGCCAGGTCTCAAAACAACAGTGAAATCAAACTCAAAAGAATCAATAGCCATCGTGTGATTCTTCCTGTGGAGCATGGTTTGTTTACCAGATACAACAATGCTTGATGGTCCACATAGAAAACAAACTTGGTGGCAAGGAGGTAATAACGAAATTTTCTTACTGCATATATCATTGCCAACCCTTCTCGCTCCGTAGTGGTGTAGTTCATCTCAGCATCGTTCAATTGGCGAGACTGGCAAAGCTAATGGCGTAGTCTAGCTTGTGTTCTCCAGGTTGAGTTAACACACACCCAATAGCAAAGTTTGATGCATCAATATGCACATGGAAGACTAAATCCCAGTTAGGCATTCTCAAGATTGGAGCACTCGCCAAGGCCTTCTTTAATAGCTCATAGGCACGGTCACATTCTTCGGTCCAAATAAACTCGATGAGAAGCTTATACAATGGTTGAGCTATCTCGGTGAAGAATAGAATAAATCTTCGATAATAACCAACGTGGCCCATAAAGCGTTGGACTCCCTTGTAGTTGGTGGGTGGTGGCAGTTCCAGAATGACCTTGATTTTACTCTCATCCGTGGAAATCCCATTTTTGGACACTATATGCCCTAAGATAACTCCGTGTTTAACCCAGAATTGGCATTTGAAAGGATTCAATGAGATGCGATATAATCTACACCTTTCAAATATTTTTCGTAAACACATCAAGTGCTCATCCCAAGAGGAATGAACACAAAGATCGTCTAAGAAAGCTTCACAGAAGTCCCTTAGATATTCCTTAAAGGCCGTGTTTATCAATCGTTGGAATGTTGCGGGTGCATTGGTCAAGCCAAAGGCCATGACGCGAAAGGCAAACACTCCAAACTCCGTGATAAATGCTGTTTTAGCTTGGTCCTCAACTGCAATTGTGATCTGATTATAACCCGAGTACCCATCTAAAAAGCTATATGCCTCCTTGCCTGCCACTCTTTCAAGCACATGTTCAGAATATGGCAAGGGGTAATGATCCCTTCTGGTGGCTGCATTAACCTTTTTGAGATCAACGCACACTCTGAGTTTTCCATTCTTCTTTGGCACAATGACTATCGGAGAAACCCATTCTGAGTGCTCAATTGGGTATATGAATCCACATTTTACCAGCTTTTCAATTTCCTCTTGTACAATCTTTGCGTACTTAGGATTCATTGGGTAGGGACGTTGCTGGACTGGTTTAGCAGTGCTAATCATTGGAATCGTGTGTTGCACCACCGAGGGTGGGACACCCTTCATATCATGATATGTCCATGCAAATATGTCCTTGAATTCCTTAAGAAGCTTCATAAGTGCAGCTTCTTCCGCCTTGGTGAGGTCTTGAGCAATAAAAACTGGTTTAGACTCCTCACCCGGATCTGCTAAGTCTATCTCCTTGACTACCGCAGGGCCATCGTAGACACCGCTACTCCCATTGGTAGGCGTTCGTTGGGCTTTTGTGTAGACTACTTTACGTTCCCCTGTGGTGGTGAATGATTTGAAATGCTCGGGTGCGGGGTGTAAGTCTACTGGTTCTTGTTGTGCCAGGCTTTTTTCTTTCAATTCCGCTTCCTTTTGTTGTTGAGCCAACTCTTGGTTTTGCCGCCTTCTTGCAGTATGACTTAGTTTCGGCTTCTCTTCGATTTCTAATTGGGCGACGTCATGAGGTTGCGGAATACACCACATGACACTTTGGAGGTATTGTCCCCAATTATCCGCTATCTTCCGATGAGCGTCAATGGCTCCTACATAACTAAGCCATTCTGCAGTGGATCTCTCCTTATTTATTGCAGTTCGTACATTAGCTCGACAGCGTTGGCGCTTATGTCTCATTTTCTTCTTACCAAGTTTTTGATTTTTGTTTCTATCCGATTCGGACTCACTTGGTCGATCTTCACTTTCGGATGAACTGCAGGAGGCCACTGTCCTAGGCCTTGAGCACCTTGCTTCCACATTTGGGTGAATATTTGATTCATTTTCCTCATTAGGCTCAGGGTCAGTTTCTTCTTGAGATTCATACTCAGAGTTGCATTGGTCAGAGTCTTTGCTACTTTCAGTGTCGGTGGAGTTTTCCACGTTCTCGCCATCAGGAGTCAAGTGCATAACACCTATCATGTTTATTGGCACTAACGGTGGCATATCTTGCCCCTCAGGTGTTACCCAACTTGTGCCTCTATTTCCCCATGTGTCTATGGGTTGCCGCTAGGTGTACCCAATCCACGTTATCCGACTCAGTCATACCCGGTAGGACATCCATATAAGGAGAATCTTTCCCATCATCAGTCTCTTTTTTGCATGTATAGCAATACCTTAATGGGGCGGAGTGAATAGTGGTATCCGATCGATTATCAATGATAACCTTGCTTCCTAAAGGATGTGCACGACCATTCTCAAGATCAACTCGAATGACAGAGTCCTGGAATTGTAGGTAGACATGGTTTTTCGACCAGTCATGTACCATTTGTGCTTCCCTCATGAAAGGACGTCCTAATATCATTTGATATGACATAGGATGCTTGGAGAAATCCATTACAATGAAGGTATGTTTTACCTTGTATCCCAGGACCTTGATCTTAAGGTCCCTTAACATTCCAATAGGTTTAGCTATGGTTCCGTTTGCCATCTTAACCACTATGTTTGTGACTTCAAGGTGAGGTCTTCCCATAGATTCCCAACAGTTTTTAGTCACAATGCTCACTCCAGCACCACCATCAAGGATTCCCTTTAGAGTTAATCCCTTGGTAGTAATGGGGAGGGTTGCATTAGATTCATCCCCTTCAAAGTACTGTCCCAACTTGTTCACAGGTATTTCAACGACCGAGTCTTCATCTAGGTTGGGTTGTAGATCCCAATGTTCCGTGTCACACACATCCGAGAGAAATCTGTGAACCGTGGACGTACCGTCGACGAGGGGCCGTGCCTGGAGGCACGGTCGACCGCACCTCGCCCCGTGCCGGAGCCGGGAGATAGTGGGCGAGGTGTCGGGACGGGGCTGCCCGTCGGCCGCACGATGGGGTGCGGGGGGAGGGACGCCTCCCCCCGCCCACGTCGAGTGGGTGTCCCCCCTCCCCCGTGCCGTCGGCACGGGGCCGCTCGATAAACCTTCCGCCCCCCTTCGGGGGAGCGCGAGGCACCATAGCAAACGATCGTCGGACTGAGACCCCTCCCTACGGGAGGATCAACTTACGTAGCAACGAAAGCGTGTCGGGTCTATCCATATTTGCAAATTGTGGTAGCCCCGCCTTTAGTTCTCCATTGAGAAATGCCCGAAGAGCTGAGAATAGCTCAGGATCTCCGTATAATTTGGATATGATCGTGGTTCTGATCTCAGAGGACATGAAATCCATTAGCTTAGACACATTCAATGGTACTTTTCAAGACATCGCCCCTTGACTAGGGACTGGTGAAGATGGAATCACTTCCTCTTCGATGGGGTCAGGCATTCCCTCACTAAACATTCTTTCTAGCAAGAAGGGTGTTTGCCCACTTCCGGATGTCCTATCCTCACTTTCTTCCCGAATGATACTGGGTATAGCTAACGGTTTATGGGTCCGGTGAGGCTGAACTTGCGTAGGGAACACTGTGTCTGGAATTTTGATTTTTCTTGGGTTTGGCTCCAGTTCTCTTTGTGTTTCTTCCACCAAACCCCTTAAGTGTTGCACTTGTTCAATCTCCTCAACTGGGTTTGGGTAAGTACCAATCTTTTTCTTGAGGGTTTTTGGCCCACGTGGCTTGTCTTGGGGAGTCTCAGTCAGTTTGGGTGGTTGAGAGGGCATTAACTGACTTGGTTGTGGGGCCGAGGAAGTTTCTTTCTGTTTCCCTTTATTTATGTACTCGCTTGATTCTCCTTCATTGAGCTCCCGAGTGGGTTCCTCCCTTAGGGTAGTGGCTTTGGTCCCCATGGTTTCTATTGAATCAGAATCGTCTTCAGGATCATTCATATACACGGGGTCGTCTCCTGTCCCTATGTTAGTCTTTGAACTGGGCTTGGAGCTCGTGGCATTAAGCGATCTCTTTCGTCGTGTTTTCTTTTTCTTTGCCTGAGCGATTGATGCAGTATCCCTCTCTTCAAGAATGTAGTTTTGATTTTGAAGCATTGACCGTGTAACTACATTCGCGGGTACAACGGGTGTGGTTCCTCGTGCTTGGTTGGTGACCTCAACCAAATTCAATGGCGTAATCTTGGGTGCATTAGGATTATGTGGACATTGAGCGATCAAATGATCTATGCCACAACGATTACATGTAAGTACCGGCATTCCCGATGTGTAGCCTATTAGGGCACTCCGCTACACGATGCGGTCCTCCACACTCGTAGCATTGAAGAGGTGGTCTCCTCGCCAAGGTATTAAGGTTTTGCCCTCTTGTGGTGAGAGCAGCCGCTTGATATACCGGCTTGACTTGCCCGAAATGATCCTCCATGTAGTACTGGGGAATCATTTCAAACGTATCAATCCCGTATGGAGCAGTGGGGTCTATCTCCTCTTCATAATCCCCACACGCACTATGTGACTCACAACCCATCTGGTTTACAGGGGTAATCCTATGGATGTGGAGGTTGTGGTCCTAGCACTGGCGGTGGTAACGGCACAGAATGGACTACATTCGGATTCCTTGGAACTATGTGCTGTGATGGTTGCTCGACAGGTTGTGCAGGCATTAGCGCGGGTACTTGAGGTGTGTTTGACCAGGCTAGTGGTGCCTGATTTGCCAACATTCGCTTAAGTACTAGGCAATCTTTAGATTGATGGCCATACTTACCACATGCATTGCAATTCCCATTGAATTTGACTCTGAATGTGGGACATTCACTCGTGCTATGTGGTCCTAAGCACACCGAACACCATTGTTGCTCTCTCCTTGGGTACATATGGTTATTCTGAGGAGCTCGATTACCCCTAAAGTATTCTTGGAGAGCCTTAGTAAGGTCGGTCATCACAGACATTTCAGATATCTTGGGCTCCTTGGCAATAGGTTTTACCGTCATTGGCTCGTGCCCAGATACTTGCGAACTAACGGATTTTGTTTCTGAAGACACCTTTTTACCTGCAATCATCAAGTTGTCTTCTAACTGGATTGCATTGGCAGTGACTGCTTCCCACGTTGTAAGACCTCTAATGACTAGGCCATTGTAAATGTCCTCGTGGCGCAATCCTCGGATGAATCTATCGAGGAGTTGGTTGTTATTGAAGCGTTCATCGGGAGTGCAGCGAGAATTTAGATGCTTCAATCGACTTATAAAGTCTCTCACTGACTCCCCTTCCTCGCGTTCAGCTTTTTGGAGTTGAGATGCTACCCCCCAAAGCACACCCTCGCGTATGTATTCTTTCAAGAACAATCTCTTGAGAGTGGGGTAGTGAGTGCGCTCTTCAACCCTTAAGGTTCGATACCAATCTCCGGCCTTCCCACTCAAGGTTAAGCCTAAGGCTTTACACTTGTGCAGTTCATTGTGCTCTTCCAAGGAATCACACACGTGTTCAAAGACTTCAATGTGCTTCCTAACATCCTCGTTACCACTGAAGTTTTGAGTGAGCTTAGCCACTTGTACTGCCTTGCTTCTAGGTTCTCTCTCAGGCATACCCCGCATGTTTTCTGCAATGGATCGTCCGATCATCTGAGCAAATGCTGCGAGATCACCTAAGTGAGCAGGCATAGTTGGTGGAGGCACTTCTGGGATAGCCTGGCTGATAGGAGTTGGCGTTGGTCTGAGTATGTTGGCAAACGACGTAGGATATGATATGTGACTAGGCCTAGCTCCCCTTGGATAATGGTTATGATAAGGTGGTCGTGGAGCATACGCCATTGGCCTACTAAGAGGCGTAGGAGCTACATGAGCATGAGTAGCAATAGGTACATAAGGCCGATAGGCACTACCATGCACTGTTGTAGGTACTGTTCCACTAGGTAGTGGTGTCGTACTAACTACAGTGGTAACAGGTGCGCTTTCTGTCATGCTCATCATTGGGGTAGGCATTGTGGATTCCCTAATGGAAAGTTGAGCCAAGGTTGGAAAGCTAAAGTTACTGCTCGTGGACTCAACCTGCATTGAGACTCCATGCGAAACAACATACGAAGGGTCTATGGGACTCACCGAGGGAGTCTCCAATTGTGATAAGGTTGGTTGTTTGGCCTTGCCCGTATCCAAAAACCTCATAGGACCAGTGGAAACTAGGTTCACTCCCCTATTTTGCCTCTCAAATTGGATAATTCTATGAATCACCTCACATATCATGTGTTGTTGCTCCTCTAGATTAGTGGCGCTAGATGTAGATCGTAGGACTTCTAACCAACCTACATGGTATGTGTAACCTGTGTATAGGTCAGTTAGAGTCTCTGTGTGTAGATCATATTCCCAATTTTCATTGAGAAATATCCCATCTAGACTTGGTGTGCCAAACGGTTCTCTTGAAGTGGACGCAATGTCACTTCTTATGGATTGGCTTCTAGGGACCTCTACTTTAGGAAGAGCATCGGAATGTGGTAGCTCAGTAGGGCCCTCATTAAACGAAGTGGGTAGAATATCCACATGGACACTCTTTGGGAGGGTAGGGTCTACATAAGATGTGAATGGCGAATCTACTACCCCTCCTTCCTCATTTACTTCGCTTGTCGCATGTTCAGAGCGTGTAGCTCTACTAAAGGTCTCTATTAGACGACTAAACATGCTAGATCCGGGTTGTGGGGCCCACACTGGCATGTTTTGGCTTGTCTCCTCAGGATTCTTGGTAGGGTGCCCTTCCATGGCTTCTGAGTCAGAGGATGAGTCACTATCCACTATTCGTGGATCTTGGGTTGCACTCCCTTGGGTTCCAGCCGAAGGCCAAGATGCCAACGTGGAGGGATGGTATGAGCCTGCGTAGACTGAAACGCTTTCTAGTGGTTCAGGCTCTAGCACCCGACCAGAACGTAGATGTATGTGACGTGGATACCCTACGTGCGTTGGTCACTACCCTTGAAACTCACACAAGTGGTTTCTTAGGTGTTTCGCACCCCGTTTTTACTTGTTTTTAGATTGTTTTTAACCCGTTTTTGACCCCCTTACTTACGGTCGAACCTGGACTAGGGTGTGTGATAGCTCGAAACGAGCGTATCGTTTAAAGGGTCCTAGTGTGCTTTACAGCACCGTGTTCGCCTATCCAGAGCTCCTGTAGTCCTCAAAACAGTCCGTTTCCTTTGGGGGAAAGGGACAAAAGCCTATTTGCTTGTGGAGGAAAGGGTGAGGGCTTTATCCCACATGCTCACTTTACTCCTTGGGGAGTGGGCTACATATAGGGCACAACTTCCCATAAGCTCTCACTTGAAAGAAAGCTATGGAGGCTCACTCTCCTATATATATATATCCAAAGGCCGAGACCGAGGCCGGGGTTGTGGGTCAATTGGGGTTCTTTCTTTTCAAAATTTTTTTCTCCAATTAGAAAATCTTTCCTCTCCACATGTTTGGTTCTTTCTTCAAAAATAAAATTTATTTTTTAATTTTTTAATTTTTATATTTTTTTAATTTTTTTATTTTCTGTTTTTTTTTGGAGATAAGTTTTCTGGAGTTTCTATCTAGGGTTCAGCCTTGGCCGCGGTGCAGTTCGCACACAGCACAGGTCTAGGGATTCAGAAATCCCCCCTCGCATGCAGAAAACCAGATAACAGAATGCACGCCCACACGTGGAGCGGAAATATAACAAAAGAAACAGAAATGTAGAAGACAAATTGCAGAAACAGAGATTGGAAACCACAGAAACACCTCAACAGCAACACAGACGCCTTTCCTACAGTGTAAATTAAACTTCACGCAGCAGCCCGAGCTGCAAACTAGAGCTTGGTGTGGGGCAACTCCCCGGCAGCGGCGCCAAAAATGTGCGCTTTTGTCGCACAGGTCGTAGCTGGGGACTTGCCGGACACCGTATGCGAGCCACGAATGGCTGCAAGCATACAACCAGGGAAGGAAGCTCAAACCAGAATGCAAAAGGTGTGTCACTCACCGCTTAACTGCCGTCTTGAAGGATTCCCACGTCTCGCAGCTGTAAAGGAGGAGCCGCCGTCGCCGCTCTACCGCCTCGCCGCCGCCACCGTGCCGCTACACAGTGCGCTCGATCGCTCTCTCACTCTCTCTCTCTCTCTCACACACACACACACACACGCAGGAGAAGGAAACTAAGGAGATAAGGCAAGAGCACTCTTGTATTCACAACACATGAGAATGAAGATTTTAGGGTTACATTTGACTCTTATAGGTGACTTGGCCGTTCACACTTGGGCGCCCATACATGGCTGACCGATCCTAACCCTTATCCTACTAATATTCAAGGTGCGCCTCTCATCGACGATCACCCAATCCCTTCATCCTTAACATATGGTGCCGACAAGCCTGGCCCATGACTCAGAATATTTAAATTAATGACGTAAAACATAGTACGTCTCAATGTCATAGGTTAACAATCTACATCGATGATACCATCACTTTTGACTTCTCAACACCCCTTGCTTTTTGCTACACAAATAGGAGTGGAAACCATGCGCACAGGGCCAAGAGTTGGTACCCAGAAGCCAACATCGTTGAGGTGGATTCCCCAAAACCAAAAGAAATAGAAGGATTAGGGTACGATCGCTCCCCAACGAAAGAAAAGGGCATACAACCAACTAGAAAAATTCAATTTGTGTCTGGAGGCAGCAATCAAGAGGACCCTAGTCACCTAGGTTGGGACATAACATAACTGAATCCAGAAAAACCTCCCAGCCTAAGAACATGTTAAGGGTACAAAGCATGGGCTCTATCCCTCGGGCATGCTAGGTGTTGGTAGGTGAACCGGCTCGTTTGCTAGCTCAGCAGGAGTAAGTCCCTAGTGGCCAGCTCAGCCAAATGGTATGCCAGCTCAACTAGTAAGGTCGTGATGGCCCATCATGATGAGGAGCTCCTCTATAGATAGTAGTTTTCACTTTGTAACTATCTTGGGGGCCAACAACTAGTACTCAGTAAGTCTATATATGTATGGGGACAAAGTAGTGTATTCAAAGAGCCCTCAAAAAATTTACAACATATTGCAAATACAACATTTTTGGGTAATCATGGTAAGTTTTGTAAATACAACATTTTAGGTAATCATGGTAAGTTGGATATAGTAAAGTTGAGGACATTAATGGCATAATCATAGGAGTTAACTGAGGTGTTCCAAAGCTTGCTCTCCCACACAGGTGTGAAGTGGCGGCGGCAACAATGGTGGCGTTGTGTTGAGACGTATGTAGGCGAACAAGGATGCCCACGTTCTGTATGCCTCGGGCACCAGTTGCTGTTGGCCTTCATGATAGCACGGGCATCGTTGATGATAGGTTGTGATCGTGCCCGCCATAGCCAAGAGAGAGCCCGGTCCATAGCAATAGCCAGCCACAATCAATTCAGAGCGAGCATGGCAGGAAGCTGGGAGAGCCCACGATCAATTGTACAATCTCATCTATTACTGCTTAGCAAAGATATGGTGCTAGAGTATTGGCAGGGGCTAGGTCATCAAATAAATTGTCAAACCTCATCCCAACACACCTCACCACCCCCACTACTACTCGCTTGATGGCTTCACGTAGCCATTCGAGATCACGTCAACGTAGTAGTGGCTGTCGTGGAGCTTGTTGTAGATCTTTGACACCACGGCCTTGCAACGGTGTCGAGCCATGTATAAGCTCGTGGAGGCAAAGTTGGCAACCGCCCACAGGATCAACAGCACACTCACTCGTGCTGTTGTTACTGAAACCAGCTATGCCTGCACTCAGGTTTTGTTGAGAAGCTGGAAATGTTTTGTGCCCTCTCTCGAGACTCCACTTTATGCCTGCTGCAAATTTGGCATTTTACCGCACCACCTCTGTTCTCACTACGTAGGTGGCATCCATGCAATCCATGCGTTGGAATGACAATGCGTGGCTCCTAAACGGATTTGCTAAGATTTATTTCTAAAATAAAATAGGCCTAAAAAACTTAGAAATTTTTCAGAAGGTCGATTTTTTCCTAAGGTTAAACAAACAAAAATTTTAGATACCAAAATTATTTATTTCAAAAGAAACGTTTTGGGTGCTTATTCTCTTTTTGCAAGAGAATAGGCCCATTATATTATTATTGGAGTTTGCATATTACAAAGCTCAAACATCAATTTGCTGAAACAAATCAACACTTATTCTGAATTTGACATTACACACCACTATGATTGGGCATTCTTCTTGTTGATATCCAAGTAAAATATAACACCATTCCTATATACAACAAGAAAACTATCCAATAGTTCATCTTCCCATCGTCTGTAGACTTGCTGGTATCACATGGGGTAACAAAACTGCAATATGTGTTCAGTTCTATATAATACATAACTTTACAAATGGAAATTGATTTGGCTACTTTGGTACTTAGCATATGATGTTAGTTTTTTGAACTTTGATTTTGAGCACTTTGGTGTACTGAACATAGTATGACAGATCTATAAGTTTGATTTGTTTAATTGGATCCTCATAGTACTATAGATTTGTGAGTTTGATTTCTGTAATTACATGTAGCATGTCTTCATGACCATATATGCTCACTATGAGCTCATAGCCAATTGTCATGAGTTGGGATGGGATCTAGACCAAGCTTTGTTGAATATCATGTTGAAAAGAACATCAAATCCCTTGATGTAAAGTTGATTCCTCACTTTCCATTGTTATGACGTGATCAAAGCCCTTGGTGTAAAGTTGATTTCTCACCTTCCATTGTCACGACATGATCAAAGCCCTTGATTATTCCATCCCAGCTCATGACATAAGCTTTGGTACAAGCCCACCATGTCTTCGAACTGTGCTATCTGATTGTGCTCACTCAATGTAATAAGGTGGTGGGTTGGCACCACACCAGTCTCTACAAGAGCCATCTCGGTCAACTTCCTTATTCCAAATAGTATCCGGATTGTGCTGACTAAGATGAGAGGTAGAAGCACAAAACATACATGAATATACCACAGCTCTTGAGCACAGACACACATAGAGAGGGATAGATACATAGAGAGTGTTAACCACACTGGTTAACATTATTTTTCAAGCATGGTTACGCTTCTTGTAATTCATCATCATGTAATTGCACTAAGCATAAAGATATATGGGATGACCAAGCTTACGACTTGTGTAATGTTGATCGTAGGAATGAGCTAGATGTACATAGAGCTAGGAAGCCAATTTTGGCCCCCCAATTGTAAATGGGCGGTTGTCCATTGTAAAAAGTGAGCTCATGTATATAAACGATTTATGGAATATGAAAAGACACAATCCCATTTGTCACAATTGAGTCTTGACTTCTCTCCCTTTCTCACTCTCTTGTGTTTACGGCTATAAGCTTGTGTTTGTAAATGCTTGCTTGTTTGATTGTGGTGTATGCATGGAGTGGATGTTGTTAGTCTAAGCTTCTCTTCTCTTCTCCCTTCTTGTCTCCCTCTCAAGATCCCTCTTGCATGCACACTGGCATTGAGTGGAGGTAGAGCTTTCCATAGCTCCCTTCTTCCTTGCTCACTACCTAACTTGTGGATCTCCATTTAAGTGACACAAGTGGAGGTGGAGTTAGCCCCTAGCGGCCTCACATAGGGGAGTTAACCCTTAATAGGGTTGGCTAAATGCAAGTCTCCGAATCGACCCTTGCATGGCATCATTCTCTTCTTCTCTCCCTCTCTTGTGTAAGGTAGTATGTTTTGGTTCTCACACACACACACACACACACACACACACACACACACACAGTCTGCAGGAGCCATCTTAGCTAGCTTCCTTATATCAAGACTCGAGTCTAGATAGTATCCATATTGTGCTGACTAAGATGAGAGATAGAAGCGTGAAACATACATGAACATACCATAGCTCTTGAGCAGAGAGAGAGAGAGAGAGAGAGAGAGAGAGTGCCCAAGAGGTGTCTCAATACAAGAAAAACACAACAAACTACTCACTATCCAGATTATAGGTATGCCAAAATTCTAGAATAAGGGACTTTTAAACTTCATTCGTATAAAACCAACAAACTACTCACTATCCAGATTATAGGTATGCCAAAATTCTAGAATAAGGGACTTTTAAACTTCATTCGTATAAAACCAACTAAGCCTATTTACTCAATAAAATTGCAAAACTATACTATCTAGACTAAGAGTTGTGGGTTGTATTTTTTTTATTTTCGTAATGCTACGTTTTCTTTAATTTGCAATATGTTGTAATTTTCTTAAAATCTTACTATATATATTGTGATTTTCGTATCCCTAGGGTTAATAATTTAATATTTAAATTTATTCAACACTACTGTACCTAAGCAACTCACCAGTTTTGAGCAGGTGAACATCGTGACAACAGCTCCTGAGTGGATGAGAGACAACCTTTTCTTAACTGAACATCTTTAGGTTTTGGATTGCTTCTTACATGCTATGCCGCCCTCCCGTCGCTCAGGTGAGTGAGTAGCGGAGAAGATTAGGCAAGTATGTGTTAATTATGTATCGAAGAAGATCGCCCACATATGTTTTGTTTAATCTCCTTTTGTTTAAATGCTAATTTTTGGGAGGGGAGTGTGGTCCAGCGTAAGTATCGAGCGTCCATGGAAGGCTTACTTCGCAGATCCTTCCCACGGCTGGGACAGCCCAAAGAGTCAAGTAAGTGGGTTCTCCCACAGAAGGTTGAAACAAGCTGTTAAAGGCAAAATGGAAGACGAGCTCTTCCCAAAGCGTGGCTGCGAGGCTACACGAACAGTGGTGGTGATGGTAGACGCTTAGCTTAGAGAATGCACTCCTTTCTCTGGAAGAAGGGATGCTTCCCCAGCCTTCAGTTCCCAGCCTTGTGTACATCGTCAGCCAGTACACAAAAGAGAAAAACCTAGCCTATGCTCTCCGCTTGCATGCCTACATGTCCAGAAGTGGGCTAGAAGCTCATCGATCACTCGGGAACTACCTAGTCTCCATTTTGGTGGAAGCTAGGAGCATGTGCATTGCTCAAAAGGTTTTTGACAAGTTGCTGTCCAGGAGTAAGTGTTCTTGGAATTCTCTCATCAACGGTTACATCAAATGTGGGGAGTCAAGGCGCGCTCTCACCATGTACCAGAAAATGCAAGAGGATTATCTACATCCGACTGGGTGTACTTTTGTTGCTTTATTGAAGGCTTGTGCTAACCTGAAAGATGTGGAAAGAGGCCGCAAAATACATTCTGAGATTGTCACAGAGGGCTTGTTGAAAACAAACCAATTTGTTGGCAATGCATTGGTCGATATGTATGCCAAATGTGGCTCACTTGCTGTAGCCCAGGAAGTGTTTGACATGCTTCCGGTTCGAGACGTCGTCACATGGACTTCAATGATTGCAGGATATGCACAACATGAGCGTGGTGAGGAAGCACTGAACTGTTATCAACAGATGCAATCGGACGGTGTCTCTCCAAATGCTTTCACATTTGCTTGCAGCTTGAAAGCTTGTGGCAGCATTAGAGCCACAAACAAGGGCAGAGAAATACATGCTGACGTTGAAAGAACAGGGTTGTTAAAAACAAACCAATTTGTTGGCAATGCATTGGTTGATATGTATGCCAAATGTGGCTCACTTGCAAAAGCACAAGAAGTGTTTGACATGCTTCCTGTTCGAGATGTAGTCACATGGAATGCACTTATTGCAGGATACACACAACACAAGCGAGGTGAGGAAGCACTGAACTGTTTTGACGAGATGCAATTGGAGGGTGTCTCTACAAATGCTATCACTTTTGCTTGTATCTTGAAAGCTTGTGGCAGCATTGGAGCTACAAACAAGGGCAGAGAAATACATGCTGATGTTGAAAGAAAGGGGTTGTTGAAAACAAACCTATTTGTTGGCAATGCATTGGTTGATATGTACGCCAAATGTGGCATGCTAGTAAAAGCACAGGAAGTATTTGACAAGCTTCCGGTTCGCGATGTGGTCTCATGGAATGCACTGATTGCAGGTTATACAGAACATGAATGTAGTGAGGAAGCACTAATCTGTTTCAAACAGATGCAACTTGAGGGAGTCTCTCCAGATGCTATCACCTTGGCTTGCAGCTTGAAAGCCTGTGGCAGCAGTGGAGCCACAGACAAGGGAAGAGAAATACATGCTGAGATTGCTAGAAAAGGGTTGCTGGAAAGTAACCTTGGTCTTGGTAGCACATTGGTGGATATGTATGCCAAATGTGGCTTGCTAGCAAAAGCACAGGAAGTGTTTGACAATCTTCCAGTTCGAGATGCAGTCACATGGACTGCACTTATTGCAGGATATGCACAACATGAGCGTGGTGAGGAAGCACTCAACTGTTTCAAACAGATGCAACTTGAGGGTTTCTGTCCAGATGCTATCACGTTTGCTTGCAGCTTGAAAGCCTGTGGCAGCATTGGAGCCACAGACAAGGGCCAAGAAATACATGCTGAGATTGCCAGGAAGGGGTTGTTAAAAACAGACCTTGGTCTTGGCAATGCGTTGGTTGATATGTATGTCAAATGCGGCATGCTAGCAAAAGCACAGGAAGTGTTTGACAACATTCAAGTTCGTGATGTTGTCTCCTGGACTGCACTGATTACAGGATATGCTCAGCTTGGAGAATTCGAAAAGGTTCTCTGTATCTTTGATAGAATGAGAGGAGAAGGCAATAAGCCAGATCCGATCACGTTTGTTAGTGTTCTCAATGCTTGCAGTCACGCAGGTCTGGTAGATAAGGGCCAGACATATTTTGAGGCCATGAGCAAAGACTATGGCATCATTCCAACTCTTGAGCACCACACTTGCATGGTAGATCTCCTCGGTCGTGCAGGTCAACTAGACAGGGCGGTAGCAACAATGAAGAAATCACTGTTCTATCCCAATATTGTGATGTGGCATGCTGTGTTGGGTGCTTGTCAAAAGTGGGGCAATGTGGAGCTTGGAAGACAGGCATTTGAACAAGCAGTACGATTGGATGAAAAGGAAGTTGCAGCTTATGTTTCTATGTATAACATCTATGCCAATGCTGGCATGCTGGATGATGCAAAGAAAGTGGAAGCAATGAGAGTGAGAAAACGATCCAAGACATTGTTGGTGGACTGACACTGGTGGATTTGTGTGTTTGTTTTTGGTTGGGGATGCAAAACATCCCCGAAGCAATATTATCAAGGCGAAGTCGGTAGAGCTTTCTCTCAAAATGCAGGAGCAAGACATACATGATGCTGAGAAAGAAAAGAACTGTAATGTGGGCATACTGAGAAGTTGGCTCTTGCCTGTACCTTAATCAGTATGCCCAATGGAATACCCTTACATCTCGTTAAAAAACGTATGCAGGTTTGTAATGACTGTTACTTGGTTAGGACATCTATATCAAGGATGGAGAAGACAATTATTCACATCAAAGATGTGAACCGCTTCCATCATTTCCATGAAGAAAAGTGTAATTGTGGACACTGTTGGTGAGGGTAGTAAATCTGTACACATCAAATTTAGTTGTAAGAGAATCTGGATAGAAGTGGCCGTCTACTATGTCCATTTCTGATGTATAAATAAATTTCCACATTAAAGGGATTGATTTCAGCATTGATTTAATGAAGGAGAGAAAATTGTACACTCAAAATTGTCTCTCTCTCTCTCTCTCCGATATGCTACCTCCATAGGCATTGACACAAGTTTATAGTCGGTCATTCCAAATGCTATGAGGATCTCTTATGCATACTACTACTATTGTTGTGATATGAAGGTCTTATCTGTCTCGTGCTAGATCTCAATCCTCAAATAGAAATGCATAAGATTCAAGTCTGTCATCTCAAACTCACGGCTCAACATATCTATTGTCTGTTGGATCATTTTTTCATTCACCTGTGATGTTTAAGTCATCTACATATAGGATAACTAAAGCAATTTTGCCATGTCTATTTAGAACATACAAGTTAGCATCAGAAGCACTTATAGTAAACCCAATATTTTTGTAAAATTGGTCTATCTTGTGATACATGTCCTTGGGGCTTGTTTTAGTATGTACGATGTCGTCTTCTTTTCAACCTTGTAAACTTTGTATTGTGATTCGAGCATCTCAAAACTTGGTGGTTGGTTGAGCTACATATACGTCTTCTTTGAGATGTCCGTTCAGAAATGTTGATTTGACATCCATGTGAAAAATTGGCCACTATTTATGAGCAGCCAAGGAAAGTATCGCCTTGGTAGTTGTCATGCGAGTCGTGGGAGCAAAGGTTTTAGCAAAGTCGAGACCCTCCATCTGTGAAAATCCCTATACAACCAGCCCAGCTTTGTATTTTTAAAGTGAGCCATTAGCCTTATACTTAGCTTTCCAAACATATTTGGTACCATTTACCAAATATGTGAAAAAATTGGCCACTATTTATGAGCAGCCAAGGAAAGTACCGCCCTGGTAGTTGTTATGCGAGTTGTGGGAGCAAAGGTTTCAGCAAAGTTCAGACTCTCCACCTGTGAAAATCCCTATACAACCAACCTAGCTTTGTATTTTTAAAGTGAGCCATTAGCCTTATACTTAGCTTTCCAAACAAGCTTTTCACTTTGGATGTGCTAAGGCTTCGTCCAAGCTACCTGGCTCCTCACTGTTCTCATTATCTCAGCCATCAAGGCCATGTTAACAATGAGATCAAATGCTTTTCTCCGCTCCTCTATTCTCCTTGATTTGTATGGTCCATCCGCTGCTGTTGAAGATTTTGGCATCTTAGGTACTGGGTTGTTCTTATCAAAGAGCTGCCACTTTGGAAGTGGCTTTCCGTGTAGTGCCGCAGTAGGCTAGTGTGGTGTGTGAGAGTCTTTATCCTTTGAAAACTCCTCCTCCTTAAGAGAAAATACGGCTGGTGGGTTGGGATTATGGTGGATTATTTCTCTAGCTGATGATAGAGTGGATGGACCTGTCTCCTCCATTGCTCCTCACAAACACCACATCTCGACTGGTGACTATCTTCTTCACTTCTGAATCATAAAGTCGACAAGCCTTTGACTCTTGGTTGTATTCAAGAAAGATAAAGTTCTTGTTTTTGGCGTTAAGCTTCTTCCTGGATGCATCTGGTATATGCACATAACATTCACATTCAAATGTTTTGAAATGAGACACTGAAGGTTTCTTACCAAAGTAGGCCTCTTGTGTTGTGATACCCTTGAGCGCCTTTGTGTAGCTCTGATTGAGGATGTAAATTGATGTGCTCACTACTTCAGCCCAAAAAGTGTCTGGTATAAGCCTTTCCCTTTTAGCATGCATCGAGCCGTCTCCACGATGGTCCGATTACGGTGTTCTACAACACCGTTTTGCTGAGGTGTGTGAGCAGTGGTGAGTTGGCACTTGATGCCATTATCCTTGTAGTATAGCTATCTAATTTCGTTGAAAGGAATTCTCCTCCTTGATCTATATGTGGAACTTTTTCACCTTCTTTCCTGTCTCATTCTCCATAAGCTTATGCAACTGTTTAAACTTGCCAAAAGCTTCAACATTATCCCAAAGAAAATAAACCCACATCTTTCTACTGTAACCGTCAACTAATATCAGAAAGTAAGAAGATCCTCCCAATACACTACTAGACATCTTACCACCACAGGGATTAGCATGTACTAGCTCTAGAGGAGTCTTTGCCCTCTTACTGCACTTGCATTGTTGCTTGCCCATCATGCAAGCCTCACATGGTTCTTGCAATTCAAAAAATGCAGGCAAATCAACCATTATTTCCTTTTTATGCATCTCCTTTAGCACTGCAAAATCGGTTCACTCATGCTAAAGCTTGCTTGTGCTCTTATCTGCAATTGTCTCCTCTGTAAGGGCACTCAGCTCGTACAAATTGTTGCGTCTTACTCTTTTTCCAAGACTAACTTGCCAGCATTATCTAGAATTTCTACTTTAGTTTTCTTGAAGCGTACTTCAAGCCCACGATCTATCATCGTAGCAGCAGCTTCCTCTTGATTTAAGGTACATAGAGCACGTCTGACAACTTTTTCTCTTCACCTGTAGAGCTGCCAAAAAAGAGATGGCTCTAGACTCTTCGGGTTGGATATTTAGCATTATTCCCAAAATAACAGCACTAATGGATTCTTATAGAGGCTTCCAAGAACTTACCAGCCCTTTTTATTGGTCATGTTGTTGTTGTTAAGTGACTCCTTTCTCTTCCATGAAGACTTCAAGGTGTCGTTCTTCTTGTCGACCTACTTCTCTTTGTAGTCTTTTGATAGTGTAACCCTTCTTTTCACAGTAATAGCAGCTCCCTTGAAACTTCTTCTTCTGTGTATTCTTCTTCTTGTTCATTAGAAGATTCCACACCTTTTAGCATTGGCCGAAAATGCAGCAGCACCACCATCGTGGGGGTTTAGCCGCATCTCCTCCTCAAGCAACATAGCACTAAATAATTCAAATGATATAGGTGGTACTCTAACTTGAGTGTGTAACCAAGTCATCGCACTTTTACGAAAGAATTTGGATGCACCTCCGGGCTAGTTCCTCACTAGTCTTTGTAATCCCTATAGCAACCATTTGATCCCACATATTTTTGACCCACGTGATAAATGCTTCAACAGCTTCTCCTTTAGCAAACTTCTCAGCTATGATTCTTAAAGTTCTAAATCATGGTTTGATTTCGAGTCTCATATTGATTCCTTAGTAGTATGGTCCAGGCCTTTAGAAAGTGCACTCTATTGTATTGTTTGTAATAGGAAGTTTATTAGCACTGCCTTACGGAAGTGCTCTCTCATTGTTTTTTTTTCAATGTAGTTAATGAAGAGTTAATAATTGGCTAGCTGATTTAACCAAGTAAACTATTAAAAAAAACCATGTGATTATAAATGATGGTTAGGGATCTGGCTGTTTTGCCAACCCCATTGGTGTCACTCTGCTTTGCTCATATCTTGTCCCGCTCCTTTGAAGTCAACAATACGCCACACTTGTTGCTAGCCATTAATTAATGGCATGAATTTTCCGCGTCGCTATGTTCATCTTGTTGCTTTTTCTTGTTCAATTTAAGGGGAATGTGTCTCCAACCATGGTTGAGATTTCAATAAAGAGGATTTCCCCATCCTAGGTGCCAAGCTTCTATGAGAAGAGCGGAGATCAAGTCCACATCCAAGTTGTCTTCCCTCAATCAGCATCATCTCATACTCAAAGTATTACTTGTTGTATGTCTCTTGATAGATTTTTGTAAGGGAAAGTTCTCCTTTTGCAATTTGCATATCAAATGGTTTCATATAAGCGTGCCATATCCTAAGCGATAGAAGGTTTCCTGAAACTGTGCAATCTCAATAAGAAGTGCTTTCGCATACATGTGCTATGTCCTATACATGCTACTTGTATAGAATTTCCTCTTCTAAAAAAGAATCCATTTACTTTTCTGGAAAAAATAATAATCCATTTAAGGTTCAATTAAATAATGGGTTAGAGCTAATTAACAAAGACGTGAAGCACTAACAGGGATAAACACTAAAAACGTGTGAGGGCTTGCTTCATTCTTCACCTTCTAGCCATAGTATAGCCTAACTCCTCTTCACGACACTTTCTTGAAGCCCACAATTGGTTGCATTATTTCAATGTGTTAGGCCACACACCCCCTTGCCCACCCACCATGCGGCCAATTAATACTCTAAGGTATAAACCCCTTTAGGGATTTCACCTTAATTATTCAATGAAGGCATCCCTTAGGCCTTTCTAATACACATTGACTATCCCAAGTATTGGTTAAGCCCTCTAGACTCCCAATTACGTGTGTGCCCCTAGGGGAATCTCGTCAAGATAGGACATGTAACACTTCCTCCCCCTAAGAAACGTTTACGTCCTTGAAAGAAATATTAAGGAATCTCTTCATTAAAATTACTAACCTTCTCCTTCCACCTAATATATACTTAGTGATGTCTCAACAGAAGAGTCATAATCGCCCCTAGTGTGGCATTTCCCAGCATTCTTGACATAAAGCGGTCATTTAAAAACAGGTCATAAATATAATTTCTAATGAACTCTCATCTTTCCACATTGTTCCATATCATTTCTCGTTATTCCACATTCTTTTATATCAATTCACATTGCTTAATCCACATTCAATCATATGTATTCCCATCGTCCAATCATCCATTCTCATCCAATCACAATATATTACATCTCATCACATCTATCCTCATCACATCTCATCCATTCTCATCTACCCATATCCACATCACATCACATCAGATCCATTCACATCAGATCCATTCACATCACATCTCATCCATTCACAACTACCTCGATCCACATCACATCATATCACTTCCATTCACATCACATCTCATCCATTCACATCTACTTACATCACATCCATTCACATCACATCTCATCCATTCACATCTATCCCGATTCACATCACATCACATCACATCACATCCATTCTCATCACATCTCATCCATTCACATCTATCCCGATTCACATCACATCTCATCCATTCACATCTATCCCGATTCACATCACATCACATCACATTCACATCTCATTCATTCACATCTATCCCGATTCACATCACATCACATCGCATTCACATCTCATTCATTCATTATCACCTGTGATAAACTACTAATATTCTTTTCCCATTCATCTTGAATTTTCAAGTTTAGAAACTATTTTTGTCTAGCTTCTTACTCATAATTTACGGTAGATTGTTAGACATTGTTACCTACAGTAAAAAAGACTTACCAAATAGTGCTTTTGCAATTACTTCTAGACTTAGCAAACTTGCAATTACTTCTGGACTTAGCAAACTTGCAATCGCTAACAAAGCAGTATCGTATACTATAATTGTATATAGAATAATCACTCAAACATATAACCACACCAAAAACTTGCAAATCTTAGATTCTCTACACATATATTGTTTTGCAACAACCAAATTTCTACTGTAATTTTGCACCAAACAAGAAATTGAGCATACATAGTCACAATGGACACTTGCACACAGTGCCTGTGGAAAACTTACAAAGCCAAAATGGGATCTGAAATGCCCCAAAATGTGCAAAAGTATACTTAATATAGTTAATTGTGCACTTCTTCCTTCACCACCTAAGAAATCACACACAACAGGGTCTTCTTCCTTCACCACCCAAGAGGATGCCTAAAATTGAGATAGTGAATTCCTTGTCTGCATCTAGCTCTAACAACTTCTCAAAGATGTTTCTCCAAAATCAAAGAAAGATAGGGATTTCTTGCCTCGAGCTCTTCAAACAAACCGACGCTTTGATACCATGAGAATAATGTAGGGGGAGAGGATGAGCTTGAGCACTTTGCAAATAAACACACACACATGCACAAGAGAGATGGATGGTTGAATTTTCTTCTATTCTCTTCTCTTCTTTATAATCATAAAACAAAGAAGTAAGAGTATATACTATAAGAGAAAGTACATACAAAGGTTGGTCCCACGACTACATGAGTGTTTAGAGACAACATATGTACTCTCCTACTAGAGATGAATGGTTGAATTTTCTTCTATTCTCTTCTCTTATTTATAATCATAACATAAAGAAATAAGAGTACATATTATAAGAGATAGTACATACAAATGTCGCTCCATAGTTTGAACTAGACTACATGAGTGTGGAGACAACATGTGTACTCTCCTACTAGAAGAGAAAGTACTCTCCTACTATAAGAGAAAGTAGTCTCCTACTAAGAGAAAGTACATACAAAGGTCGGTCCATAATGTGAACTTGATTACATGAGTGTTGGAGATAGCATATATACTCTCCTATTAGAAGAGAAAGTACTCTCTTAGTATAACATATAAAGGTCGGATAGTGTGACTACATGAGTGCTAGAAACAACATATATTCTTGTATAATTTATCATTGTACGGGTTCAAAATTCAAAGGGTAAGCATGTAGCCAAAGTGTGTAACTGTGTGTGAACACTCATTATAAGTTTACTAGTGTGTACACACTAGTACACTCATAATGAGTGTACTAGTGTGTGTTTATGTGTGAATATCTTCTAAGGCTCATATTATGTGTGTGTGTGGTAAAGCAGTGATGTCATAGGTTTTTTTATGTGTCACTATTCTAGTGTGGTGAGACCTTGTCACTGTTAACACTCATGGTTTCCTGCACTCTCCTAGGTGTAGTATCCACTTTAACCATGTTCACAGTTAGATCATGTCCTCTTGGAGATACATTTCTTCGCTCTCTCTTGCAACTCTTATTGATGTCTGTTACATCAGACATAACAACATGCCTGCTTGTGATGCCCAGGTGTGTTGCAATAATAGTAGGTTAATCATGCTTCTCTTTGACCAAACCTTCCACCTCCTCCTCTTACATAAGGGTGGTTATTAGTGGCCACCTGATTGATGTATGGTGGCAATTGTTGATAACATTGTTGCCTCTCTGTTGTCACCGTAGGATTCCTATTCCTAGTATTATAGTAGTAGATTTGTGTGATTGGCTAGCAAGCAAGGGGAAGTTATCACTCCTCCTTTTAGTAGGACCTTGTTTTTTTTACTTTGTACACTAGACATCTGTCCTTGGTCCAGATCCATTTTTTGCTAGAAATCCAATGAGTTTGGCTAGGGCAGCCTTCATTTCTTCATGAACATCCATTTTTCTTCTTTCCTTTCTTCTTTTGGGGCATCTGCTTCAGAAGGAGATGGGCAATCTTTGAGCTGGTGCCCAAACCCCTGACATCCGAAGCATCTGTTCTCGCTTCAAAGCTCTTCCCTTTGCATTCTTGAGAGAGCCGAAGTTCCTGAGAAAGTACTTTGAGGGAAAGGTCTTCCTTTATTTCTGAAGCTTCCCATCTCCACATTCTGGTTAGGACCTTGGTGTCTCTTTGGAGGCAGAAGATTGGAAGAACTTCCCGATGTCTGAAATCTTTTGAAGGATGAGGGAGATGGCTTTAGCGGGACTTTCACGATGAAGGCTTTGGCAAAGTCCTTCGCCATTCTCACAGCTTTTGCCATGGACTCTGGTTTGGCATTCTTGACCAGTGTGTCTAAGGGTTCGTTCATTCCCCGAATGAACCTGGCCATGAGTTCCTCTTCATCTAGAGGTGGTGAATACTTGAGTAGAAGAGCGAATGCATGGTGATATTCTTTGATGGTTTTGCTCCCCTGTTTTAGTTCTAAAAATTCATTCATTTTGGTTTCTAAAAACCCAGGGGGACAAAATCTCTTCCTCAAATAGGTTTTAAGGTCGTTCCAGGACTAAGTATTTCTGTTCAGATGGTTGGTGTCACAATGGTTCCTCCATGATGCCACCCTGGCTGTTTCCACAAATTTTAGCCTGGCAAGAGCCATTTTGCTTCTCTCATTGTAGCCTGTGATGTCAAAATATTCTTCCATAGCTTCCACCCATTTCTCCACAGCCTCGCCCAGGTTCTCCCCTTCTCCTTTGAAGGGTCCTGGCTGAGTTTTGTGAAGAGCCTTATGGACGTCGGGGTCAATCTTTTCATCTTCAGAGAGAGGGTCTGGCTAACGGCCACGGTTTCCTCGTCTCATGATTTTGCCAAAAATGATATATTATTAAATTTTTATTTTGATATTGTCCACGAGATCCTATGACTTAAGAGGTTTGGAAAATAATTTCTTAAACAAGATAAATGATCTTATTGGAAATCTATGACATATGTCTGGTAACAGATTTTTCTTTATCGGTTCGTCCATAAACAATCACTTATACAGTAGGGAATTTTTTTCTAAAAAACGTTTCTTTATTTATATAAAAGTTGCAATATGTACATAGAGCAGCTCGGCTCCAGAAATCAAAATCTCCTCGGGAGATGCATAAGACGGTGGTACTGGGCCATAGCCATGCCCTGATACAAACGTTCCCTTACTACCAAGGGAGCTACTATCTTCTCCTTAGGAATAAAGCAACTAAGGAGTCTGTAGATTTGGCATGAAAGTTTGAAATTCTGAGGCATTGAATGATATAAAATAACACCATGTATCACTTTCAGCTTCATCAAAATCATTGTTAATGAGAGGTTCTGCCTCAGCATCGCACGCTGGCCGCAAGAGGCGTGGACATACTGCCCTACAAACCACTTGTGCTACCGTCTCTCTGCTGGGTCAGGAAAATATAGATCCTCGAATTTCATGCAAGTCTTGCTCGACTCGTTCGAGTTGTAGCGGAAGAGGTGAGATGCTCAAAGGTGAACGAAGTCATGTCTTGTGACTGGGTGAGGTCGGGAACACCAGATAAGTGTGGAACTTCCATCTATAAAAATAATTCCTTGATTAAAATTTCTTCAGTAATGAAGCTTACGAAATGAAAATACAATATGAAAATGTTTTTTTGAGTTTTTATCAATTTCTGTGATAAGAGTTTGCTTATCCTTATTAGCCTTCAACAAAGCTCTGATACTAGCTATGAGATCCCTGCCCCCTCCGCGGTACCTTGCCGGGGTGGCGGAAGCGACGTCGGCCTCCCGCCGTGCGGGGCGGGGATCCACACTCGGAGCCTCGTCCGCGGATGTCCGGGACAAGAGGCTAGCCCGGGCGGTTCCTCCGAAATCGGGATCGGAAAGACTCCCCTTGCCCGGAAGGCACGGGCGATTCCTCCTTTGTGGGAATAATCTTCTAACGGGGGAATTACTCTAACGAGTTAAAGTCTTGACTAGTTAAACTGATCTGACCGAACCTAAAGTCACATGGTCAGATCAAGAAGAGACTTGCACTTGGTCCATGGAATCACCGCTTTTTTCCTCATTTACGAGGCACAGTCACGCTGATCCCCTCCCACAGAATAAGGTCTTCTCAGGATTTAATCTAATTAACGTAACTAATCATATCTAGTTGTTTCACAGGAATCCTTCGATCCAGCCCATGGGTTACACCCGACCACTGTATTGGTGGGATTCCTTTATAATGATTTGGTTGTGTTTTTACCCGGTTAGCGAGGAAAAGAGTTCCTAGGCCCCCTAGCTGGCGATTCATACAAAAATTAAGGTAGGTATACCACGTACACACCCAATATGAAATTGCCATTTATAACAGATTCGAGTGGCTTTAAAAACAATCCTTTAATAGAAATCATAATATTTTTGATCATCATTTTCCAAAATTCTGAGTCCATTGTATTACAAAATGTGTTCTCTGGACTCTCTGTTGAAGACCAACTGGCCAACCAACGATATCCAATATCAAAATTTGGTTCCCAAAAATCTTTCCTTTTAGTCCATCAGAAATCTTCCTCGACTTACGCATGGGTGTCCTAGCAACCGCGAGCCCGTGCATCGCCTGGTCAGAACCCTCTAGGATCCTTCTTAGGTGTCTTAGCACTTCACTCAGGGACTGCTTCGTCGGTCCTCGCCCATTGTATCGGAAGCACACCATTTTAACTGTACCGAGGCTGGTCTCAAGACCTCAGCAGGCTTTGCCACGAGTGACGTCCCTTGATGACTCCCCGCCGAACCTCCTCTTAGTAAAACATATGCCAAATGCTTCTTCTAGCATTCTGGCATAAAACAGTCCTTTGAATGAAAAACAGAGGTTCCAATGCAAGTAAAACTCCAATTTGAGATTGGTTCCAAAAACCCCTTTTTCCATAATTCCCAGTTTCATAATGAGGATCCTTGATCTCTGATGAGGGTAATCTACCCATCATTTTGTCTGTTTGTCCAACTAAATTCTTGGTGAGTTCGGTCAAGGAAAAACTAGTTTAGTTCCGGTAGTCTATTTTTTGTGTTTAGGAACTGGAATTGTTCACGAAGTTTTTGCTTGATTCAGTTCGAGAGATGGACAAGTAGGTTTACTGTCCGTCCCTCTCGCGGTCTAACCAAATTTATTCAGTTTAGTTCTAACAAGGATTCCCTTCAGATAAACATCTAATTTTGGGTAAATATCATCTTTAAGTCCTTAACTCTAAACCTGTGCTAATAGCTGTTAATAGGTTTTAATAATTGTGCTAATAGCTTTTAATAGCTATGCTTATAGCTTTTAATAGATGTTGTTAAGTCCTAAGTTCTAAAGATATGCTAATAGTTGTGCTAATAGCAAGAGCTAATAAGCATGCTAATAGCTGTTGTTAAGTGCTAATAGCTATTGTTAATAGTTGTGCTAATAGTTGTTGTGTTAATAATTATAGTAATAAATATGGCACTTGTGTTTAAAGTTGTATTAATAGTTGATAATAGTTGCTAAATGTTCTCTACTATATTGTTAGCACCTTTACCTATAGGAGGGTATCACTTGAAAGTGGCCCAACCAGGTCTGTTTGCGGCCCACTCAAGAGCACACTTGAATCGGCCAAGAGAAAGCTGAATTGTTGTGGGGGTGTTGTGGTAGGCCATGTAGCTCCCAAGACTGAGGATGACATGTGGATGGCACAAGATGACACCACCTGCATGGATGCTCAAGAAGAGAAAGAGGCAACCAAGGTGGTCTGAGAGATACACCTTTCTACAAACAACCAAGGATCTCGCGAAGCAATTAGGGCTTCTATGGGGCTATGTTTTGTTGGCAATTGTACTGTGGTGAAACATTTTGATGTAATGTAACATATTCTCATCTCCTCTATAATGGACATATAGAGAGTGTACTGTACTAGACATGTGCAATGATATATAATGCAAAGCTTTTTTTGTGTTAATAGCTATACTAGCTATGTTATGACTTGCTCAAAATTGTTAATAACTACTAATAGCTGTTAATAGATGTGTATAGGTGGGTTGATAAGTACTTTTGATTGACAATATTTGTTCACCAATTGATTGACACTTTTGAATGCTAGACTGAAGCCAGAATGTAAAATATATTTAATAACCAAAGATGAGTTTACAGCTCCCATGGCATGCTGTTGTATACAGTTTCAAAGACCTCGAGTGAGATCATATACAATCCCCTGGCACCTTGAATAGGTGTCATAGGAGTTTTAATACATCTAACAAGATGGGAGTATATGTAGACCACATGCTTTCTACTCAACAGCTTGTAACAAGATTCCTCTAGCTTCTTATAAAAGAGTCGCTTCAAAATGTAGGACCCTGCTTCAATTTTAATTACCCCAACCGTCCTCCTCATCTACTCTAAGTTGCTCCTTTGTACTTGTGCACTTGATCAAGTAGAATTTCATGCCTTCTTCATTGCCCTCCTCAGCATTGACAACAAAGTTATCTCCTATTTGGAGTGCTTCGGTTATGCTTCATAATGCCCTTCATATGTAGGCCCATCAAATTCTTCATCACTATTTCCATTGTCAGTTGGAGTTATCTTATGGTAGCTCTAGCTTGTCACATGTGTTTTGTGACTTCATCTTCTCCATTGATCGTGCATGCATGTACTACAGTACAAGAGAGTTGTCTATATGAAATTGTGGAGCCATCTTGTTTTGAGTAGCCAGTGGCCACAAATACAATGCAATGAGCACGTGCCTTAGGGAAAGCTTGACAATCCCAATCAAATCTCTTGATTCACATCGCCCACCTTGACCTCTCAAAATATATGTTCTACATGCCTATGCGTGTGCAATGGATCAATTGGATAAGTGTTGACGAAGGAATTGCAGAACATTTGCTGCACATTTCAACTCAGCTCCATTTTCCTTCAATTGCTCGTGTGTTAAATCCCTCTTCCCACAACTGCACCTACCCCATCATGTTCTCCCTTACCACCATGACCACTACCAAAAAAAGTTCCATACCATTATTTTTTTTGTTAGCATATCTCCCAAAAAAACTAGAAGGGCCTCTTTGCCTTGAATTGAGATGAAGCCCCATCAGACCAAACCCAATGTTTGTTGACATCCAAGTCTTTGTCCTTCAACCATTGCCAATGAAGCATGAAGCAATGTTGCACAAACAGAGTGTCATGCTTTTTATCATCAAAAATGAAGAAGTGTAGTCTTTCTCACCTCACCTCCAACACGATAGTAGGTAATGTGAACAAAAATGGTGACTTGATTGGAGTACCAATGCATGGATTGGATTTCATTTTGCTCCTTGACAGAGTAATTTTCAGTGAAGTCCACAACTGAAACAACTACATCATGTGGAAAATGCATAATACACTCCTTGAACTGTTCAGCCTGCCATTGATACATGAAGTCATGTTTGATGAACTTTTGAAGGTAGCTGTTAAACAACTACAATAGATTAGTGCAACTCATCTCCTTGCATACAAGGTCCTTCCTTTTTTTCTTCTTTCCACCTTCAAAAGTGCCTGTTTCCACATCCTCAAATACTCTCACTGTTGCGATGATTTTTGCATCTTCAAACAGCTCGTGTGGGTAACATTTTAGTTTCTCTGCTCCACACTTTATACATTCACCCACCATGAGACATTTTACTACATGGTAAGTAGACCCATCTTGCCTAGGGCACAAGATAGAATCTATAACCTTTGAAATGCTCATCACAGTGTGTTTAGATGCAAAACATTGACATGGTAGTGATGAATCGATGCACACCATGCATGTACATTTGCACAACCCACCATGCATTCAAAAGGCCTAACTACACATATGATTAACAGTATCCTTCAAAAATGAAATTTGCACATGGTAGATACAACAACATGATAACTTGTCCTTGAGTTTTCGGACAAAGTATGGCTTCGCTTACTCAAAAACACGAAGCTGGATTGTGACATTGGGAAAAGCATCCTTGAAACGTTGGAAGAGTTCAGTCTGTAATCTAAAACATAGAATGCATGTAAGCCACCTATAAACATATAAATAACTATTAAGCCACCTATACACCGCTGTTAACAACTATAAGGTAGCTATTACAAAGTTATTAGATAGCTATTAAATTGCTACTAGAATCATGTCTAATAGTTAGCTAGCAGATAGCTATTGGGTGGCAGACAATCATGACAACTATCAGCAAAGCTATTAGGAGGCTGCCTCTACTAGCTTTTAGGTAGCTAATAGCTGTCTACAGCTAATAGCTGTCTACAGCTATTAGCAATGACCAGCTAGTAGTCAAATATAACAGAGATAGCTATTAGATATAATTCTATTAAGTAGCTATCAACAGCTAATATTAGGTAGCTATCAATACCTATTAGGTAGCTATCAAACAGCTAATAAACAACTATAAGGTAGCTATTACATAGTTATTAGACAGCTATTAAATTGCTATCAATGCTTATTAGGTAGCTATCAAATCGCTAATAAACAACTATAAGGTAGCTATTACATAGTTATTAGACAGCTATTAAATTGCTATTATAATAGTTAGCTATCAAACAATGAGCTAGCAAACAGCTATTAGGTGGCTATTAAACAATCATTAGACAACTATGAGTAAGCTATCAAGAGGCTATGTCTACTAGCTTTTAGGTACCTAATAGCTATCTACAACTATTAGCAATGACCAACTAGTAGTTAGATATAAGATAGATAGCTATTAGATATAATTCTATTAGGTAGCTATCAACAACTATTAGTTAGCTATCAATAGCTATTAAGGTAGCTATCAACATCTATTAAAACTAGAAGATAAACAGCTAATCATTCTATGAGACATAGAGCTATTAGTAAGCTATTACACTACTATTACACAACTATAGAGCTGTTAGCTATTAGACACAACTATTAGATATATAGAGTTGTTAGCTATTAGAGGCACATCTATTAATTAGTTATACAATATCTAATAAATAACTACTAGCTATGTACACGTATTGGATAGCTATCAGGTATAAATTAAGTGCACAACTATAATTGAACTAAGGTTGCTATTAGATTCATATCTACTAAATAGCTACTAGTTAAAATAGCTAGTTATTTATTAAATATCTACAAGATATACAGCTATTAGACAACTATTACGTATATGTTAGGTGAGCATGTATTAATCAAGTCTTAGTTAGCTACACACTGTAACTGTTAAGTAGCTACTGTCTATCTATTAACTATCATAGCTAGTTACGTAACTATTAGATAGGCTTTAGATATATACAATTATGAGAAAGCTATTAGGTAAATATTAGATGCACAGTTATTAAACAACTATTAGGCATACTTGTGATACATCTAGTAGATGAATTGGGCACTTGATGTAGTTCTTTCGACCAATTCTTTTTCGACATGTCCTTTTTGTTAGGGGACACATGAGTCTCAGTTGTCCAAAAAGTGACCACCAGCTCCTTTACCTCATCAGGTATGCGGCTTCTTGGTTGTTTCCTATGACATGTGGAGAAAGACAACATGGAGTTGTCATTTTGAAGTTCTAGTCAAGATTTTGCCACATAAAAGTTCCTTCTATCAACGTATAGTAGCTTAGAGACATCAGTGAGTTTGGGGCTAGCTAATTCCTTTGATTCTTTTGAGTTTAAGAGCATCATCATGGTAGACCTTTTGAGGAATAATTCATCCCCAGACCATGGCTTCTTCAAACTTTGGAGCGTGTTGCGAATATTTTCTATGAGTGCTGTGAACATCATTCTAGTGCCTTGGAGCTGTGTCCTGCAAATCTTTTAATGAGACGAATGAAGGACTAGCTGATTGAAGATGTCTTTCTTAGTGGCCATGTCCATTCCATTTGTTCGCTTGCTGCTGCTGATGAAAATACAATCTCTTTGGACATTTCTGCTCTTCTTTTGCCATCAACGGTCTCTACATGGTCCCAGTTTCTTGCTTCCTCTACTTTTTCTTTCTTTTTTCTGGCTCTTTGTTTTCTTTTGTGTTGTGCTTCATATTCCCTAATGAACTTACGTTCTTGGGATGGAAGTGTATTAACCTATAACATATAAACTTATGTTAAATCCCCACTTTTGAATTGCATAGAAAGTGAGAGAGAGATAGAGAGATCAATGTTCAGACTTGCAAAGTTTCAACCTCTTCCAACTCTTGTAGTTCCACCATGTTTCTCTTTTGTGTATTCAGTCGGACAGAGAAAGAGAGTATTTATCCATCTGTGTGTGTGTGTGGGAGGGGGAGAGCAAGAGAGGGGGGGATAGAGAGAGAGAGAGAGAGAGAGAGAGAGAGAGAGAGAGAGAGAGAGAGAGAGAGAGAGAGAGAGAGAGAGAGAGAGAGAGAGAGAGAGTATTCAGCTGTCTGTGTGTGTGTGTGGGAGGGGGAGAGAGAGAGAGAGAGAGGGAGAGGGAGAGAAAGAGAGAGAGAAATGCAAGCTTTGTTTGTGTGTGGGCACACGAGCATGAGAGAGAGAGAGAGGGAGAGAGAGAGAGAGAAACGGAAAGAAACTCCAGCTCGCGACATGGGAGAAGGGAATCATGAAGGTTTGAATTGTAAAACCTAAAAGTTAGAATTGTGAGGTCTTTTTCGTAGAGTAAAATGGATTTCTTGAAATCTAGCTTTACACCTTTCAAAGATCTAGTTCACTACTCAAATAGCATTGCTCGGGACACAGCTTTTTTGTACACATATTCATGCTTCCACCCATGTAGTTTAACAAGATATATAATAATAATCAAGATTAGGACCTAAAAATATATTTTTTTATAGCCCTAATCAGCTCAAACTAAATACATAGATATGGAGAGCTTGATTTAAGCTTTTTAAAGGGAGTTTGATATCAAAAGTTATGAGCAAGTTAGTGTTTGTTGGTAACTAGCAAAAAATTGATGATTGCTATTAAGAGTTAAATACTCATCAATCTAAGCTTAACCAGCTAATTAAGTACATAATAGAATCTTAATAATATTAATAATTTATTTATTATGTTTAATTTTTTATTAATTGGATAATTAATATAAATTTAAGCTAAACTAGTAAACTCTATAGAGTACTACACATAAAGCTTTAAAAATGTGTTTATTTTATCGACACTAACATTAGGAAAAATGTGGGCTCAAAACGGCCCTCTAAGAAGAGCCATATCAACACTTTTCTACAAAAAATGTGTTTATTTTATCGACACTAACATTAGGAAAAATGTGGGCTCAAAAAAGACCCCTCTCAAAACCCCTCTCAAAAAAGACCCCTCTCAAAACATATCATCACTTTTCTAGAAAAAAAAGGACGAGGTGAGCCTTATATATCTTAGATTAAAACCCCTACATGTGACATACTGTTGAAAAGCCCTTGAAAAGTAGATTTTAAATCTAGCACCTCCGATAAATTTATAGTTGATATGATCAAGTTATGCCTTCCCTACTAAAAGAGAGATTCCAATTTCCAATGATTGTGACATTCATGTAATAGTGGATGTCATAATCATTGGAGTTGATATGCTCAAGTTATGCCTTCCCCACCACTTAAAGGTAGATTCCCCACTTAAAGGTAGATTCCAATGATTGTGACATTCATGTACCCTTGGAAAGACCTTGAGAAGTAAATTTTAAATCCACCATCTTCAACAAATGTAGAGTTGATATGCTCAAGTTATGTCTTTCCTCACTAAAAGGTAGATTCCAATGTCACAATTGTTGGAATCTACCTTTTAGTGGGGATGACATAACTTGAGCATGTCGAATCTACCTTTTAGTGGGAAAGGCATAACTTGAGCATATCAACTCCAAATTTGTTGAAGATGATGGTTTTAAAATTTACTTTTCAAGGAATTTCAAAGGATACATGGATGTCACAATCATTGGAATGTACCTTTTAGTGGGTGAAGGCATAACTTGAGTATATCAACTCCAAATTTTTCAAAAGGTGGTAGATTTAGAATCTAATTTTCAAGGGCTTTCCAATAGTATGTCACATGTCAAGGTTTTAACGTAAGATACATAAGGTTCACCACACGGGCCCCCTTTTTTAAAAATTGATAACATGGCTCTTCTTAGAGGACCCTTTTTTGAGTCCAAATTTTCCTAATGAATGTAAGAAAAATAAACTCAAAAAGCTTAATCTATCCACAAATTAAATTATATGAACCTCAAAAAATCACATAAAAACACAAAATCAAGCCAATAAGCATTAAAAAATCCCACCCTAATCCATGGATAAAAATAACCTTATCCTTTCCTTTCTTCACACTACCTTCATAGTCCCACTAAATTAAACCTAGTAGAGCCTCAATAAAAGAAGATTAAGCTTAAGAAATCACTCACATTGCTACAATAACTAAGAAAACAATCATGCCTCCCCATTAATAGCACCGATGTAAAGCCAAACTCATAAGATTAAGAGATAAGCTAAACCATTGTACCCATAGAGAATCCTATCAACCAAAACCAATGAGGATACTTACTTATTTATCGTGGGGATAGTGGTTCACCTTGTTTTTATCTTCCTAAGGGAGGGAGCCTATCCAACCATTAAAGTAGCTAGCTCTTGTGACAATGCCCACTTGTAACACCCAAGTAGTTAATAACGAATCCTAAGGGTTGATCCCTCATCTCACAACAAAGATTCAATGGTAGTAGAGATGGATAACCTACAAGCCATAAGAAAGAATATGCCCACACCCTCTCTGACAATGACAAGGTAAGAAGCAAACAATGACAATGACAAGGTAAGAAGCAAACAATGGATAAGAACTCTTTATTTCACACAAGGGAAAATCCTATTCTCATTAGTTGTGAGTTATCTTTTACACAATTTACTAAGTGACCAAGCACCCTAACTTGGGTGGTCATGGTCTTAGTCTAAACTTTGTATATCTGTGTTGTCATAACTAATGCATATCCCATTAATGTTAGCATTACACTTAGCTTGGTATTCCCTTATTCACATCATTATAAGCACATTAGAGTAAGAAAAATAATAAATATATAAGTGCTTAAAAATAGCTCAAGTAGGGTAGTTTATAAAGTGACATTAAATAAATAAAATAATGATACCCATGACTCATAAATGCTCCTTTTGCAGTAAAAATTTGTCACTGAGGCCCATCGAAGTCATTCACCCAATTAATGGGATTAACATGTTGTTAAAGTTCTTTTATGTTTGTTTGGCTATAGCGAATTCAATTTTTGGCTATATCCCACTGAGGCTACATAGCCTTTGATTTTCTTGCTTAATCCTCATGAACCAATCTGCCATCATCTCATTAGTAGAGGGTTAGTCATTAGGTTGAAGACACCCTCTTAAAGTTTTGAATTTAGTTGCATAGTCTTCTAGTTTCAAACATTTTAGCTTATCTCATGAATCTGAGACTATGTCTTGAATTTTAAGAATCTTTCCAAAGAAGACTTCTTTTTATTTATAATTTGTTGTGATTTTGAGTGTATTGAGATAGCCAATTTTTTGGGATATTATCTAAAATGTATTCTTGTTTCTTTCATCTATGGCATTCTTAGTAAGATTGACTATCCCCTTCTTCAAACTTGGTAACATGGGTGTGAAGGCTATTATCCTTCTTATCTTTGAATGTCAAATATTTGGCATGAGAGATATTGGAGATACTATTAAGCTATATCCATTAAGGCTATATAGCCTTTGATTTTCTTACTTAATCCTCCAATATGCCATCATCTCATCAGAGGGTTGGTCATTGGGTTGAAGACGTCCTCTCAAAGTTTTTAAATTTAGCTGCATATTTCTTCTAGTGGTAGATTCCTTTGTTTCAAGCATTTCACCTGCTTGTAAATCTTAGACTGTGTCTTGATTTTTCAGAATCTTTCCAAGGCTTCTTTTAGTTCATCACTCATATATTGTAAAATGATTTTCAACATATTGAGATAACTAGTTTGTTGGGATATGCCCAGATGTTATTTGCAATTTATTCTTCTTTCTTTCATGTGTGGCATTATTGGCGTGATTGAATCTCTATGATGTTGCTTCTGTTGAAAATACAAGTGAATAGGGTGTGTGCGGGAACAAGCCCTTGGTTAGAGGCTGTAAAAGAGGATGTGTAAATGTGACAGAACCTGTGAAAAGGTGAGAAGAATCTACTGGGAGAGAATAAAGGGTAGCATGAGAAGATTTAGGAAGTGTGGAGATATTCTGGGAAGTGTGGAGATTTTCTGGGAAAAGTGAAGAGGTGGAGAGAATCAGGGAAAAGAGGTGGAGTGAATCATGGAGAAATCAGTGGGATTTGATGCTTGATGTAAACTCTATAAATTGAGGCATTGCCCTAATGAGAATTTGCTGGTTTTTGAGTATCCATGCCTACATTAATCTATTTGTTAATTACCCACTAATTACGTCTTAATTATTTACTAATCACTTTGTTAATGATGTTGATTCTAGTGTTTGATCCACCATAGCTCATCACAATGCCCTAATTTCAATAGCTTCAAACTTGGTAACATGGGTACCAAGGCTATCATTATTCTTATCTTTGAACGCCAGATTATTGGCATGAGATGTCAAAGAGCGGCCACCATGATGTTGTTTATGGTAAGGCAGACACTAAGATGGCTTCTTGGTTTGTCTTCTTGTATTCTTTGTTGTTGTGTGGAGTGTTGAGTGTCATGCAACCAAGAAAGTTAGAAATTACTATAGCATATGCTGTTTGTTGGGATTTATGCTAGCTTTGCTTAGGCGATGTCATACATTGTTGACATTTGCCTAGTTTTTAAAGCTAGTGGAAATCCAACAGGGTTGCCAAAAGTGTTGGTGGCTAACCAACACAACAAGGTAGTGTGATAGTTCAGAACTAATGAATTTTGTCAATGCTTAACATGCATACACATAACCCATTTAATTATGTAAAACAAGACATACTAATCACAAACACAACACAAGTGCATGAATCATAGGCACAAAGTGATCAGATTTCTTAATAGAAAGTTCAACTAAAACTACTTTTCTTTTATTGTTTATTTATCAAATTTGGATTGTTATAAAGATACACTCTAAAGAGTACAATGGCAAGCTCTATGGTCTCTCATGGTAAAAGGCAGCTAACTCTACTATATGCTTTTTAGTATCTTCTATATATCAAAAAGAAAACTCTATGTACATTAGTCTCTTCCCATGTAGAGGGGAAGCATTCTTATTACAAGATGAAGACCAAGAATTAGTTACATTAGGAAATTTTTGAGCTCATTTTGGGGCCCTGTAAGGAAGTTTGACCGGAATATTCCCTCCAAAAAGGGGCACTGGATAAAATTTTTGCAAACGAACTCCAAATTTGTCGGACCTCACATATTTAGATTCTACCTTTTTGCCTAGGAATCTTCTACGTTACGTAGAAGATTCCTAGGCAAAAAGGAATCTTCTAGGTATCTAACTTGTCCCTTCTCTGAACCCTATCGTGTTATATATCAATGGATAGCTTTTGAAGAGTAGAATCTAAATATGTGAGGTCCGACAAATTTGGAGTTCGTTTGCAAAAATTTTATCCAGTGCCCCTTTTTGGAGGGAATATTCCGGTCAAACTTCCTTACAGGGCCCCAAAATGAGCTCAAAAATTTCCTAATGTTACAACTGAACTATAATAACTATGATGACTTTGATCCTAGGGTGGCTTTTATGCCGACCTCCTACTTAGTAAAACCTATGTGGGCATAGTAGCTTGGTAATCTAGGGTTGGCAAGTTGACTCAAGTTCTACTCAGTCCAACAAAGAGATAGTGAAGTATCTCTTCAATCTATGTTTGGACAGTTTGAACATTAAAATGTTTGGGGAATTTTTCATCCACTCCTTCTAGTGGTTTTCCATTTGGGATAAGTAACAACAGTGGTCAACATGCACATGTTGGGATCCACTATGAAATCAAAGTTGTAGGCATGCATGCATATGTTGGGATCCACTAAAAAACTCCAAAGATGTGCCTCTCACTTAAAATTCCATTTAGAATCAATACAAAGGTTGTCCATGAAGACTTTAAGGAATTTTTGGAGATACTCCCTGTGTATACTATGCATATCAATCTATGCATATCAATCTTTTGAAAGATTCCTGACACATTGGTTAAGCCAACAAATGGCATATGCATGCATGCCCTATTCTATTACAAATGTAGCTTTATGTTACTTCTTTGGGTCTATCTCTACTTGGTTGTAGCTTAAGAATCCATCAAGGAAGTTGTAACCCTCCTTGCTTGTGACTCACTCAAGAACATGTTCTATAAATAGAAAATAAAAGTGATCCTTGATAGTGGCTACATATTTCTATTTTTTAATTTTATTTTTGGGCTCTATCACTATGGGATACCCATTTCGTATGTTATATTCATAAATGAATCCAATATCAATGAGCCTTCCTCCTTAAGCATCTGGGAGTACTTGATAGGATTCATTGTGAGTAGGCCCTATATTTAAAAGCTTAGCACCTTCCAGAATGGGAAAATGGTATGCTTGACCACCTCGAGAGGCTCGGATCCTTGCCAATTCCTGCTAGGTTAAATTCCTTAACTTCATTTTGATGTTCTATGCTTGCCATGAGGAGCTCTTTTAGTTTTCGCAAAATGTACAAAATGGTTACCCACATTATAGGTCTTGAAATGCTTATGGACTGGCCTAAGGTCTCCTACCTTAGTGCTCTCTTCTAGAATGTGCTTAGGTCTTTTTTGGCACTAAGGTCTTCTAACTTAGTGATCTCTTCCAAAATGTGCTTAGCAGGCCTCTACCAAGGCCTTTTTCCTATCTCTTCACACGGAGCAAGAAAGTTTTTTAGCCTTTATAAATCTCATCAATGTATTCTATTGGTGGTTGATAGCCATCAAAATGCAGAGGTGGGTTAGCACACACATAGAGGGGGAAAGTTCTGATTATATATATAGATCACAATATAGGTTAACCATCCATCCAGTAATGTATGTAGTTTAGAATGCATCCTCATTTATTGACATACAAAGAGGCTTTTATAGCTGAATCCATGGGTTATGATGAGCAGTCCCCTTTAATAGTCTACTCCAATGCGCCACATCAAAACTACCTATGCGCAGCATTGCATCCCATCATGATCATAACCTCCTTAGTATTGAATGAGCATCTTTAAGCGGTGTTGGATTATTCCTAGTAGGTGTCTATGGTTGTGTCTACAAGTGCTTTCCTATGCTAGCACCTAATTCATATGAGTGGATTTGGTTGTCTTCTTGAGGCTCTTGTAGATTGGAATTATTCATAGTTGTAGTGGTTCCATCGGATCTGAATGACCCAATGATTATAGAACTACATCCGTATGATCATATACTATATATTCGAGAACAAATCTATCACATTGTTGAAGGTAGAAAGGCAACAATTGGATATAATTGAAGAAGTGATCCATGGCCTTACATGCAAATGTTTTTGAGAAGGCACACCAATTCTCATTTTATAATAGGCATACATCTTTGGCATCATCATATCCTCTGATGCAACAATGGTCAAAAATCAGAGGCCATTATATGTTGGAGTGGATATCAAAGTAACAAAACACACATATAGATGCAACAAGCAAGGAGAGATAGATAGAAGCAAAACACTCAAAGTAGATTGATGAAAATGAGTGATTACAAGTGGAATGACATGATACTTACACACACTCGCTCAAGAGGAAACGCCTCCTAAAGAGAGAAAATTTCATGACCCATTATTAGCCTACGTCCACACATCACTACCATATATAAGTGGCTACAAATCTCAGGTGTAGTGATGATGTGAACATGTAAATGGATCTTGTTGGCTGACTAGTCCCCAAATGGCAATAACCCCAAATCATTGCAAAAATCTTCAAACTTCTCTCATGAGAGAGCCTTCATGAACATATCTTCCACATTGTTGTGTGTGGAAACAGACTGAGTGCCCTATAAGTATCTAAATAAGTCTTGCTTTACAACCTACCAATACTTACTTTTGGGATTGTGCATAAACCTACTCGGCTCGGAGACCCCAAACTAAATGCTTAGCCTTGTATTACATAGATAGATTAGGCATTCAATAGTCTCATCATAAAGTGATGCATCAAATGGTTCACCTGAATCATGGAGGCTAAGCCTAGCACCTATCTCTACTGGTGTAGCAATGGGCTTATAGTCTTTAAGACTAAACCATGTAAGTAGGCTCTGTATGTACTTTGACTGCAACATCACAATACCATCATCACATTGCATAAACTATATGCCCAAATATATCATCTCAAATGACACATGCAACTCAGACTTGAAGGTTGAAAAACAATCTTTACTCCTCTTGACATAGAGGGTACTCTCAGTTGGACTATTGCAAAAACAATTTGTAACCAACTATGCGTTTAGCTTCTCTTACCATGCTCTGGGAGCTTGGGTAAGGCCATATTAAGCTTTTCTTAACTTGTATCATTATAAGCCAGCTACTCCCTGAGATCTTTAATCCTTGGGAGTAAAATGTCCCTCATTCATATGCTCGTACCGTAACTACTTACACAAGTAAGCTACTTGTGCTTCATCTCACACCTGGTAAAGTGCAAGAACTTATCCATTAAATCTTCCTCGTTCATATGCTCAGACTCTAAATACTTACACAAGTAGGCCACTTGTTCTTCATCACCCGATAAAGCATAGCAAGTGCATCCCAAGCATAGCAAGTGCTTTGCAATTTTACATTAGCAAATATGAGGAATAAAACTCCTTTTCCCTCAAAGTGCCACTAATGCATGTGCCTATGCATCCCTACCATCCCACCTAGCTTGTTCCGATGTGGGAGGTATGGAGGTAGATGCCACAATTACATAAGAACTCATATGAGTACCTATATTATGTTATTGTGTTGGCAAGACTGCTCATGCCTCAATGCTAAAAAAAACATTCCAAAGTGACCAATACATGGCGCATCAAATAGGGCCCCCACAATGGTTAGTTGGTCCCATTCAGTGTAAAGTATCCCAAATACATCATTGCCTATCATTTAGCCTATAAATAACTAATCTTTGACACATAATGCAAATATCTCTACTACCTATAGGTATTGTCAATTCCCATTGAATGCAATGATATGTAGATCACCCATGACAAAGTAAACCTACAAAATGTATGGAAAATTGCAAAGAGTAGAGTGCAGGAATGATACTTAGCTAGAATGCAAAAATCAATAATAATGTTAATGATGTTGAAGATGAGCTCAAAGCTGTGATGTCGAAGATGATGATGGCATTGTTGACACACCAAAGTTCAAACTGACACTCCCCTAGGATGCATGCGGGGTAATCTTATAGCATGTATTGAATGAGCTCTGAAATTCTCTCGAAACACTCTAAAATCCATTAAAATTTTGTTAACATAGTTAACATCACACTATATGGTAAACTTCTCCACCTAAGAGGATATCTCAATCTGATACAATCAAAAGAGAAATTCCAAGAAAAGATGACAAGGGGGTGAGAGCCAAGAGAACTTGCTGTAATACCAATTGTTGGAGTGGAAATCAAAGGAGCAACACACACATAGATGCAACAACAAGCAAAGAGAGATAGATGGAAGCAAAACACTTAAAGTAGATTGATGAGAATGAGTGAAGTACAAGTGAAGTGACATGATAAGGTCACTTACACACACTTATAAGAGTGCATATATATGCTTGAAGGAAAAAACCTCCTAAAAAGCAAAAACGTACCCCAATCAATTATTATCTCTACGTCCACACCCCCACATCACTACCATATAAATGGCTACAAATATGCACATCCTTGGTGTCCACTATTCCATGCCCACTATATCCACACCTGTAGTGCACATTCTTCCATCATCATCATAGTCTGATTTTCGCTCATCAATAGCATTGCAAAGTATCTGCCTGATCATGGGAATATTCACACAAGGTTTGTCACTTGATCCTTAAAAGAATTATGGTTAGTGACTTTTGACCCATCAAAATAGTATGATCTGGTTGGGTCAATGGTGGGTTGAGACCACTCATGGGCTTACTTTTTATTGATATGTCGGTTCCTCCAGTTGTTTGACTCTCCACTCTTGGGTTGGATTTGCTAGTCCACTAACTCTTTACTGCTGGGTTGGGCCTGCTAGTCTACTAACTCTTTACTACTAGGTTGGATTCGTAATTCTCCTAGACATCTGATCTCTTATCCCACTAGGTAACTACATTTGTGCTTTATTTTGAGATATTGGTCTGACCAGCTTGGGCTAGTTTTGGTGAATCTGGTGCTGCATTTGTCTTTTTCATTAGCTTTGCATAATTCCATTGATAAAAAACCAAATCTGAGACTTGTTTGACTTGGAGTTAGGTTCATCAAAAGGGATCCTCTTGGGTCCCTCCTTACCTTTTTTCTCCTCTTGTGTCACTTCAACTCCTGTCCTGTTCTTATTTTCTTCCTCCTAGTTTATTTCTTGGTTATGTTGATATGAAATACCACTTTCGACTATATTGGTGGATTCAAGCTTTTTAATGTCCATGCCATTCTTATGTGTGATTCAGGGGTGTGTGATTCAAGGATGCTTGCTCTTTTGGTTATTCTTCTATAGATTCTTTGCTCTTTTTATCTTTTTGTTCTTGTGGTGTGGGATCATTTTCCTCATCATCTTGGTCTTCTTCTTCAAAGTAGAATTCTTTCTCATCTAATTTCTCATCCGATTCCACGCTAGCACATCTTTTTTGTAATTTGCAGGAATCTTTCCACATTGTTTTGCGCCTCTTTGATTTTGATGATGCTTGAATAAGACACATGGCTCCCCCTGTTATACTACACATGTTAATGCCTTGTTTCCTTTAGTACTTTGGAAAATTTTTCAGTTCCCTCTTTAATTTATCAAGCTCATGCTTTGTGCTAGCTTTTGCAAATGGTGATTGTTGCATACACATCTAATATTTTTTAGTTCCCTCTTTACTTTATTAAGCTTTCTAAGATCATGCTTTGTGCTAGCTTTTGCAAATGGTCACTGCTACATACACATCTAATATTTCTAATAAACAATATCTTTGCCTATGCCCTTGCTCATGAAATCTCCCACACCTATGGTATTGATATACTTTCTTATAGTTGGCGACCCTTTTCACCACAATACTGACACCCCTTTTGGCCATTATTGTTGAAAATTGACAGTCATGCAAGGTAAGTCATCATTTTACATGGCTACTCTCATACTGCTAGTGCTAGAATTTCTCCTACTACTCCTCCCTCCTAGTTGAGGTATAATAGCCTTGTATAGGTCTGCACAATGTTGAATTTGAGGTTAGGTGGTACCAACATGTTCATAAGAAGATAGTACAAAATGTTATTCATCTTCTTCCTTGCCCTAATTAATTCCTCAACATGATATTAGCTCTACATTTATAGCAGTCAAGTGTTGGGTTGCACCTTCAACCTCGACTTGTTGAACTCTTGCTAGAGTGTAGAGACGGTCACAGATTTTGGTGAGTCAGAGAGCAGGTCTCACTGTACTTGAACATCATGCTTTGAGGGCTCACATGGATGGAAGATGAAGCTATGGTAGATGAAATGTGAAGGGAGCCATTTATTTGGTGATAGGGGTGAAGAGTTTAGTGAAGATAATCAACTTGTAGAATCATAAACACATGAACACGACTTGGATTAGCCAAAATGAGTGTGACCCTTAATTTTCATGTGGCTCTTAATATAGCCAGGATATTACAAAAGATGTGGACACAAGTGATGCCACCTCAACTCCAAGATATCCCCAAATATCTCCTCTCCATAAGAGGCCGTTCACACCTTCACACACCCCCCCTTGATACATACTCCTTGTGCATCTAGGCACCACATTTTCAACACCCCCCCTTGGTTCCATCTAGGACACATCTAGGTGTGAGGTACACATCATAGGCATCTTGACCTAACATACAACTAGGCATCTTGGCCTTACACATGAACTAGGCATCTTGGCCTTTACATCATTTCTACCATGGCTACATCATCGGTGCCAGGGTAGAAACAATACAACAAGATACAAGGGGTGGGTGAAAACTCCATAGCTTCAAAAAAGTGCTTCCATATCCTCCTTTGGAAAGGAGGCCTCCATCACATTTGCTTGTTAAGGTTGATTCTTTACATGCCAAAGAACTAAATGAAACACATAATGAAGGACCATTATGACAAAGCACGCATGTAGTTGAAACATCATTATATTAAGTTAGCCTCTATTTCATAATATACATGTCAACTATCCATCTAGTTGACATCTCTAGTTTATAATACATCATATTGGCTTACAAAGAGGCTTTTATAGCTAAATAATCCAAACGGTTCCCTTTAAATATCTACTCCAATGTGCCACACATTATAACTACCTATGTAGCATTACATCCCATCATGACCATATCATCCTGGGTTCTTAAATGAAAAGGGGGAAGGGGTGGATAAAGGGAAAATTAGAAAAACAATGGAGGGGCGGGGGAAAATTTTTAAGGACTCTTAAGGGTAATGTGGGGGTAAAAGTTTTAGAGGGAGTAATTTTTTTAAAAAAGAGGGGAGGTAAGGTAGAAAAAAGGGGGGAAATTAAAACAAAAGAAGGGGGGATTTGGGCCTTTTTTATTTTTATGGATTTGTGTGTGTGTGTGTGTGTGTGTGTAAATGTGTGTTTGTGCACATGCATGCAAGTGTGTGTAGAGAGTGTGCACCTACGAGCGGTGTGGGCATGTGCATGCACACATGTGCGCAAGTGTGAGTGTATTAAGAGAGTGTCCATGGGTGTATTTTGTGTGTGCACATGCAGAGAGGTGTGTTTTGTGTGTGTGTGCAGGTGGTTATGTGTGAGCAATGTGTGCATGTACGAGTGGTTATGTTTTAGTGTTGCACATACGGGTAGGTGTGTGATCATTTTCTACACATGCGAGTAGGTGTGTTTTGGGCACATATGCATGTTTGTGTTTTATGTGTGTGCATGTGCAACATATCTTGTACACAGATAGAGGGGGCATGTGCACATATGGTTGTATGTTTGGTTGTTTTAGTTTTTAGTTTTTTTTTTGTTTTGTTTTAGTTTTTAGGTTTTTAATCATTGCAATAGATGTGTATGTACAATTGGTAGGGGTTTGAGGTTTCCAGCTTACCATGTGGGCTCACTGCCTTAGGCTCACCATGCCTAAGGCAAAAAACTGCTTGCCCATCCTTGTCAAAACTTTGATGCCATCGTCAAAGCTTCAACAGCTTTAGTGGTGTGCTTGATTAAACTTTGGATTTCTAGGTGGCAAGCTCGTGTTGTAACATGGCGTGCATGGGAGTGTTGGGATCCAATTGAGCATTGAGATTGCTTGCCAAAGCTAAGGGAGTGTGTTTGCATCTCTTTTGGGATCATTGTACGGTGGGTGGCCCTTCTTTAATTTAAATTGACGAGGTTGTGGCCCACCACACATGGACTTAGTGGAACGTCCCCAGGGGATATTCCCAACTACTTTGGTGGTGATCTTAGCATGTGAGTCGAGGTGGAATCCACCACTCTCCACTCTTGCTTAAACTTTGGTAGAGGCATGGATTTAGGTCTCCACTTTAGAATCTTTGATTTGGGATTTGATGGTGCATTTATAGAGGCCTTTCCCATGGATGTCATTGACCTTGAGGTTCCAAGACCCAATGAAAAAACTTGCTTTTCAAAACAATTGACGATCATGGATTGAGAATTATTTACCATGTGATAAAGGGTAGCACGAATGGTGTGAGAGGTGGGTGGCCTATTAAGGTCCACATTTCCCAAGACAAAGCGTTTATGAATAGCCCTAGTGTCAAAGGATCGCCACATAGCTATGTGGTCTTTCTGGGGGAACTCTAGCTCAAGGCAAGTAGTTTCCACCATTGTTTTGGTTTTAGGCACATGATGAAGGTCAGCTACATGTACAGAGATTTGTACGCTCGAGGGTCTACAGCCTCCTTGGTTCTTTTTTTTATCAGGTAATAACCTTCTTGAGCATGCCCTTTGTTTTTCGTTGTTTATATCTCATTTCTCCTCCTTTTTTCTTGTGAATTTGATAGAGCATGTCTTGGGTGAGAGGTCGGGTGAGAGGGCCATAGTAACATTTCATCTTGCTACCATTGAAATAATCTTCCATCTTATCCCTATCTAGGGTCTATCTTTATAGCACCTTGTGGAGCAATTTTTATGACTCTATAGGGACCTTGGCCTTGAAACACGAGTTTTCATTTGTTGTTCTTGACATTGTACATGAGTACCATGTCTCCTATGTTTATGCATTTGTCCTTTAGTTGGTCTCATCAAACCATTGTTTATAGTTTTTTTAACCCTCACTCCATAAGCAGATCATAATATTTCCTCACTTTCTCTAAGGTAACTAACCTCTTTGTGAGAGAGTTTCCTTTAAGATTATGCCTTGCTGTAATTCAAAGGCTTGGAACTAGGTGTTCTATGTAAGTTGCAAAGGTGTATTATATAGCTACCTTCTAGGCACTATAATAAGCCCAAAGAGCAAAGTGAAACTTGTGCTCCCAATCACTTCTCAATGCCTCTACCATTTTGGTGAGAACGGTGTGCATAAAGTCTTGTTTCTTCTCTCAGCTTGGCCATTTGCTTGTTGGGTAATAAGGTGTCAAATTTATGTGCACCACAAGGAATTTTTAACTTCATCTCTTCGTTGATAAAATGTGTATTGTGGTCGCTCATTACTATTTCTAGTGGGAAAACCAAAATGAGTAATCACATTCTTATAAGGAACTTGGTGGTAGATCTTAAGTCAGCTCTTTGTGCAGCTTTAGCCTCATCCCACTTTGTGAAGTAATCGGTGGTGACTATGATAAAGCATGCTTGGTTTTCCTTAGTGGTTAGGATAATGAGACCTACAAAGTCTAGGCAAAAATTACACAGGTTAGGGGCAGACAATCGTTCTCTTAGACCATGGTGAACCTTTGGCATTCATCACAACATTTGAGAAATTTAGTTGTAGTTTTGGCAACCATAGTCTAGCCTTCAAGAACCTTGTAGGCTATCGTGTCACTGGCAAAGTGTCCTCTGCCTATGCCATACTACTGGGCTTGCTTAAGAGCAATGATAAAGTTGTCCTCATGAATGCATTTGCTCATGATGTCGCCTTTCCCCTTCTTATAAAACATTCCCACTATCAATTTTGATAGGTAGTAGGGGGGATACCTTCCTAATGAGGCATTTGACTCTTTCCTTCTTGATGGGCTATGGGCTATCCAATTGGAGTGGTCAATGTATTTACTCCATTCTCGTACATGGTCAATATGTGGAACGATGAAACATCGAGAAGCTCATCTTCCACTCCTAGAGGGGGTTCTATGTTTTAGAATTATGGAAGGTGATCGACATGGACATGCACACTGACCATGATGGTGAAATAAAATTCCAAAATAATGAGCAATCATGGTAATGTGCCCCATGGTGCAAAGCTTATTCACACCAAACAAAGACGTGTTTAATGGTTGGCCAAAGAAAATAAACTTTGTAGCCATGAGATAACGTCTATACTTGTCCCATGGTGCAAAGTTTATTCACACCAAATAAAGACGTGTTTAATGGTTGGCCAAAGAAAATAAACTTTGTAGCCAATCTATACTTGTCCACATATACCATGGCTAAACCCTCTCTCTCTCAGTGTAGTATAATTGTGTTTAGTGTCATTGAGTTAACACCTAGCAAAGATCACAAGGAAGAAACTCCATGTTGTACTCCCCTCGTTTTTCTAACATGCATCCAATCGAAAATGTTGCAGCATCATCGATACACACATGGAAAATTATATCCCAGCTGGGGGATCTCAAGAAGGGTGTGCATGCTAATGCCTTTTTTGGCTTTTTGTATACATTATGTCCATTCAAAGACAAATAAAAATTTAAACAAAGGTTTGGAAATGAGAAGAATGTCTTTGTCTTCCTTTATTCTTCTCTTCCTTTAAAGGAAAAGAAAAAATTGGAAGAGAATAAGGATAAAAGAACAAATTTTGGCATGCCTTTGTTGCTATGGTAATATGCTCTAAGGACAATTTGAAGGATCACTAGCAATTTACCCAAAAAGCCAACATTATATTACAGAACATCATTGATGATGAGCAACATTTTATGATAGTAAAGCGTTTCTCACTCAAGTGACTATTACTTTTTAGGCAGTCATTTTAGAATAAAGGTTGTGGACAAAAGTTCTATTGTGGCTTAATCCTATTGTTGTGTTTTCAAGAAATCAAGTAAAAACTCTTTACATGTATGAGAAAATAGATTGTATATATAAGGTTGAGAACTTGCATCCATGGACACACACCCACCATGTCACTTGTCTCTCCATGTACCTAGATACATGCACATGTACTATATACATACACATGTACCTAGATACATGCATATTCTCATGTGCTTGCACACACTTGTGTACATGCACATGTATGGGTGGACAAGCGTGCACATGCACACACACACACACCCACACACACAGAGCTCTAAGGATTATTCTTAATTAAGATTACTTTTTTTTTTGTAATTATGATCATATATACTAAAGTGTAAAGTTCAATGTGCCTATCATTTAGTGTATTTTTTTCTTGACCAAATTTCAAGCATCTCTATAAAAATGAAGTCTTTGCTCTTTTCTCTTTTCTCTTTTTCTAGAAAAGGGATAATTTCTTGTGAAATTCAATCCTATTTCCCATCTTGTATATGTTATTGTTTTGCTATTTTTTAATAGCAAAAACCTTTATCTTCAAGTGTTAATTTTTATACTGAAAATCCTTACCTTCAAGTATTATGTTTATTTTGTTTAGTAAGAAAACAAGCGACATTTTGGAGCACCTGTGAAGTTATCTATCACGTTTCACTTAGAATGGTCGTGAGGCACTTATAATTAAACAAACGCTTAACCTTTTGATATACCCAAAATACATGTGCTCAACTTTTTGATATACCTAACATACATCCCTCACATGATAACACAATTCACAATCATGAGAATGGCAAGCAAGAGATCCTTGATTTGTTATACATCACCCTTTGAAGGATTACTACCTCTATCAAAACCACCTCACTATATATATGCATGTCATAAAATATTACATGCAAGCATTGCTTATGATTCTAGCTACTAGGGTCCTTTTAAAATATGGTAGCATCACTAGTTGGACTACATCCCTCCATTAAAGATTTGACATTTTCCATGCCTTTTGTCCTTAAACTTTTTAACCTACATATCTTTAAAATGCACTTATGATAACCTTGGAATGGAGAACCTCAAGAGTAGGACGAAGCATGCATTGCACCTAAATTGCACGACAACATATTGCAAGCTACATGTAAGTACGGTTTTTTTATAAAGATTTGTGAAACTTTAGAATAACCTTATACATTACACCCCCTCATTTCTCCCATTCCCTTTCTCTAGCATTCAATTATCCACGTTCAATTATCTAACAAGGATGATAGTCAACCTTGATTTGTTCTTAACTCTTTGTGTGTAAAACCCCTTTATACCACTCAAATGGATGTTATCATAATTCAAAAACAAAAATGCACAGGAACACAATAATGGTTGTTTGCCCACTTTAAACGTGTGGGGAATATATAATGTTAACCTTTGATAAAGAAGTGTGTTGGCATGATCTAGTGGGAGAAAAGCTACTGGGTGCACCTATGCTTCGCTTCTTCGGCCTGCTAGATGCATATGAGTGTACCACCTTAGTTGCTAGACGTGTTTACTTGGAAAAGCTAATGAATATGAAGTTGGGGAATTTAGGCACACAGGCCATGTTTCAAAAGGCCCTTTTGGGTGCATAAACAAAACCCTAGGTGCCTTTTCTTTTCTTGAGTCTTGGTGCGAAAGGCCCTCATCAAAAGTTAAAACCCTCCTTTCTTTGCAAGAGTGTCCAGACTCCACATTATAAGAAGCCTAGACCCTATAGCTATGTGTACTAGTAAGGGACACGTACGGTACGACTTATATGCTGCCACGTGGTGCAATGACAGCCTAACGTGTCAGGAATCTGGTCTTTTTTGGGGTCACGGAGCTCTTCTACACACGTGCGAGACACACAGCAATAAAAGGCAACCTAAGGCTTTGATAATCTCTCTCTACAATGAGGTTTCTCTCTCTCTCTCTCTCTCTCACACACACACACACACAATTATGATTCTCTCTCTACAATGAGGTTTCTCTCTGTCTGTCTGTCTCTCTCTCTCTCTCTCTCTCACACACAGGTGACACACTCTCTCTCTCTCTCTCTCTCTCTCTCTCACACACACACACACACTTATGATTCTCTCACGTAGATGCACCTCTCTCTCTCTCTCACACACACACACACACACAATTATGATTCTCTCTCACTTCCATGCACCTCTCTCTCTCTCTCTCTCTCTCTCTCTCTCTCTCTCTCTCGTTTTTGTTGCGTGCGTGCTACCATGTCTGTGTCTCTCCTCTCCTGTTCCTAGCTGCAAATAGTTTTCTACATTCTTCTTCTCACAAACGGATAAAGTGCCTGATTAGAGGACCTTTGCTTGAATTGTCTCACTAGCTTTGCAGATACATGGCGGCTTACCTCATGTCTTTGACGCTAAGTTATATGTTCTCTCATGATTTGCAGCATTAGGGCATAATTCGGCAGCTGCCGTGACTGTGGCTCGCTGCTTACCTCATTCAATTATACCCTAATTACGAGTCTTGCTGCACAGCATGGCTTGATCTTCGAGGGTTGCACTGTACCATAGCATGTTTAGGGTCACGCAGCTTCCATGATCGCATATACCCAAGCTAGTGTCAGCTACAGGGCATCCATGATCTGAGCGCTTTCTTTCTGCCACGTAGACAGATCCTACTGTCACGGCAGCTCAAGTTTTCTTAATCTCGGCTTTAATCTTGCCCTAGATTTCCACCGTCCGTCTTCAATAATTACTGATCACCATTCTTAGCATCAGCGATTAAGATCTTCTGATTGTTAATCCAACCAGGAGTGCTTTTCTACAACCAGCTGTCGAAGGAGTGGATTAAAGCATCCTTAATTAATCTTGTGATTTATTGCCTACATAATCAACCCATCCATGGACATTTAGGTCTTCAAAATTCTTATCATCATGGTCACTTGCAGGCTTATGTTTTCATTAATAATTGCAGATTCAACCCACTCTTTTTGCAGATGCAATGGAGTCAATCTGCAGGATTATGGGGTAATTCATTATCAGCTCTAAACCGAGGTTAAGCATGGGATCCACAAATTATCCACAGCGACCCGGGGAGCCAGATTGCGCATACTACATGAGAACAGGCCATTGCTCATTCGGCACAAGCTGTAGATTTAATCATCCACCGGACCGCATCCCAGTGAGAGAAACCTCCTGATCATTATCTAATCCTAAGATTAAGACCAGGATCACGCTATAAGTGGCCTGATGTACTGTTGACATTTTAAATTAAACAATTGTGTTGAATGCAACGATAATTAAACACAATGCTAACTATCACTACACTTGTAGCTGTAAGTAATCCTTTGGACGTTATTACTGCCTTTGCATTTGTATTTGATCTAAAATTATCATTCAATATGCAACTGCGGATCTTAAAAACAACTTGGATTTTCTCTCGATTACTGCAATTTGCAGCATTCTGCAAACTTTAAACCTGTGGACTTAAAACACATATTTAATCCCATAATGATTATTATTTTTTGATCAGCATTCTCACGTTACTTTTTAAAACTAATGATTATTTATGTACACCCCAAAGTCCACGTTTACTCTCTCCAAATAATGCTTGCAATGGGAGCTTGAAAGTCTGAATGGCATTACAAATGCATGTTAAATAATGAATCCCAGTTGAGAGAGTAATTACTCTTTCCATGGCATTGAAAAAACTGATTGTAATAATTGCAATTTGCAGGCAGCTTCAAGCAGGGAGGATTGCCCAGAAAGAGTTGGCCAACCTGAATGCCAGGTACGTACAGCAAGGGTTAACTAGCCAGGGTTAGCTATGGTTTAGCGCTAAGATAATTGTGATTAACGTGTAAAAATATTGGCCCTGCATGAAGTATTATTTAAAAACAAGTAGATGCAAGTTTGGCTCTGCTTGCAAATTCCATCATCCTCGTGACAAGCAAGCTGCAAGAGATCAACGTGCTCTCCGCAACTCTTTGGATCTCCCCTTACGCCCTGTAAGTACCTGCCTTTCACCCAAAGTTTAATGTTAGTGCAAATTACATTAGAACATAAGTAAAGATTGATTCCCATTAAAAAGAAGTCAATTATTCAATCAAATTGGTGATAAACACAACTAATAAAACTTGATTTTCGCATATACCACGTGCATCTACATGCTGCTCCAGTCTCTCCAAATCTATAATCTCCTGTTAAAAATGTAGAATGAAAGGTGGTCAAATGAAGGGGGAAAGAGTAAATGCCATGGAGATGTGTTGATTTCATCCATTATAATGCATTTCGGCGGATGTCATTAGCCATAAGGTGTGTCACATGGGTCGGCCACACAGGTGGTATTATAGGTGGCAAGCTAGCCGGTGTCACATGGAGAGGGCAGCTCTTTTCATACTCATGTGCTCTCTTGCTCACATTAGTGAGAAGCTTTTTGTTCAATGAATTAGAGCCATTTGTTCAGTGAGATTATCATTGTCTTCACTAATAATTAATCTCAATGTGTGTGCTCAACATTGAATTTGTTGTGTTAATATTTAATCCCCCCTAGCTATAAAAGGTTTTCAAGTTAAGAGGCTTTAGAAACTCCAAATCGTGTCTTTTTCAAGGGATCATGCATGCACATGGTGTATCATAGCTGTATGGGAATCCCTTGACATTATAGTTGATTAAATACCTACAATCCTTGCCAATGAGGTGATCGCTCAAGTGGTGAAGGTGTTTGTCTAGGACCAAGGGGAACCCCAGAAGGTGCTTCCTCGGCAGCATGCATCACCTAAGAGCGGATAAAAAAGCACCTACTACGGTCGGGGAAAAAATGATAACTACGGGAGGATCTTGGGCCTAAGGCGAGCTCAGACCCTCTCTCTCTCTCTCTCCCCCCCCACAAACTCAAAAAAAACCCCATGATTAATAAAACCCTTGATCATCCATCATCCCCATTCAAGATATATTTCCCACCCATTATTACTCCTGCATAGTATGTGCAACCGGCTACTGATAGTATCATTGATGACAACAATTTTAGCAAACTGACATTGATATATATGAGATTATGTTCTTGTCAGGGTGAGAAGGATTGTGCATTTTACATGAGGAAGGGATCATGCAAATATGGTGTGACATGCAAGTTCAACCATCCAGACATAGCCGTACAAGCATTTCCAAAAGATTACACAGGAGGAGTGGGTTCCATTCCTTTCCTTTGGCCACCAACACCTCATTCGACTCAACCTGCCTCCATCGACACAAATCCTTATATCAGTATACCATTGCACCCAAGCTTCTCCTCTGCCATGGCTCCTCCAAGTCCTATGCAAGTTTCACCAGGATGGAACACTATCCAGGTTCTATACCTTCTCTTCTTTATGTACTCAGTAAAAAATGTGACATGTATGCATGTTTTACCTAAGCTTCAATATTCCATCATCAAACAGAAGGATAATCCCATAAGAATTATTGCAATACAAGTAAGAACAGTAGCCAAATCCAGAGTTTAATAAATGAGATGGCATGTAGACTGAGCTGCATCTGGAGATTTGCAAGATGAAGTTTGGTAATCATTTGGTGCTTCTTCATTTCCACCCCCCCCCCCCCCCCCCCCCCCCCCCCCTTCCCTCCTCTCCACCCCTTTTCTTCCCTCTTACACAACAATACATTTTAAGTACGGCTCTTTCCTTTTAAAGATCTACCCCATTGAGCCTGTAGTCCCTTCCATTGAAAAACAGGGATCATAATGATGTCCTATGTTGGTCGCAGTATATGGGATTTAGATGTGCAGACCAGAACTAATGAATGCTACTGTGTAATATTTCTTGGGATCAGGTTAATCTTCCAACTTATGCGCCCAATTTATGATTAGAATCATAACAGCAACACTGCTTGCAAAAGATATGCATTAGACTGCTGTCCACATAATGTGGAAACAAATGACAGATGTCAAAGGGGCAGGTGTTTACACTCTTGAATATCAACGTAATCTTGTAATGGATTGCCATGCGTTCCATATGCTCATCTGGCATGTCCTATGCATCACATGATGTGATGGCATCGCTTTTCAGCATAGATATGATCAATGCTTGGAGGGCCTTCTCACGCAGTAGACCTTGTCTCATGGATACTATGTGATGAAAATCATTTGATATTTGTCAATTACAGGGACTACAATGTATGCCTATGTTGTATTTTTCTCTGAAATGTTGAAAATGCTATATGTTTGCATTTTGTAGGGTTTTCTTTCAATGGATGCAGGGCAAAATTCTAGAGTCAGTTATCCCAATCACATCTATGGAGCTGTTCCACCATTCCAAGATCCTTTTGCCCTAGCTTCTACTGTTGCAATGCCATTTTCTCCCACATATAACCTGGCCTTCCCAACAAGCACCCCGCCTTCACCGCCGGCGCCAAGTGAAACACTCTACCCAGAGAGGCCTGGGCAGCCTGAGTGCCAATACTACATGAAAACTGGGAATTGCAGGTTTGGGAGTGCATGCAGATTCCACCACCCTAAAGGAAGAAGTGCAATCCCAAGCATGGATAGCCTAGGGCCAACAGGTCGCCTTCCCTCACGTCCGGTAATATTGTCACACACACAACCACACCTGCATCCCATTTCTATGTTCTGCATAAGGTTCTGCATCTTCTATGGATTTGTGAGGTACTCTAGTGCACGTAAGAGATATGTGAAGCTTCTTTTGGATGCAGTTTTTGATAGACAGTCATCTTTAGGATGATTTCTAATGGATGTTATTTTCCTTCTGTTTGAGCAGGGAGTTCCACCATGCACATTCTATGCCAGGCATGGCTATTGTAAATTTGGGCCTGCTTGCAAGTTTGATCATCCATTCCATGCCTTCCCTTACAGAAATCTCTCAACTGGTGAATTTCCAGAATCTTCTTCCTTGGCATTGCCTTTCTAGTAAATTAGACCCTCTCTTTCTAGTAACAAGGCATGTAGCCTGTTTCAAGGGCCAAGTCAGGAAATGAGGTTAAGCTTTTGCAGATGATGAGCAAGGAAAGGCACACATCTAAGTTTCATCTTTGACAAACTAGCAATCAAAAATCTGCAGTGAGGGATGGCATTTATTTCAAGGGCAAGATTTGCCTCTTGTTCATATGGCTCTACATGGTAAAGTCTTGCCCCTTGTTCATATGGTTCTACATGGTGACCCAAAGCAGGAATGCAATTCCATACTACTCTCTGCATGAGTTCTGCATACATTCCTCATATGATAGGCCCCTTTGATGATGGGCTGTGGGGTTGGAAAACCCAAGTTTATTGGCATTGATGTTTTTAAAAAAAATTTAGGGGGTATTGAAATCACATGCCCTTGGGGTAGATTCGAACGCAGTACCTCCACTTTGGGAGGCATGGGCACTACTGATGGTTTGGAAAGCATGAAAACTTTTGCTTCATAATTGGATCAGCTACTCCTAAAGAACTTTTGTACTGAAACACACCATCAATGTGATATTTGCTTTCCCCCCCAAGCTACATGGAGATGATCTTACACTTTCCCACTCAGACTCTCTTATACTAACACTACTAAATTTCATATAACTCCATGCCAATTTTTTGTCAGATTGGCAAAATATACCTAGAGGAAAACCATCACCAACACCTGTTTGCTAACCTGATCTGAGGCAAAGTTGGTTTGTCCTCAAACATGATACATTTAAGCAAGAGTTTCAAAAAAGCATTGCATAAAGATTCTTTTTTTCTTGCTCTCATAAGGAGCACATGTAGCTCAAGATGGCACCTATTGCATCAAAGTGCAATGTTTGACATAGCTTATGCATTGTGTTAAACCATTTTTAGGTCAACTTGGTTTTACCTGGCCCGCCGACCAACCGTAAGGCGCTTTGCCATCTTCCCTACTCAAACAGGCACTTATATTTTGTAAGACATCGCTAGAACATATAAAGCGACCTTAACATGAGTGTAATATTAAATTAGGAAAGTCTAAGGACTTTGTATACCTACTTGCAAGACTAGTAATAGTGGTGGACCATTTTGAAGTTTAACCGGCCTAGTGTAAGAACTAGTCACTTATATATGAGTAATTTTTGATAGTAAGAAATACACATTCATTCCCTTGCAATAGAATACTTGTGAGCTTCCTTTCTTCTCTACTCTTGCTTGCATGTGTTCTATTGGATTCTTGCATGCTAGGATAGTCTGCCTATATTTGAATAGTAAGTTGCTCCCTTTTATTAGCTTCTTCTTCATCCACCTTTTCTGAGAAAGAACCGGCGTGAAGGACATTTTCTGTTTGCCTCCATCTAGGCATAGAGAGCTCTATCTTTACCTCTTTAGTAAGGGAGCATTCTATTGTGACAAAACAAAGTAAGGAGGCAACGGACAAGCTAGTACGCCCACATCCATTAGGGGAAGGTTGAGGTCTATAGGGGCCCTTTAAGATGCCATGTGATTAAAAGGTTATTAAGGAAAAGGGCCAATCATGTGATGCCATGTATACAAAAATGTTGGGTGATTAAAGGTGGTCAAAAGATTCTCTAGAAGATGCCTTTTTGTACTTTTCATTCCCAAAAAGTGGGGGGGGGGAGGGAGTTTTTGAAATTTCGGACATCCATAACTTCTACATATGAGCTCAAAATTTGTCGGAGATTAGAGACCCGGAATCTACTCGCTGAGCTCTTTCCATAGATATGTCACATGATATGGTTTTGCCTACTAAATTTTAAATTCAATTTTGGTGGGAAACTTTGAAATTCAAACTTCTAGCCATTTGAAGAATAAGAAGGTATCTGAAGTCAAAGAAACTTAACATTTTAACAAAAAGTCATTAAAATCATAATATGACAGCTTAAAGGGCCCCTATAGACCTCAACCTTCCCCTAATCAGTGAGTTGCACAACCTTCATCTAGTCATAGAGAGCTCTACCTTCACCCCCTTAGCAAGGGAGCATTCCACTGTGATAACAAAGTGAGGAGGCAACGGACAAGCTAGTGCACCCATATTGATGAGTTGCATTGCGGCTCAAAGCAAGGTACAATGACATGTGATTCAGTAAGACTGAGGTAAACTCATGGCTTGCGTATATTTGGTGTCGTTGTTGGGGACTAACCTAGGGCTTAGCTTCGTTCTTCCATCCATTCCTAGCTATTGGAAATTACCCAATATTCCTAGTGTCAATTAGGAGGCTAGACATTGAAAGGCATACGGTTTTGGAGCTTGGGATGTGTTTAGTTTGTTTTTTAAATTATGTTTTCAAGTTTATTTGCATTAGGGAATTCTAGTTTCATATCATGGAAGGGAAAAATCCTAGTTTCTTGGTGATTTGCATGATTTTGGAGCCGACAAGTCTTAGATTTAATTGCGTTAAATGAAGAAAGATCTTAACAATTATAATTAGGCGTAGAATCTACTCCAAAAAAATAAGCATTGAGCTCCATTATTACATGTGGATTAGAGTGAAATAGTTTATTTTTGTTTATGCATTTCATATTTTTTCATGCATTGTTGGAATTGGTAGCTAGAAAGCCTTGGCACCCATGGAAAGAATGCTGGGAATGACCCAATATCGTGAGGCTTTTCCTAACTACACTCGGAAGGAGCACAAACAACTCAACCGAGAAACCAGTATAACGTGGCCTAACTCACAAATGAAAAATCGGGTTATATCACTCATCTCGTGAAAGCAGGTTGCTTGGGATTATCGTAGGTAGCGTTGTTGCTCTGTGAAAAAGCACCCAAGAGCTCTACTCCACCGTGCCATCACACAATAAGGAAACCCAACCCTCCTCTCACTCAATCTCTCTGTCACACACATGCAATGAGCATACAAGAGCTCTAATCATATTAGGCAAGAGATAGGTAAGAGGCAAAAGAGTAGAGAAGAAGAGCACTCTTAGATTATGTATAAATCAAATTCATTTTTAGGGTTTACACTGTTGGGTGGCCAAATCTTAAAACTCAAGTTCTCAGGCATCCTAGGTCTCCTACAGTACTGCCAACACTTAGCCATTAATAGTAACCTCAACATGCGGTGTACCTTTAGTAAACAATTGGCAAAACACACGTAAAATAATACATTACAATGCTCAACAATGAAAACTAGGCTTCCAAGTACTTGTGGCCAATATGAGGTAGATGTTGTCCGCTGTGTCCGCTAACATCAATGCCAAGAAAGTCTCCAGCAAGGGTTAACATATCTACCTTCCTGATGCAGATTTTGTCCTCGGAATGTGTTGATGAAGATGCTTAGAGGTTGTATGCTGGATGGGTATTTTGTTGCATGGCACTGGAGAAGCTTATGAAAATGTTGGAGGTCTTGCAAGATCTCCAAGGTGAGTCTAGCCGAACCAGACTAACCAATAAGGTGTTCTTATTGGTTATAATACCATGTTGCCTTGCAGATCTTGCAAGACCTCCCACATTTCCACAAGCTTCTCCAATGCCAATATGCAACAAAATACCCATTCGGTGTACAACCTCAAAGCATCTTCATTAACATACGGAATCTACATCAAGAAGGCAGGTATCTTAACGCTTGCCCATGGAGACTTTCTTGGCATTGATGTTGGAAACACCGAACAATGTCTACCTCATATTGGCCACAGGCATTTGGAAGCCTAGTTTTTATTGTTGAGAATTGTAATGTATTATTTTATATGTGTGTTGTTGATTATCTATTAAAGGCACACCACCAAACTTTATGTTGAGGTTACTATCAATGGCTTGGTGTTTGTACTAGTGTAGGAGGTCTAGGATGCCCGAGAATCTGATTTTTAAGCTTTGGCCATCCTCCAAGGGTGTAAACCCTAAAAACGAATAAGATCAGGCCTCTTGTAACCTGAAACCTCTCGTTCTCTTATGCATAATCTAAGAGTTCTCTTCTTCTATACACTCTTTCCTCTTGCTTATTATGATTAGAGCTCTTGTTCTCTACTCTCTTGCCTATCTCTTGCTTATTAATGATTAGAGCTCTTGTATGCTCATTGCATGTGTGTGAGTGTGTGTGTGTGAGAGAGAGATTGAGTGAGAGGAGGGTCGAGTTTCCTTGGTGTGTGGTGGGGGCGAAGTGGAGCTCTTGGGTGCTACACGGTGATAATGCTACCTACAAGAATCCCAAGTAACCTACTTTCATGAGGTGAGTGACACATCCTGATTTTGCATTTATAAGCTAGGCCATGGCATAGTAGTTTCTCGGTTGAGCTGTTTGTGCTCCCGACGAGTACGATTGGGAAAAGCCCCATGATATTGGGTTGTTCCCTATGTCCTTTTGGTGGTGCCAAGGCCTTCCACAAGTACCATCTCTAGCTATCATCTAGCCTCATAAATGAAACTGCTAAAAGATGTATTTACAAGATTTTCTTTATTAAAAAAAAAGAAATTATAGTTTTAAACTCAAAGATTAAAAAGTAAGAGCAAGGCACCACCCTGTAGAGACCCAAGCAATGGCCCCCAAGACCTCTTTTAAGAGTATCTAAGAGCCGCTAAGTACCTCGATAGTGATGGTTTTTTAGCCCTTTATTGGTACATTTTTAGCCGCAAAGTCCCATCCTATAAAGATCAAGGCTATGGTTCCAAGGCTCTACCAAAACTCTTACCAAGATCTCACATGGCGATGGTTATCTCCTTGGTCTCTTTTTATTTTTTCTTTTTGTTTTTTTCGGTAACTAATATTACTTTCACAATTCACCTAAAAGGCTCTACTTTAACTAAAGAGGACACACTAAGGAAGGTCGAGTACTTGGTAGACTTTAAGGTCGATCTAAGTAAAGATTAAACTAGGTCCATATTAGGAAGTTTGGAAAAATCCCAATTTTCATTTTGGAAGATCAAAAAATGGGGGCATGGTAAACCCTTTTAAGATTTTGTCAAAACCCCCTCATGTGACATATCGTTTTGAAAGATCTTGAAGAGTAGGTTCTAAATCCACATTCTCCGACAACTTTGGAATTGCTATGTTCAAGATACATCAAATATAGTAGATTGAAAACCAAATTCCCAAAGTAATGGGATTTTTCCAAACTCCCTAATATGGTCTTAGGGCTTGGACCAATTCTAAAGGAAGGATTGAGCCTTAATGGCCATCCTAGTAATGCCTAGAAGAGGACACACTAAGGAAGGTCGAGTACTTGGCATACTTTAAGGTCGATCTAAGTAAAGATTAAACTAAAAGAAAGCTAGAACAGTCTCAGAATAAACACAAGAAAACATTAAACTATAAATTTATAAAAAGAATGAAAACAATAGCAACATTTGAGGAAGGGTTTTGAATATTGTGTGGTTGGGAAGTCGATCTTATAGAATTGTACTTGTAATGTTGATTCCTTTTCATTGTTGCTTCCTGTTGAACCTTTTTAAAACAATCTTCAAAATCATCACAACAATTTGTCATCAGATAGTCATAACTCATATGCCGAGTCGTCGGACTTAATGTCACTACGCTCATAATCCTCCTCATGGTTTGATTCTAAAATATATGCCTCCTCTGGTGTACGAGGAAATGGTCTGAGTACATCCTCACTGTGATATGGCATGGGTATAATAGGCAAGTGAGCTAAGTACTGCTAGCTAAGCCGTCAAGGAAACGGCCCAACATACTCCAAAAGGGACAAGGAGTCGGTAACATTATTTCATAGAATGATCCTCCCTCCCTCCTCTACGAGATCTTCCTATGCATTCCTTACTTAATAGGATCCTTCCACTGAGTAAAATACACTTACTTCATCATTCATTGTGGGTTCTCTCCTACCATGGAATTATGGAGTCCTATCCCATAGTGCCTAAAATAAGTTGTACAGTGCCAGCATAAATAACGTGCAATTCTCATAGCTTAAACATGGTGCAAGGGGATGACAATGTAAGCAGGATAGGTCCACAAAGGTGGCTACACAATATTTCTCCCCTAATGGTGCATATAAATATCGTGAGTGGGCTTGAATAGGAGTAATACTTAGCTCCTCTTGATAGAACTAGTCCAGGCAATCCAGGTCCAAGGTAGGGCCACGTGTATCTATCCTCAAAAAGTCCATGCTCAAGGCCTATAATAACAACAAAGATATACATTCATTCTCTCTTTTTGGTATGTTCTCTTTATCATCATCTTTTTTAATTTTCATTGTTATTTGTATTTTTAGTGTTTGTATATGTGCTATATTGTTGTACATGTTGGTGCAAGCTATATTGTCATGGGGCTAGCTTTTCCCAACAAGCTCTCTCCTAATATGGACATGAAATTTATCAGGAGAAAAATGTGGGGGTAAAAGTCATCTCCCCTTCCTACTTCTTGTCATACCTTGACTTCACGGAAAGGTATTATAGGTTTGATGTAACCATCATTTCTAACTTTTCTCCATCAGTTCTTATTGATTATTAGGAGCACCCTTTATTGCTTGTTTGTGACATATCAATTTCTAGCTTTAAGGGCAATAAGGAGCTTTAAGGGCAATAAGAAGCTTTCATAATACCAAGTGGAGTTTATGGGTTCTTCCTTACATATGGGCATTGGAGATGACACTTGTCAGCAAGGCAAATTTTATTTACATAGTGGATTGCTCTAGAGAAACCAATGGGATTTGGGCTTAGATAACCAATAAGGGTTTTTTAACATCTTGTGAAGTAGAAGCTTCCCCATCAATAACCCTACCTCTTGAGATATGGTTTCTCTTAGTTAGGAATCCAAATTTTTTTGGGTGATAGTGGTGAAGTTTCAGTGGTGAAGTTTCATCTACAATAATCTTTCCTTTGTTTGAATTTAAGCCTATGAAGCTTTTATCCACCACTTGGAAATTGGTAAGTCATGGCAGTGAGAGTAGTGGTATACATTTTTGTTTTGGGATCCAAATATAATGGTTACCCTCATAGCAGTCTTGAGCTTCCAATAAGAACTTAGGTATCCATTTTGGGGTAGCCTATAGTTTTGAATTTTTGCATTGATTATTTTGTTAAGGCCTCCTTTTCTTGGTTGGTTGAGGTTGTACGGATGGAGAAATCTTGGGAACCCGTTTCAAGGTGCATTTGCATTGCTACCTTTTAGCACGTTATATCGGTTGGTCCTTTTGACATGGATTTGTTATATCGGTTGGTTAAGGTTATATGGACAGTCTAGAAATCTTGGGAACCATTTCAAGGTGGATTTGCATTGCCACCTTTTAGCTCGTTATATTGGTTGGTCCTTTTGACATGGAGGTGTTAGCCATGTGGAGGAAAAAGAATCAAGAGTCCTTTGAACAAGATGATGAGATGGAGGGGGTTTCTTTAGATTTGGTCGATGTTAAAGCTTCCTCTTTGTTGTTGTGACTTCTAACAAGACTGAGATGTGGTAGGGGGTAATGAGCAGAGTGTTCAGCTGTGTGGGTTAAGACTTCATCCATAGAGACACACCCCATTGGACCAGTCAATCATACATTATGTAGCCTTAATCCATGTGCAACCAAGTATTACTGGTTTAGGTAATGTTCTTGCAGGCATAACCATGAAGTCTCCGGTCAGGGTGCTTGTTATCATAATATGTTTCAATTTATAGGAGCCCAAGAACCTTGGTGTTCCTACCATTGATACCTTTCATTAGGACCTCAATGGAGTCTTCTTGGGCCCTTTTATTTGGCAGTTTAAGGGAGTCAAACCTTTTCTCTTAATTTCTAATTAGAAGCTTCAAAACGGCTACTTTATTCGAATTTGAATTTTGGGGGAAAAATTGAATTTAAAATCTAGCAGATAAAACCATATCATGTAACATATCTATGGAAAGCTCTTGATGCGTAGATCATGGATCTGTAATCTCCGCTCAAATCGGAGCTTGTATGTAGAAGTTATGGAGGTCCGAAAATTGTAAAATTGTCCCCCCCCCCTTTTTGGGAGAAAAAGTGCACCCTTTGACCACTCTTACACCTCTCTTAATCACCAATGGTTTTTGCTTACATGGAGGGCTCCTATTTGTCAAAAAGTTAAACGTTTCCATAACCTCATGGCAAATTAAAGGGCCCAAAAAGACTCCATTGAGTTCCTAATGCACCTTTAAAGAGGTGTCTACAAGTTGAGGTTTTCCCAATTGGTTTTATACATTAAAGGAAATTAAATTGTAACTAGATCCCATGTTAAGTAATGCATTATAGAGCACTTTACCATAAGGGCTTGGCAATTAAATGGATATTTGTGGAGGTGCTCATATGTGTCCCCTTCAACTTCTCCACAGCAAAGGCTTATGCGGATCCAAGGATAGCTTCTTGTCATTTGCTGCTAACATATTTTCCTTTCTTTAGCTTCTTATCGAGCTTGAGCTTTCTTTAATCCACTTAGCTACCTTATTATCATGTGCATCCTACAATACTTATTAAATTTATTGCCATTAAGGAAGCCTATAGTTTCAATCCCGTAAGGGTTTCAACACACATGGTACCTTAACACCATATTGGGGAATATGGGAATTTTCCACAAGTTTGGGACACGTGGTCAAAAGTTTGGATTAACCATAACTTGAACACCACTAATCCAAAATGAACGCTTTATAGCTCTTTAGATTCCATTTTTCAAGCGCTTTCCAACGATAGGTCATATGATAGGGTTTTGAGAAACTTACAAACATGTTATCCATGTCCCCTTTTTTAAGTATTCAAAAATGGGAATTGGAAAATTCCCAAATTCACTAATATGGTGTTCCTTGAGGTGTTATTTTGCAGACTCGAAATGGTCCTTTTCTAATATACTTGAGTTTATTTTTCTCACTGCAGACTACATAAGAACAAGGTCTCCCTCTCTTTGATTTCCTTATCCTTGAGATTGTTATCAAACCACTTTTTTCAGTGATCATTTTCTATCAACATGTTTTACATAGCAATTTTCCTTTCTTCCTCCAGTTGTTCTCAAGAATGAACAATTGATCACAGCAACAGCGGGTCACACTATCGGTCAACATGTTACCATCAAGTCTCTGAGCCACTAATGCTACCCTTAAGCTCTGGGTATCATGAATTCCCAAGGCATTACTTCCTCAACCTTGTATACCATATCTTAAATGGTGTGCAACCAATTACAACTTTGTAAGAGACTTGGTAAGCCCATAAATCTCTTATGAGCTTGAATTCCCAATCATTACGTCAAGCCTCAACAATTTTTGTCAATATGGAAATGAGGAATTTTTTGGTGCTCTCGGCTTGACCATTTTCTTGCGGGTATCATGGAGTGGACTTGACGTGTGAGATCATGAATGTTGTGTTGAGATATTGAATTACATCATTTATAAAATGTTTCCCTCGGTCACTCACTAGCTCAAAAGGACAACCCTTGGTGTGCTTATTTGATGATGTATAAGTATTCATGCTCCCTAGGGTACCGTCTCAATATGTCATCCTTACCTCTTCTATAAAGAGTTCCAGTAATCAATTGGTAAGGTTCTGCTTCTTTAAGCAACCTTCTTGCTAGATCTTTCCCCCTCTGAAAAACTATTATCTAAAAAGTTAATGATTTTCTCACTCCACTCTGATATAGCCTCAACTTTAAACAGTGTAGCATCATGTAAAACATTATCTATTTCAATTGGTGTGAGGAGCAACCATGACATGTTTCTTGCTAGGTCTTACAACCACTGTGAAGTCAAATTCAAGAAGAATCAACTACCACCTAGTGATTCTCCCTATGGAGCAAGGTATAGCAAGGCTTGATGATCAATGTAGAAAATAAATTTATTAGCTAATAATTAATGTCAAAATTTCTTCACGGTATACATCATTACTAACCCTTCATTTTTGGTGCTGGTATTATTCATTTCAGTCTCATCCAACTATATAGCTGGCAAAACTTATAGGATAGTCTAGTTTATGTTCACCTGGTTGAGCTAGGTGAACATAAACTTATAGGATAGTCTAGTTTATGTTCACCTGGCTGAGCTAGGATGCATCTAATGGAAAAGTTAGAAGCATCAATATGCACATGGAAGATAACATCCTAGTTTGGCACGTGTAATATGGGAGCACTAACCAAATCTTGCTTTAATATATCATAGGCTTGTTGCCAATTTTTTGTCCACTCAAACATGATGAGAAGATTGTACAAGGGATGTTTGAACCTCGGTATAGAAAAGGATAAATTGCATGTACTAGCCTACATGTCCCATAAACCTTTGGAATCCCTTGTAGTGGTTTGTTGGTGGGAGTAATTCCAAGATAATTTTGATTTTAGTCTCATCTATGGAAATCCCATTTTTGGACACTATATGTCCTAATATGACTCTATGTTTAACTGAGAATTGATATTTGAATAGGTTTAGAGATATTTGATAAAGTCTCCATCATTTAAATACCTTTCGTAAGCAAGATAAATGCCCCTCCCATGATGAATGAATGCATAAATAATCTAAAAAAGATTCAAGAAACATCCTTAGAAAATCTTTAAAGGTAGTGTTCATAAGCCATTGGAATGTGGATGCCTGCTACTCGTGCATTTATCAAGCCCAAATGGCATAACTCTATAAGAATAAAATTTGTATTATGGAATAAAAGTATTTTTAGCTTAATTCTCTGGAGCAATAGAAATTTGATTATATCCTAAAACCCATCTAAGAAGTTGTATGCTTCCTTGCCATCTACTCATTTGAGTATGTGTTCTGAATACGGCAAGGGGTAATGATCTCATCTTGTTACTGCATTGCCCTTCTTGAGGTTGACACATACTTGTAATTTTCTGTTCTTTTTAGGCACAACCACAATGGATAACACCCAATCCAAAAGTTTAATCTCATAGATGAATCCACATTCGATGAACTTATCTATCTCTTCTTTAAAAAAATTAGCATACTTTGGATTCATTAGATAAGGTATCTAATGGACAGGTTTAGCATTTGGTACCATGGGGATTGTGTGTTGCATAACCTCAACAGGTGCTCCCTTCATATCATGGTAAGCCCATGTGAAGAAATCCTTATATTCCTTGAGGAGGTCAATGAATTCAGCTTCCCGACTCAAAGTGAGGTCTTTTGCTATAAAGACTGGCTTAGGGTCTTCCCTAAGTTCAACCAAATCTACTTCCTTTACTTTAGCTGGACCATCATAGACTCCTTCTAGCTTACTTGCCAATTTTTGTGTGAGATTTATAGTGCACTGGGGCATGACGTAAATTAGGTGTTGACTCCTCATTGTTTTTAGCTGATTTAGCTATAGATTTTGCTTCTTTCTCTTTTTGGGCCAACTCTTTATTCTTCTTGCGCCTAGCAGAATAATGTTTAAGCTTTGGTTTGTCAGTAACATCGATTTTGTCTATAAGGAGGGTTGAAATACATAATTTTTTGTAATTCCTCTCCCCAGTTGTCAATAAACTTGCAATGTGCACCAAATACATCAGCATACTATAGCGATTAAGCAATAGTTTTTCTCTCTTATAGCCTTTTATGATGATTGTCCACATAGCATTTATGTCTGCCATTTTTTAAGTACTCCTTAGTTTTTGGAGGAACCTCGTCCCTTTCTTCAGATTGGGATTCAGTATTAGATTCATAGCTACTCCCTACAGTTTCAGTTTCACTTCCCACATTTTCTCTTGATGTTTTCATCTCTTTTTTGCTCATAGTATTTGAGGAGTTGGTGTCGCTTTGCGGTCTTTGTTTTAGACTCATCACCGTCATTAGTGATTGTGTCAGAGTCATCCCATGTGGACTCAAGTTCACTATAACCAATCCCTTTAACATCAAAATGCAAACCATGAAGAATTTGTAATGGCACAACCTTGGGGAGCTCTTCACTATTAGGTGTAACCCATGTAGATCCTTTGGTTCCCCAACTATCGATTGTAGCCATCATATGTATCCACTTTAGATCATCTTCAGAGGCTGAGTAGCTTGTTTTTCAGCATCCTTGGAGGGTGGGTTCTTCCCTACATTAGTTTAGATCATCTTCAGGTTGAGTAGCTTGTTTTTTAGCATCCTTGTAGGGTGGGAACTTCCCTACATTAGTGTCTTCTCTACACAAGTATTTCCGTTTGCAATAGGGCTGAATGAGTGGTGGTGTCCAAATGATTCTCAAAAAGTCCCCATAGAATGTACACGACCAGTCCCAAGATCAACCCTTGATAATGGAATCATCGAATTGGAGGTAGACATGGTTCTTAGACCAGTCATGCATCATCTTTACCTCTCATAAAGGGGTGTCATAAGATCATCTCATATGATTCAAATGTGGGGGAGAGGGAGAGCTTCAAATCCTAGCCAGCAAACACACACACACACTCGGGGGGGGGGGGGGGGGGGGGTCACTATATGTAAATCCTCTATATCACGTGCGTTCAAGGCCTATTTAAAAAGTCCCTTATCTGTGAATTTTTTAGTGAATATAATGTATCCTTTCCTATTCAAATTTGTAAATTTTTTTTAAAATACAATAAATAAATCCCCTCTGTAAATATATTTCTGTAAGTTTTAAATATTTAAAATGTCCTTCTGTTGAACCCACGTGATACTTACATATTTATACGAGTGACCCCCCCGAGCACACACACAAGAGAGAGCAAGACACAAGAGAGAGATGGATAGCTGAATTTTCTTCTATCTTCTTCTTCTCTAAACCAACATAATATAAAGATAAGAGTACACACTATATGGGTTAGTACTCAACTACTACAACATATAAGGGTTGGTCCATAATGTGAACCCGACTAAATGAGCTGGCACTATAACTATGCAAGTCTCTAGTAATCTAAAATGGCTGTCACCACACAGCATGTCATTCCACTAGCCGCATATCACCCATAATCTCACCAACCATGCCAGTGGTGTAGATGCGGAAGCTATCACCCAAGCAGGTCATCAATGTCAGTGATGTAGATGCGGAAGCTATCACCCAGGCGGGTCATCAATGTCTGCCATAGCACTAGTTGAGCTTGATATCTCTGCACTCCCCCTTGATCTCAACTCAACACACTGCACTCCAAGTAAGCTCCTAAACCTATGGAGCTTCTCTGTGCCCCATGCCTTCGTAAAGATGTGAACCACCTGATCCTCTGTGTGGTGCTGACATACACCAAATCTACATCTCCTACTAGAACCTTCTCCCTCACAAAGTGATAATACACCTCAATGTGCTTTGCTCTAGCATGATATACTCGGTTACTGGCCAACTCTATGTTGCTCATGTTGTCACAATATATGACAACTGCCCTATCCGCGGGCTATCCCATGTCACCAGTAGCTTTTGAAACCAAGCTCCCATGTCACCAGTAGCTTTTGAAACCAAGCTCCCATGTCACCAGTAGCTTTTGAAACCAAGCTGCCATAGCATCACCCTTGTACTCTGCCTCTGTACTCAACAAGGCAAATGTTGGTTGCTTCTTACTGCTCCAACTCACAATAGCACTCCCAAATGAGAACATAAAACCACTGGTAGATCTCCCATCTACAATACTACCAGCCCAATCAGCATCTGTGTACTCATGCAAATGTATCTCTGTACAGTTGCATCTAAAATACTACCAGCCTCATAGAAAAGTCCATAATCAACTGTGGACTTTAGGTACCTGAGGATCCATCTAGCCACATCCAAGTGTGGCTTCCTAGGGGCCTGAATAAATTGACTCACAAGCCCAATAGCATAGCTCAAGTCTGGCCTTATAATTAATGGTCATGTAGATCAAACTACCCACTATGCGCCTATATGTAGTGGGGTCCTCCAAAATCTCACCTATATCTGTGGGCGAAAAGCTTTGTGTTCATAGTCAAATCAAGGAAAAGACTTGCACTTGGATCATAGATACCAACGCTTTTTTCCTTATTAAGAGGCACAGCCGTTGAATCTTTTCCATAGAACAATTTTATCCGGGATTTACTTCATCTATCGTACTATAACAGAATTGAGTCTCATTTTAGGGATCCATCAGTCCAGCCTAGCCCCATCCAGTCCCGTGGGTTAGCCAACTGCCCAACCACTGTAGTGATGGGATCCATTTAAAAATTTGGTTAGGTTTTGTCCCGAGTACCAGGGAAAAGAGTTCCCAAGCCCCTTAGCTGGATATTCATGCAAACTTAAAACTAGTCACACCACTTAGCTGGATATTCATGCAAACTTAAAACTAGTCACACCACTTACACACCCAATATGAAATTACCTTTTCCACAGAATCAGCTGTCTTTAAAACAATTATTTAATGAAACTATAGCATCACTGATCATAATCCTCCAAAATATCCGGTTGAATCCTAATTTCTATCATCGGTGTACCTATGGCATCATTGGTAACTAGAACGCTCACCGCAGGGGTCTTTTCAATAGTTCCTAGCTCATAGTATACCTGGAAATATATTCACTTAAAAAATTAAAATGGAATCTCCGTTGAAGATTAGCAAGATCAACCAACAGATCCATATAAAAGAGCCATGGACTCATCCGTTTAAGGACCAATAAGGTCAATCAGCCAGATCCATGCCCGAATTCAGAAAACAACTCTTACTCCTTGTTCCAATATCTTCCACGATGCACGTGTGGGTATCTTTGGTGACCTAGAGCCCGAGCACTGTATGGTCAGTACCCTCTAGGATCCTTCGCAAGTCACCTAGTGCTTCACTCATAGGCCGCTTCTTTATTCCCTCATCCACCGTACCGAAAGATCACCATTTAAATCGAACCGAGGCTCGTTAAGACCTCGGCCGACCTTGCTACGCAAGATGTCCTCCATTGACTCTCCGTCAGCTGTTGCAACTTTATCAGATAGGTCTCCATAACCTCATTCATAAGACGGTCAAAGTGCTTCCCTAGCATTCTTGACATAAAACAATCATTTAAAAAGAGGTCATAAATATAGTTTCTATAAGAACTCTCGTCTTTCCACATTGTTCCACATCAATCCACATTACTTAATCCACATCCATTTCATATGTATTCCCATTCTCATCCAATCACATCATTTTCCATCTCATCACATCTTCCCTCATTTATCCTCATCAGATCTCATCCACTCGTATCTACCCATATCCACATCTCATCACATCATTTTCATTCACATCACATATCATCCATTCACATATATCCCAATTTACATCACATCCATTTCGCATCACATCTCATTCACTCACATCCTAACTCACATGACATCACATCTCATTCATTCACATCCCGATTCACATCATATCACATCCATATCATTCATTTACATCACATCCATTTACATTCGTAATCGGAATTCTGAATTTAATACCAGAATTCCTTGAATTCTATAACCTTGATCCACAGATCAATTCGAAGGGTCTCAAACTTAGTCAGATTTGGCGAGAGTTTTGAGTGTATTTTTCTAAACTAGTCACACCTTCTTTCCTCGAAACTGACGAAAGAGTTTGGTCTTGGTCATAGTGTGATTCAACATTCGAGTCGGATAAGATTTTTCCTTAACTATATTTCTTGGAAAGGTTTGGTAATTCAGTCACTATTTTACTGAATTTCTTTCGTTGAATATTCACTTAACTGATTTCTAAAATAGTTACGAATTCCAAAGAGGAATAAATTAATCATTTATCTTAATATTTCGATCTCGATAGATTTCTTGAATTTTCTTTTTACAATCCGTGTGAATATAAAACGATAGAAATTTCTCTCTTAGAGTATTTAATTATTCATTTATCAAATACTCATAGAATTTAAACATAGAGTTTAAGAGAATTATAATCTTGATATAAAAATTCTTTATGCATCTATTTATGCATAAAAATCAACTTCAATGGGAATAACACTAAAAAAAATCCTTTTATGCATCTATTTATGCATAAAATCAAATTTGATAGGAATAACACTTTTTAAATAAAAAGAATTTCTTTATGCATCCATTTATGCATAAAAATTAATTTTTATAAGAATAATACTTTTATATTTTAAAAAAAATTCTTTATGCATCTTTCTATGCATAAAAAGCAAATTTAATAAGAATAACACTTTTGTAATAAAAAAATTCCTTTATGCATCTTTCTATGCATAAAAATCAATTTAATAAGAATAACACTTTTGTAATAAAAATAACTCCTTTATGCATCTTTCTATGCATGAAAATCAATTTAATAAAAATAACACTTTTGTAATAAAAATAATTCCTTTATGCATCTTTCTATGCATGAAAATCAATTTAATAAAAATAACACTTTTGTAATAAAAATAATTCCTTTATGCATCTTTCTATGCATAAAAATCAATTTAATAAAAATAATACTTTTGTAATAAATTAATTCCTTTATGCATCTTTCTATGCATAAAAATCAATTTAATAAAAATAAAACTTTTGTAATAAAAAATAATTCCTTTATGCATGTTTCTATGCATAAAAATCAAATTTAATAAGAATAAAATTTTTGTAATAAAAAAATTCCATTATGCATCTTTCTATGCATAGAAATCAAATTTCATAAGAATAACACTTTAGTAATAAACAAATTCCATTATGCATCTTTCTATGCATAGAAATCAAATTTAATAAGAATAACACTTTAGTAATAAAACATTTCCATTATGCATCTTTCTATGCATAGAAACCAAATTTAATAAGATTGACACTTTTATAATAAAAAAATTCCATTATGCATCTTTCTATATGCATAGAAATCAAATTTAATAAGAATAACACTTTTATAATAAAAAAATTTCATTATGCATCTTTCTATGCATAGAAATAAAATTTAACAAGAATAACACTTTTATAATAAAAAAATCCATTATGCATCTTTCTATGCATAGAAATCAATTTTAATAAGAATATCAGTGATATCCATGCATATTCAGAGGTAAATATGTACATGGAGTAATTAGAATATTTCTTTTAGATGCAAAAATGGTGGGAATCACTCTTTTGGAATAACATAAAAATAAACTCTCTTTTTTCATTAAATTCTGGAAAACTTTACCATAACCTCCTTTGTATGGTTGACTATTTCTCATTTTTATCATTCTTTATTTAGCTTAAATTAACCCAAAATAGATTCATACAACTCTAATATACATAATTTTCTAAATTCAAGAGAGTAAACAATAAGAAGAGTTTAATTAATCCCTTAGTTAATCTTTCTAGGATTAAGCTTACTTTTTGGATCTAGTTTTGAAAAAGGAGAGAGGAGAGATGAAATATCTCATTTTATTGATTAAAAATAGGGGATAATGATGAGAAAAAAGGCACCTACTTCATGAGGAGAGATCCCCACACTGAGGTGTTAAAAATTAATTTTTTAATTGTTTTCTTTGGTCCTTAGTCCACTCTTCATCTTATGTAAACATTTACTCATTTTTAGGAGGTTTCTCTTTTATTCTTCAATTTATCTCCTCCCTACATTTGGATTAATCTTATTGGTTCATAGGAGCCTTAATTGGACCATAATCCAAAAATTTCTAAAAATCTGGACCCTTAGTGTTATATGCACATTATGTGTGCATATAATAGGAGGCTAACCCACATTAGGCTTGTAAGCATGGGAGCATGTGTTAGGACTAACCTTAAGGGTTCAGGGTCAGGCATCCAAGGGTCACACATGGGAAATGGAAAGTCAAGAGTCACTTGAGGGCCCTCTATATAATAGGGACATGGGGCACACTCAAGGGAGGCTCGGGGGCTTGGAGGCTTAGGCTATGGTCTCTTGTGTAGAGGTCCATATCTACTCACCTACCATTTCACACTATCGCTACATGGTATTGGATTGGAGTTATACCTCTTGATGGTATTGATGGTATGGGACATCAAGGTAGAGGTATGATGTATTTCTTTATAATTCATGTGTGCATCCCTTGAGCTCGGGTGGATGCGTCTATGCCTGATTTATGCATCTTTATGCATAACAATTATCTAGAGAGATCTTAGGGTTTTAACACCTAGGCTAAGGTCCTTTATACCTATTTTTAATTAATTCCAATTGCACATTGGAAAGTTCTTTTTAAATTTTTATTTCAGGGGAAACACTTTTAAACACTAGGAGGATTTTTATATCCAAAAATATCTCAATTTTGAATTACCTCCCTCTAGACATTTTGTCTTTCCAGGCTAAAACAGGGTAAAATAGGATCTTTCTTTTATTTCAGAGAGGGGAATAATTATAAGATTAAAAAAGGAGGTTCTTACACCTGCACACCTCAAAAGCTGGAGGGAGGAATCTTACATCCTACCCCACTTAAAAAACGTGAGATATCCTCATCTCGCAAACTAGAGGACAACTCTTTCCCTTAAGATCCAACTGATTCTGGGGTTCCTTATAGTCTAGTGAACCCAATAGAATCGTGGGATAAAGACCCCTTATGTAGAATTCATCATCAAATAATAATTCATTTAGATCATATCATTCATATCCTTAACACAATAATGGTCCAGTACATCGAAATTTTCATCTCAACATTCCTCCATGGGAATTTCAATTATACAGGTTTTTAATTTGTCGTCCCTTAACTTGATCCACTGGGTCAAGTGTTAATAGTAGCAATCTATCAACACAATCCACTAATCTCATAGTGATTTGCCGAAGTCATTATTGTCATTCCAGCTACGAACATCATCACAGGGACTCATCCCATTCATCCTCATTGTGGTTTTGCTCAGCTTATCACTTTTCAACCAAAATTCAGGAATCATCATTTTTCAATCAGAATCCAAATCAACTCATCAGTTCTCAACCATAATTTTAAAATCATATCAACCACATTCGAATTCATCATCAGGATAGCATTTTTGCTTATAATTTCAAGGTCTTAGATTTACTTGTATATACTGCCAGTAGTAGAGAGCTGCAGTTATACCCTCGTCGTTGTATACGGGTAGCCACGATCCTTGAAATTTTTAAGGTAAATATCATCATGTCTAGGCCTCAAGCAAGTCAGGGATTCCATACAATTGCGGTACTTCCATTTGAAGACCCAATTATCTATTTATGAATATTCATTTTGAATATCAATTTGTATGAATTTCATCACACAATTATAACCTTTTACTACTACTTCATAAATTTTTGACACTTCTCGTTTCTTGGTTGATCCACTTTAGTCAATTTGCTTTGATACCAGTCAAAAAGATCCCTTTCCCCTCCGCGAATAAATTCAGGGGTGCTAGCAGTGGAGGTGGCACTTCTTGCGCAAGGTAGGGTCCCTCACTCGGGGCCTCGTCCACCACCACGGATATCCGGACAAGAGACTAATCACTCGGTTCTTCCAAAACCGAACCCAGAAAAAACTTCCCTCGCTCGGAAAGCACGGTAATTCCTCCAGGATAAATTTACTCTAACAAGTAGTCAAGAGCCTTAATTAACTGAACTGATCTGACTGAACCCGTAAGTCCCATGGTTAGATCAAGGAAAAGACTTGTACTTGGATCATAGAGACCAACGCTTTTTTCCTCATTAAGAGAGGCACAGCCGTTGATTCTCTTCCATAGAAAAATTTTTATCCGGGATTTACTTCATCTATTGTACTATAACAGAATTGAGTCCCATTTTAGGGATCCATCTGTCCAGCCAGTCCCATGGGTTAGCCAACCGCCCAACCACTGTAGTGATGGGATCCATTTAAGAATTTGTTTAGGTTTTTTCCCGAGTACCAGGAAAAAGAGTTCCTAGGCCCCTTAGCCGGATATTCTTGCAAACTTAAAACTAGTCACACCACTTACACACCCAATATGAAATTGCCTTTCTCACAGATTCAGTTGTCTTTAAAGTAATCATTTAATGAAACTATAGCATCACTGATCATAATCCTCCAAAATATCCGGTTGAATCCTAATTTCTAATTTTTCCTTCATCGGTGTACCTATGGCATCATTGGTAACCAAAACGCTCACCGCCTGTCCACTCAAGGGGCTTTTTGATAGTTCTTAGCTTATAGTACCCAGCAATATATTCACTTAAAAAATCAAAATAGAATCTCCATTGAAGATCAGCAAGATCAACCAACAGATCCATATAAAAGAGCTATGTACTCATCCGTTGGGATCGCAAGGTTAATCAACCAAATCCATGTACTCATCTGTTGAGGATCAGCAAGGTCAATCAACCAGATCCATGCCCAAATTCGGAAAACAACTCTTACTCCTTGTTCCAATATCTTCCACGATGCACGTGTGGGTATCTTTGGCAACCCAAAGCCCAAGCACCGTATGGTCAGCACCCTCTAGGATCCTTCGTAGGTCACCTAGCGCTTCACTCATAGGCCGCTTCCTTAGTCCCTCATCCATCGTACTGGAAGCTCAGCATTTAAATCAAACCCAGGCTGGTCAACCGACCTTGCTATGCGAGACGTCCTCCGTTGACTCTTCGTCAGCTGTTGTTGCAACTTTATTAGATAGATCTCCACGACCTCATTCACAAGACGGTCAAAATGCTTCCCCAACATTCTTGACATAAAACAGTCATTTAAAAACAAGTCATAAATACAGTTTCTATAAGTACTCTCATCTTTCCACATTGTTCCACATCAATCCACAAAACTTAATCCACATCCATTTCATATGTATTCCCATTCTCATCCAATCACATCTTCCCATTCTCATCCATTTCATATGTATTCCCATTCTCATCCAATCACATCTTCCCATTCTCATCCAATCACATCATTTTCCATCTCATCACATCTTCCCTCATTTATCCTCATCAGATCTCATCCATTCGCATCTACCCATGTCCACATCTCATCACATCATTTTCATTCACATCACATATCATCCATTCACATCTATCCCAATTTACATCACATCCATTTCGCATCACATCACATCTCACTCACATCCCGACTCATATGACATCACATCTCATTCATTCACATCCCGATTCACATCACATCACATCTATTCACGTCCATATCATTCATTTCCATCACATTCATCCTCATCACCATCCCATCACATACATTCTATCCACATTATATCATATCACTTCTATATCATATCTCATTCATACACATCTCATCTCATTCATCCACATCCATCCAATCATTCACATGTACGACTAGCCACATCTATCCATACATTCATATCTATAACTTCACATCCACATATATTCATGTCACATCACATCTCTTTACATCACATCACATTCTTTCACATACACATCCACATCCATTCTTTCACATACATCCACATCCATTCTTCACATACACATTCACATCCATTCTTGACATACACATTCACATATATTCTTCACATACACATTCACATCCATTCTTTCACATACATCCACATCCATTCTTCACATACACATTCACATCGATTTGAATATAAGGAGTATTTCTTGAATCAGTATCCCCAAAACTTCTTGATCAGAATTCTAAATTTTATACCAGAATTCCTCGAATTCTATAACCTTGATCCACAGATCAATTCAAAGGATCTCACACTTAGTTTCATATTTGGCTAGAGTTTTGAGTGTATTTTTCTAAACTGGTCACATCTTCTTTCCTCAAAACTGACGAAAGAGTTTGGTCTTGGTCATAGTCTGATTCAAGGTTCGAGTCGGATAAGATTTTTCCTGAACTATCTTTTTCGAAAAGGTTTGGTAATTCAGTTACTAGTTTACTGAATTTCTTTCTTTGAATATTCACTTAACTGCTTTCTAAAATAGTTACGAATTCCAAAGAGGAATAAATTAATCATTTATCTGAATATTTCGATCTCAATAGATTTCTTGAATTTTCTTTTTACAATTCGTGTGAATATAAAACGATAGAAATTTCTCTCTTAGAGTATTTAATTATTCATTCATCAAATACTCATAGAATTTAAACATAGAATTTAAGAGAATTCTAATCTTGATATAAAAATTCTTTATGCATCTATTTATGCATGAAAATCAACTTCAATGGGAATAACACTAAAAAAATCCTTTTATGCATAAAATCAAATTTGATAGGAATAATATTTTTTAAATAAAAAGAATTTCTTTATGCATCTATTTATGCATAGAAAGTAATTTTTATAAGAATAAGGCTTTTATAATTAAAAAATTCCTTTATGCATCTTTCTATGCATAAAAATCAAATTTAATAAGAATAACACTTTTGTAATAAAAAACATTCCTTTTTTATGCATCTTTCTATGCATAAAAATCAATTTCATAGGAATAACACTTTTGTAATAAAAATAAGTCCTTTATGCATCTTTCTATGCATAAAAATCAATTTAATAAAAATAACACTTTTGTAATAAAAAACATTCCTTTATGCATCTTTCTATGCATAAAAATCAATTTAACAAAAATAACACTTTTGTAATAAAAAAATTCCTTTATGCATCTTTCTATGCATAGAAATCAATTTTATAAAAAAACACTTTTGTAATAAAAATAATTACTTCATGCATCTTTCTATGCATAGAAAAAAAATTTAATAAAAATAACACTTTTATAATAAAAATAATTCCTTTATGCATCTTTCTATACATAGAAATCAAATTTAATAACAATAACACTTTTATAATAAAAAAATTCCATTATGCATCTTTCTATGTATAGAAATCAAATTTAATAAGAATAATACTTTTATAATAAAAATATGCCATTATGCATCTTCCTATGTATAGAAATCAAATTTAATAAGAATAACACTTTTATAATAAAAATATTCCATTATGCATCTTTCTATGTATAGAAATCAAATTTAATAAGAATAACACTTTTATAATAAAAAAATCCATTATGCATCTTTCTATGCATAGAAATCAAATGTAATAAGAATAACACTTTTTGTAATAAAAAATTTCCATTATGCATCTTTCTATGCATAGAAATCAAATTTAATAAGAATAACACTTTTATAATAAAAAAATTTCATTATGCATCTTTCTATGCATAGAAATCAATTTTAATAAGAATATCAGTGATATCCATGCATATTCATAGGTGAATATATACATGGAATAATTAGAATATTTTGCTTAGATGCAAAAATGGTGGGAATTACTCTTTTGGAATAACATAAAAAGAAACTTTCTTTTTCACAAAATTCTGGAAAACTTTGCCATAGCCTCCTTTGTATGGCTGACCATTTCTCATTTTTAACATTCTTTATTTAGCTTAAATTAACCCAAATTAGATTCATATAACTCTAATCTACATAATTTTCTAAATTCAAGAGAGTAAACAATAAGAAGAGTTTAATTAATCTCTTAGTTAATCTTTCTAGGATTAAGAAAGGCTAGAATGTAAAGAAGAGAAGGGGTGGCCTTTTCCTCAAAGGCATAGCATTTGAATTTAATTCAATCAACTAAAAAACATGAAAATCAAGAAATCCACATATTTAAAATTAAACAAGTAAGAAAATTAACTTACATAGAGCTTGTAAGCTCTCCTTTGGCTTGAGGAATTGAGGGTTCTACTCTTGTTTGAAGCAAGAGTGGCCACCAATTCACTTTGGAGAGGATTAGGCCAAAAACAATTGAATTATTAAAAAATTCAATGTAGATGGCTCAGGGGACAAGACAAGAGTAACAGTGCATAAACACCATTAAGCTTTTACAAAGGGGGAGGCTTCTATTTATAGGAAAAAGTGAGCCTCTAACCAAGCAAATTGATTCTAGAATTTTTCAGATCAGTTTTTGCTCAATTTTTAACCATTTTTGGGTCAATTCACCTTACTTTTTGGATCTAGTTTTGAAAAAGGAGAGAGGAGAGATGAAATATCTCATTTTATTGATTAAAAATTGGGGGTAATGATGATGAGAAAAAAGGCGCCTACTTCATGAGGGGAGATCCCCACACTGAGGTGTCAAAATTCTGTTTTTTAATTGTTTTCTTTGGTCCTTAGTCCACTCTTCATCTTATGTGAACATTTACTCCTTTTTGGGGTGTTTTTCTTTTATTCTTCAATTTATCTCCTCCCTACATTTGGATTAATCTTATTGGTCCATAGGAACCTTAATTGGACCATAATCTAAATTTTTTAAAAAATCTGGACCCTTAGGCTAAGGTCCTTTATACCTATTTTCAATTAATTCCAATTGCACATTGGAAAGTTCTTTTTGAATTTTTGTTTCAGGGGAAACCATTTTAGACACTAGGAGGATTTTTATATAAAAAATATCTCAATTTTGAATTACCTCCCTCTGGACATTTTCTCTCTCCAGGCCAAAACAGGGTAAAACAGGATCTTTCTTTTATTTCAGAGAGGGGAATACTTATAAGATCAGAAGGGGAGGTTCTTACACCTGCACACCTCAAAAGTTAGAGGGAGGAATCTTACACTAATGTAGTCAAGAGTCTTAACTAATTGAATTGGTCTGACCAAACCCGTAAGTTCCCATAGTCAGATCAAGGAAAAGACTTGCACTTGGATCATAGAGACCAACGCGTTTTTCCTCATTGAGAGGCATAGCCGTTGATTCTTTTCCATAGAATAATTTTTATCCGGGATTTACTTCATCTATCGTACCATAACAGAATTGAGTCTCATATTAGGTATCCATTAGTCCAGCCTCTAACCCCATCCAGTCACGTGGATTAGCACCCAACGACTGTAGTGATGGGATCCATTTAAGAATTTGGTGAGGTTTTATCTCGGGTACCAGGGAAAAGAGTTCCGAGGTTCCCTAGCCGGATATTCATGCAAACATAAAACTAGTCACACCACTTACACACCCACCAATATGAAATTGCCTTTCTCACAGATTTAGCTGTCTTTAAAATAATCTTTTAATGAAACTATAGTATCACTGATCATAATCTTCCAAAATTAATCCGATTGAATCCTAATTTCTAATTTTTCCTTTATCGATGTACTTATGGCATCATTGGCAACCAGAACGCTCACCACTACTGAGGGGCCTTTTCAATAGTTCCCAGCTCATAGTACCCAGTAATATATTCACTTATAAAAATTAAAATGGAATCTCCGTTGAAGATCAGCATTGAAGATCAGCAAGATCAACCAATAGATCCATATAAAAGAGCCATGGACTCATCCGTTGGAGGACCAGCAAGGTCAATCAACCAGATCCATGCCCGAATTCAGAAAACAACTCTTACTCCTTGATCCAATATCTTCCACGACGTACGTGTGGGCATCTTCGGTGACTAAGAGCCCGAGCACCGTATGGTCAGCACCGTATGGTCAGCACCGTCTAGGATCCTTCGCAGGTCACCTAGCGCTTCACTCATAGGTTGCTTCCTTAGTCCCTCATCCACCGTACCAAAAGCTCACCATTTAATTCGAACCGAGGCTGGTCTCAAGACCTCGGCCAAGCGACCTTGCTACATGAGAGGTCCTCCGTTGACTTTCCATTAGCTGTTGCAACTTTATCAGTTAGGTCTCCATGACCTCATTCACAAGACGGTCAAAATGTTCCCCCAACATTTTTAATGATAAAACAGTCATTTAAAAACAGGTCATAAATACAGTTTCTATAACGAACTCTCGTCTTTCCACATTGTTCCACATCAATCCTCATTTATTTCATATGTATTCCCATTCTCATCACATCATTTTCCATCTCATCACATCTTTCCTCATTTATCCGCATCAGATCTCATCCACTCGCATCTACCCATATCCGCATCTCATCACATCATATTCATTCACATCACATATCACATCTATCCCAATTTACATCACATCTCGTTCACTCATCCCGATTCACATGACATCACATCTCATTCATTCACATCCCGATTCACATCACATCACATCTATTCACGTCCATCACATTCATTTACATCACATCCATTTACATCCATCACATCACATTCATTCATATCCATCACATTCATTCATTCATATCCACCACATTCATTCTCATAACCATCCCATCACATACATTCTATCCACATTATATCACATCACTTCTATCCACATCATATCTCATTCATACACATCTCATCTCATTCATCCACATCCATCCAATCGTTATGTACGACTACTCACATCTATCCATACCTTCATATCTATCACTTCACATCCACATATATTCATGTCACATCACATCTCTTTACATCACATCACATTCTTTCACATACACATCCACATCCATTCTTTCACATACATCCACATCCATTCTTTCACATACTCATTCACATCCCATATCATTCATTTACATCCCGATTCCCATGACATCACATCTCATATATTCAGATCCCATTTCACATCACATTACATCTCATCCATTCATTCACTCACATCTATCCTAGATTCACATGTCATCACATCCCGATTCACATCACATTACATCTCATCTATTCATTCACATCTATCTGATTCACATCGCATCTCATCACATCTATTCACATCACATATCATCACATCTCATCACATCTATTCACATCACATCTATTCACATCACATCTCATTTCTATGCAAGTTTTCAGTTTGATTTTTAGTTTGATTTTCTTTTGAATACAAGGAGTATTTCTTGAATCAGTATTCCCAAAACTTCTTGATCGAAATTATGAATTTTATACTAGAGTTCCTCTAATTCTAACCTTGATCCACATATCAATTCGAAGGGTCTCAAACTTAGTTTCAAATTTGGCAGGAGTTTTGAGTGCATTTTTCTAAACTAGTCACACCTTCTTTCCTCGAAACTGACGAAAGAGTTTGGTCTTGGTCATAGTGTGATTCAAGATTCGAGTCGGATAAGATTTTTCCTGATCTATCTTTCTCAAAAAGGTTTGATAATTCAGTTACTATTTTACTAAATTTCTTTCTTTGAATATTCACTGAACTGATTTCTAAATTAGTTACAAATTCCAATGAGGAATAGATTAATCATTTATCTGAATATTTCGATCTCGATAGATTTCCTAAATTCTCTTTTTACAATCCGTGTGAATATAAACGATAGAATTTTCTCTCTTAGAGTATTTAATTATTTATTTATCAAATACTCATAGAATTTAAGAGTATTCTAATTTTGATATGAAAATTCTTTATGAAACTATTTATGCATAAAAATCAACTTCAATGGGAATAACACTCCTTTTATGCATCTATTTATGCATAAAATCAATTTTAATAGGAATAACACTTTTAAAATAAAAAGAATTTCTTTATGCATCTATTTATGCATAAAAATAATTTTTTATAAGAATAACGCTTTTATAATTAAATAATTTCCTTTATGCATCTTTCTATGCATAAAAATCAAATTTAATAAGAATAACACTTTTGTAATAAAAAAATTCCTTTATGCATCTTTCTATGCATAAAAATCAAATTTAATGAGAATAACACTTTTGTAATAAAAAAATTCCTTTATGCATCTTTCTATGCATAAAAATCAAATTTAATGAGAATAACACTTTTGTAATAAAAAAAATCCTTTATGCATCTTTCTATGCATAAAAATCAAAATTATTGAGACAATAACACTTTTGTAGTAAAAAAAAATCCTTTATGTATCTTTCTATGCATAAAAATCAAATTTAATGAGAATAACACTTTTGTAATAAAAAAAATTCTTTTATGCATCTTTGTATGCATAAAAATCAAATTTAATGTGAATAACACTTTTGTAATTAAAAAAATTCCTTTATGCATCTTTCTATGCATAGAAATCAAATTTAATGAGAATAACACTTTTGTAATAAAAAAAATTCCATTATGCATCTTTCTATGCATAAAAATCAAATTTAATGAGAATAACACTTTTGTAATAAAAAAATTTCCATTATGCATCTTTTTATGTATAGAAATCAAATTTAATAATTAATATCAGTGATATCCATGCATATTCATAGGTGAATATGTACATGGAGTAATTAGAATATTTCTTTTAGATGCAAAAATGGTGGGAATTACCCTTTTGGAATAACATAAAAACAAACTTTCTTTTCCACAAAATTTTGGAATAACCAATCTTACAACATATATAACGCAGGTCATGAGGATTTGATGTACATAGAGCTAGTAAAACTAGGAAGACTAGTTTTGGGCCCTCACTTGTAATTGGGTGGCCAGACTTTGTAAATATGAGCTCATGTATATAAGACATTTTAAGAAATATGAAAAGGGACAATCCCATTTGTCTCAATTGAGTTTTCCCTTCTCTCTCTCTCTATTGCATTTGAGTTTATGGTTGCTTGCTTGCTTGTGTTGTTACTTTCTTGCTTTGATTGTTGGTGTATGTGAGTAGGAATGGTAATGCTCTCCTTTCTCTCCTTCTCTACCATCTTCTTGTTGTCTACCATGTCTTATTTGCATACGTATGGCATGAGATAGAGGTTGAGCTCTCCATAGCTCCTTCCCTCTTGCTCTCTACCTAGCTTTGGATCTCTCTTTCGGTGACACAAGGAGAGTGTGGAGTGATGAGCCCTGAGCGGCTTCACACATCGAAGAGTTAAACCTCATAGGGTTGGCTAAGTGCCATTCACCGGATTCGACCCTTGCATGCACCTTTCTCTTCTTCTTTCTCTTGTTTGTGTAAGGTAGTATGTTATCCATCAACGTTTTTGGTGCCACTATCAAGGAAGGCATTTAGCTTAGGGTCCTTCACTTAATTCATTAGCTCTAGAGTTTTTAATTTAGCCCAATTGGAGTGCAAATCCACTAGTAGGTTGATTAACCTTGTTTTGTTTTGTGTCTTGATGATGATTACCCAAAGTTTGGATTGTTAATCGAGCATCGAAGCACTTGAGTCTTTACCAAGAGCGAGGAGAAGCAAGTAGGTGCCCTTATCTTACCCATCCAAACAAATTTTAATTTTTTGTGTTTTTCTTCATGTTTGCATTGTAGCTTAATCATCCAATTAATTTCAGTTCATTAGCCTAAATCGTGCATCATAGGCATCAATAAGTGGCTAGAGACTAGCTCTAGTTCCTTTTGTTATAACAAAAACACAAAAAAATCTTAAGAAGATACCTGAATCAGCAAGAGTAGGAAGAAAATCCCGGGCAAATTGCATTCTGACAGGCAGCTTTGAGAAGCGCACGTCCGTTTGCTCATCACGCCATGGCCAGGCAAGTTTTTCACGTCCGTTCTATTGAGATATCAAGCTCATCTCTAGTGAGGCGGTGGACACTGATGACCCACCCGCCTGGGGGGTAGGCCAGCCCCACACTTACACCACTGGTGGCATGGTTGGTGAGATCATGGGTGATATGCGGCCAGTGAGATGACAGTGTGACAGCCATTCTAGAGACTGGCATAGTTATAGCGCCAGCTCATTTAGTTGGGTTCACACTATAAAGAACCCTAATATATATTTGGTTGAGTACCTTCTTATATGGGGTGTACTATTATCTTTGTATATGGTGTGTTGTGAGTGTTGTGTGAAGAAGAAGATTTTCAGCCTCTCACACCTGTGTGTGTTCTTTTTTAGGGTTTTCTGAGTGTCTGTGTGCTTGCAAGAGCTCAAGATCTCTTCTCCCCCCTACATCTTTTCATGGCATCTGAGCCTGGTTTCATGCTAAGGGCTGAGCTGCAAGCAAGAGAAGCACATGAAGCAGTACGAGGGGATAAGAGCTTCAACTACTCTTCCCTATTTGTGTTGGCAATGACTACACCCTTGTCGGGAGGTCTACGGGAGGCACTGGCAAATGATCTCTGATTGAGGAGCTTTCTTCGCGGGAGTAAAGCTATAGGGCAACTATATCATCCTATTGGATAGAATTTTTTGGGCCGAAAATACGTTTCGGGCGCGTTAGGACCTCCGTTTTTTGGAAAGCAGGCAATTTCAAGCACTGCGGGTAAGTCATCGATTCTCTCTGCTCTGCAGAACTCTGTTTTAAGAACTGCAGGAAGACAGATTGGTTGTGCAGACATTGTGTGTTCTGCAACCAAGGAGGTCAACAATTGCCATTGGGTGTATGTATGCACATTGAGGTCACTGGGTTGGTTGTGACATTTAAGTGTAATACAATATCGCTGCAGAAAATACAGCAGTTTGTACAGGACAAACCAGAGTGCTGTTTTTGGTAAATTTGTGTCTGGTAAGATGTCAAATGATGGCATAAACCAGATTATTGCTGAGAAGCTTGATAAGAACAACTTCCATGCTTGGAGGTTCAGGTTGACAAATTTCCTCATAGGAAAGGGTTACTGCCTGCTGGGACTACATAGAAGGTGAGCATGAAGAGGCACCGAAGATACCGGAGATCAATCCGACTGCTGCAGATGTGAAAGAGTTCAAGGATTGGAACCAAGGAGCCAGAAAAGTTATGTATTGGCTCTCTATCAGTATACAGGACACCATGATTGGGCACATACAGGATGCCAAGTCTCCCAAAGAGGCGTGGGATACCTTGGTAAAACTCTATGAAACGAATACCAAGGCACAAAAGATACAGTTGAAGAATGAACTTCATACTATGGAGAAAAAGAGTATGTCTATGAATGACTATGCATTGAAGATAAAGGGTATTGAAGATAAAGACTATGACTATGCATTGAAGATAAAGGGTATTGTGGAATCCCTTGCATCATCTATTGGCATTTCAGTAGATGATGATGATAAGGTGGAAGTATGTCTACGTGGTCTTAGACCACAATACAAGGCGTTCAAGACGTCTATTCAGACTCGAGAAAACATTTCCAATTTCACAGATTTGGTGTCTATGTTGATTATAGAAGAGAAGAGCTTGGGTGTTTAAAGTCTTCAACATAACAACCATCAGGGTTAAACCGAACTTGCAAACCCTGCTCAATCATTTGGCCAACTGAAACCAGATTCTTTGTTATGTTTGGAACATGAAGTACATCTACAAGGTACTTCATTTTGCCATCCTGTATAGACAATGGCATATCTTTAACATGGGCAATTGGATGAGCAGTGTCATCCCCCCCTGTTTCCACAAAACCTAGTCTTTCAAGGTTTTTCATCTCCTTGAACCACTCCCCATGACTTGTCATGTGGTTCAAAGCACCTGAATCAACGTACCATACATCATCTTTATGTGTTGCTTCAACATTTTCAGACATGGCATTCACGACATGCTGCATAACAAACAACCTTTCATTATCCTCATTGTTTCTACTCAAGGATGCATAGTTGTTTTGCTGCAATTTTCCATTTTGCATGTCAGCTTGCTTCTTATAACAATCTGCCTGCACACATGTCCAGGCTTACCACAATAAAAGCATCCACGTGTATCGTTATACTGCCTTTCCCAATTTCCACGACCTCTTTGACTCCCCCTACCTCTGAATTGGCCTCTTCCACCTGCGTGTTGTTGTTGTTGTGAATTCTGGGACTGTTGTTGTTGCTGCTGCTGCTGGCCATAATTTTGATTACCTGTTCGGCCACCTCCTTGGGCCACGGCATCCACGGCCTCCTCTACCTCATCCTCTTCCTGAACTTGTGTAGAAGGTGACCACCAGGAGAGTCCTCATCTAGTGGTTCAGTTGATAGACCATGGAGTGGTAGGCTACGTCATAATACGAGTCCTCCAAATGTGATTAGTACATCACATAAAGGCAAAGAGAAAGTGGTTCAGTTGATAGACCATGGAGTGGTAGGCTGCGTCATAATACAAGTCCTCCAAATGTGATTAGTACATCACATAAAGGCAAAGAGAAAGTGGTTGAGCCCCTTAGTATGCCTGACATTTTTGCAGGGCATTCTCATGTTGATGGAGAGTCTAGTGGCTCAGAGATGAGCCTTGATGAGGATGTTGGGATACCAGGCCTATGAGAACACCTGGTGTAAAGAAGGCTATGGAAGCCATGAATGCAAAGCTGCGAAGATCAGGGAGAGTGAAGAATCATGTGCACAGGTTTACCTACGATAGTTATGTGGCACATCACTATGCATACATGGTAAAAGGTATGCAGGTTGTTGTAGAGCCCACAAACATTGATGAGGCTATGTGTTGGGAGAAAGCTATGGATGAGGAGATGGATGCACTATATGGAAATGAGACTTGGATTTAGTGCAATTTCCTGAAGGCAACAAAGTCATTGGATGCAAGTGGGTGTACAAAGTAAAACATAACAGTGATGGAAGCATAAGCAGGTACAAGGCTAGATTGGTAGCCAAAGGATATGCACAGGCATATGGCATTGATTATGAGAAAACTTTCAGCCCAGGCTAAGATGGCAACAGTGAGAGTTGTGATAGCAGTGGCTATGTCAAAGCAATGGTCTTTACATTCTTGCATGGGGATTTGCAGGAAGAGGTGTATATGTTGCAGCCACCTAGTTATGAGGATGCGAGTCACCCCGAGCATGTTTTGCAGGTTGAAGAAAGCCTTTATGGCTTAAAACAAGCACCAAGAGCATGGTTTAACAAGATTTCTGAATATCTTGTCACTATTGGCTTAGCCAATGCAGATTTCTCGCTGTATGTAAGACACAGTGATAGAGGGGTTGTGCTTGTTGTCATCTATGTAGATGACCTGATCACTACGGGGGATCATGATGTAGAGATCTTTGATGTAAAGATCTTGCTTAGACCGAATTTTGAGATGAACGATCTAGGGGAGCTCAGATATTTCTTGGGCATTGAGGTGATTAGGTCACCACATGGTATTAGATTACTGCAGAGACAGTATGGCTTGGACATGTTATCCAAGTATGGTATGACAGGCTGTAAGCCTATCTCAGTGCCATTGGATCAGAATGGCAAGTTAAGTGTAGATTATTCAGGAGAGATTTTGGAGGATCCTACTATGTATAGGTGCATAGTAGGAAGCTTGATCCTACATGACTATGAGCTATGCTATTGGGTTGGTGAGTCAGTTTATGCAGGTTCCTCGAAAGCTGCATTTGGATGCATTGAGATGCATACTGAGGTATGTGAGGTCTACTTTGCATTGTGGACTATTTTATGAAACTGGGATAGAGATATGTGTACATGGGTACAGAGATGCTGATTGGGTTGGTAGTATCTCAGATAGAAGATCTACTAGTGGCTTCATGTTTTCTTTAGGAAGTGCTGCTGTGACTTGGAGTAGCAAGAAGCAGCCTACGGTTGCTCTATCTAGTACTACTACAAGTGCTGCTATGGAAGCATGTGAGGTAGCTTGGTTGAGAAAGCTACTTGTGCAGATTTGGGTCTATCAGTGGTGGATAGACAAGTTGTCATTTTCTGTGACAACATTAGCAGTATACAGTTGGCCAGGAACCCAGTTTTTCATGCTCGCACGAAGCATATAGAGGTCCACTACCATTTTGTCAGAGAGAAGGTTTTGGCAGGAGATATTGATCTTGTTTATGTCAGCACACAGGATCAGGTCCCTGACATCTTCACCAAAGCATTGGGTACATAGAAGCTCTGCAGATTCAGGGCTTCACTTGGTGTACATGAGATGGAGTTGAGCTCGAGGGGGAGTATTGAGATATTGAGCTCATCTAGTGAGGCAGTGGACACTGATGAACCGCCTGGGGGATAGGCCCCACACTTACACCACTTTCATGGTTGGTGAGATCATGGGTGATATGCGGCCAGTGAGATGACAGGCTGTGTGACAGCCATTCTAGAAACTGGCATAGTTATAGCACCAGCTCATTTAGTTGGGTTCACACTATAGAGAACCCTAGTATGTATTTGGTTGAGTACCTTTTCATATGGTGTGTACTCTTATCTTTGTATATGGTGTGTTGAGTGTTGTGTGAAGAAGAAGAAGATTTTCAGCCTCTCACCTGTGTGTGTTCTTTTTTTAAGGTTTTGTGAGTGTGTGTGTACTTGCAAGAGCTCAAGCTGTCTTCTCCCCTGTATCTTTTCATGTTCCATTGGTCAACATGCCATATATGGTAAGATCTACTACCTAAATTTGGTAGAGGAACTAAAAAATATATTAAATGCATTTACTTGGGAATAAAGTGCATTCAATCTAGAAAGGTATTGTACTGACAAAGAGAATCTCTAGGGTGGCTCTCAAACCTCAGTCACCATTAAGCTCCAATCAATTCTGAAAATTCCTAGCCTGACAGTGACGCGCTGTATGTTCCCAAGTGCATGTCCATTCCTAAACTTGCCACGTCTGTTCCTTCTCCCTTGAGAAGTGAAAGCCCATACCTTCGTTGCCACACCTGCATCTTAATTTTGATCCCTGATCTTGCAAGAGAACACCTGTTCCCTCTTGTCATCTGAAGAAAATGCCCGCCCATACCTTCATTGCCACACCTGCATCTTAATTTTGATCCCTGATCTTGCAAGAGAACACCCGTTCCCTCTTGTCATCTGAAGAAAACGCCCGTTCCTTATCCCTTGAGAAGCGAACGTCCATTGATTAAATTTTGAACGTCCATTCCCTAGTTTTCGAAGCGAACTCTCGTGCCTTCTTTTGCCATTCCCATTCCATTCAGCACTCAACTTTGAATGCCCGTTCCCTTCTGATTTGAAGTGAACGTCCGTTCCACCTTCCATACCCAAAGCCCACGTCCATGCCAAGTTTGAGGTGGATGTCCATTCCTGTTGAGATATCGAGCTCAGCTAGTGAGGCGGTGGACACTGATGACCCGCCTGGGGGATAGGTCCCACACTTACACCACTGGCATGGTTGGTGAGATCTTGAGTGATATGCGGCCAGTGGGATGACAGGCTGTGTGACAGCCATTCTAAAGACTGGCATAGTTATAGCGCCAGCTCATTTAGTTGGGTTCACACTATAGAGAACCCTTGTATGTATTGGTTGAGTACCTTTCATATTATGTGTACTCTTATCTTGTATATGGTGTGTTGAGTGTTGAGTGAAGAAGGAGAAGTTCTCACCTTGTGTGTTCTCTATTAGGGTTTTGTGAGTGTGTGTGTGCTGCAAGAGCTCAAGCTCTCTTCCCCCCTGCATCTTTTCATGGTATCACAGCCTGGTTCATGCTAAGGGCTGAGCTGCAAGCAAGAGAACCACATGGGGTCTTCTTGGGCCTTTTAATTTGCCCAAGCCTAATCAAGGTGATTAAGGAATAGCCAAATGGGGGGTTGCCATGTGGACTGAAATGTTGGGTTTGTAAGAGAGGTGTAAGAGTGGTCAAAGGGTGCACTTTTTCTCCCAAAAAGGGGGGAGGCAATTTTACAATTTTCGGACCTCCATAACTTCTACATACAAGCTCCGATTTGAGCAGACTTGCTTGCCGAGTTTATAGACTCTTTAGTCGATTTATCCCTAAGGAGAAAATAATAGCTCCCTTCGCAATTAGAGAAATTATGTAACATGGCATGACTATGGCCGAGTACCGTCGTCTTATGCGTCTCTCGAGGAGATTTTGAATTTTGGAGCCGAGCCACTCTATGTACTTATTGCAACTTGTATATAAATATACAAATGTTTTTTTTTAAGTGATTGTTTACGGACGATCGGATAAAGAAAAATCTGTTTATCAGACTTATGTCATAGATCTCCAGTAAGATCAACTGAGGAGCCAATTATGTCAAAAGTTTATCAAGACGCACAAAAAGGTTGTAATTGTGTGATAGTAATTCATACAAATTGTTAATTCAAATTGAAATTTGTAAATTAGTAATTGGGTCTTCAATTGGAAGCACCACAATTGTATGGAACCCTGACTTGCTTGAGGCCTAGACATGATGGTATTTACCTTATAGTTTCGAGTATCATGACTATCCGTATATACCGAGGGTATAACTGCAGCTCTTTACCGGCAGTATATACGAGTAAATCCAAGACTTGAAATTATAAGCATAAAGGCTATCCAGATGATGATTTCGAATGTGGTTGATATGATTTTTTAATTCTGTTTGAGAACTGATGAGTTGATTTGGATTCTGATTGAAAAATGATGATCCCTGAAAATGGATTGAAATGTAATAAACTGAGCGAAACCACAATGTGGATGATTGGGACGAGTCCCTGTGTGATGATATTCATAACTAGAATGATGATAATGAATTCAGCAAATCACTATGAGATTAGTGGATTGTGCTGTCAAATTGCTACTGTTAATACTTGACACGGTAGATCAAGTTAAGGGATGATAAATTGAGAACTTACTTAACTGAAATTCCCGTGGAGGAATGTTCAGAAGGAAATTTTTCGTCTAATGGACCATTATCGTATGAATGATATGATCTAAATGAATTATTATTTAATGATGAGTTCTATATAAGGAATATTTATCCCAGTATTCTGTTGGGTTGACCAGAATATAAGGAACCCAGAATAAATTGGATCTTAAGAAAAAGAGTTGTCCTCTACTTTGCAAGATGAGGACACCTCGCACCTTTTTAAGTGGGGTAGAAGTTTGTAAGATTCCCTCCCCCAACCTTCGAGGTATACAGGAGTAAGAATCTCCTTTTCTGATCTTATAATTATTCCCTCTCTAAATAAAAGAAAGATTCTGTTTAAAAAGGGAAGACACTTTACCCAGAATACCTTCTCAGGAGCCCACCTGTTTTAAAGATTCAGAACGATGAGTTCAGAAGTGAGAACCAGTGTTTTGGATACCAAGGTTTTGACCATCAGTTAAAAGACTACCCGACTCCTACCATGAAAAGGGCACAGGGAAGTCTAGAACCCAAATTCAGAGACCAATTCCTTCATATACCAATCTAATCAGGATCCGTCTCGGACAAGATTGCTTAACTCCATTAACTAGATCCGACCCATTGATTAGGGTCGAGATGACCAGTCAAATGCTTGGCGACTTAGAGCAACAGATGTAGGCAATTCATAAAGATATAAACGCTGCCCAGGATCGACAGAGACAGTATACAGATAAGAAGAGGACAGTTAGAGAATTAAAAAAAAATAGATATGGTCTTCATTGAATACTGACCAAAAGAAAATCTTTATCTCTAGGGGAGTATAAGTAGTTATCCCCCAGATATTGTGGACCAAAGAAAGTAAGTGACTTAGCCTACGAACTTCTTTTATCTCCTCATCTCAAAGTTCTTAATACCTTCTATAGAAAAATGTGCCAAACCCAAATCATGGAAAGACGGTAATACTTCAGTGGCAAGATACCGTTGGCTTCTAAGTTACGCTAACTCCTTCCTTTATATAAGTCGTAACTTTTACGTGTCACTCACAGTAATCTTACTTCCATCGATCTCCCTTCTTCTTAATCTCCTTCATGGCTTGGCAACAGGAATTAGTTTTATCCATGATGATTTCTCACCTTCAAGACGCAAGCGAGTCTGTGAAGAAGGATTTTATAGAACAGTATGAGCGCTCACTTTTTCCTCACTTGGGAACGTCTGTAGCTCAGACCAAATGGCGGACCTATCAAGACATAACTAGGGTAACACCTTAGGGTCAGCGCAGCACTTTCGTAACAATGTCCGCTTGGCCATGGTTATTGAAGCCTTGGGTTTGGGTCCCCGATACTACTGTGTCATGAGATCAAGACATCTTGGGTTTTCTGAGCGGGTCTTCTTACTGGCGTGTTTTCTTCCTCATCAGAAGATATGCCTTTACCCCGCTTTTGGCTTACCTCTCAGAGGTCCTTTTGTTAGATCACCTCATACCATTGAGATAGGTGCGGCAATAACCAACAGAATTATTCCCATAGATGAGTTACCTTATACGTGCGCAGCTTGTGAGTGCTGCTTTTGTGATCATATGATGGACGGGCTTATGGAAGTGTAAAGAGTTCTTCTATCTTTACTGTATATGTTCCAAGAATGAATAAAGTTTAAATCTTGTTCTTGTCTTGACCCTTACTCTCTTTGAGACTTTTCTTGGTGGTTAATCTTAATTAAAAATTTTCTCTCAGTCTCATACTTGTGCATCTTGCGAAATTACCCCCAGTTTGCGAGATGAGGGCATCTCACGTTTTTCAAGTGGGGGAGAATGTAAGATTCCTCCCCAGCCTCTCAAAATGTCTAGCATCTTCCCCTGTAATCAATCCCTCTTCAGAAATATAAAAGACTTGTTTCTAACTGTTTTAACCTAGAGAGAGAAAATATTCTAGAGCGAGAATATTCAGATTTTTAATATTTTTGGATAGAAAATTATCTCATCTTATTAAAATAAGTTCCCCTGAAACAGAAATTCATAAAGAACTTTCCAATGTGCAATTGGAATTAATTGGAAATGGGTATAAAGGACCTTAGCCTAAGGGTCTAGATTTTCAGAAATTTTTGGATTATGGTCCAATTAAGGTTCCTATGGGCCAATAGCATCAATCCATGTGTAGGGAGGAGATAAATCCAATTTGTAAAAGAAGATACCCAAAAATGAGTAAATGCTTACATAAGATGAAGAGTTGAAAATGTACAAGGTTTATTAGTAAAAAAGGTTGAGCAATATTAAAAATATGAGATATTCTGGATATAATGATTCCATTTTGACACATATGTAAGGAAGGGGAGTTCTTTAAAGGAGGTGCATATTTCACATAAGATGAAGAGTTGAAAATGTACAAGGTTTATTAGTAAAAAACTATGAACAATATTAAAAATATGAGATATTTTGGGTATAATGATTCCATTTTGACACATATGTAAGGAAGGGGAGTTATTTAAAGGAGGTGCATATTTCACATAAGATGAAGAGTTGAAAATGTACAAGGTTTATTAGTAAAAAAACTATGAGCAATATTAAAAATATGAGATATTTTGAGTATAATGATTTCATTTCCGTTGAAAGATATAGAATGACACCACGCGTCATTTTCAGCTTTATCAAAATCATGGCCAATGAGTTCTTTAAAGGAGGTGCATATTTCACATGCTTGAATGAGTTTTAAACTCATAAAAATTGAGATATTTCATCTCTCCTCTCTCCTAATTCAAGTCTAGTTACAAAAAGTTAGCTCAACTGACCTAAAAATGGTCAAAAATTGACCAAACTGAGTTGGAAAATTCTAGAATCAGTTTGTTTGGTTAGGAACTCACTTTTTCCTATAAATAGAGGCCTTCCCCTTTGTTGAAACCCAACAATGTTTAATGCATTGTTACTCTACTTCACCTAAGCCAAGAACTGTGAATTCATTAATAACTCACTAGTTTTTGACACTTCCTTCTTTCTTCAATCCCCATTGGTGGCTCCATCAACATACTAAACCAATTGATTGGTTGGGGGCCTCTACCGTGAACAAAGAATCAAGCAATTTGTAAGGTAATTAGTGAATATTGATCTTTTCTATAATTTCTCAATGTTTCTCTCTTCTCAACCCCTCTCAAGCTTGAGAAGCTTAATTGGTATGGTTTTTAAATGCTATTGAAGTTAATTAGAATAGTAGTGAAGAGTTACATAATTTGATGAATGCTATTGAAGTTAATTGATTAATGATAGTAAAGAATTACATAAATTTCCATTTATGTTTAAATTCTAATGGTTTTTATGTAATTTCTCTCTCTCACTCAAGAAATGGTCATACTCATGACCCATTCTCAATCCAAATGAAGCTTTTCATAAAGCTTTTTCTTAATCCAAGATTAATCTATGCTTGAGACCAAATTAATGGTTTTTTTCTATGCTTTTAGTTTATGTATTTCATGATTATTTTTGATTCAATCCATTATGGGTTAATGATCCAATTAGGGATCATTCTAATCATTCCCTTAAAGATAAGCTTTATCTTTTAAAATAATTGAGATTTATCCGTCACATAGCAGCGGAGCTATGGCAAAATTTTGTAAAAATTTACACATAAATTAATTTTATTCAAAGCATGAAAAGAGGACTTCCTACCATATTCTAGGAATTATCATCCTAGATTAATTAAAAGAATTTCATTGTAATCATGGAGAAATTGAATTTTTATATTATGCATAAAGGATAAATTTTTATATCAAAAGTGTTACTTTTATCATTTTTATTTTCATGCATACAAATATGCATAAAGGATAAATTTTTATATCAAAAGTGTTACTTTTATCAATTTTTATTTTCATGCATAGAAGTATACATAAAGGATAAATTTTTATATCAAAAGTGTTATTTTTATCATTTTTATTTTCATGCATAGAAGTATGCATAAAGGATAAATTTTTATATCAAAAGTGTTACTTTTATCAATTTTTATTTTCATGCATAGAAGTATGCATAAAGGATAAGTTTTTATATCAAAAGTGTTATTTTTATCATTTTTATTTTCATGCATAGAAGTAGGCATAAAGGATAAATTTTCATATCAAAAGTATTATTTTTATCATTTTTATTTTCATGCATAGAAGTATGCATAAAGGATAAATTTTTATATCAAAAGTGTTACTTTTATCAAATTTTATTTTCATGCATAGAAGTATGCATAAAGGATAAATTTTTATATCAAAAGTGTTATTTTTATCATTTTTATTTTCATGCATAGAAGTATGCATAAAGGATAAATTTTTATATCAAAAGTGTTACTTTTATCAATTTTTATTTTCATGCATAGAAGTATGCATAAAGGATAAGTTTTTATATCAAAAGTGTTATTTTTATCATTTTTATTTTCATGCATAGAAGTATGCATAAAGGATAAATTTTTATATCAAAAGTGTTATTTTTATCATTTTTATTTTCATGCATAGAAGTATGCATAAAGGATAAATTTTTATATCAAAAGTGTTACTTTTATCAAAAAAAAATTTCATGCATAGAAGTATGCATAAAGGATAAATTTTTATATCAAAAGTGTTACTTTTATCATATTGGATTTCATGCATAAAGGTATCCATAAAAGATATTCTTTTTATACTAAAAGTGTGATTTTCATCATAAATGGATTTTATGCATAACTTAGATGCATAAGAGAAATTCTTTTATTCTAAAAGTGTAATTCCTACCAAATTGAATTTATGCATAAGAAGATGCATAAAAGTTTGATTTTTAATTCAAAGTGTCATTCTCATCTAAATTGAATTTATGCACAAGAAGATGCATAAAAGAATAAGATTTCAATTCAAAAGCGTTATTCTCATCCAAATTGAATTTATGCATAGGAAGATGCATAAAAGATGGATTTTTAATTCAAAAATGTCAATTCTCATCCAAATTGAATTTATGCATAGGAAGATGCATAAAAGATTAAATTTTAATTCAAAAGTGTCATTTTCATTTAAAATGAAATTATGCATAGGAAGATGCATAAAAGATTGATTTTTAATTCGAAAGTGTTAGTCTCCTTAAATGGAATTTATGCATAAATAAAAATGTAGAGAAATCTTATATCAAATATAAGAATTCTCTTGTATTCTATAAAAAGATATGAAATGTGATAAGACGTGATAAGAGGTGTATGAGATGTGATAATATGTGATAAGATGCGTATGGGAAGTGATAAGATGTGATAAGAGGTGTATGAGATGTCATAAGATGTGTATGAGATGTGATAGGATATGATAAGATGTATATGGAATGTGTAGGGCGAGAATGGATGTAATATAGATGTATGGATGTAGATACGGATATGTATGTATGAATGTGAATGTGGATGTGGATGTGGATGTGGATGTGTATGTATGAATGTGAATGTGGATGTGGATGTGGATGTATGGATATAAATGTAGATGTGGATGTGGATGTATGAATGTAGATACGGATGTGGATGTATGTATGTATGTGGAAGTGGATGTATGAATGAGGATGTGAAAATGGATGTATGCATGGATGTGTATGTAGAATAATGAATGTGAATGTGTATGGAAAATAATGTGTCATCGATATGAGTGAATGGATGATGATGAATACATATGAATGGGATGTGGAATAAGTAATGTGGACTAAGGAGGATAAAATGGAAAAGACGAGAGTTCGATATAGAAACTGTATTTTGTGAACTGTTTGTAAATGAATGTTTTATGTCAAGAATGCTGGGGAAGCATTTTGACCGTCTTGTGGATTAAGGTCAAGGAGACCTAACTGATAAAGTTGCAACTGCTGACGGAGAGTCAATGGAGGACGTCTCGCGTAGCAAGGTCGGCCGAGGTCTTGACCAGCCTCGGTTCAATTTAAATGGTGAGCTTCTGGTACGGTGGATTAGGGACCAAGGAAGCGGCCTATGAGTGAAGCGCTAGGTCACCTGCGAAGGATCCTAGAGGGTGCTGACCATATGGTGCTCGGGCTCTGGGTCGCCGAAGATACCCACACGTTCGTCGTGGAAGATATTGGAACAAGGAGTAAGAGTTGTTTTCTGAAACCGGGCATGGATCTGGTTGATTGACCTTGCTGGTCCTCAACGAATGAGTCCATGGTTCTTTTATATGGATCTGTGGGTTGATCTTGCTGATCTTCCACGGAGATTCCATTCTATTATATGAATATATTGCCGGTTACTATGAGCTAGGAACTATGGAAAAGGCCCCTGAGTGAACAGGTGATGAGCGTTCTGGTTACCAATGATGCCATAAGTATACCGATGAATGAATGACTGGAAATAAGGATTCAACCAGAGACTGAGGATTGTCATCAGTGACATAATGGTTTCATTAAAGGATTGTTTTAAAGTTAGCTGATGCTAAGAAAAAGGCAATTTCATATTGGGTGTGACTAGTTTTATGTTTGCATGAACTTCCGGCTAGGGGGCCTTGGAACCCTTTTCCTTTGGTACCCAGGACAAAACCTAACCAAATTCTTAATTGGATCCCATCACTACAGTGGTTGGGCGGTTGGCTAACCCATGGGACTGGATGGGGTTAGTAGGCTGGACTGATGGATCCGTAAATCGAGATTTAATTTCTATTATTACGATAGATGAAGTAAATCCTGGATAGTAATTGTTCTATGGATAGGAATCAACGGCTGTGCCTCTTGATGGGAAAAAAAGCGTTGATCCCAATGATCCAAGTGCAAGTTTCTTCCTTGATCTGACCAAGTACCGTTAGAGGTGCAGTCGGATCAGTTTGATCAGTAATGATCTTCACTACATTAGAGTAAGAGTTATCCTGGTGGAATCGCCCGTGCTTTCCGGGTAAAGAAAGTTTTTCCGATTTCGGTTTTGGATAAACCGACGGATTAGTCTCTTGTCCGGATATCCGTGGGACGAGGCTCTGAGTGTGGGTCCCTACCCCGCGCATGAAGTGCTACTTCTGCTGCTAGTACCCCGAATCCGTCGCATGGTGGGGATAGGGATCGTACACATGGAGTGGCAGGCTACGTTATAATACCAGTCTTGCAAATGTGATTAGTACATCACATAAAGGCAAAGAGAAAGTGGTTGAGCCCCTTGGTATGCCTGACATTTCTGCAGGGCATTCTCATGTTGAAGGAGAGTCTAGTGGCTCAGAGAGATGAGCCTTGATGAGGAGCTTGGGATCCCAGCTATGAGAACACCTGGTGTAAAGAAGGCTATGGAAGCCATGAATGCAAAGCTGTGAAGATCTAGGAGAGTGAAAAACCCTGTGTGTGTAGAGGTTTACTTATGATGGTTATGTGGCACATCAGTATGCATATATGGCAAAGGTTATGTAGGTTGTAGAGCCCACTTGCATTGATGAGGCTGTTGGAAATGTGTGTTGGGAGAAAGCTATGGATGAGGAGATGGATGCACTATATGAGACTTGGGATTTAGTGCAATTGCGTGAAGGCAAGAAAGCCATTGGATGCAAGTGGGTGTACAAAGTAAAACATAACAGTGATGGAAGCATAAACAGGTATAAGGCTAGGTTGGTAGCCAAAGGATATGCACAGACATATGGAATTGATTATGAGGAAACTTTCAGTCCAGTTGCCAAGATGGCAAAAGTGAGAGTTGTGATAGCAGTGGCTGTGTCAAAGCAATGGTCTTTCCATCAGCAAATGGATGTAAAGAATGCATTCTTGCATGGGGATTTGCAAGAAGAGGTGTATATGTTGCAGCCACCTGGTTATGAGGATGTGGGTCACCCCGAGCATGTTTGCAGGTTGAAGAAAGCCTTGTATGGCTTAAAACAAGCACCAAGAGCATGGTCTGATAAGATTTTTAAATATCTTGTCACTATTGGCTTTCATGTAGCCAATGCAGATTTCTCGCTGTATGTGAGACATGGTGATAGAGGGGTTGTGCTTATTGTCATCTATGTAGATGACTTGATCATTATGGGGGACCATGATGCAGAGATCTTTGATGTAAAGATCTTGCTAAGACAGAAATTTGAGATGAAGGATTTGGGGGAGCTCAAATATTTCTTGGGCATTGAGGTGATTAGGTCACCACATGGTATTGGATTACTGCAGAGACAGTATGGCTTGGACATGTTATCCAAGTATGGTATGACAGGCTGTAAGCCTATCTCAGTGCCATTGGATCAGAATGGCAAGTTGAGTGCAGATTCATGAGAGATTTTGGAGGACCCTACTATGTATAGATGCATAGTAAGAAGCTTGATCTATATGACGATCACCAGACCAGATTTGAGCTATGCTATTAGGTTGGTGAGTCAATTTATGCAGGTTCCACAGAAACCGCATTTGGATGCATTGAGACGCATACTGAGGTATGTGAGGTCTACTTTGCATTGTGGACTATTTTATGAAACTGGGACAGAGATATGTATACATGGGTACAGAGATGTGTACATGTGTACAGAGATGCTGATTGGGTTGGTAGTATCTCAGATAGAAGATCTACTAGTGGCTTCATGTTTTCTTTAGGAAGTGCTGCTGTGACTTGGAGTAGCAAGAAGCAGCCTACGGTTGCTATGGAAGCATGTGAGGTAGCTTGGTTGAGAAAGCTACTTGTGCAGATTTGGGTCTATCAGTGGTGGATAGACAAGTTGTCATTTTCTGTGACAACATTAGCAGTATACAGTTGGCCAGGAACCCAGTTTTTCATGCTCGCACGAAGCATATAGAGGTCCACTACCATTTTGTCAGAGAGAAGGTTTTGGCAGGAGATATTGATCTTGTTTATGTCAGCACACAGGATCAGGTCCCTGACATCTTCACCAAAGCATTGGGTACAGAGAAGCTCCGCAGATTCAGGGCTTCACTTGGTGTACATGAGATGGAGTGGAGCTCGAGGGGGAGTATTGAGATATCGAGCTCATCTAGTGAGGCAGTGGACACTGATGAACCGCCTGGGGGATAGGCCCCACACTTACACCACTTTCATGGTTGGTGAGATCATGGGTGATATGCGGCCAGTGAGATGACAGGCTGTGTGACAGCCATTCTAGAAACTGGCATAGTTATAGCACCAGCTCATTTAGTTGGGTTCACACTATAGAGAACCCTAGTATGTATTTGGTTGAGTACCTTTTCATATGGTGTGTACTCTTATCTTTGTATATGGTGTGTTGAGTGTTGTGTGAAGAAGAAGAAGATTTTCAGCCTCTCACCTGTGTGTGTTCTTTTTTTAAGGTTTTGTGAGTGTGTGTTCTTTTTTTAAGGTTTTGTGAGTGTGTGTGTACTTGCAAGAGCTCAAGCTGTCTTCTCCCCTGCATCTTTTCATGTTCCATCTGTCAACATGCCATATATGGTAAGATCTACTACCTAAATTTGGTAGAGGAACTAAAAAATATATTAAATGCATTTAATTGGGAATAAAGTGCATTCAATCTAGAAAGGTATTGTACTGACAAAGAGAATCTCTAGGGTGGCTCTCAAACCTCAGTCACCATTAAGCTCCAATCAATTTTGAAAATTCCTAGCCTGACAGTGACACGCTGTATTTTCCCAAGCGCATGTCCATTCCTAAACTTGCCACGTCTGTTCCTTCTCCCTTGAGAAGTGAAAGCCCATACCTTCGTTGCCACACCTGCATCTTAATTTTGATCCCTGATCTTGCAAGAGAACACCCGTTCCCTCTTGTCATCTGAAGAAAATGCCCGCTCCCTCTTGTCATCTGAAGAAAACGCCCGTTCCTTCTCCCTTGAGAAGCGAACGTCCATTGATTAAATTTTGAACGTCCATTTTCTAGTTTTCGAAGCGAACTCTCGTGCCTTCTTTTGCTATGCCCATTCCATTCAGCACTCAACTTTGAATGCCCGTTCCCTTCTGATTTGAAGTGAACGTCCGTTCCACCTTCCATACCCAAAGCCCACGTCCATGCCAAGTTTGAGGTGGATGTCCATTCCTGTTGAGATATCGAGCTCATCTAGTGAGGCGGTGGACACTGCTGACCCGCCTGGAGGATAGGTCCCACACTTACACCACTGGCATGGTTGGTGAGATCTTGAGTGATATGCGGCTAGTGGGATGACAGGCTGTGTGACAGCCATTCTAAAGACTGGCATAGTTATAGCGCCAGCTCATTTAGTTGGGTTCACACTATAGAGAACCCTTGTATGTATTGGTTGAGTACCTTTCATATTATGTGTACTCTTATCTTGTATATGGTGTGTTGAGTGTTGAGTGAAGAAGGAGAAGATTTTCAGCCTCTCACCTTCTGTGTTCTCTATTAGGGTTTTATGAGTGTGTGTGTGCTTGCAAGAGCTCAAGCTCTCTTCCCCCCTGCATCTTTTCATGGTATCAGAGCCTGGTTCATGCTAAGGGCTGAGCTGCAAGCAAGAGAACCACAGGAAGCGGTACCAAGGTAAGAGCTTCAACTATTAGGATTTTGTGAGTGTGTGTGTGCTTGCAAGAGCTCAAGCTCTCTTCCCCCCTGCATCTTTTCATGGTATCAGAGCCTGGTTCATGCTAAGGGCTGAGCTGCAAGCAAGAGAACCACAGGAAGCGGTACCAAGGTAAGAGCTTCAACTACTCTTCCCTATTTGTGTTGGTGACTACACCCTTGTCGGGAGCTCTAAGAGAGGCACTGGCAAACGATCTCTGATTGAGGAGCTTTCTTCGCGGGATTAAAGCTATAGGGCAACTATACTATCCTATCAGATAAAATTTTCAGGGCCGAAAACGCGTTTTGGGCGCGTCTGGACCTCCGTTTTTCAGAAAGCAGGCGATTTCGAGCAGTGCGGATAAGTCATCGATTCTTTGCAAAACTCTATTTTAAGAACTGCAGGAAGACAGATTGGCTATGCAGACACTGTGTGTGCTGCAAGGAGGTTAATAGTTGCCATTGGGTGTATGTATGCACATTGAGGTCACTGGTTGTGACATTTGAGTGTACTACAGTACCGCTGCAGAAAATACAGCAGTTTGTGCAGGACAAACCAGAGTGCTGTTTCTGGTAAAATTGTGTGTCTGGCAAGATGTCAAATGATGGCATAACCCAGATTGTGGCTGAGAAGCTTGATAAGAATAACTTCCATGCTTGGAGGTTCAAGTTGACGAATTTCCTGATGGGAAAGGGCTATTGGGACTATATAGAAGGTGAGCATGAAGAGGCACCAGAGATACCGGACATAAATCCAACTGCTGCAGATGTGAGAGTTTAAAGACTGGAACCAAGGAGCAAGGAAAGTTATGTATTGGCTCTCCATTAGTATATAGGACACCATGATTGGGCACATTCAGGATGCCAAGTCCCCCAAGGAGGCGTGGGACACCTTGGTAAAGCTCTATGAAACAAATACCAAGGCACGTAAGATACAGTTGAAGAATGAACTTCATACTGTGGAGAAAAAGAGCATGTCTATGAATGACTATGCATTGAAGATAAAGGGTATTGTGGAATCCCTTGCATCTATTGGTGTGTCAGTAGATGATGATAATAAGGTGGAAGTCTGTCTAGGTGGTCTCGGGCCACAATACAAGGTGCTCAAGACGTCTATTCAAACTCCGGAAAACATTCCCAATTTTACAGATTTTGTGTCTATGCTTGTAAGATTCCTCCCCAGCCTCTCAAAATGTCCAGCATCTTCCCCTATAATCAATCCCTCTTGAGAAATATAAAAGACCTTGTTTCTAACTGTTTTAATCTAGAGAGAGAAAATATTCTAGAGAGAGAATATTCAGATTTTTAATATTTTTGGATAAAAAATTATCTCATCTAATTAAAATAAGTTCCCCTGAAACAGAAATTCAAAAAGAACTTTCCAATGTGCAATTGGAATTAATTGGAAATGGGTATAAAGGACCTTAGCCTAAGGGTCTAGATTTTCAGAAATTTTTGCATTATGGTCCAATTAAGGTTCCTATGGGCCAATAGCATCAATCCATGTGTAGGGAGGAGATAAATCCAATTTGTAAAAGAAGATACCCAAAAATGAGTAAATGCTCACATAAGATGAAGAGTTGAAAATGTACAAGGTTTATTAGTAAAAAACTATGAGCAATATTAAAAATATGAGATATTTTGGGTATCCAAAAATGAGTAAATGCTCACATAAGATGAAGAGTTGAAAATGTATAAGGTTTATTAGTAAAAAACTATGAGCAATATTAAAATGATTCCATTATGACACATATGTAAGGAAGGGGAGTTCTTTAAAGGAGGTGCATATTTCACATAAGATGAAGAGTTGAAAATGTACAAGGTTTATTAGTAAAAAACTATGAGCAATATTAAAATGATTCCATTATGACACATATGTAAGGAAGGGGAGTTCTTTAAAGGAGGTGCATATTTCACATAAGATGAAGAGTTGAAAATGTACAAGGTTTATTAGTAAAAAAAACTATGAGCAATATTAAAATGATTCCATTATGACACATATGTAAGGAAGGGGAGTTCTTTAAAGGAGGTGCATATTTCACATGCTTGAATGAGTTTTAAACTCATAAAAATTGAGATATTTCATCTCTCCTCTCTCCTCATTCAAGTCTAGTTCCAAAAAGTTAACTTAACTGACCTAAAAATGGTCAAATATTGACCAAACTGATTTAGAAAATTCTAGAATCAGTTTGTTTGGTTAGGAGCTCAACTTTTCCTATAAATAGAAGCCTCCCCCTTGTTGAAAAATATATAGTGTTTATGCATCGTTACTCTACTCCACCTAAGCCAAGAACTGTGAATTCATTTAATAATTTACATCAGTCATAGCAGCGGAGCTATGGCAAAATTTTTATAAAAATTATGCATAAAATAATTTCATTCAAAGCATAAAAAGAGGACTTCCTACCATATTCTAGGAATTATCATCCTAGATTAATTGAAAGAATTTCATTATAACCATGGAGAAATTGAATTTTAATATCATGCATAAAGGATAAGTTTTAATATCAAAAGTGTTATTTTTACCATTTTTATTTCATGCATAGAAGTATGCATAATGGATAAATTTTTATATCAAAAGTGTTATTTTTACCATTTTCATTTTCATGCATAGAAGTATGCATAAAGAATAAATTTTATATCAAAAGTGTTACTTTTATCATTTTTATTTTGATGCATAGAAGTATGCATAAGAGTTTATTATTTTATTATAAAAGTGTTACTTTTATCATATTTGGATTTCATGCATAGAAGTATGCATAAAAGATATTCTTTTTATACTAAAAGTGTGATTTTCATCATAAAGAGATTTTATGCATAACTTAGATGCATAAGAGAAATTCTTTTATTCTAAAAGTGTAATTCCTACCAAATTGAATTTATGCATAGGAAGATGCATAAAAGATTGATTCAAAAGTGTCATTCTCATCTAAATTGAATTCATGCATAGGAAGATGCATGAAAGATTGAATTTTAATTCAAAAGTATCATTTTCATTTAAAATGAATTTATGCATAGGAAGATGCATAAAAGATTGATTTTTACTTCGAAAGTATTAATCTCCTTAAATGGAATTTATGCATAAATAAATGTGTAAAGAAATCTTATATCAAATATAACAATTCTCTTATATTCTATAAATAGAAATGAGATGTGATAGGATGTGATAAGAGGTGTATAAGATGTGATAAGAGGTGATAAGATGCTTATGAAATAAGTTAGGAGGTGATAAGATGAATTAAGATGTGTATGGGATGAGGTAAGAAGTGTATGTGATAGGATAAGATGTATATGGGTTGTGATAGGGCGAGAATGGATGTGATGTAAAAGATTAGATGTGAAGGCATATGGGGTTATATGAATGGGAATGTGAAAATGGATGTATGTATGTGGATGTGTGGATGTGGAGATGGGAGTGTGGATGTATGAATGTGAAAATGGATGTATACATGAAGATGTATATGCATAGATGTGAATGTGGATGTAGATGTATGCATGAAGATGTATATGCATAGATGTGAATGTGGATGTAGATGTGGATGTATAGATGTGAATGTGAATGTGGATGTATGCATGAGGATGTATATGCATAGATGTGAATGTGGATGTAGATGTGGATGTATAGATGTGAATGGTAATGTGGATGTGGATGTATGTGAATGTGGATGTAGATGTGAATGTGGAATGTGGATGTGGATGTGGATGTATAGATGTGAACGGGAATGTGGATGTGGATGTATAGATGTGAATGTGGATGTGGATGTGGATGTATAGATGTGAATGGGGAATGTGAATGTGGATGTCTGTATGTATGTGGATGTAGATGTGGATGTATAGATGTGAATGGAAATGTGGATGAGGATGTATGTATGTATATGGATGGGAATGGGAATGTGGAATGTGAATGGGAATGTGGATGTGGATGTATGTATGTATGTGGATGTGGATGTATGAAGAGGACGTGATAGTGGATGTATGCATGTGGGTGTGGATGTATGGATGTGGATATGGATGTGTATGTATGAATGTGGATACGGGATGTAGATGTATAAATGAGGATGTGAAAAATGAGGGTAAGCATGTAGATGTGGATGTATGGATGTGAATGTGGATGTGGATGTGGATGTATGGATGTGGATATGGATGTGAATATATGATATGTGATGTGAAGGAATCTGAAGTGAAGAGATGGAAAATGAAGTGATTGGATGAGTACATATATAAATGGAATGTGGAATAAGTAATGTGGATTAATGAGGGATAATGTGGAAAAATGAGAGTTAATATAGAAACTGTATTTGTAAACTGTTGTAAATGCTGTTTGTAAATGGCTGTTTTATGTCAAGAATGCTGGGGAAGCATTTTGACCGTCTTGTGATTAAGGTCGTGGAGACCTAACTGTTAAAGTTGCAACTGCTGACGGAGAGTCAATGGAGGACGTCTCGCGTAGCAAGGTCGGCCGAGGTCTTGACCAGCCTCGGTTCGATTAAAAATGGTGAGCTTCCGGTACGGTGGATGAGGGACCAAGGAAGCGGCCTATGAGTGAAGCGCTAGGTCACCTGCGAAGGATCCTAGAGGGTGCTGACCATACGGTGCTCGGGCTCTAGGTCGCCCAGGATACCTACGCGTGCGTCGAGGAAGATATTGGAACAAGGAGTAAGAGTTGTTTTGTGAAAACGGGCATGGATCTGGTTGATTGACCTTGCTGGTCTTCAATGGATGAGTCCATGGCTCTTTATATGGATCTGTTGGTTGATCTTGCTGATCTTCAACGAGAGTCCATCTTGATTTTTATAAGTGATTATATTGCCGAGTATTATGGGCTTGGAACTATTGAAAAGGCCCCTGTGTGGACAGGTGGTGAGCGTTCTAGTTGCCAATGATGCCATAGATACTCTGATGAAGGAATGATGGGAAATTATGAATCAACTAGATAAATTGGAAGATTGTGATCAGTGGTACTATGGTTTCATTAAAGGATTGTTTTAAAGTTAGCTGATGCTAAGAAAAAGGCAATTTTCATATTGGGTGTGTAAGTGGTGTGGCTAGTTTTATGTTTGCATGAACTTCCAGCTAGGGGGCCTTGGAACTCTTTTCCTTGGTACCCGGGACAAAACATAACCAAATTCCAAATTGGATCCCATCACTACAGTGGTTGGGCGGTTGGCTAACCCATGGGATCGGATGGGGTTAGGCTGGACTGATGGATCCGTAAATCGAGACTCAACTTTTGTTATTACGATAGATAAAGTAAATCCCGGACAGTAATTGTTCTATGGATAGGAATCAACGGTTGTGCCTCTTGAATGGGGAAAAAAAGCGTTGATCCCAATGATCCAAGTGCAAGTTTCTTCCTTGATCTGACCGAGTATCTTTATAGATGCAGTCAGATCAACTTGATCAGTAATGGTCTTGACTACGTTAGAGTAAAAAGTTATCCTGGTGGAATCGCCCGTGCTTTCCGGGTAAAAGAAGTTTTTTCGGGTTCGGTTTTGGAACAACCGACGGATTAGTCTCTTGTCCGGATATCCGTGGGTGAGGCCCCGAGTGTGGGACCCCTGTCTCACGCGAGAAGTGCTACTTCCGCTACTAGTACCCCGAATCCGTTGCTCGGTGGGAACATGGATCTCACAGTATTACACTTCCATAAGCCCGTCCATCATATGATCACAAAAGCAGCACTCACAAGCTGCGCACGTATAAGGTAACTCATCTATGGGAATGATTCTGTTGGTTATTGCTGCGCCTATCTCAGTGGTATGAGGTGTTCTAACAAAAGGACCTCTGAGAGGCAAGCCAAAAACGGGGTAAAGGCATATCTTCTCATGAGGAAGAAAACATGCCAGTAAGAAGACCCGCTCAGAAAACCCAAGATGTCTTGATCTCATGACGCAGTAGTATCGAGGACCCAAACCCAAGGCTTCGATAACCATGGCCAAGCGGACATTGTTACGAAAGTGCTGCTGACCCCAGGGTGTTACCCTAGTTATGTCATGATAGGTCCGCCATTTGGTCTGCGCTACAGAAGTTCCTAGGTGAGGAAAAAGTGAGCGCTCATACTGTTCTATAAAATCCTTCTTCACAGACTCACTTGCGTCTTGAAGGTGAGGAATCATTATAGATAAAACTAATTCTTGTTGCCAAGCCATGAAGGAGATTAAGAAACAAAGGAGATCGATGGGAGTAAGATTACTGTGAATGACAAGTAAAAGTTACGACTTATATAAAGGAAGGAGCTAGCGTAACTTAGAAGCCAACGGTAACTTGCCACTGAAGTTTTACCGTCTTTCCATGATTTGGGTTTGGCACATTTTTCTATAGAAGGCATTCAGAACTTTGAGATGAGGAGATAAAAGAAGTTCGTAAGCTAAATCACCTACTTTCTTTGGTCCACAATATCTGGGGGATAACTTCTTATACTTCCCAAGAGATAAAGAACTTCTTTTGGGCCGTACTCGAATGAAGACCAAAACCTTGATATCCACAACATCGATTCTCACTTCTGAACTCATTGTTCTGAATCCTTAAAATAGGTGGGACTCTTGAGAAGTATTCAGGGAAAAGGTTCTTCCTTTTTTTTAAACAAAATCTTTCTTTTATTTTAGAGAGAGAATAATTATAAGATCAGAAAGGGAGATTCTTACTCCTGTATACCTCGAAGGCTGGGGGAGAATCTTACAATGCTGATTATAGAAGAGAAGAGCTTGGGTGAAGACCAACAGTCTTCACAAAACAAAAACAGTTTCAGAGCAACAGGCCTTCTACACATGTTCAGGAAGAGGAGGACGAGGTAGAGGAGGTCGTGGACGCGGTCAAGCAGGTGGCCGAACTGGTAATCAGAATTATGTCCAACAGCAGCAACAACAACAACAGTCCCAGAATTCATAAACAACAACAACACGCAGGTGGAAGAGGCCAATTCAGAGGCAGGGGGAGTAAAAGAGGCCGTGGAAATTGGCAAAGGCAGTTTAATGATGCACGTGGATGCTTTTATTGTGGGTAAGCCTGGACATGTGCAGGCAGAGTGTTATAAGAAGTAGGCCAACATGCAAAATGGAAAATTGCAGCAAAACAACTATGCATCCTCAAGCAGAAACAATGAGGATAATGAAGGTTGTTTGTTATGCAGCATGTCATGAATGCCATGTCTGAAAATGTTGAAGCAGCACAAAAAGATGATGTATAGTATGTTGATTCAGGTGCTTCGAACCATATGACAAGTCATGGGGAGTGGTTCAAGGAGATGAAAAACCCGGAAAGACCAGGTTTTGTGGAAACAGGGGATGACACTACTCATCCAATTGCCCATGTTGGAGATGTGCCATTGTCTATGCAGGATAGCAAAGTGAAGTACCTTGCAGATGTACTTCATGTACCGAGCATAACAAAGAATCTGGTTTCAGTTGGCCAGATGATTGAGCAGGGTTTGCAGGTTCGGTTTAACCCTGATGGTTGTTATGTTGAAGACTTTAAAGACAAGTGCAGATTGGTTGCAAAAGGCAACAGAGTGGGCAGAATGTTTACGTTGAATGCAAACATGCCTAAAGTGAGTGCTGCGATGTTTGCAAATGGTTCAAGAATTATTGCAGACACAAACATTTGGCATAAAAAGATTGGACATGTGAATGTGCAGTGATTGAAGTCTATGTCGACTAAAGGAATTGTGACAGGGCTGCCAAAATTTAAAGTGGAAGGTATGTAGAAAATATGTGAAGCATGCCATTTTGGGAAGCAAACAAAGCATGTATTTCCACGTAACAGATATGTCAGCAGAAATGCACTAGATGTTGTGCATTCAGATGTATGGGGTCCTACGAAGACCATATCCATGGGAGGCTGCAGGTATTATGTGACGTTTATTTATGACCACACAAGGAAAGTGTGGGTATACTTCATGAAGGAGAAGAGTGAGGTGTTCACTCACTTTCAGAATTTTAGAGTTATGGTTAAAAAGCAAACAGGGAAATATGTAAAGTGCCTAAGGTCAGATGGAGGGGGGGAGTACTTCTCCAATGAGTTCTCTGAATTTTTAAAGAAGAATGGTATTTTTGGAGATAGTTCACATGTAGATACACTCCGCAACAACAAAATGGAGTTGCTGAGCGAAAAAACATGCACATTGTTGAGATTGCGCAAGCATTGATGGAAGAGAAGAATATGCCGCATAGCTATTGGGCTGAGGCTGTTTCTACAGCAGTTTACATGAACAGGACACCAACTACAGCCAAACATGATGTAACTCCAGCAGAGGAGAGGTTTACTGGGCAGAAAACCTGATTTGTCTCATCTGAAAGTTTTTGGATCCATTGCATATGTGCATGTGCTAGATGAGCTGAGAACTAAGCTGGATCCAAAAGCTGAAAAATGTGTGTTTATTGGATATTCCCTTGAGCAAAAGGGATACAGGTGTTATAACCCTGCTACACATGAGTTGAGGGTAAGCAGGGATGTTGTTTTTGATGAGATGAGCAGCTGGTATGCTGCTGAAAAAGAAGCTATTGGGGCTGATGTGAGTGTAAGTGTGGTTGCACAGAATGCAAGTCAGTAATCACAGTCTTTGAGTGCACCAGGAGAGTCCTCTTCTAGTGGTCCTGTTGATAGACCATGGAGTGGTAGGCTACGTTATAATACCACTCTTGCAAATGTGATTAGTATATCACATTAAGGCAAAGAGAAAGTGGTTGAGCCCCTTGGTATGCCTGACATTTCTGCAGGGGGCATTCTCATGTTGAAGGAGAGTTAGTGGCTCAGAGAGATGAGCCTTGATGAGGAGCTTGGGATCCCAGCTTTGAGAACACCTGGTGTAAAGAAGGCTATGGAAGCCATGAATGCAAAGCTACGAAGATCTAGGAGAGTGAAAAACCCTGTGTGTGTAGAGGTTTACTTATGATGGTTATGTGGCACATCAGTATGCATATATGGCAAAGGTTATGTAGGTTGTAGAGCCCACTTGCATTGATGAGGCTGTTGGAAATGTGTGTTGGGAGAAAGCTATGGATGAGGAGATGGATGCACTATATGAGACTTGGGATTTAGTGCAATTGCGTGAAGGCAAGAAAGCCATTGGATGCAAGTGGGTGTACAAAGTAAAACATAACAGTGATGGAAGCATAAACAGGTGGTAGCCAAAGGATATGCGCAGACATATGGAATTGATTATGAGGAAACTTTCAGCCCAGTTGCAAAGATGGCAACAATGAGAGTTGTGATAGCAGTGGCTGTGTCAAAGCAATGGTCTTTACATCAGATGGATGTAAAGAATGCATTCTTTACATCAGATGGATGTAAAGAATGCATTCTTGCATGGGGATTTGCAAGAAGAGGTGTATATGTTGCAGCCACCTGGTTATGAGGATGTGGGTCACCCCGAGCATGTTTGCAGGTTGAAGAAAGCCTTGTATGGCTTAAAATAAGCACCAAGAGCATGGTCTGATAAGATTTTTGAATATCTTGTCACTATTGGCTTTCATGTAGCCAATGCAGATTTCTCGTTGTATGTGAGACATGGTGATAGAGGGGTTGTGCTTATTGTCATCTATGTAGATGACTTGATCATTATGGGGGACCATGATGCAGAGATCTTTTATGTAAAGATCTTGCTAAGACAGAAATTTGAGATGAAGGATCTGGGGGAGCTCAGATATTTCTTGGGCATTGAGGTGATTAGGTCACCACATGGTATTGAGGTGATTAGGTCACCACATGAAGGATCTGGGGGAGCTCAGATATTTCTTGGGCATTGAGGTGATTAGGTCACCACATGGTATTGGATTACTGCAGAGACAGTATGGCTTGGACATGTTATCCAAGTATGGTATGACAGGCTGTAAGCCTATCTTAGTGCCATTGGATCAGAATGGCAAGTTGAGTGCAGATTCATGAGAGATTTTGGAGGACCCTACTATGTATAGATGCATAGAAGGAAGCTTGATCTATATGACGATCACCAGACCAAATTTGAGCTATGCTGTTAGGTTGGTGAGTCAGTTTATGCAGGTTCCACAGAAACCACATTTGGATGCATTGAGACGCATAGTGAGGTATGTGAGGTCTACTTTGCATTGTGGACTATTCTATGAGACTGGGACAGAGATATGTGTACATGGGTACACAGATGCTGATTGGGCTGGTAGTATCTCAAATAGGAGATCTACTAGTGGATTCATGTTTTCTTTGGGGAGTGCTGCTGTGACTTGGAGCAGCAAGAAGCAGCCTACGGTTGCTCTATCCACCAGTACAGAGGCTGAGTACAGAGAGGAGCTGCTATGGCAGCATGTGAGGTAGCTTGGTTGAGAAAGCTACTTGCAGATTTGGGTCTATTAGTTTTCTATGACAACATTAGCAGTATACAGTTAGCCAGGAACCCAGTTTTTCATGCTCGTACAAAGCATATAGAGGTCCACTACCATTTCGTCAGAGAGAAGGTCTTGGCAGGAAATCTTGACCTTGTTTATGTCAGCACAGAGGATCAGGTAGCTGACATCTTCACCAACAAATCATTGGGTACAGAGAAGCTCCGCAGGTTCAGGGCTTCGCTTGGTGTACATGAGATGGAGTTGAGCTCGAGGGGGAGTGTTGAGATATCGAGCTCATCTAGTGAGGCGGTGGACACTGATGACCCGCCTGGGGGATAGGCCCCAGGTTTACACCACTGGCATGGTTGGTGAGATCTTGAGTGATATGCGGCCAGTGGGATGACAGGCTGTGTGACAGCCATTCTAGAGACTGGCATAGTTATAGCGCCAGCTCATTTAGTTGGGTTCACACTATAGAGAACCCTTGTATATATTGGTTGAGTACCTTTCATATTATGTGTACTCTTATCTTGTATATGGTGTGTTGAGTGTTGAGTGAAGAAGGAGAAGATTTTTAACCTCTCACCTTGTGTGTTCTCTATTAGGGTTTTGTGAGTGTGTGTGTGCTTGCAAGAGCTCAAGCTCTCTTCCCCCTGCATCTTTTCAATTCCCTCTCCCCTGTTGTTGTGAAGCGAACACCCATTCTCTTCCCATTCTAAAAGTGTACGCCCGTTCGAACACAAGCGCAAGGTCGTTCCTTTTGCAAAAGAAAAAAAAACATTCTTCTTAGGCGGTTTTGCTCAGCACTGATGCAACTATGCTTGGGTAGGCTAGTGCAAAATAACCCTCCTTTTTGATGAAGTAAGCACTCGAGATGCCCCTTTGCAAGGAAGATCGGACCCATTGGTAAATACCATGTGGAGTCAAATGGTGCTTGTTTTTTATAGTACCAGTGAGAGTGAAGACCTCTTCAGTAGTGGACGAGGGACCCCAGACCCCAAGGCAAGAGAACCTAAACCATAGTGTATGGACAAACCATCTATCTAGGAACCAGCTCCAATCTCTCCAACATATTCCTAGCAAAGCCTTGCATCAAGACTTCGTAATTTTATCCTGGGAAACACACAGTCCAAACATCCGCCGCAACCCAGGGTGAGAGATATGGAACAACCCCAAGAAAGTGGGCCTTAGATCATAGAGCAAAAGAGCTGGCCAGAGCAAGAGCCATCAGACCCAAACCCTGTTACTAGTCTAGAGAGCCATACCTATCTCAGGGGTGGCTAATTCATTCAAAGCTCCAGAAACTTTACTAGAACAAGAACCAGGTTCATCTTTCCAAAGGCCTAAGATGTCATACCAAAGCAAGTGGGTCTACCACCCAAGCCCATCGCAATGCCTAGGACCGTCTATCTATCAGTAGTACCCTCTCAAGGGCCACACCCAGTATACCAAATAGGACCATGTAGTCCACAACCTAGTCCTCCGAGAGGGCAAAGACCTCTGATAGTCTATTATCCACCTGGACCCTCTCCTCCATGACCCATTCCCCAACCAACACCTACCTACCATGACAGGGTTGACACCAAAAAGGTTAAGATTAGTCATGGAAATAGAGAGGCGGTAGTTGCAAGCATTGCTCCTCTTGCACCTGGTCAATGCAGACATGAACAAACCAAACCAGAAAACATCTCTAAGATTAGTCATGGAAATAGAGAGGCGGTAGTTGCAAGCATTGCTCCTCTTGCACCTGGTCAATGCAGACATGAACAAACCAAACCAGAAAACATCTCTAAATTGATCACAAAATTTGATGGTACAGGTGACCCCATTACTCACCTGGGTGGAGATGTTTAATCAGATTTGTGAAGAATTTGGCCACATAGATGACAGACTAAGATAAGTTCTTTTGGCCTTACCTTGGATAGCAAAGCTGGTTAATGGTTTAGATCTCTAAAGATGGAAGATGAAGCTTCCTTTAAAGCTTTAAAAGAAGCTTTCAAAGTGGGTTATTCTCGTCAAGGTACCTACCGATGGAGCCCTGTCAATGAACAGCTGAATAACGTCAAGAAAAACAAGGGCGAAACCATCAGGGATTACATTCATAGAGTCGGATATCTCCTCTCACATTGTAGCACCGGAGATAAATTCTCTGATGAGAGATTAATTGGGAGAGTTCTGGAGGGACTCGACAATATTCCCCTGTATAATTTCTTGTTTTCCTTAGACCATACCTCATTTGAACAATGTTGCATAGGAGTGCTTTTGAAGTTTAAGGATAACTTCAAGAGAAAACATTTCTGAAAACACATGAAGGCGCATCAGAAGCCTCCTTCAAGACCACCAGCACAAAGCCTAATGAGAAGTCAAAAGAGTCTATGTGTGAACAAAGTGTCGAGAAATTGGCCGCTGCCTTAATTGAACAAATGACCTAGCAATGGAGAATAATCCAAGGTCAGGATCGAGGGGGCCATCCACATCTTTATCCTAGAAGGGAAATTGTATGGTGCCTGACCTATCAAGAAAACCATATTGGCACCGAGTGTCCTCATTTGACCCTGTCCAAACCTCTATTATACATATTGTGTTAAGTGGGGCAATCATGAAATCTCCAACTAATATCACCACAAGGCTACTTTAGCTCAAGCTTTGCCTCAGACATTGCCCGCCAATCTCAGGCAACCGCTGGCTTTGCCAGCTCCAGCACATCATAACGCACCTCAACCTGGTCAAGAAGTGGCCCAAAGGGGCATTAGTACATTTGGGAGGTCATTTGGAGGGCCTTTTAGAGGAGAGAGAAAATAGAGCGTAACCAATGAGGAAGAGAGAAAATAGAGCGTAACCAATGAGGAAGAAGCAAACTCAACGTTGAAAATTTGCTCAATTAATTAAAAAGTTTTAAAAAATAGTCACGTTAACATTTAATGAGAGTATCTTTGATTGATGAGTACACATTCAATGCGGGTATCTTTTTCAAATGAGGTAGAGTTACTTTATTAAATACGGCTTATGTCATCACATTGGATAAGAAAAAGCACTTTGAAGCTAAAAGTTAAGACACTTGACTCTATACATTTATTATGATGGTATTTTGATGTAGAATTTGGTGCTTTTGACATCACCGTTGTGTCCAAAGCAGCCAAAAACCCCAAAAAATGACACTTAAATTGGACACCTAGAGAGGCAAAAACAGCCAAAAGAAGAGGAGAAGAGACTCATAGCCATTTGGCACGCATAGAGGCCTCCATTTGACATGCCAAGGCCTCTATGCACGCCAAATGGCTATGAGCCTCTTCTCCCCTTGTTTTGGTTGTTTCTGCCTCTCTCGGATGTTCGATTTAAATGATTCAAAAGTCATTTTGGGGTTTTTGCCCGCTCTAGATGCAATGGTGATGTCAAAAGCACCAAATTCTACACCAAACTACTAGCAGTAAGTGTAGATTATTAGGAGAGTAGCATCAATTTTTTGGAAAAGGTCCCATATAATGACGTGAGTGCCTTTTGCAAACCCAAAAAGTTGAGAGTGACGTGTAGCTAATGCACATATTTCAATACCTTGTCAGATCCATTTTTTGTAACTTGCGATAGTTTCTTATCAAGTACACATTTAATGAGGGTATCTTTTGAAAAACATTTCTAGAGAGAGAAAATAAGAGTTTGTGAATTTCTTATAAGGCCCTATAAATGACCTCCAAAATTTCCTAATGAATCCTTAGGGTACCCGAAATGCCCTTACCACCCCCAGTTCTTCCACCTCAGCTCCCATTACCCAGAGTCGCACCAATTTGTTAGATAATCCTGAGGATGGAACTCTTTAAGGATGGGAATGAGAGAGATATCCTGGTGGAAACTCCCACTTATGAAACCCAAGAGCCAACAAGCCCACCTTCACAAATTTGAAGTCACTATGTCATGGAGGTGATCAAGTGTACCCTATATATTTAGCAACCCCGATACCTCGGGTGGCTAGGGACATGAATCCGACAACTAAAAGACCACCCATACAGTGCTACGATTGTGGGCGGACCTCACCGCGAGTGGCTTAGTGTCCCAATCGGAAGCGTATGGCAAGTTCCTCTATAGGTGTTCCCGCCCTATAGAGGAACTCGCCATAGTGTGTAGAGTGTGGTATTGATCACCTTTCAAAAGACTGTTCGTGAGACTTGGATCAACTGGAAAGGCTCATGAAGCTAATCCTAGCACTAGCCTTAACCTATTGAGTGTTAGAGATGGTTTCATTCAAGCACTTCCTCTCAACTCGGTGACCAGGCTACAAAATAGGCAAAGGGCTACTACACATACTGCAATAGAGGCATCAACCTCACAAAATCAGGGTTAGCAAGAGCCGCTGAACAAGCACGAGAAACTCGATGCTCACAAAAGAAAGCCACCAAGGTTCGAAAGAAGGGAGAAAGCCAAGTGATTAATCAAAAGTGGTTCAGACTCCGCCACACCCACAACTCATCCATGGACTTCTTCCTCTAAAGAAGAATAATTGTTAAGGGCTACCGCGCCCAAGCCAGAGAACCCATGGATACTCGCCAGTTACCAAAAAAGCTCACTAAGTACCCTAATCCTATTAAGGAAAAGGAGAGACTCCTGGCAGTACAAGAGTTAGTCCCTGAGTGCCAAGCTCGATTGGAAGATGATTCTCCTACTATCTACCAAAAAACTATGCCCATCGGTGTCTCAAACTAGAGACCTGCACATGATGCTCAGGTATATCCTTGTTGCGAGCTTCAAGACCGACCACTCCTACAAGAGTTAACAAAAGAAGAAGCTACCCCCAACAGGGAGATAAGGTGGCTAAATATCTTAGAAAATTGGGAGATGAACATCATAGGGGAACAAACTCAGAAATCCCTATTCCCATCCCATACACTTCAAAAATCGTAAGAAAAAGTAGACCCAACCTTCCTCAAAGGACAACCTCCGTTTCCAAGAGACATTGTAGATCTCTCTTCTTTCCTCTTGTCTCAGGTCAAAATCCCTGTCGCACCTTGCTCCAAGGTAGCCCAAGCTTATGGAATGACCTAAAGGACTAGATGGAGGGATGTCTCTCAGAGCAGACATGTACGAAACCACGGAGCCCAGCAGCTCGAATGAATCCAAGAAGGAGGAATTTCATATACCTCATAAGGTAAGAGGAACCCCCACAATTTGAGTTAAATAAACTTGGGTAGTACTTTGAAGGTAATGAACTCAACTCACCTTTACCAATAACCTCAATGGCCTCCAAGTTACTTGCAATCTTGGATGGGGGAGCCGTAGTGAGCATTGTTACCAAACAATGCTGGGAAAAATGGGGAGCACCTACCTTGGACAACACCCGATTTCTAGTTAAACTCGCTTTGATGGAGCCACCGCCAAACCTATTGGTCTACTAAGGGATCTTAAAATTAAGATTATGGGAACCACCTACCGCCATACTTTTGTGGTGATGATGAATTTTGGATGTCAACCAATTTCATATGACTACATCCTCAATAGACCCTTTATGTGAGAATCAAAGATGATCCATGACTGGGACACCAACCACATTTACATTCAAAGAAAAGATCTTACCTTCAAGATCAATCTATGCACGTGGAAGGTACACCCCATGAGTAGCGGACCATTTGCAAAGGACTCGGTCACAACTACACAAACTACTAAAGTCCATATGTGATGCCAAATATGCCATAAAATGCTGGAAGATGAAAGGGAGAGTGAGGATTGTGCACCGCTCCCAAAGTCGGAAGACTCTGAGAAGTGGATGCATATCATCGCTACCCTCGATATCTTACCTTGACGCACTGGTACAAGGTTTTCCATGTGGTAGATGGGCAAGAGCTTACGTCATTATACATGCTTAGTTCAGCATATCTACCCAATCTAGCCACCCAAGAGCTTGAACAGGCTGTTAGAGCAAAGCCATCACAAGGAGTACACACTCCAACTCACAGGCCGCCTGAGGGATTCCCTAGGCCAAATTGATACATCTTCCCAGATGACTCAGAAACCCATTAGTTGAAATATGTAGGTGTTGTGGAATCACATGAGCATTTCAATGAAATGTGGCACAAAGAGTTTGCAAACAGCTCTCTTTGGGTCCACACTACTGTCCCACAGCTAGCAATTGAACCCATTCAACCCAAACAAGTCCCCTTAAAGCTTTCCCACTTTGTGTGCAAGGCACACAACAAAAACTTTACACTTGCTTAGAAAGAATCCAAGAAGCTAATTGATGAGGAAAGTGCTAAAGCAGAAGAGACAAGACAGGTTCCCAAGAACTTTAAGACCTTCCAAATGGCTGACCGATTTGTCCAATATGATTTGAATCATAGGTCTAATAGTGGGCAACCTAGGACCTCATATGACGGCCCACCAGCTAAGGTCAAGGAAGTAAACTTAGCAGGCCTGGGTGAAGACCGGAGACCAATATTTATTTCACAAGACCAAAAGGAAAAAGAGACCGAGCTCATCACTCTCCTAAAACAGAATTCCAGGACTTCTTCGCTTGGAAGTACATGGATATGAAGGGTGTACCTCCAGAAGTGGTCCAACAGCACACCATTTCCAATGGTTGATGGGGCCAAGTCAGAACAATGAACTTATCCTATGAACCCTAAGTACTCCAAGATGGTCTACGAAGAGATTGAAAGACTTATTGATGTTAGATTCATCTATGAAATTGAACATACGGAGTGGGTATCACCAATCATGATAGTGCCCAAAAAGAATGGAAAAGTCAAAGTGTGTGTTGACCTCAAAACGGTTAATGCCGCCACCATTAGGGACCACTATACCCTACCAAAACATGTGCTAGAAAGATTAGCAGCAGGAAAGGAAGCTTATAGTTTCCTCGATAGATTTTCAGGATACAACCAGGTGCTGATTGATCCCAAGGACAAGCACAAAACAGCCTTTGCCACCACTGAGTGGGATACATATGTATACCAAGTCATGCCCTTCAGGTTGACCAATGCCCTTAGAACCTTCCAATGCCTCATGTGTATGGCTTACAAGGAATATCTTTGGAAGTTTCTTGAAGTCTTCATGGATTACCTTTGTGTCAATTCCTCTTTGGAGGTACTAGCTAGCATGTCTACGTAAAGTGCTAGAAAGATGCAGGTTATATCGCATCTCATTGAGCCCTCTCAAATGTCAATTTTGGGTTCGACACAGTGTGATCCTGGGACACATTATCTCCAGGTAGGGAATTTCAATTGATGACAACAAAGTGTGGCTCATTCTCAAGCTTCCCCCACCCATAAACTTCAAAGGTGTCCAGCGCTTCATGGGACATGTCGACTCTATTACTGACGATTCATTTTTATGTATGTTGATATTGCTCGACCCTTTAACGGACTCCTCATTGTTTTCAAATGGACTGAAGAATGCCAACAAGCTTACACTACACTCAAAAAATCCTTGGCAAGTGCTCCAATCCTTAGATCCCCCAATTGGGATCTCATCTCCCAAGTCCACATTGATGCCTCAGCATTTGCTATAGGATCGAAGCTATAGAGGAGTACTTTGATGTTACAGGGTACAACGAAAAAAGTAAGGTGCCTCCTTGCCAGGCTGAAGATCATAGAAATAGCCAGAGTAGCATGGAGGAACCATTCCGAGACAAACCGCGCTTGGATCGGAACACCCAGACGTGGGATGATCTCAAAGCATACTTCAGAAAGAGATTCTGTCCTCCATGCTTCTTGGAAACAAAAATGAATGAGTTCCTAGAGCTAACCCAGGGAAGCCAAACCACGGAGGAATATGAGTAGGCATTTGCTCTCCTCCTCAAATACTCGCCACTGCTGGATGAAGAACAACTGATGGCCAGGTTCATTTGGGGAATGAACGAACCTTTGGATACCCTGGTGAAGAATGCTAAGCCAGTTTCTATGGCCAAAGCAGTGCAGATGGTGAAGGATTTCACCAAGGCCTTTGTTGTCAAGGTCCCGCCGCCGCCGAAGCCAGCACTCTCGTCCTTCAAAAGATTCCAAACACCAAGAAAAGTACTTCTAACTTTCTGTCTCCTAAGAGATAGCAAGGTCCTAATCAAAATGTAAGATTCCTCCCCAGCCTCTCAAGATGTCTAGTATCTTCCCTTGTAGTCAAATCCCTCTTCAGAAATATCAAAGATCTTGTTTCTACCTATTTTGGCCTAGAGAGAGAAAATATTTTAGAGAGAGATTATTTAGATTTTGAATATTTTTGGATAGAAAAATTTCTCGTCCTATTAATATAAGTTCCCCTGAAACAGAAGTTCAAAAAGATTTCCAGAAGGTGCATTAGAAATTAAGTAAAATCTGCTCAAGAGGCATTATCTTGAGGGTCAAGATTTTTTCAAAATTTTAAATTAAGGTTCCTATGGGCCAATAAGATCAATCCATGTGTGGGGAGGAGATAAATCCAATTTGTAAAAGAAATTACCCAAAAATGAGTAAATGCTCATATAAGATGAAGAGTTGACTATGTACAAGGGTTATTAGTAATATTACTAAAAAAATGAGATATTTTGGGTATAATCATTCCATTTTGAAACATATGTAAGGAAGGGGAGTCCCTTCAAGGAGGTGCATACTTCACATGCTTGAATGAGTTTTAAACTCAAAAATAATGTGATATTTTTATCTCTCCTCTCTCTTGGATCAAACCGAATTAAAACCGAATAAAAAAGGAACCAAACTAGGTCCAAATCTAGTCCAAATTCAACCAAACTGAAATCTAGAAAATTCTAGAAATCAGTTGGTCTTGGTTAGAGCCTCCCTCTCCTATAAATAGAACCTGAGTCTTTGTAAAAAAATAGGAGAATTATACTATGCCAAAATTATGCTGAAATAATGCTAATTTTTACTATTCTCTAAAATTCTCTCCAAATTGAAGAAATTGGAGCTTCCCTCTTTCTTCAATCTCCATTGGTGACTCCATCAGCACACCAAACTAATTGATTGGTTGGGGGCCTCTACCATGAACAAAGAATCAAGCAATTTGTAAGGTAAATGGTGAATTTTGATCTTTTCTATAAATTCTCAATGTTTCTCTCTTCTCAACCCCTCTCAAGCTTGAGAAGCTTAATTGAAATGGTTTTTGAATGCTATTGAAGTTAATTGATGAATGGTAGTAAAGAATTACATAAATTTCTATTTATGTAATTTATGCTTAATTTTAATGATTTTTATGTAATTTCTCTCTCTCACTCAAAGAATGGTCATTCTCATGACCTATTCTCAATCCAAATGAAGCTTTTCATAAAGCTTTTCCTTAATCCAAGATTAATCTATGCTTGAGGCCAAATTAATGGCTTTTTTCTATGCTTTTAGTTTATGTATTTCATGAATATTGATGATTCAATCCATTATGGGTTAATGGTCCAATTAGGGATCATTCTAATCATTCCCTTAATGATAAGCTTTATCCTTTAAAATAATTGAGATTTATCAGTCATAGCAGCGGAGCTATGGCAAAAAATTTTATAAAAATTACACATAAAATAATTTCATTCAAAGCATGATCCTACCATATTCTAGGAATTATCATCTAAGATTAATTGAAATAATTTCATTGTAATCATGGAGAAATTGATTTTTATGTTATGCATAATTGAGATGAATTAAGAAAAAGAGGATTTCTAGTAATTAAATTTTATGTTAAAAAGAGTAATCCCCATCGTATGAGTATTCTTAAAGGGTTATTTTCATTCTAGACATAGAAAAATGTATACTAGAAATATTTATTTATAAAAGTGTGATTTTCATCATAATTGATTTTTATGCATAAGTAGATGCATAAAAGAATTTTTTTTATATTAAAAGTGTGATTTTCATCATAAAGGAATTTATGCATAAATTAGATGCATAAAAGAAATTCTTTTATTTTAAAAGAATGATTTTCATCATAAATGATTTGTATACATAAACATATGCATAAAAGATTTTTTATATATTAAAAGTGAGATTTTCATCATAATTGGATTTTATGCACAAATTAGATGCATAAGAGAAATTCTGTTATTCTAAAAGTGTAATTCCTACTAAAGTGGATTTATGCATGGAAAGATGCATAAAGAAATTATTTTAACCCAAAAGTGTTATTCTCATCAATTTTTATTTTATGCATAGAAAGATGCATAAAGAATTTTATTTTTAATTCAAAAGAGTTATTCTTATCAATTTTGATTTTATGCATAGAAAGATGCATAAAGAATTTTATTTTTAATTCAAAAGAGTTATTCTTATCAATTTTGATTTTATGCATAGATATATGCATAAAAGATTCATTCTAAAAGTGTTAATTTCATTAAGATGAAAATTTATGCATAGAAAGATGTATAAAAGATTTATTTTTATTTCGAAAGTATTATTCTCATTAAATTGGAATTTATGCATAGTAAAATGCATAAAAGGATTATTATAAAAGTGTTATTCCTATTCAAGTTGTCTTTATGCCTAACAAGATGCGTATGGGAAGTGATAAGATGTGATAAGATGTGTATGAGATGTGATAGGATGTGATAAGAGGTGTATGAGATGTGATAGGATGTGATAAGATGCATATGGGAAGTGATAGGATGTGATAAGATGTGTATGAGATGTGATAGGATGTGATAAGAGGTGTATGAGATGTGATAGGATGTGATAAGATGCTTATGAAAAGTGATAGGATGTGATAAGATGCGTATGAGATGTGATAGGATGTGAAAAGATGTGTATGAGATGTGCTAGGATGTGATAAGATGTGATGAGATGTGATAGGATGTGATAAGATGTGTATGAGATGTGATAGGATGTGATAAGATGCGTATGAGATGTGCTAGGATGTGATAAGATGCATATGAGATGTGCTAGGATGTGATAAGATGCATATGAGATGTGATAGGATGTGATAAGATGTGTATAAGATGTGATAAGATGCGTATGGGAAGTGATAGGATGTGATAAGATGTGTATGAGAAGTGATAGGATGTGATAAGATGCATACGGGATGAGTTAGGATGTGATAAGATGAGTTAGGATGTGATAAGATGTGTATGGGATGAGGCAAGAAGTGTATCTCATGGGATAAGATGTATATGGGTTGTGATAGGGCGAGAATGGATGTGATGTAAAAGAATAGATGTGAAGCGTATGTGGTTATATAAATGGGAATGTAGAAATGGATGTATGAATATGGATGTGTATGTATGAAAGTGGATGTATGAATATGGATGTGTATGTATGTAAGTGGATGTATGAATGTAGATGTGGATGTATGAATATGGATGTGTATGTATAGAAGTGGATGTATGAATGTAGATGTGGATGTATGAATGTAGATATGGAATGTGGATAAGGATATGGATGTAAGAATGTGGATGTATGTGAATGTGAATGTGGATATGGATGTGGATATGGATGTATGGATGTGGATGTATGAATGTGCACGCGGATGTGAATGTATGATATAGATGTATGGATGTGGATATGGATGTGGATGTATGGATGTAGATGTGAATGTGGATGTATGAATGTGAATGTAGATGTGAAAATGGATGTATGGATGTAGATGTGAATGTGGATGTGGATATGGATGTATGAATGTGGATGTGGATGTGGATGTATGAATATAGATGTGGATGTATGGATATGGATATGGATGTGTATGTATGAATGTAGATGTGAATGTGGATGTAAGAATGTGGATGTAGATGTGAAAATGGATGTATGAATGTAGATGTGGATGTGGATGTATGGATGTGGAGGTGGATGTATGAATATGGATGTGGAAATGGATGTATCGATGTGGATGTATGAATGTGGATGTGAAAATGGATGTATGGATGTAGATGTGAATGTGGATGTATGAATGTGGATGCGGATGTGAAAATGGACGTATGGATATAGATGTGAATGTGGATGTACGAATGTGGATGTGTATGTGGAATAATGAATGCAAAAGTGTATGTGAATGGATATGAAGTCGATATGAGCGAATGGATGAGATGAGATGTCATGTGAATCAGAATGTGAATGAATAATATAAGATGTGAACGAATGAGATGTAATGAGAAATGGATGTGATGAGACGTAATGTAAATTAAGAAAGATAGGAATGGAGGTTATGTGAAGTGAATGAATCTAATGTGATGGGATGGAAAATGATGTATCTGGTCAAGAATGGATACACATATGATTTGGAATTGGGTTAAGTAATATGGATTGATGTGGAACAATCTGGAAAGACGTGAGTTCATTATAGAACATGTTTGTAAATGACTGTTTTATGTCAAGAATGCTGGGAAAGCATTTTGACCGTCTTGTGATTAAGGTCGTGGAGACCTAACTGATAAAGTTGCAATTGCTGAGACGGAGAGTCAATGGAGGACGTCTCGTGTAGCAAGGTCGGCCGAGGTCTTGACCAGTCTCGGTTCGATTTAAATGGTGAGCTTCCGGTACGGTGGATGAGGGACCAAGGAAGCGGTCTATGAGTGAAGCGCTAGGTGACCTGCGAAGGATCCTAGAGGGTGCTGACCATACGGTGCTCGGGCTCTGGGTCGCCGAAGATACCCACACGTGCATTGTGGAAGATATTGGAACAAGGAGTAAGAGTTGTTTTCTAAAACCGAGTATGGATCTGGTTGATTGACCTTGCTGGTCCTCAACAACTGATGAGTCCATAGCTCTCTTATATGGATCTGTTGGTTGATCTTGCTGATCTTCAACAAGGATTCCATCTTGATTTTTATAAGTGTTATCTGTTGAGTACTATGAGCTAGGGACTATCGAAAAGGCCCCTGAGTGAACAGGTGGTGAGCGTTTTGGTTGCCAATGATGCCATAGATACTCCGATGAAGGAATGACTGGAAATTAAGATTCAACCGGATACTTGGAAGTTTATGATCAGTAACACTATGATTTCATTAAATGACTGAATTAAATACATTGAATCTAGGAAAAAGGCAATTTCATATTGGGTGTGTAAATGGCATGACTGGAGTTAAATTTGCTTGAAAATCCGGCTAGGGGGCCTGGGAACTCTTTTCCCTGGTACCCGAGACAAAACCTAACCAAATTCCTAATTCGATCCCTTCACTACAGTGGTTGGGCGGTTGGCTAATTCATGGGACTGGATGGGGTTAGGCTCGACTGATGGATCCGAGACTCAATTTCTGTTTAGTTCGATAGATGAAGTAAATCCCGGACAAAAATTGTTCTATGGAAAAGAATCAACGGCTGTGCCTCTCAATGAGGCAAAAAGCGTTGGTCTCTATGATCCAAGTATAGTCTTTTTCCCTGATCTGACTATGGGTCGCGGTCAGATGAGCTCAGTTAGTTAAGGCTTTTGACTACGTTAGGGAAAAGTTATCCTGGTGGAATCGCCCGTACTTTCCAGGCAAGAGAAGTTTTTTCGAGTTCGGTTTGGAAGAATCGAGGAATTATTCACCTGTCCGGATATCCGTGGGGCGAGGCCCCGAGTGTGGGACCCTGCCCCGCGCAAGATGTGCTACTTCCGCTGCTAGCACCCCGAATCCGTTGCGCGGTGGGGACAGGGATCAAAACCAAGAGATGGGAAGTTTCAGAATGGAAGGAAGATCTTTTCCTCGGAGCACTTTTTTTGGAACTCCGACTTTTTCCAGAATGCAGAAGGAAGATCTTCGAAGTGAGAACAAATATTTTGGCTGTCAAGGTTTTGGGCACTAGCTCAAGGACTGCCCAACTGCTTCTATGTCAATGGGCCAGGGAAGCCAAGGTCCTAGAATGTCGAGACCGACTCCTTTGTATCAATTTAATCAAGGTCCCTCTCACCAAAATCAGGGAAGCCAAGGTCCTAGAATGTCGAGACCGACTCCTTCGTATCAATTTAATCAAGGTCCCTCTCGCCAAAATCAGGGCAACCCTAGAAGAATGCCAGCTCATCCTGCAACCTCGATGCAGAGTAGTCTCAGATCCCCCTCCCAGAATTGGGGAAGCTAAAGAGAGAGAGTTCCACCTCAGACACAGCAGTAGCCAAAGCCACCACAATAGCTGATGTAGTGGAGGAAGAAAGAGTATAGATTTATGCCGCCATTGAACATCAAGGGTAGAATCATCAGTTCTCAGTCCTTAACAGTAGCCAAAGCCACCACAATAGCTGATGTAGTGGAGGAAGAAAGAGTACAGATTTATGCCCCCATTGAACATCAAGGGTAGAATCATCAGTTCTCAGTCCTTTTTAGACTCTACCACCAGAGTACAAGGGTAAGCACTTTAAGCTTTTGATTGATTCAGATAGTACACATTCTTTTATTTCACCAGGATGTTTGCGTAAGTTAGTCCTAGAGATCAGAAAACATGGAAACCTATGCAAGTAGAATTGGCCAGTTGGGATGATTCTTTTCACACACCATGAGACAGACCGTATTCAGTTTAATCTAGATGGGAATGTAACAGACTGCCAGTTCAAAGTCTTATCTTTGGGAATCTATGAGACAGAATCCTTGTAAAACGGATTGGCTCCATAAGAATCAGGCTGACATTCATTGTCACAATGGAACCATCTCTTTTCTCGACCTTCACGGGAATCAAGTTCAAGAAATTGGAATTTTCGGATCCCTTGTTCTGCAATTAGTCAAAGCTTCTAAGTTGCTAAAGGGACTCAGAAAGAAGCAAGCTGTCTATGTCATTAAAATGAATCCAGTAGACAAAAAATCCAAGGCTAAGGAACCAGAGTGGCTAAGTGAGTATGCTAATGTATTTGCAGAAGAGCTAACTGAGATGCCTTCGACTCGTGAAGTAGATCATGAGATAGAGCTAACCCTCAGAGCTTAGTCGATAACGCAACGTGCATATAAGAGTCCCAGAAGCCATAGAACTTAAAGAGTAGTTAAGACAATTGTTAGAGTAAGGATTCGTAAGACCCAGTGTTTTACCTTGGGGTGTGCCCGTTCTCTTTCAAAAAAAGAAAGATGGAATGTTAAGATTGTATTGATTACAGAGGATTAAATGAGTTGACAGTCAAGAATAAGTATCCTATCCCTAGGATTGATGAACTTTTGGATAGATTCAAATGTTCACAAAGATAGATCTCAAATCTGGATATTACCAGATTAGAATTAAGGATCAAGATATCCCCAAGATAGCCATCAATACTTGCTATGGGCATTATGAATTTATAGTCATGCCGTTCGGATTAACAAATACCCTAACAACGTTTAATCGCCTCATGCAGAACATTCTTAGAGAATACTTGGATGGATTTGTTCTTGTCTTCTTAGATGACATCTTGGTATACTCTAAGAATGAAGCAAATCGTGAAGATCATGTGCGTAAAGTCCTGGAGATCCTAAGGAAGAACCAACTCTTTGCAAAAAAGAGCAAGTGTACTTTCTCTGCTCTACTGGTGACCATGTCGAATACTTGGGATTTATAGTATCTAAGGATGGGATTTCTCTTGACCCCACTAAAATCCAAGCAGTTGTAGATTGGCCAGAGCCCAAAATAGTGAAAGAAGTCAGAGGATGCTTAGGATTAACCGGGTAGTATCGAATCTTTATACCCAAGTATGTTCAGATAGCATCCCCCTTGACTAACCTTCTCAAGAAGAGTACCCTATTTCATTGGACAGCTAGTGCTTTTGATAAGCTGAAGACAGCCTTAGTAACCAACCTTGTCCTTAAATTGCCATATTTTCCATACCTTTTGAAGTATTAACAGATGCCAATGGTTTTGCCCTAGGAGGTGCACTTATGCAGGAAGGTCATGCAGTAGCTTATGAATCCAAAAAACTCAAAACACATGAGAGAAATTATGCTGCCCACCATGACTTGGAGTTACTCTCAACAGTTTATGCTCTAAAGCTGTGGAGACATTATCTCTTGGGACAGAGATTCACCTTGATGAAAGATCATCAAAGTCTGAAGTGGATCTTCGCCCAAAAGGATCTCAACATGCGTCAAAGAACATGGATGCAGACCCTGCAAAAATTTGATTTTGAGATTAAGCACTGGCCAAGGAAAGAAAATGTGGTAGCTGATGCACTCAGTAGGAAAGCCTCCTTGCTTGCAATAACATTGGTGTCAAATATGTTGATTAGTGAAGCAAGAGAGAAGATCATGCAAGACAAATTCTTTGCCCCCATTGGTACCCTATTAATGCAGGAAAGCAAGACTCCTCAGGAAATGAGTCGAGTTCTTGGGTACAGATTGGACGAAGGATGCATGTATTACAATAATCGGGGCTACGCATGCCCAATGATGAGGGAACAAAGGGAAAATTTATGAGAGATGCCCATGATAGCCCGATAGCTAGACATCCAGGGTTCATAAAGACCTACATGTCTGTAAAGAAGAGCTTCTTCTGGCCAGGACTCAAAAAGGATGTACTTAATCATGTGCGTCAGTGTTTAATATGTCAAAGAGTCAAGGTAGAAAGAGTTAAGATGCCAGGAAAGCTGCATCCCTTAGACATTCCATAGATGAAGTGGGAATGTGTCACTATGGATTTTGTTACTGGACTACCATTAGTGCGCCAGGCATCCTGAGGCATAACAGGTTGTAGAAACACCGATGCACTGGGTAGATTACTTTCTGGTTGCACATTGCCGTTCGGGGTACAAGTAGGCGATGTAGCGGGAGTTTGATGATTAGAACAACAGTGTTCTTGCTGCCTTGATACATTAACGGTAGGAGTGTCATGTTTTCTTGAATCTTTCTTTTGAATTTCTTCTCTTATGCGTTTGGCCACTACTACAAGTGCAGAGGGGTGGGTACATGACTTTCTTCGGTCCGCCTAAAAAGTGTTCTCTTAGTCGAGGCGCCCCACCTGATTTTACTGCATGGCATAGCTTACACTCCCAATCTATGAATCGATCACCAACGTTAATTGCATATTGCCACTCTATCCCAAGTGCCTTTTTTTTCCTGCTATTTGAAATTTGGACTCTATTGGAGGTATCACTGGATCCAACATTGTCCTCCATCTGAACAAATAACCTATTCAACCAAGCATATAACAATGAATACACAAATGAAAAAACAACAAAGTCACTCACGTATTACAAAACATACATTAGCAGACAAAGTACTTCGAAACTATCTTGACAAATACAAAAGATCATCACATAACACAAAACTACTTCAAACTATCTTGCAAGGTCTTACTACAAAACTACTTCGAAACTATCATGCACATTGCACCCCCAATGAAGGATGCCTTTTGTACCCAATTAAGGATACTTTACACAGTCAAAGATCTATGCTTGCCCAATACTCTAGTATAGGACAATAGACCCTTGTCTACTCTAAACTATATCAAGTATCAAGAACCAATACAAGCCCCTAAGCAGGACTCTTGGCTCCATCCAACCATTCATAAAGCAGAATGAGGTAGATTACCTACGTAGCTCAAATGCAAAGCTGAATGACTCCAAATTTGTCCCTAAATCTCCACAAGTATTAGCTATGAACCACACCCGGCCCCCAATTCAAAGAACTAAGGACAAGTGGCTCAATAGCCTTAGGAGTACCTACTAGGAAAGACGACAGCCCCTAAGATAAGGACGTTCTTCCCAAGAGGACACTTCTAGCAACTCGAGAGCTCTACAAGTACTTTGAGGAGAGATATCACGCCCCCAAAACAAGGACTATCTCCCCAAAAGTTTCACGATGGGTGTCGGGCAGTGTTTATATACAGAAAAGAACCCCGCCAGGGTTCTTTTGTTTTCCCGGCGGGCCCGTCGGGATATCTGTAATCTCGGCAGGCCCGCTGGGAAAGCTAAAAGCCCGGAGGTGTTATGGGACTAGTGGGTTCTGGCAGGTCATTGCTCAGGTCATGTGAATATACAATGTGATCACAAGTTTTAATATGTTAACAATAGGTTTTGTTAACATGATCACGAAATTGTGAAGACGTTAATGAAATCCCTGATGAGGTTAATTCATTAAGCTTGTTTTTTATGATAATAAATTTCATATTTATTCATTTTATGATAAAAGAGATCTTAGGATAACATTCATGTAATTATTTTCATATGGAAAGTGATATTTGAATATTTTTTCTTAATAAACAAGATGCTTGACGCAATTATGCTTATATTTTTGCTTAGGTTTATGCAAAAAGATTTTTTTATATTAAAAGAGGAAGTCTCACCATATTTTTATGTAATCATGCTTATGCATAAATTTAATAATGCAAAAAGAGGAATTTTCATGATATTCTATGCATAAACATTTCAAATGCTAAAAGAAGAATTTTTGTTACATTTTTTAATATACATTTATAGTATGTAAGCATAAATGTCTAAATGTTAAAAAGATGAATTTTTGTTATATTCTAAATTGGTATATTCATGAATATTTTTGTTTATCAAAAGAGAAATGTTCATCGTATCTTTAAATAGGAATATGCATAGTTAATTTTGGTATCAAAAAGAGAATGTTTCATCATAATTCTATGTAGATAATTATGGCATGTTGATGCCTCGGTTAAAATGGAGAAGAGAATATTTAAGAATATTTCTATGTGAATATTTTAATAAAATGATGTATGCATATTTAAGGATAATTTAGAAAAAGAAATATCCTTGTTAAATTCCATTATTCTCATTAGTAGAATTATTTATAGTTCTTTTATATCCAAAGTAGAATGAATTTTCATATTATTGGATGTTTATCCTTACGATAAAAAATCATTGTTATTTTATAAGATAAATGGAGAAATATCTTTAGGAAATAAATCTAGGAATAAATTCAAGTAATTCTATGCTAGACCATGATCACTTGAGAAAGGTGGGTAAGTAATATGCCTTCCCATCTCTTGAATTGTAAATTAAGCCAAGACTTATGACCATTCCCATTTCTTCAGTACACGAAGAAGGGATAACTGTCTGATTTAGAGAATTTTCCCTAAGACCTGAAATCGTCTAGAAATAAGTTAGAAATTTGTTTTAAAATTGTAATTGATGGATGGATCACCCGAGATACGAGATTCATGATTTTCATTGAGGAAGTGTGGGTTTTGAAAAAAAAGGTCTTGTGAAACCAACATTAGAGATGTTTTCTCGCTCGTGAAATGGCATTTCGTGAGAGGAAATCAAACTTAATGGGAAAATCCTACTTGCCTGTTTTTGTAAAGGACTATCTTATGCCAGAATGTTGTAGGAAGCATTTGGTTTATTATTTAAATGAAAGAGAGTTCACGTTGCAACAACAGCCAGTGCGGGGAGTCATTGAAGGATTTCTCTCGCGGAAAAGCTTGCCAAGGTCTTGACCAGTCTCGGTACGGTTTAAAATGGTGCGCTTCTGGTATGATGGGCGAGGGCCGACAAAGTGGTCCCTGAGTGAAGTGCTAGGACACCTAAGGGAGGATCCTAGAGGGTTGTGACTAGGCGATGCACGGGCTCACGGGCTGCTCTAGGACACCCATGCGTATGTTGAGGGAGATCTTCATGGATTGGCGAGAAATTATTTAAGTGAACTAGAAACTATGAACTAGCTGGTCTTGAACGGAGAGTCTGGATGACACTTGTTTGTAAAAACAATGGAACTAGAATATTTGAGGATTATGATGGAAACACTGTGGTTTTATTCCAATTTTGTCTTGAAGATAGTTGAATGTGAGAAAAGGCAATTTCATATTGGCTGCGTAAGTGGTGTGTCTATTTTATATTTTTGAATGAGTGCCGGCTAGGGGGCCTCGAGAAACGCTTTTCACTGGTACCCGTGACAAAACACAACCAAATTTTTATAAAGAGGGATCCTAGCAATACATTGGTTGGGCGGTTGGCTAACCCATGGGCCAGTTGGCTGGATCGGTGGATTCCTATAATAAAGTTCAGTTATGTTTAAGTTACGATAGTTGAAGTAGGTCATAGGGTAATTCTTGTTCTATGGGAAAGAATCAACGGCTGTTCCTCGCATGAGAGGAAAAAAGCGATGACCTCTATGAACCAAGTGCAAGTCCCTCCTTGATTCAGCCATGTGACCCGTGGGTTCCGTCAGAATACAAAGGATAGTTAAGACTCTTGATCCCGTTAGATAAATTCTCATTAGAAGATTTTCCTTAGCCTGTGCTTTCTGGGCGAGAAAAGTTTTTCCGGCCGCCTCGTTTTCAGAAGAACCACTGGACTAGTCCCTTGCCCTCGGACATTTGGGGGGGCGAGGCCCCGAGTAGGAAGCTCTGCCCTACGCAAGAGGTTGCTGCTAGCACTCTAGAGAGTTCGATGCGCAGAGAGGGCAGGGGTCTCATAGTGATAATTAGGAAGTACTATTTTAGGTGTACTTGCCTCTAGACTCACATCTCTAGGCTCATGTCTACACGTTCATGTGTCCAGGCTCATATTTGCAGGTTCATGTGTCATGGCTCATTGCTTACATGTCCAAACTCATGGCTCATGTCTCGAGGCTCACGTGTTAGACTCGTGTCTTTTTACATGGGACTATGGACTCATGTTGTCCCCTACTCGAGAGTTAGTATTCCAAACTTATCAAAATCCCAAGCCTCGTTCATCAAGACACCATTGAAAGTAACCTCTAACAATACACCACTCTCACCTTGCCATGTCGACTACCCCCTGAAACCATTATGGAGAGCCAAAACCTTGCTATTGATGGTGGAGATGAATATCACCCCCCCAAACATCATCCCCTCAATAGGCTCTAGGAGTGGTCACCCAATAAGGAGTGGGTACCTAAGAGTACCATGCTAGCCACTCTTACGAAATAACTTTAGAGCCCATAGTAGGTGAAAATAGCATAATTCTAGAGAGAGAAGACTTCTCTAGAGTTCCTTTATCTCTCTAGGATATGGTTTGTAATAAATAGATTATTATCCTAGAATTAATCCTTAACTTAGGTCTTATTTGAGGATTTCTTAGGATTATAATTAAGGATGAATACCGGTTGAATCTTGGAATAATTTTTAAGAGAGGAGGTTTCTCTAGAACTCTCCTTACTCTCTAAAATGGGATTATGATTAGGATGTTAAGCTTTGATCTTAACCCTTGCTCTAGAAGTCAATTTAGAGGACTCTTCAAGTCTAACCCTTGCTTTAGAATTCAATTTAGAGGACTCTTCAAGTATAAGATAAGGGTTAAACATGATGAATTAGATCTTAGTCTAAATCTAGAGAGGGAAAGTTTTAAAAGAAAGTGGGATTTCTAGAGTGATATGGAGTCAAAATTTTAGGCGGATTGACTAGACACTTAGGGGGGTTAATTTATGAGTGGAATCCCCATCCTTAGTTTGGAGATTAAATCAAATTAAATCTTAAAGATCAAAGCTTAATAAAATCAAATTAGGATAGAGACAGTGAGGTAATCAGACCCAAGTATTTAACCAAATTAGTTATAAAGACCAAAAGCCTTTGTCAATGGAGTAAGTCGATGATATTATTATGACTTTTGCAAGTGTTTAAATGACTCCTAAGTACACTTAGTTGTGCATAGAAATGAAAAGCTGGTTGAACCCTAAATAAGACTTTTGATGGAAATTCTTAAAGTCTTAAATTCCTAAGACAATGAATGGGTTAGAGGATTAGAGTCCCTTATGGTTCATTAGAGAACTAGCAAAATAAATGACTTTATTTCTAGAGAGATAAGGGACATAAATCCATGATATGGTTTTACCCTTAGTCTCTTGACCTTAGTCTCGACTTTAGTGATGTTTAAAAGAAATTCATTCTCAAAAGAAGAAGGATTCTTGATAGATTAAAGTAATCTCGAGGTATTGGAATTTGTTCAAGGAATGGCACAGACCATGCCTAGTCTATGAGACTGGAGGATCAGTGATTGGGGTTGCGACTTGAGGACTATGAATGTCTCATCAAACTTGCAATGGTGTACCAGACTCTGAATGCATGAGTGATGCATGGCTATTTGAGCATGTTTGACTTATTTGCCTTTGTATTCATTATGAATTGTTTACTGTGGATGCATGTGAAGGATACACAGGTGCATGGATTGCCAAAGGATATTGGTCAACACTCGACAAGCACTGAGTCTCATTATGTGAAGATGGTCACCCAAGACCTTGACCCGGGAGTAGATGCTCTGCACACACACGTAAACACACATGCACACACAATCGTATCGAGCTCAGAGAGCGAGAGAGACGAGATGTGATAGCTGGAAGTACTCAATATAATGATCATAAATGTGTGGAGTACAAAGTAGTAGTAGCCCTAGCCCTAGGTTTGATGTGGCTAACACACTAGAGTGTGTTCACATGGGGAAAAAACCCCTACAAGCATAGGGTAAAAAGTGCCCGTGTATAGGGATGTTTACACCAAGACTTGCAAGGCTAACAAACCCCCTTGTAGTAGACTGCCCTAGTGTAAACTTGTACAAGGTGTAGTAGAATGCCCTGGTAGAGGTAATAAGTTCAAATCCTTGTGGCGGAAAGCCCTGAACTTTTCCTTGGAAAGGGACTTGGTAAACCCATCTGCCACATTGGTCTGTGTAGGCACATAAGTCAAGGCAATCTCTCCTGTATGGAGCCTTTCTTTGACATAGTGATAATGCACCTCAATGTGCTTTGTCTGCACATGAAATACTAGATTCTATGCGACTGCTAATGCACTCTGACTGTTAGTGGAAATGGTGGTAGAAGATGATTGTCTAACACCAAGATCTACTAATAGACGACAGAGCCAATAGTCTAACACCAATAGATCTGCTAATGCACTCTAGCACCAATAGATCTGCTAATGCACTCTAACTATCGGTGGAAATGGTTGTAGAAGACAACTGTCTAACACAAGATTTGCCAATAGATATCAGAGACATACACAATACACAATGAATGCTGCCTCTTGTACTCAACTTCACAACTTGAAGTGGCCACTGTTGGCTGCTTCTTGTTGAGCCATGGAATACATGAACTACCAAGAAGGAAACATTTACCACACTGGTTGACACCTTAGGGTCATAACATCTTGCCTAGTCATTGTCACAAGCATAAAGAAGATGCATTGTTGCAAAACGATGCAAAGACATGAGTGCCTTGAAGGTACTAACAGACTGCTTTCGAGTGGTGGGGAAATGCATAAATCTTCTCAACTGTGATAGTGCATACTGAATGTAAATATGGGTAGTGTATAGATACATAATAAAAAGATGTAGGGGAGAAGAGATCTTGAGCTCTTGCAAGCACACACACACTCACACAAACCCTAGAAGAGAACACACAAGGTGAGAGGTTGAAAATTCTTCTTCTTCTTCACACAATAAAAGAGGTCTCAACACTCCCTCTCAATCTCAACTCCAGCTCATAAACTCCAATCATATCTTGAAATCTGTGGAGCTCTGCTCTTACCCCCTTGTACCACTTTCAATGCTTCTCTTGCTTACCGCTCAGCCCTTAGAATGAACCAGGCTTTGATACCATGAAAAGATGCAAGGAAGAAGAGAGCTTGATCTCTTGCAAGCACACACACACACTCACACAAACCCTAGAAGAGAACACACAAGGTGAGAGGTTGAAAATTCTTCTTCTTCTTCACACAACAAAAGAGGTCTACATAGAAGATAAAGTGACTAACACACATAATAGAGTATATACAAGCGGTCTATAATGTGAACATGTAAGAGGAGTGGGTAGGTGTGGACTAGTTGGTGTAGTCCAACTGTAGAATCTCTGGCGAAGATATATTGGTGTGCCAGCTACCAAACCCGCCAGTGATGTAAATGTCGAATGGTCATGCAGGCACCTCGTGAGTGTCAACTCATGTTAAGCTTGACATCTCAACACATAAGGCATCTGATAGCTTGCTGAGAAGTAGCAACATGAAAATCTTCTCGAAGTTAGCATAATTCCCTCTCAATTGGTATAAACTGGTGGATAACCAAATAGTAATGCAAAAGCCCCATGTATGTAACATCAAATGCATGCTGTAATTCATCGATGCTGAAAGCTGAAATTTTTCCCTCATTAGGGCCAGTCTCACGAGTAAATCATCCCAATTATTATCCTCCAATGCATCAAAAGAAGAAAGTGTATCCTCATTTAATGCAGAAGCAACAAGGGCTGTATCAACAAAATGAGATGCATGTTCAGAGGAGAACTCTTTTTTGAGAGTCACGAATGGCTACATCAATGAATGCATCACCCATGGCATCCTGATCAAAGTGTGGTTGCTCTGGAGCAATATGGGAAAGTTGGGCTATTGAATTAATTGATTATCAATAGTAGCAGCCTGACAGAAGGCTGATTTGAAGGCAAAGGAGGCTTAACAGATTCAACACCAGTACCAAATAATGGCTTAAAGATGTAGGAACTATGGATAATGTGCTATGGCACAATTTCCAATAGTAAGCATAAGCTGTCAAGGTCCACTGAATTCCAATACATCAATAAAGGAACCTTAGTCAATGATCAAGTCAACAAGGTGATAATCAACAATGGAAACAGGCTGATATAACAAATCTATCGTGGGGACAACAAGGCATATATCCAACCATCACTATGAGAGTATAAGGCAACCTCTCAGTAATACCATGCGTTGTGGTGTATATGGAAAAATAAACGAGATGTGTAATCCCACATAGATTGATGTAGAGAAACCCTGAATTATGCATAGTGAGATAAGGGATCAAAGTTGAAGACAATGTAAGAGTCTGACACCGGTAGCATCCATGTAAATGAGCTACAAAGGGGAGGCAACTCGAACATGAAGTGAGGAAAGAAAGTAATACATCTAAGCATCACTGCATGAAGGTATGTCTCCAAGATATAGCACAATTGAGAGGTCAAATCATATAAGTGACCAAGGACCTCACAAATAGTAATACACAGCATGTGCCCCCCCTCAAATGCAATAGATATAGAGAAAACTTTGCTATAAAGCATAATCACAAGAATCTATGACTACCAGAGTAACAACATGCAATGAAGATGTAGTGACTGAGGCACAATCATCATGAGCCCAATTAGCCTCTTCCGCTGCATCAAATGAACCAACACCAAGAGCTGACAATTCTACATTTGAATCAAAGTACTAATCAACATCAGAAAATGACAAGCAGGCAAATCACTGCATATGACAGTTAAGGCATAGACATCACTGCATATGACAGTAAAGGCATGGACATCACGTGTGAAATTTTCTTCCTCTGAATTTTTCAGCAACTGTGGAGACTTTGCTACTTCTTCCTTTTCTCATTCCCCGTCTGCTTCTAGCATTCCTCAATTACATGACCAAGTTTTTGACAATAGTTGCATCTCTTCTTCTTCTCAGTCTTCTCTCCCCTTCGGAATTAGGAGGATCTAAATGGGCTTGTGCTTTACCCTTAGGTTTAGCACTAGAAGCAGCCCCAAAATTTCTTTTGCCAGAGTGGGAGGCAACAAAAGCCTGATCAGAAGCCGCAGCATGTTGTTTCGATTGGAACAAGATTTCTCTTCCTATAACAAGAGAGCTACCAACTCATCAAATGTGTACAAATCTGTATCCCTTTTTGTTAGGAGGCAAACAGTGGTAGAAAATCCTTCATAGGATTTAGGCAAGCCATTGAGAACTATAGAGAAAAGACAACAATCAAGTATCACCTCGTCAATATTGATCAACTACTCTCTCAGATCCTTAACACGGGCGAGAAATGCATCCATAGATTCTCCAAGTCAAGCTTTTTTCATAGATAGGTAACTCGGGCTTCATTGCGGATCTGATACACAGAGAGGCAAGCATATACCATGCACTTTTAGAAGAAGCACATGAATGGATATGAGGTATGACTTTTTGTTTGCAGAGCAGGAGAGAGAAATCAAGGCATGTGCTTGTGTATCTTTAGCATCCCATTTGAGTTGTTATGTTGTAGGAGGAACAAGTGTAGGCAGTACACTTCCATTGGAACCAGACTCACTGGTTCCAACAATAGTGGATCCACCTGACATGTTGACAATTGAGTTGTTATGTTGTAGGAGGAACAAGTGTAGGCGGTACACTTCCATTGGAACCAAACTCACTGGTTCCAACAATAGTGGATCCACCTGACGTGTTGACAATGGGTGCAGGCCCAACAACCCTTAAGTCAACACCGGATACATACACCCACAAGTTTTTTACCACTAGTACATGCCTCATCTCATAGGTACATCTCTGGATGGGAGGACCATGTGGTGGTTGACCGGGTGGTTGCAAGATCAGGGTGCCCAGTTTTGTCCACTCAAGCACCCTGTAAACAGTAAAAAAACAGGCATTTGTTTACCTTTAGTGGCTAATCTCTCCTAGTAAATGAAGGAATTTCGTTTCAAGTTCTTTTGTTGGAACATCATATTCAAAGTTGGAAATATAGTTGCATAATTTGATTAAGCATTAGATGGTCAAAAGTCCTCATTTTCTTAGGTACAAAGTCAATGTATACACCCTGTCCCAAATTTGAACTGATTCCATAAAATGCTAATATCTCTTACATATAAACTCATATGAGATTCCCACTTTGTACCTTAGATCTTCACATAATATGGAGCTTAACTTGATTTTTCGAGAATATTTTAAGATATTTGTCTATTTTCTTTAAATATTTCAAGGTCTCTAAAGTGTTATAATATACGCCTCTTTTTGTACCCACAATAGCTACCACTTAAAATCCTCAATCTTGTAGATCAAAAGAGTGGGTAGATACTGAGACATTAGTAGAATGTGGTGGTTAGTAAAAATTGCAAATCCAATGGTTGAATTTTTAATGATCTTTTTTTCAAAATTCTTCCAGACTATCAGAAGGCCTGCAAATATTAATAATCTAATTAGTAAAATTACATTTTTGATGTGAATCATCTAAAACCTATAGGGACTAGTGTACTTGTAATGGTGCATCTATGGAAAAATAAATTGGATCACTCTAAGTATGGAAAGATCATTTGTTTATCATTTCATCATATTTTTAATTAATTTTGATTAATTAGACTAATTTATATTAATTTAAGTTATATTGGGTTAATTTAAGGGCAAGCATATTTTCTATTCTTTGCTTGATCTCATTTTAATTACCTTGCCCCCCCAAAATTTGCTCTCCAAGCTATGTCCCAATCCAGCATAAACTGGATAAAACTAGATACCTTGACCTTGCAACAACCCGACCCATGGCGTCCTGAAGAACCCACGACCTTGTAAGTACCTCCAAGGATCCCTCATGCATGTATCCTGATCTACTTTGACTCTACTTTAACACCAACTGTTAAGCACCTTGGTTAACATGGTTTTGGACACCACTCGGCAACAATAAACATGTGCATTATGCAATTTGATGGCACCCGACACCTATCTATGGCCGTAAGTGATGTGTTTGGAAGGGGCAAGAGCTTCTCAATTTGATGGCACCCGACACCTATCTATGGCCGTAAGTGATGTGTTCGGAAGGGGCAAGTTCTTCTCAAGGATAAAGAATGAAGAGTGTATTTGCATATTGTATAAGGCCAACTTATGAGCCAAGCATTGCATCTTGCATTGGGCATCTTGAGTGGACATACTTTGAGTGAGTGTGAACACTATTGTCGTGTATATATATAATTTTTTTATCATAATTGAGGACTCTCCCCATTTTACTCTATCACTTGTGTTGAAGAGCCTCTTGTGATTAGCTAATTAGTAAACTTTTGATTATCTAATTAGTGAGTGTGAGAGATGAGAGAGAGTGATTACCTCAAGACTACCCTTGCTAGTGACGAATGAGGAGAGGAGAAGGAGCCAAGCTTCCCCTCAATGGAAGTAGCGACCTACAATTCAAGTCCTTGAATGACAAATAAGGTAAGCCCTGAGCACACGGACGAGCCTTAACATGGTGCCATGCTAGAGATTAGCCCCTAGCTTTGTGTTCTTTCTCTTAATTAGTTTTGAGAGACTATTTCTCGTTCACTAAAAGAAGGTTGTTTTGCTTAATTTTTGATTAATTTATGGTTTTTGTTGCAATTTGATTGATTACGAGTGACTTTTTAGCATTCACATACGTGTTTATAAGGTTAGGTTGCATTTATTTCATCAGTTTTTGTATTACAAAGTAAATTAGTATTCTCACATAGGCATAAAGTGCCTTAATTTTTACATTTTTGAGTGGTTTTTGTTGCGTTATTTGCATTAGAGTGTTAGCAATAGGTTTAGGCACCCTAATCCAGAAATACACACAAAAATTTAAAAAACCACTTGATATTCACTAATTTTCCTTAATAGACTAGTTTTTTTATTAAGAGAGCTAAAAGTGAGTTAAAAAAACCCAAAAATGAGCTAAACGTGTATCTTTGAGTGCAAGGATGATTCTTTAATGAATCATAAGTGATTTGGAGTGTTTCTACACATCCACACATCATCCTAACTCAATGATCAATAAAAAATATGGATTTGAGCTTCATTAAGCTCATTTTTGTGTTGCAAAATTAAGTACTAAATTAATCCTATGTTTTTCATTAATGTATTTGCAAATGAGCACTTGAATTGTTAGCAATTCCATGAGGAATTCGTTAATATGTTCATTTGCATATGTTTATCAATCAACTAAGATTAATAAAATTTTAAAAATTGCATCACAAAGAGGCAAGATTAGTGGAAGGATTAATTTTTATTAATCCTTAATTGCTTGCTTACACAACAACTCATTAGGAGTTAAGGGCATTCAATGAGAAGAATCCTAGTGGGGCATGTGTAAGACAAAGGTGGACAAAATCCAAGGAAAAGGAGAAGGGAGTGTCATAAGCATTTAGGAGGGGGTGTTGACCTTTGTCGATTGCACCTTTGTTATTAAAAAATATATCCCCCCACATTATTTGGAGTGAAAATCACCGTTCCCGCTTTGTCTAATTCTTTTTTCCTCTCATCTCTATTTAAGCTTTTCTTTTGAAATTACTATTAAACTTATTTTCTCTAATATGATTTTCTCTATCATGTACAACAAGGGGGTCTTATCGATAGTATTGGCAACGTCTATCAATTTTTACAATATGCAATGAGAAAGTCGGGAAGGTCTATGCACGTGATAATGAATCACGGTGGCTAGTGTCTAGCCCCCCGATACAAGATTGGCTATGAAAACTCTCTTCAATTAAGTAATGCAAGTGGATACCATGAATTTGATACAAGAGGTGATTTTCCACAGTGGATTTACACCCTAATTTTCCAAATTTGAACTTTAATTAGACCAATTTCTACTAATACTACACTAATAATAGTAATTAGTACTTAATTAGAGTGATTAGAGATAATAGAATGTGGAGGCTAAAATTGAGCTTATGAATGCAAGATTTTAAGGGGCTTTTGGCATTGACTTGTTGCCTTTACTGAGAAGCTTTGGATAGAGGTGAAAAATTAGCTCAAATTTCCATGGGTGAGGCGAAAATGTGCAAAAACGTCTGCCTAGTTTTTTGCTTCTCCCGTCACGTATACAGCACCAAATGTCTTGAGATTTATACTGTGGGGAGCTTGGGGCATAGCCAAGGATGGCTAAAAGGGTTTAACCCAATGTGGAGTATGCGCGGCTAATGGTGAAAAAAACCAATCACAACAAATGTGTCAATTTTGGGTAGTTTAGTGCGAAATTGATCAAACCCTCTTGACTATGGGTTTGCCTAGGTTTGAGAAACAACCTTCTAAAATATCTTGGCTAATGGATGAGAGGATGAGCAATGGCAAGCATTTGAAATTGGGACCAGAAATGGAAAGATTGGATAAAATTGAGATAAGTGGGTAATTAGATGATTAGTGAAGTAATTAGAATAATGTGAGCTAAGGCTAAGCTAATAGAGAGGGGTGGCTCTGATACCATGTCAAAAAAGATGAACCCTCACCATGCATGGCTATGGTGTGCTTAACCCTAAAATATAATTAGTGTGATTAAGGAACACTAATCTTATGATATGTGAAACCTAATTAACAACAAAATGATGAAAAGATTATCTTATGATATGTGAAACCTAATTAACAACAAAATGATGAAAAGATTATGCTAACTAAGCTTAAGAGAATGAAGCACAATTAGGTTATAGATTGAGACTTGTACTCATAAAGAGGATTGAGAACTTGCTTCATATTTCATTGCTTGAAATGGTTCCCTTTTATATGAGGAGGTGCACTCTTATGCTTGTACATCAATGTGGGATAATTCTCAACTCTTCTCTCTAGCTCACATGTCACCTCAAATCTCAACAAGTCCCAAATTCTCTTATTAAAAAAAAACCAATCAATAAGAATGAAAACAACCATGGTAGCAGGAAGAAAAACCTAAACAAAGAGAACAAAATAATCAGGCAACAAGAGAGAGAGAGAAAGAACAAAGAAAATGAGGACAAAAGAGTGAGGAAGAACAAAAGAGAGAGAAAGAACAAAGAAACTGAGGACACAAAGTAGAGGCAAGGATGAGACAGCACGTAAAGGGAAAAAAGAAAAGGAGATGAAGTGGGAGCAGAAAAGTGCGGAGTGAAAGCACAACCAACAACATAGCAGCAACGAAAGAAAAAGGGTACAATCACATACTTTTAATGGGCTCATTTCCACTCCTTGAAGAGAAACAAGTAGTGTTAAGGTCATCTCCATGAGCCAAGGCAAAAGGATGTGCACAAGCTTGTAGTATGGAATCTGTACCTCCAAGCATACCTAATAACATAAATCTATAATAAGGGGGCAAGTGAAATGTCTGTATGGCCAAGAGCATATGGTAGACCTATAAGATTGACTTCCTAGGTCACATAGATGAATCATCATCATACTATAGAGTCTTCTTACTTAGACTAAATGGTGGAGGCAATGGCAAGATCTTCTAGTTTCAATGAGTGCATTGGTGTTAGTGTCAAGCCTAAAGATCTCTTGCATTGCCCACTCCTAGTTTCAAAGAACCAAAAAGATAATTTTCCTTGTTTAAAACAATATATAGGTCCACTCATCGGCACATGACACCCTATCATAGAATTTAAGCCTATGGAAGCAAAAAGGGCAACAATGCTAGCAATAATGTGTGTCATGGTTTCGCATTCTCTTAAGCAACAATGCTAGCAATAATGTGTGTCATGGTTTTGCATTCTCTTAAGCAACAATGGGGAGAGAGGTAGTCCACATCTCTAAATATGGGGTTCCGCTAAGGAGTCTCAGCACTAGGATTTCCATGCAGACATCTATGCAAACAAACAAACAAAGAATTGGACAAGCTTACTGCATGCACTCAACACGATGGGCTACAATGCCTAGATAGGCAATCAATGACCAATTCAAAGAAAAGGGAACAATGCTTAGTATTGCCAACTCCACATAGAAGTTTGTAGTGCATGCACATGGGTATTTTCCCTTCTTCTCTTAGAGAAAGAGAAGGAGAAAAAAATCCCTTCTCCTATTCTTCTCTCAGAGAAGAAAATGAGAAAAATCCCCCTTTTTCTAGGGAAGAAAAAGAAATCCTCAATTCTAGTAAAAATGTATAGTAAATGGGAGAGCCAAGACATGCCTCACCCAAATCAAGCTTCATCATCATCACTCCAAACCATTCCAGACTTAACTTGCTGTTAACCTATGACGGACATTGAGACATACTATGTTTTACGTCATTAATTTAAATATTCTGAGTCATGGGCTGGGCTTGTTGTTGAACTACAGATAGAATACCTAATAGTTACCTAATAGTTGCTTAGTCGGATATATGTATCTTTGCTCAGTCAGAATTCTACTCAGTCGGATTGTTGATCAGTCGGAGTTTGTTATGATCTGGTTAGTCGGATATCATCTGTTAGTGTCTTGTGACATTCTAGTTACATCCGTCTAAAACTGTCTGAAGTCGCCTATTTATAGGGGCTTTGTAGTCGTCTTTTATAAGAAGAAAGCAATGTACGATTCATCTTGATCAATCAAACATGGTATTTCAGTTCTGTTCTGTTATTCTCTATCTTGTTTAGCAAATCTCTGCTCAATCCGTGTTCTCTATGCTCTGTTTGTGTTTAGCCTGATGTGGGAATTGAAGTTAGTGTTACCTAATGGGGGTGTCTTTGCTGTGTCAGAAGTAGTTAGTTGTGTTGTGTTTGAGAACCCTAAACACATTGGCGATCCCGCTGGTCCCGTTCTGTTACGAGAAGGGAAATGAATGTCAGAGGGGGACAGAAGAGTAGGAAGGGTTTACTATACCAGGGCTCAGGCCCGAATTGGTAACACTGACCCGTTTCATTATGATGACAAGGGTGAAGATGATCAGGAACACCAAATCCCTGAAGAAATTGTTGTAGGCCAAGGGGGGGAAAGTTCAGTTGCACCAGAGAAGAGGCTAGTGGGGGGACTTCTCGGCGCCCTAATCCTGACAGGAAGGTCTGCAGGAGTTAGAAGGAGTCTTCAGTTCAACCCATTAAGGGGGGCTACCAGGCAAAGACCTAGGAAACCACCTCAGCCAAATCCGATGGCTCAACAACTACCCAACCCTAGGGTGAAAGCAGCTAAATTCAGCGGAGGATCTAAGGAGGATGCTGATTGTCATGTAGCTCAGTTTGAGACAAAATGGGAAGCAAATGGGTATCCTGTGTTGTATAATGATGCAGTTAAATTGCAGCAATTTGCAGCAACTCTAGAAGGGAAGGCCATGAGTTGGTTTAGCCAATATGGGATACCACACTTCCCAACATATGATGATCTTAGAACAGCCTTTTTACAGAGATTCAGGAGGGAAAAGACTCCAACAGACATTTTAAGAAAACTCCGAGACATCAGACAGAAGAAGATGCTTGTAGAGGACTATGCTCAGAAATTCAGAATTCTGGTTGAAAGGTTACAGGGAAATGAGAGACCCACCAATGAGATGCTGGCAGGTTATTTTCTAAAAGGATTGAGAAGTGGGCTGAAAAATGCAGTGGCTAGCATTGATATTGCAGGTGGAATTAATGATTTGGTAATTGCAGCAGCTAGAGTAGAGAAAAGACTTGGAAGCGGCAAGGGCAAACACACCAGAAAGAATGATTCGGATTCAGATGACCAGCCAGAGTCAGCATCAGATTCTGAGGAGGAGGATTCAGAAGCAGGATCCGACAGTGAGGAAGAAGAGGTGAAGACAAAGAAAAAGCACAAGACCAAAGCAAAGCAATCCAAAGAGGAGGATTTGGTTAGTAAATTGAGAAAGATAGGTTATTCTGTTGCAGCACCAAAAGAAAAGACGTTCTGTGAAATTTGTGACAAGGATGGGCATAAGACAGCTTTATGTTGGTATAATCCCAAGAACAGGGGTCAGACTACACCTTATGCAGGTAGAGGCAGGGGTGAGGTTGCAGCAAACCAGGCTGCTCCAACTAGGGGCAGAGGAGGATTTCAGAGAGCAAGATCTGATAGACCACCATGGAGGGAACAGGAAAACAATGAAGGAAGACAAGCAAGAGTCATGCCTTGTGTTTATTGTTCAGCACCAGATCATTGGATAGGGCCAAATTGTGCCTTATGGGTGAAACATAGAGAAGAAAGAGGTGTCCCAATGATTAGGTACAATCAGAATAACCAGCAGGGGCAGCAGCAACAACAGAATCAACCAGCAGCTCAAGCAAATGTAATCATGATTCAATTAGCAGATGAACAGGTACAGGTAAAGCAAGGTCCAAACATACAGGAGCAGCAAAGCCAAGAGCATACTGAGGATATTGAGGATATTGAGGTATTGGCTGTTACCAGGTCTAAACAGAAAGGACCAATTGATTGGAAGGAACAAAAAGGCATCAGGGACCAGGTACAAAGAAGAATTTTGAAGAATCAGGACAAGCAAGAAGAATCGGAGTTGGAGGATGAAGAAGAGTTAGTTCTGCATCAGTCAGAAAGCAATGTGAAGATGAAGGATGAAAGGGACAAAGATTGGTTTGAGGTACTCATAAATTCTCCCTTGCAATTGTCATTAGATCAGTTGTTAGCTTTGGTTCCAGCATTTAAGGAAAGATTGCTTAAAAGACTTCAGGATCAGCAGTCAGGAGATAATCCGACTTTGGTTCCAGCAGTTAATAGCATTGATCCAGCAGATGTTGACTTTGTGGTTCCTGTCATTAAGGTTGAGTACCAGGGCAGGGTGTTTGATGAAGTTCTTTTGGATGGAGGATCAGGGGTTAACATTCTCCCTGAAATTGTATACAAAGAAATGGGTGCAGCAAGTTTAGCCCCAGCACCATTTCAGGTGAAAATGGCAGATCAAACCAGGGTGCAACCATTGGGAATTCTGAAGCAGCAGGAAATTGAAGTTGCAGGTATGGGATTCTTGGTAAATTTTGTGGTAATCAGAATGTCAGAATCACTATCACCTTATGAAATGTTACTGGGTAGGCCTTGGTTTAGAATGGCTAAAGTTAAACAGGATTGGGGATTGAATGTGGTGGTTCTGACCAAGGGGAAAAAGAAGATTACTGTAACCATGCAGGGTAAGAGAAATATGTCTCTTAAAGAAAAGCCATTGTTTGCACAGACAATTAATCTTGCTGAAGAAATAGAAGATGATGAGGAGGAACAATTTTTAATGGCTAATCCAACAGTGGTGCCACTATTTGATGTTGATGTAGAAAGAATATTGCAGCTTGTGGAATATCAGAATCAGGAAGAGTCTGAGTTCTTGCCAGGTCAAGAGATTGAAGGGACAGTGTTCAGACAGTTGCTGGAACAGAAAACAGAGATTGCTACCAAGGAACAGATGGAACAAGAGCAAAAGGAGGCAGGAGAGATGGCTGTAAGGATTTATGACAAGAAGTATGGCACGTCCAGTCGGGTTAAAGAAGATGATCTGAAGGAACTGAATTTGGGTACAGATGCAGAACCAAGGATGGTGAAAGTAAGTGTGCAGGTGGAAGGACAATTTTTGGAGGATCTTTTGCAGTTGTTACAGGACTATATAGATGTCTTTGCTTGGGAGTATTCTCAGGTGAAGGGTATAGATCCTGCATTACATCAGCATCGGATTAATTTAAGAACAGATGCAGTTCCAGTGGTGCAGCAAAGGTATAGGATGAATCCGACTTTTGCATTGCAGGTGAAGGAAGAAATAGATAAGTTGTTAGCAGTAGGGTTCATTAAACCTGTGAGCCAGGTGACATGGTTATCTCCAATAATTGTGGTGCCTAAGAAAAATGGGAAGCTGAGAGTATGTGTTGATTACAGGAAACTCAATGCAGCAACCATAACAGATCCTTTTCCAATGCCATTTTGTGATGCAGTGTTAGATGCTGTAGCAGGTCATGAAATGTATAGCTTTCTGGATGGCTTTTCAGGTTACAATCAGATTAGTGTTGCTGAGGAGGATCAGCATAAAACTGCTTTCATCACTGAGTTTGGTGCATATGATTTTACTGTCATGAGTTTTGGTTTGAAAAATGGACCACCATCATTCAATTATGTGGCACATAAGGTTTTTGAGCCACACTTACAAGACTTCATGAGAGTATTTGTTGATGATTTCTCTGTTTTTGGTAAGAAGGACTCACATCTGATGCATCTGAAGTTGTGTTTGGAGAGGTGTAGGCAGTTCAGACTGGCCTTGAACCCTTACAAGAGTGTGATTGCTGTGAAGAGTGGGATTTTGTTGGGTCATGTGATCTCACAGGAAGGCATGGCAATTGATGTGAAGAAGGTTGAGGCTATTCAAACAGCAAAGTCTCCTACCAATGTGAAGGAAGTAATGAGGTTTGTGGGTCAGATCAAATGGCATGCCAGGTACCTCAGATATTTAGCCAATATTTGTGCACCATTGACACATTTAACTAAGAAGGATGTGGCTTTTGTGTGGGCTGAGCCTCAAGAGAAGGCATTTCAATTGTTGAAGAAGATGGTAGCTGTTGCACCAGTTTTGCAGTCACCAGATTGGACTCTACCTTTCCATATTTTTGTTGATGCCTCAGATGTAGCATTAGGGGCAATTCTGATGCAGGAGAGGGTGACAGGATGGTACAGGCCAGTATTTTATGCCAGTCAGATATTATCATCTGCAGAAAGGAATTATGCTGTGACTGAAAGAGAAGCTTTGGGAAAAGAGCATGCTATTGCTGATTACTTTAGCAGGTTGGAAACTGGAGAAGCACCAAGTGGGGTGGATGATGATCTACCAGATGCCCCATTGTTTGAAGTTCAGGCTGCTGAGTCGGATTCCTGGTATGATCAGTTTTTGACATTTTTAACTGAGGGATTTATGCCAGTAAAATTTACTCCAGATCAGAGAAGGAAGTTTGCTTTGAAGAGTAGACCATTCTTAGTGATTGCTGGAGCATTGTACAAAAAGGGAATTGACCAGGTGATAAGAAGATGTGTACCTGAGTATGAGCAGAAGGCAGTAATTCAGGAAGCACATTCAGGAACAGCAGGAGGACATTTCTCAGGGGATATTACAGGAAAGAAAATATTGCAGGCTGGTTTGTGGTGGACTACAGTTTTGAAAGATGCCCATGAATATGCCAAGAGATGTGTGATTTGTCAAAAGCTTGGACAGCCAGATAATTCAGATAGGATATCAGATCATCCTATTTTGCCTTTGGAACCATTTCAGAAGTGGGGAATTGATTTTGTGGGACCTGTCAAACCAACAACTCAAAGAGGTAACAGGTATATCCTTGTTGCTACTGATTATTGTACAAAATGGGCTGAGGCTGTAGCTCTGAAGGATAACAAGGCTGCAAGTGTTGCAAAGTTCTTGTATCACAATATCATGACCAGGTTTGGGTGTCCCGTAGAACTGGTAAGTGATAGGGGAACTCACTTTCTGAATGATGTAATTTCTGAACTGACAAGAACTCATATGATTATGCACAAAAAGTCTACAGCTTATCATCCCCAGGCGAATGGACAAGCTGAGAGTACCAACAAGACATTGGTAAGGATCCTAAAGAAGATTGTGCAGGACAACCAGAAAGATTGGGACTTGAAGCTGGACTCTGCTTTGTGGTCTCATAGAACAGCTTTTAAAGTTACAACAGGGATGACACCATTCAGGTTGGTATATGGATTAGAAGCAGTTGTGCCTATGGAATTTGTGGTACCAAGTTTAAGAGTAACTGCTGAGAAAATGTCTCCAAGTTTGTCAGTGAAGTACAGGAGCAGGTATTTGATGCAGTTGGAAGAGGACAGATTAGTCAGTTCTTACATCACTGAGGTGATTCAAAGAAGAAGACAGGCTTGGGTGAGTATGAATGTCAAATTTAAGGTGTTTCAGGTTGGTGATTGGGTGATGGTGTACAATTCCAGGTTGGGACCTCATCCTGGTAAGCTAACACTGAGATACAAAGGGCCTTATCAAATTGTTGAAGATCTGGGACAAGGAACCTTTATTGTGGCTGATGTTTTTGGAACTAGGGTTGAGAAACCAATTAATGGGTTCAGGTTGAAAAAGTTTCAAGGAAAACCACCACATTTGGATTGGGCAAGTTCAGCATTGGTACAGGTGCTGGAAAAACAGATGTTGATGAATGAAGAGTTGGATGTAAATGGAGTGCTGATGGCACAAGGGGATGTACAGATTCTGAAGCAACAAATGCATAGCACTATGCAGGATTCTTGGGGAATGATCAAGGAGAGGATGTCTACAATGATAAATTATCCCTATGATGTTATGAAAACAGGGTTTGTAACTCAGCATGAGGCAAGATTGGTAGAAGAGGTTGGACAGTTGAAGAAAGAACGTGAGTACTGGATTCAGCAGGTACAGGAACTGAAAAAGATGCAGAGTGTGAAGATTCAGAGTGATAGGACTGTGGAGGAAGTGTTTCAGGAACCAGAAGTTCAGGTGGAAGTACCTATTATAAATTTGAGTGTGCAAACAGCAAGTCAGAGTGAGCAGCCAGTGGAGACTTCAGTGGAAGATAAATCAGCAGAGAAGACTGAAGTTTTGAAGGAGGTTCCAGTTGTTGAAGGGATGCAGGCTGAGCAGCAAAGTGATGTAGTACCTGACATTTGAAGAAGCAGCATCAAATTTTGTCATGTGGCCAGTATTTTCTGATCAAGGGATTGTGAATTCAAGTCCGATTTCCTTGAAATCAACCACCGGGCTGTGCCATGTGTTGAACTACAGATAGAATACCTAATAGTTACCTAATAGTTGCTTAGTCGGATATATGTATCTTTGCTCAGTCGGAATTCTACTCAGTCGGATTGTTGATCAGTCAGAGTTTGTTATGATCTGGTTAGTCGGATATCATCTGTTAGTGTCTTGTGACATTCTAGTTACATCCGTCTAAAACTGTCTGAAGTCGCCTATTTATAGGGGCTTTGTAGTCGTCTTTTACAAGAAGAAAGCAATGTACGATTCATCTTGATCAATCAAACATGGTATTTCAGTTCTGTTCTGTTATTCTCTATCTTGTTTAGCAAATCTCTGCTCAATCCGTGTTCTCTATGCTCTGTTTGTGTTTAGCCTGATGTGGGAATTGAAGTTAGTGTTACCTAATGGGGGTGTCTTTGCTGTGTCAGAAGTAGTTAGTTGTGTTGTGTTTGAGAACCCTAAACACTTGTCGGCACCATATGTTAAGGATAAAGGGATTGGGTGATCGCCGATGAGAGGCGCACCTTGAATATCAGCAGCAGGGTAAGGGTTAGGAGATCGGCCGACCATGTATGGGCGCCCATGTGTGAACGGCCAAGTCACCTATAAGAGTCAAATGTAACCCTAAAACCCTCATTCTCATGTGTTGTGAATACAAGACTGCTCTTGCCTTATCTCCTTGGTTTCCTTCTCCTGCGTGTGTGCGAATACAAGAGTGCTCTTGCCTTATCTCCTTGGTTTCCTTCTCCTGCGTGTGTGCGAGAGAGAGAGAGAGAGAGTGAGTGAGAGAGCGATCGAGCACTGTGTAGCGGCACGACGGCGGAGAGGCGGTAGAGCGACGAGACAGCGGCTCCTTCTTCACTGCGACGCGGGAATCCTTCAAGGCGGCGGTTGAGCGGTGAGTGACACACCTTTTGCATTCTGTTTGAGCTTGCTTTCGTGGTTGTATGCTTGCAGCCATTCGTGGCTCGCATACGGTGTTCAGCAAGTCCCCAGCTACGACCTGTGCGGTAAAAGCGCACATTTTTGGCGCCGCTGTCGGGGAGTTGCCCTGCACCAAGCTCCAGTTTGCAGCTCGGACTGCTGCGTGAAGTTTAATTTACACTGTAGGAAAGCGACTGTGTGTTTGTTGTTGAGGTGTTTCCGTGTTATGCGATCTGTTTCTGCAATTTGTCTTCTGCATTCCTGTTTCTTTTGTTATTTTTCCGCCCCACATGTGGGCGTGCGTTTTGTTATCTGGTTTTCTGCGTGTGAGGGGGGATTTCTGAATCCCCAGCACCTGTGCTGTGTGCGAACTGCGCCGCGGCCAAGGTAGAAAACTTATCTCAAAAAAAATTCAAAAAATAAAAAAATAAGAAATAAAAAATTAAATTTTATTTTTAAAGAAAAAACCAAACGTGTGGAGAGGAAAGATTTTTTAATTGGAGAATAAATTTTTGAAAAAAAAAACCCCCAATTGACCCCGACCCCGACCCCGACCCCTCGGTCTCGGTCTTTTGATATATATATATAGGAGAGTGAGCCTCCATAGCTTTCTTTCAAGTGAGAGCTTATGGGAAGTTGTGCCCTATATGTAGCCCACTCCCCCCAAGGAGTAAAGTGAGCATGTGGGATAAATCCCTCACCCTTTCCTCCACAAGCAAATAGGTCTTCACCCTTTCCCCCACAAGGAAACAGACTGTTTTGAGGACCACAGGAGTTCTGTATAGGCGAACACGGTGCTGTAAAGCACGCTAGGACCCTTTAAACGATACGCTCGTTTCGAGCTATCACACGCCCTAGTTCAGGTTCAACCATAAGTAAGGGGGTTAGAAACGGGTTAAAAATAATACAAAAACAAGTAAAAACGGGGTGTGAAACACCCACTTCATTTAATGAGGGCCCTACTGAGCTACCACATTCCGATGCTCTTCCTAAAGTAGAGGTCCCTAGAAGCTAATCCATAAGAAGTGACATTGCGTCCACTTCAAGAGAACCGTTTGGCACACCAAGTCTGGATGGGATATTTCTCAATGAAAATTGGGAATATGATCTACACACAGAGACTCTAACTGACCTATACACGGGTTACACATACCATGTAGGTTGGTTAGAAGTCCTACGATCTACATCTAGCGCCACTAATCTAGAGGAGCAACAACAAATGATATGTGAGGTTATTCATAGAATTATCCAATTTGAGAGGCAAAATAGGGGAGTGAACCTAGTTTCCACTGGCCCTATGAGATTTTTGGATACGGGCAATGCCAAACAACCAACCCTATCACAATTGGAGACTCCCTCGGTGAGTCCCATAGACCCTTCGTATGTTGTTTTGCCTGGAGTCTCAATGCAGGTTGAGCCCACGAGCAATAACTTTAGCTTTCCAACCTTGGCTCAACTTTCCATTAAGGAATCCACAATGCCTACCCCAATGATGAGCATGACAGAAAGCGCACCTGTTACCACTGTAGTTAGTACGACACCGCTACCTAGTGGAACAGTACCTACAACAATGCGTGCCAATGCCTATCGACCCTATGTACCGCTACTCATGCTCATGTAGCTCCTACGCCTCTTAGTATGCCAATGGCGTATGCTCCACAACCACCTTATCACAACCCTTATCCAAGAGGAGCTAGGCCTAGTCACATATCATATCCTACGTCATTTGCCAACATACCCAGACCAACGCCAACTCCTATCAACCAGGCTATCCCAGAAGTGCCTCCACCAGCTATGCCTGCTCACCTAGGTGATCTCGCAGCATTTGCTCAGACGATTGGACGATCTATTGCAAAAAACATGCGGGGTATGCCTGAGAGAGAACCTAGAAGCAAGGCAGTACAAGTGGCTAAGCTCACTCAAAACTTCAGTGGTAACGAGGATGTTAGGAAGCACATTGAAGCCTTTGAACACGTGTGTGATTCCTTGGAAGAGCACAATGAGCTGCATAAGTGTAAAGCCTTAGGCTTAACCTTGAGTGGGAAGGCCGGAGATTGGTATCGAACCTTAAGGGTTGAAGAGCACACTCACTACCCCACTCTCAAGAGATTGTTCTTGAAAGAATACATACGTGAGGGTGTGCTTTGGGGAGTAGCATCTCAACTCCAAAAAGCTGAACGCAAGGAAGGGGAGTTAGTGAGAGACTTTATAAGTCGATTGAAGCATCTAAATTCTCGCTGCACTCCTGATGAGCACTTCAATAATAACCAACTGCTCGATAGATTCATCCGAGGATTGCACCACGAGGACATTTACAATGGCCTAGTCATTAGAGGTCTTACAACGTGGGAAGCAGTCACTGCCAATGCAATCCAGTTAGAAGACAACTTGATGATTGCAGGTAAAAAGGTGTCTTCGGAAACAAAATCCGTTAGTTCGCAAGTATCTGGGCACGAGCCAATGTGACAGTAAAACCTATTGCCCCAAGGAGCCCAAGATATCCGAAATATCTGTGACCGACCTTACTAAGGCTCTCCAAGAATACTTTAGGGGTAATCGAGCTCCTCAAAATCGCCATATGTACCCAAGAAGAGAGCAACAATGGTGTTCGGTTTGATTAGGACCACATAGCATGAGTGAATGTCCCACATTCAGAGTCAAATTCAATGGGAATTGCAATGCATGTGGTAAGTATGGCCATCAATCTAAAGATTGCCTAGTACTTAAGCGAATGTTGGCAAATCAGGCACCACTAGCCTGGTCAAACACACCTCAAGTACCCGCGCTGATGCCTGCACAACCTGTCGAGCAACCGTCACAGCACATAGTTCCAAGGAATCCGAATGTAGTCCAGTCTGTGCCATTACAACCGCCAGTGCTATCTCACCCCAATAAACCAGATGGGTTGTGAGTCACATAGTGCGTGTGGGGATTATGAAGAGGAGATAGACCCCACTGCTCCATATGGGATTGATACGTTTGAAATGATTCCCCAGTACTACATGGAGGATCATTTTGGGCAAGTCAAGCCTGTATATCAAGCGGCTGCTCTCGCCACCACAAGAGGGAAAAACCTTAATACCTTGGCGAGGAGACCACCTCTTCAATGCTACGATTGTGGTGGACCGCATCGTGTAGCGGAGTGCCCTAATAGGCTACAGAAGATCGCTACTCAAATGCAACCAAATCAAGGGAGCACATCGGGAATGCCGGTACTTACATGTAATCGTTGTGGCATAGATCATTTAATCGCTCAATGTCCACATAATCCTAATGCACCCAAGATTACGCCATTGAATTTGGTTGAGGTCACCAACCAAGCACGAGGAACCACACCCGTTGTACCCGCGAATGTAGTTACATGGTCAATGCTTCAAAATCAAAACTACATTCTTGAAGAGAGGGATACTGCATCAATCGCTCAGGCAAAGAAAAAGAAAACACGGCAGAAGAGATTGCTTAATGCCACGAGCTCCAAGCCTAGTTCAAAGACTAACATAGGGACAGGAGATGACCCCGTGTATATGAATGATCCTGAAGATGATTCCGATTCAATAGAAACCATGGGGACCAAAGCCACTACCTTAAGGGAGGAACCCACTCGGGAGCTCAATGAAGGAGAATCAAGCGAGTACAACATGGGGAAACAGAAGGAAACTTCCTCGGTCCCACAACCAAGTCAGTTAATGCCCTCTCGACCACCCAAACTGACTGAGACTCCCCAAGACAAGCCACGTGGGCCAAAAACCCTCAAGAAAAAGATTGGAACTTACCCAAACCCAGTTGAGGAGATTGAACAAGTGCAAAACTTAAGGGGTTTGGTGGAAGAAACACAAAGAGAACTGGAGCCAAACCCGAGAAAAATCAAAATTCCAGACACAGTGTTTCCTATGCAAGTTCAGCCTCACAGGAACCATAAACCCTTAGCTATACCTAGTATCATTCGGGAAGAAAGTGAGGATAGGACATCACGAAGTGGGCAAACACCCTTTTTGCTTGAAAGAATGTTTAGTGAGGGAATGCCTGACCCCATCGAAGAGGAAGTGATTCCATCTTCACCAGTCCCTAGTCAAGGGGCGATGTCTCGAAAAGTACCATTGAATGTGTCTAAGCTAATGGATTTCATGTCCTCTGAAATCAGAACCACGATCATATCCAAATTATATGGAGATCCTGAGCTATTCTTAGCTCTTCGGGCATTTCTCAATGGAGAACTAAAGGCGAGGCTACCACAATTTGCAAATATGGATAGACCTGACACGCTCCAAGATGAAGGGGAACATTGGGATCTACAACCCAACCTAGATGAAGACTCGGTCGTTGAAATACCTGTGAACAAGTTGGGACAGTACTTTGAAGGTGACGAATCTAATGCAACCCTCCCCATTACTACCAAGGGATTAACTCTAAAGGGAATCCTTGATGGTGGTGCTGGAGTGAGCATTGTGACTAAAAACTGTTGGAAATCTATGGGGAGACCTCACCTCAAAGTCACAAACATAGTGGTTAAGATGGCAAACGGAACCATAGCTAAACCTATTGGAATGTTAAGGGACCTTGTTAAGATCAAGGTCCTGGGATACAAGGTAAAACATACCTTCATTGTAATGGATTTCTCCAAGCATCCTATGTCATAAAATCAAATAAGGCAGCAATCATTGATGATGCCAAGGATGCATGGATCAACTATGGAAGTAATGTGCACACACTAAGATTAAGCTTGAGGGCAACCTCTAAACTGATACCATGACCGATACACATGGTGTAAAGCATAAGGTCAAATATGTTTAATAGAGGTGATTGATGGTTTACATTAAGATGGGTTTCCAACACCCAATGATCAAAACACAGGAGCACGACAGAAAACCATTTTCATCTCGAAGCTTCATTATAATACAAGTAAATGCACTATTTAGGCACCCGTGGTGGCATTAGGTTATATACCCAAGGATGTGCCTAGGCCTTATGGGCTTAGGAAATAAAAAGTTAGAGACTACACTAGTGAATACGTGAGTTATGATGATGACTGGCGATGGACAAGTGTGACTACTCATAACTTAAGCTGTGTATGAATCAAAATATCTACACTCATTCCCTTTTACATGCTCGTTTTTACTTTGAGAGCTCTTTTTCCCTCTTTACCTCTTGTGGGTGCTTCTCATTACTCTCCTTACGGTACTTCTCTCTTTTCATCTCTTGTTCCATGATACTTGTGAGTGCTCTAGCTCTCATGGAAGCTCTTATTATGTTGTTTTTTGCATGAGTTTATGGAAGCTCTTGTAATGTTGATTTTTGCATGAGTTTATGGATTTACTTGAGGTTTGAAGTTTATGTGATTGTGGGAAGCTTTCGTAGGGTTCTCTTGCGTGTGGGAGAATCTTGCATAGGTTCTCTTGTGAGTGAAGGAACAAGCATAGGGCTGAAATCTCATACTAGGGTGGAGTGAAGCTTGAGCATGTGAACAGAATGGAGATATCAACAAGAGGAAGTGAAGGGGCTAAGAAGAGCAAGATTATTGAATGGGTTGTAAGAGTGTAATGGTGGGGAAATCTTCTTATGAGAGTCCAATGGATGAGAAGAGTAGGATTATGGAAAGGATTGTGAGAATTTAATGGTGGAGAAATGTCCTCATTTCTCTACCTTGTGAGGCTTGGAGATGGAGTAGAGCCAAGGGGGCATTGCTATCAAGAAAGAAGGAGGGAGGAGAGTGGAATGGCTTGCCTTGCATCTCCACAAACTTGTATGGATTCACCATTCTCACAGTTGCACTCACACTTTACACCTTGTGCACTTGCACTTACAATTTACACCTCACGCTTGCCCCTTGTACATTGCCATGCACCTTGTGCAGGAGGGCGGTGCACTTATAACTTACACCTCATGCTTGCACCCTGTACACCACACTGCACCTTGTGCCTTGCACCTTACATGCTCACACTCGTAACTTGTAACTTGTACCTTGCACTCATACCTCACACTCGTAACTTGTAACTTGTACCTTGCACTCATACCTCACACCTTGCACCTTGCAACTTGTGTCTCACACCTTGTATGTCACACCTGACACCTTACACAACATCACACATCACACATCACACATTGCACCTCGAACCCATATCTTCCATATTCTAAATAGTTGAAGCAACGGGCTACAGAACTTGAATCCCTGGTTTCCCTCGACATTGTCTAAAAGACCCCAAGAAGATTGACTAGTAAGTAGGAATGGGAATGCGAGTAAAACCATTATGATAGGAAAGGGTAAGTAGAACCCTAGTCTTGGTGCCCTCCTTCCAATCTAGTGCTACCTCTTCTAGGTGATAACAACAAGAGGGAGAAAAGTGCAGATTTGATGCGTCACCTTAGGCCCTCCTAGCCTACCTCAGCTTAGTAGTAGTAGTCACTCTTGACTATTGGTCCTACAAGATCCACGAAAGACATTTGTGCATGCATGATGACAAGGTTAACACTATTTCTATCCATCTATTATCTTTTCTTAATTCTTCCGCCGATGCGCTTGAATTGAATTTCTTCACTTCACCTCTTTGTAATCATGTTGATCATTTAATTTGCCTAGCTCAAAGCTATAAGCTTATTTTTATCCCATTGAAGAACCATTTGATTGTGCTCCTCCTCTTGGTTCTCACTAGCTTGCCTAGCTTCAAGTGAAGCACGTAAAATAGAGAATGTGCACCCTTCAAAAATCGGTGTCGATGAAGCCTTGTAAAGATGCTCTTGTTCCATATCATCGTCGTCCATACCTTTGGGATCATCCCTAAAAAGATACTGCACCATATCATCAAACACTTCCTCTTCCACAACTTCGTGGGGTATATTGAGTAGTTCAAGTGAAGCACGTAAAATAGAGAATGTGCACCCTTCAAAAATCGGTGTCGATGAAGTCTTGTAAAGATGCTCTTGTTCCATATCATCGTCGTCCATACCTTTGGGATCATCCCTAAAAAGATACTGCACCATATCATCAAACACTTCCTCTTCCACAACTTCGTGGGGTGCAGGGCTATTGTTATCCCTTTCCCACTCATCTCTGACAATAGATCCCGAAGCTCCAGCATCATCTCCTCGTCGACGCTTTGCATGCTCTCGCTGTGCGTAGGGCACCATGTTAGGGTGTGGTACTGCATCCTGCTTCAATTAGAGTATATATATTACAACTCCATTAATTTGGACACCATGAGTCGTTTGAATACTATCAATTTACATCTACTCACCTCTAAACCTATTTGATTCCATTCTCCATACATGGAGATGTGATTCAAGGTAATTGGACGTGCTCGTACAATGCATCCTTGACATCGCGATTACACATTCACTTGATCCTTTGTCCCAACCACACATCGCGATTACGATGACGCATTGTCTCATCCTCACCAGAACTGCTTGAGGAGGTTGATGACATCCTACGTACAAAAGAGCAAACACATAATCATAATCAGTTTTTAATGAAAGTATAAAAAGTTTCTATATCCTGTGTTGATCGCGTGTAATAGCGCGTCTCACTGTTTTAAATCGCGTGTAACAGCGCGTCTAGATCTGTAAAATCGCGTGTATAAAGGCGGCTGTTTAATTATACATGCAAATATACACGTGCTCCTACACGCGACCACCTGTCTATACCTAAAATAACCCGTCGCCTTCTCCAAAAAACCATTTTCAAACTCATCTTTCCTCTCCTTCATCGTGTCGCCAAATCTTCCCTCTTCCAACAGAGCACTAAAGCCAAGTGCAAGGAGCAGACATGGGTGCAAGGAGCAGACACGGGTGAAGGAAACCAACCAAAAAGAAGATTCACTTTTCCAGACGTGAGTCAGTTTGTCCTTTGTCTTGTCTCTTTCCTTCCATTTATTTATGCGATTGTCTCTTTTCCTTATGTGATTGTCTCTGTCCTTCTCTGGTCGTGCCTGCTTTAGTACTTTTGTGAACGATAGTGACAGTCTGGGCTTTCTTTATAAGAAAGATTTGTCGGAGGTCGGTCGTTTTTAAAATTTTTTTTGTGCAGGCCATTTGTACGAGCGCGTGTATGTCTGCGTGTACCCTGTTTGCACAGATTGTTCACACGTAGATACACGCGTTTTTGGATGGGTTTTTACATGCGACTGTGTTTGTTCTTAAAGTTCACCCATGCTTGCGTGTTTTGCTTGTCGATCCAGCTCAAGAGAGAGATGATTCCATCTGCATATGGCTTGCCTTTACAAAATCATATGTGCTAGATTGCATGTTGTCATCATGGGGAATCATCAAGCACGTATAGGAACAACCTTGATCAAGATACTGCATAAAGTTTGTGCTTTCAATCTTCATCTTTGTGCTTTGATACATAGAGTGATTCCCTTCATTGGCGAGACTGTGCTTTGATACATAGAGTGATTCCCTTCATGGCGACTGTTCTTTGATACATAGAGTGTTTCCCTTCATGGATCCTTCATGTATATACTTTTATTTTTGCCCTTCATATGGCGACTGTGCTTTGATACATAGAGTGTTTCCCTTCATGGATCCAGGTTCTTCATCCGATCCATTTGCATACGGCACTTGGATGATGGAGATGCTAAATCATTTTGGGCGCCATCTTGGTCCAGTTGAGCTTACAGAGTACATGTATGTCCATCCCCCTCCTAGATTCCTTGGTATCTATACCCCGCCCCCGAGTATCCATGTCACTCCACTGTCGTCTATGCCTGTGAGTCCCGCGAGATGGCATGCAGCTTCTCCTCTTCCACGCCCACCGATTAGACATACCCCATCCCAGACATACTCACGCACACCCTCCCAGGCACCGTCACGTCAGGGCGGCTCACAGCCACCATCACGTACTCCCTCACAGCCATAGTCACGTAGACAATCCTCCATTTGTGACTCCACCCGTAGTACAGAGGAGAGCAAACGCCGCAGTAGGAAGAGTGGGAGTGGAGGATGCGCGTGGGTGCTTTGGTGGGGGAGGCAATAGGGCACGCGGTGAGAGAGGAAATAGAGGGAGTAGAGTTAGAGGAGACAGTGAGGATGAGGAGGAGGTGAGAGAGGTGGAGGGAGTGATCTACTATGATGTGACGGATAGGGGCGGGGTAGTGATGGATGCGAGGGGGAAAGAGGTAATGGAGTACATGCGTGGAGTAGTTTCAAACTTATACAGAAATTATTAAATTTAAAGATCAAAATAGCCGATTAGTTGGTGCCCTCCTTCCAATCTAGTGCTACCTCTTCTAGGTGATAACAACAAGAGGGAGAAAAGTGCAGATTTGATGGGTCACCTTAGGCCCTCCTAGCCTACCTCAGCTTAGTAATAGTAGTCACTCTTGACTATTGGTCCTACAAGATCCACGAAAGACATTTGTGCATGCATGATGACAAGGTTAACACTATTTCTATCCATCTATTATCTTTTCTTAATTCTTCCGATGCGCTTGAATTGAATTTCTTCACTTCACCTCTTTGTAATCATGTTGATCATTTAATTTGCCTAGCTCAAAGCTATAAGCTTATTTTTATCCCATTGAAGAACCATTTGATTGTGCTCCTCCTCTTGGCTCTCACTAGCTTGCCTAGCTTCAAAATTTTGACTCACATAACTTCTTGTAAGATCCTCACAACTATTACCTAGCCACACACAAATGGCCCCATTTTCTACAATGACGGCTTAATTCATTTGTTTGGCAACATCCCTATAAGGTACCTATGGTTTTAAGATCCTCACAACTATTACCTAGCCACACACAAATGGCCCCATTTTCTACAATGACGGCTTAATTCATTTGTTTGGCAACATCCCTATAAGGTACCTATGGTTTTAAGCTATTAATTGCTTAAAATTTTAGATGCTAATTTTATATCTTGTCCATATACTAGTTTTCTCCTTACTTATAATCATTCATGCATACACGTATCTTGCCCTCTCTCTCTCTCTCTCTCTCTCTCTCTCTCTCTCTCTCACACACACACACACACAGACACACACACACACACATCCACCTTAATGGTTTTCTCATAAATTTATATCAAATTGCACTTAATTGTACATTGATTTATAAAATTAATTCTAGCATAAGAGATCTATTTGTATGTTGATTTGCATCCAACCTAGTGATGTTTGTTGTTTTACATCTCTCTCTCTCTCTCTCTCTCTCTCTCTCTCTCTCTCTCTCTCTCTCTCTCTCTCTCTCTCACACACACACACACACACACACACACAAACACACACACACACACACACAAACACACATCCAACTTAATGTTTTTCTCATAAATTTATATTAAATTTCACTTAATTATACATCGATTTATCAAATTCATTCTAGCATAAGAGATCTATTTGTATGTTGATTTGTATCCGGCCTAGTGATGTCTGTTATTTTACATCTTTTAAGGGCTCACTCATGATAAATCTAGCTAGTATTTTTGATGATGAGTATTGTTCTTTATGATCGAGATGAACTATATAACCTATAGTTTCTTGTCTCATGACATTTCTTATGTTGTTAATAACAACCCGAGTATGGTTCTTTGCGATTAAGATAAATTGCATAACATATAGTTTCTTGTCATGACATTCTTGTTCTAACAAATCTTTTTTTGGTGGATGGAGTGCATGGTAGCAGTTCTCCCTCAAAGCGTGGGCTCTACAACACCAATTCCTTGAAGCTATCAACTTGTATCTTAAATATATTTCTTCAATCTCAACATCTTTTCTAACTCTATTTTTTTTTCTAGTCTCTACTCTAGTTCCAATAATTATAGTACTATGGGGTGTTTTTCTGTTTTATAAAACACGCACACATGCATGTGCACGCGCGCACACACGCACACACACACACACATACACACACCCCACTAATAAAGGGTTACAACGGTTTACTTTTGTTACAAATGATGAACAATAACATATGGAATAGGCAATTCTAACTATACATATGGAGACCATGGAATATCGCTCTCTCTAGATATTAAAAATCAATATGGATATATACAAATATATCTATGACTTTACACGAGCAGATAAATTATCTCAAACATTAACTATGGTGACATACAATTCATGCCAATGTTTGAACATGTTTTTCTTAATATTATTGAACATTATATTGATACCTACAAGATTACCTCCTCTCCCCAAAATAAAATAGAATAAAATCACAACAAAAACAAATTTGGGAGAATGCAATGTAGTTGTGTATATTATATATTCTCATATGAGTATATAATATCATTGAATATGCATATAAATATGGGATGATTTATACCAAAATCAAACATAACCTATCTTGATTACCTTAATCCTTTGATAACCTAGTAGATCATATCTTAATAAACACATGCATGAATACACATACTTGAGATACACATGGTAGGATATCACTCTTTAGATAATGATGATCAATATGGATATACCTTTTACTTCAAAATGTCACAGCATAAAGAATACTATGAACCTAAGGTTACATGCCCATCTCGTGTGCTCTCATCAAATGTGCTCACATGCCCATCTCATGTGGAATTGAATTAAGACTAAGAAATGAATCAAAAAGTTTGTACAAAGAGCTCAAAAGAATGTACATTTTTTAAGCATGATGCAATCAAATAAAACAAAGTGGAAGGAATAAACTAATGTGAGGACTTTATACATAGATAAGATACAATGATTGATTGAAAATAATTTTAGGGGGTAGAGGGGGTGGTTTAAAATGTACTTGTCAACCAACTTGAGGCAATGTACCATGCACTATATCCACAAAAAGGCACGAGCACCATTTACTATACAATTTTAATGAAAGTCTAGACCAAAATATAAGTTGGAAATTAATGTTTTCTTATCATCTTCCAACTTTATTGTATTGATCATGTGCTTGCTTCTATAGGTAGGGTGACAAAGACTTTATAAATGGTAAAACTTGTGTGTGTGTGGGTTATTGGGGTTTTTAGGGAGAGGGAGAGGGGAGAAAGAGGGGGGGGGTCAAACACATAATTAGTGTTAGAATAAAAAGGAGGTTCCATCTACCACAACTTGCTTTCCTTGCATCTCTTTGCATCATGGGTTTTAACTTTAAGTCTCTCTCACTACTCCCCTTTTAAAGGCTTCCCAGAAAAAGGGTAGTTAGCGATTCGAGCATACAAGTTGTGGTGTGAGGTAGGCATGGATGAAAGGAAATCTTTCTTTCATGTTTATTTTGTGGGAATAAATTTTAGATGGGCGAGAGCATCTACCCACATATGATAACTTAGTTTGTGGTGTATAAAGGTGACATTACATGGAGTCAATTACAATAGCGCATAAAGGTGAGATTACATGGAGCCAATTATAGCGGCAAAATGAGTCTCCCACATGGTATTGTGATTTGGCACATGATTTTTAGTGGTTAGATTCCCTCCTTTTAGGACGAGGCTTTAATAGTTGACTACGGTGTTGCGCATCCTTGTAACCGGAGCTGGGTGTGTGAGGAATGCATATAAACCAGTGTTTCTGGCCAATTTTTTTTTAAAAAAAAAAGAGAAAGGAGGTGCGGTTGACTTGTTGAAGGCCTTAATGTTGATAACCTTTCATTTCCAAGGTCTCATTTAATTAATGCCACAACATTTGCATTAATTAATGTACAACGAGAGAGCGTTCGTGGATATACCGCCCACCGCCAAAGGTCGACATCCAGATTCCAAAGGTCGACATGTTAGCCGACCGACAGCCGGCTTGCCGACCTATATATAGGCAGCGCATCTCCCACATTTCCCTTGGCAAATATACAGTTACGTCATCGCCAGGTTTGATCATCGTGCTTTTTTCGTTACTCTGTTTATCTCTCTTTTTTTTTCTTTTCTTTTTTTTTTTTGGCATCAGAAGTTGTAGAGCAGTAGTCTAAATTTCTCTCTGTTCTGCGAGTTATGGCCTTTCTTTTATTCTTTGTTGTGTGTTTGAAAAGCAGAAGCGTCGATGACCCTTTTCTGTAGTAGACCAGGTCTTTTGACCCTTGTTTCTTCATGCTTTCATGTATGCTTGCATCAGAAGACCAGTTCTGCGGAGAGCAGTTCTGTTGTTATTTAAATCGATGGGCTTCTTCTTAATTCGAGATAGGAAGCATCAGGTTGTTTTGAATAGGTTTCTTTTCATTGCCTTCTCAGAGGTGAAGATACAAAGTCGAACAGGATATGGTTCTGTCTTACTAGAAGGGCAATTTGATGTGTGAACTCCTACCTTGCCGTCGTGTATCCATGCTGCCTTACATTTCCGTCTGGTGACTACATCTCCATGTTAGTGTGTTTTTGTGATGATAACTGCATGAAGTGACGCTAGCACGGCCACCAGGCTTGCATTAGAATCTAGGATGGTTTGGCATTGAATGCTGCTTTATGTGCCATTTTTGTGTATTGATTTTTGCTTGAATGTGCAGATCTTGCTGTTAAGCTTGAACTGGGTAACCCCTCAGATACACTGGAGCAAGAGAACTGGCAAGTGGTACTTGCCTTTTATGAGGCACTAGCCGCCGGTGACGCAGAAGCTGTACAGGGGCTGTTAGCCTCGGATGATTTAGAGTGGCGGTTTTATGGTCCTCCATCGGACCAATACTTGATGCAATTGCTCACGGGAGTGTCGACGCATGACAGTTACGTGTTCAATCCGGTCTCCCTCCGTGGCATTGGTGACAAGGTCTTTGTAGAGGGGGAAAGCGAGGCTGTTGACAGCAGCAAGTGCTGGGTGCATGTGTGGACTGTGAAGTCAGGGAAGATTACAGAGCTCAGAGAGTATTTCAATACTGCTCTTACTGTTGTGGAGCCTTCTGCTCTCAATGCTGCACACAATTTTCTGTGGCAAAGTCATATGGGCAAAGGCATCAGGAAATCTATGCCGTCTCTCATTCTAGCAATTTGAACTGATTTTGCAGTTTGAAGTTGTTTTAGAGTGTCAATAAGCAGTGGAGATGTAGGCTTTAAGTTGGCCCGTGACCAGAATTTGAGTGGTGGTAACTGCTAGTTTGTCTTTGTTAGTCTATGTAGGTTTAGTAGCTGTACCTCATCGCAAGGGCATATCTATTTCAGCAAAGGAAGCTCTTGAAGGGTTTTGTTCTACGACAGAAGTCTTGTCCCTTCACTGGACTATTGGTGGGGTGATTTTGTCGAATGATGATGCTTGGACTCTTTTGAGTGTTTTAAATAGGATAAAAATCATCATCTTTGAGGTTGAGGTTTTTCATTGACACCCTTGGTGTTACTTTGGTTTCATGGTCTTATAGGTGGATCGCATGGGGGGGGGGGGGGGGGGGTGGTGGGTAAACCTCTTCAGGGACTTGTGAGAATTATGGAGTAAGGAATGTACATACAATGGACTGGGTGTGTTGTTGAATTCTTGCCCCAAAACTAAAGGTTAAACTTTTGGTCAATAAATTTCTTGCTTTTATGAGAATTTGGACCTATATCACGAAATCAATTGTGGATGAGAAAGGTTGTATGCAGTCCCATAAATGTTATCAGTTGCGTGTTGATAGGACAACTTTTGAGTGTTGGTTGATAAGATCTCTTTGATTTCGGGACTTGTTTTATTGTCCTAGGGAATTGTGCAAGTCAAGGGCCTACTAGCTTTGCCGAAGCATGTGTTGTGTCTTGCCTTAGGCCATAAATGTAACTCATAAGTGCAACTTCTCGATGTGGGTCCATTGTCACATCGGAGTGCTCCTTGTTGATGGGGTGAAGGAAGAGATCTCTTTGCCTACATGGAGGCAAATTGAGATGGTCTTTTGTGATGCTTCTGTCTCACAAAAGGTGGGGGAAGAAGTTGCTTTAGCTAGAGATCCTCTGCTATGAGCCGTGAGCTCAAAGGTAAGATGGGGGTATAGGGGTAGTTTTTTGTTGCAAACTTTCCTGTCCATGTTGTGGCATTGCCATTAAAGATTGCCATGGAGACAAATTCTATGTGAGGTTAGATTTTGGTGGAAGAGAGGAGATGTAGACAAGTAGAGAAGGTTAGCAATTAAGTCTCACCCGTGTTTGAAGTGAGTTAGAAACTTTTTGTAACAGACTCAGATTAGTGAGATTGATCACTTTTTTTTTGCATCTTTGCGGGAAAAAACTTCATTAATCATAATGAGGGCCTTAATGGTAACTAGGGCTACGTTGGTGAAGGGATGAATTTTCGGACAAAAGTCACGGAGACACAATAAAGTTACTACCAGTTTGAAACAAGCCCTTAGTTTTAGCCCTTGGTTTGGGTTTACATAGGGGATCTTCTTATGATTGGAATGTGGTATTTTTTGGTACACAGCAACATGGGTTGCTTTCTTGTATATATGGTTATGTCATCGGGCCTTTCTTTGTGCATTGATGCATGCATCAACATGGTTTTGAGAGAGATATTAGTGGGTGGTACGATTAGTGGTAAGGTGCATAGGTTTGATGTACCCTACTAGAATGGATGCATGTATTTGCATGGCTTTGAGAGCGTTGTTAGAAGATGCACAGGTCTATGCAGGAGGCGAGAAAGTCACTATTGTTGTTGTTCGATGTATGGGTTGATTCAATTAACTCATGACTGTACATGCATGTACTCTAGGCAAAACATAGTGCGAGTGGAATGAGAGGCATTAGTAGCTTTGTAGCATAGAGGCAACTATAGTGACTACTGGTGTTAACTACCTTGCGGGTTAACATGGTTTCACCTACCCACCTTGCCCTCTGATATCTTACACCTATGGGTAATGAAAGTCCATCTTTTGGCCTTACCTTGAGATTAATGCCAATAAATACGAAAGTCAGCTTTATGTATATACTTGTTTAAGGCTAGAACTAGTGGCTCAAGACTATTTTCATTTATGGCCACACCAAGTGTGAACAATAGTCAGTTGTATATAAGTCGCATTTGACATTGAGAAATACACTTTTATTCCTATTGCAATAGAATGATTGTGGGCTCTTCTTCTCTACTCTTGCTTTCTTGTGTTTTGTTGGATTCTTGCATGCTTGATGGTTTTCTTGCTTGAATAGTTTTGAGTGTAGGCTTCTCTCTCTCATCTCCACCCACCTCTTTGTGAGAGAGAACCATCGTCCCCTAAGACTTTTTGCTCTTCTTGCCCCCATCTAGGCAAAGTGAACTCTTTCTTCACCCCCTTAATAAAGGAAGCATTCTGGTGTGACATCAAAGTGAGGATGCAACAGACGATGAATTAGTGCACTCACACACTACAAGACACTGCTACCATACACGCGTTCGATACACGCGATAAGTTACGGGCGCGTGTATGGTCGCGCATGTATATGAGTAGTATCGGGCGCGTGTATATTGGCATCTAAATTCGCGTGTATATTGGTTTCAGAAACGCGTCTATCAGCGCGTGTATATTGGCATCTAAATTCGCGTGTATACTGGTTTCAGAAACGCGTGTATCAGCGCGTGTATATACGCGCGATTATACATGCTTTATTACATGCGATAACAGAGAACTTTATTAAGAAAAACTCCATTCCTTTACAAAATTAAAAACTATTTTCTTTAAACCATCTCATAGTACATTACAGTATATATCATTACACAATCCCACTACATGCATTTACAACAATGTAATATATTCAAAAATAAATCATGAGATGATAATTAAAAGACAACATATACAATAGAAATGTCATCAATTTAGAACGATACAATGATGGATTGGTTAGGGTTCGATCTCATCTTCAATAAGATCCATCCTTGCCAAACGATCAACATCAATATCCATTTGATCAATTTGTAAGGCTACTATTAAATTTATTCCATTATCGATATTCTGTCCATTGATAATGGTATCGATGCCCTGATCATCCTCATCAACATCACCATCATCCTCAATGGTAGGCTCATTCTCATGATCATGAGAAATGGCACGCTCATCCTTATCATCATGATCATCTCTTATTTCTTGATCATCGATCACAACATCTTCATTGACATGTTCGACATTATCTTCATTGCGGCTTGCTACATCCTCCATATGCTCCATATCAGTGAATGTATTATACATCACTTTGGAACGTGGTGCAATAGGGATGACGTACCACCATTTAATGTCATGCACCATTGGCAGATAGATAACGTGCCACATAAAGCAATTTCGTCCACTAAATGCACAATGAGATGTAGTTTACTTGTGAGAATGGTTCGCGGAAAAGTCTCCTCTACCAAACAAACCACCTCCACTGCCATAACACGCGCATCATCCAACGTGGCTGGATCAATTGCTTTGGAACTAACATATCTGAAAAATAAATGAATAGTACGTTATACCTCATGCATGTTCATTTTGCAAGGTATAATGAAGGGTGATCTGACATGGGTTTTACATACCTCACAAGCTCGCCATCTTATAAATACATTTTTTCAAACTCGTTTGCACAATGGTCGATGCTAAGAGCACATGTATGTATGGTTTATGGCATTACAAAATTTAATTTCAACGTACAAGACTTGGAAAATACTTACTTGGAGCATCTTGTGCCAATCGTGGGACTTCAACCCATATAGTTGCTCAACGCCTCTTTTCTTAGTGGTTGTAAAGGCTCCCTTCAATGAACTCTAGATCCAGTGGGAGTACGCAAAGTGGTGATGGCCTGCTTTACCTGCTTCTCCTCTTTCTTTGATATAATCCATGGTGCAGGCGGAAGACGAACGTGCCCACCCTCCTCTCGTGGTGGCCAAGCTTGACGCATACGTCCTGCGACCCGCAAGTCCTCTCGTACGCTAACATTGTCTCGTTTACCAATAACATGTTCCCAAATATCAGATCCCACATTCTTGAAGATATGCATGGGATCAAGAAGATGGTTGATCTTAAGATGGGTCTAATATGGTAGCCAAAAAAAATGGAGTACCTACACAAGGGATTTCTCTATGTGATCTTTAATCCAATTAGAGACTACACAAAACAAGATTGAAAAACATTACTGTACCTGTTCATGCCATCTGGAGGAAGAACATTTGTAGACTCCCAAATACGCTTCCAATATTTTGCACGAAGTGTTTGTGGAGGAATGTTACTCTTACTAGCAGCATATTTAGGACGATCTGCGGGAGAAATCGATGATGATTATCGAATATGGTCTTACACAAACCGTCAGCATACTCATGTACTAACGAAGGGCCACAAACAGGACATGCATGTTTACCCGATGTTTTCAAACCTGTTAAAATATAAATAAAAGTTAGAATAATAAAGTCAATAGTTATAATTAATATAGCCAATAGTATTGGAGTAGGGAGGTAATTAGAATTCTTACGAGAACAATCGCTGTATCCTAGAAAGTCATGCATTGTCCACATCAACACTGCTTTTAAGTCGAAGTGTCGAGAGGAGGGAGGCCTACTAATGTCCACCACCGCAGCACCTCTCCATAGTTCCTCCAACTCATCAATCAACGGTCCGAGATAAACATCCATATGCTTGACTTTATGTTTCCCTGGAATTAGAAGGGATAACATAAGATGTCCCTTCTTGATCGCCATTGATGGTGGAAGGTTGTAATTCACCAAACACAACTGCCCACACGCTGTATGCGTGGTGCTTTTGAAACCAAATGGATTCACTCCATCCATACCTAGGCCAAGTCTCAAGTTTCTGGGCTCTGTTTTAAAGCTGGGCCACTCATCTTCAATATGCTTCCAAGCAAGAGTGTCTGCGGGAATTCTCCACATGCCATCATCCGATCGATGTGAGGAATGCCATGACATGAGCTCTGCTATGGATTTGCACTTGAACATGTGTTTGATGCGAGGAATTATAGGAAAGTTCGCAAGACTTTACGAGGTACATCAAAACTCTTCACATCTGTTCTATACCTTGCTTCACCACAAGTGGGACAATGTCGAGCCTCCTTATGCGTCCCACAAAAGAGAATGCAATCATTGACGCATGCATGTATGCGATCATAATCCAATCCTCCAAGAGATGTCACATAGCGCCTCGCTATGTCTCTTGAGGTGGGTAGTCTATTCCCCTTTGGAAGCATGTTTGATAATAGCCTGCATCCAATATCATTAATTATCCCTAAACCCTAAACCCTAAACCCTAAACCCTAAACCCTAAATCCTAAACCCTAAATCTTAAACCCTAAACCCTAACCCTTAACCACTAATTCAAATTTGCAAGTTAGAATGCTTACTTCAATAATGCGTCAAGACTTGCATTGCTCCATCCATAAACTGTTTGTATATTGAGTAGTTCAAGTGAAGCACGTAAAATAGAGAATGAGCACCCTTCAAAAACCGGTGTCGACGATGAAGCCTTGTAAAGATGCTCTTGTTCCATATCATCGTTGTCCATAGCTTTGGGATTATCCCTAAAAAGATACTACACCATATCATCAAACACTTCCTCTTTCATAACTTCGTGGGGTGCAGGGCTGTTGTCATCCCTTTCCCACTCATCTCTGATAATAGATCCCGAAGCTCCAGCATCATCTCGTCGACGCTTTGCGTGCTCTCGCTGCGCGTAGGGCACCATGTTAGGGTGTGGTACTGCATCCTGCTTCAATTAGAGTATATATATTACAACTCCATTAATTTGGACACCATGAGTCATTTTGTGCGCTTTTGCCGCACAAGTCGTAGCTGGGGACTTGCCGGACACCGTATGCAAGCCACGAATGGCTGCAAGCATACAACCAGAGAAGGAAGCTCAAAACAAAATGCAAAAGGTGTGTCACTCACCGCTTAACTGCCGCCTTGAAGGATTCCCGCGTCGCAGCCGTGAAAGAGGAGCCGCTGTCGCCGCTCTACCGCCTCGCCGTCGCCACCGTGCCGCTACACAGTGCGCTCGATCGCTCTCTCACTCTCTCTCTCTCTCACACACACACACACAGGAGAAGGAAACCAAGGACATAAGGCAAGAGCACTCTTGTATTCACAACACATGAGAATGAGGATTTTAGGGTTACATTTGACTCTTATAGGTGACTTGGCCGTTCACACTTGGGCGCCCATACATGGCCGGCCGACCCTAACCCTTATCCTACTGATATTCAAGGTGCGCCTCTCATCGGCGATCACCCAATCCCTTCATCCTTAACATATGGTGCCGACAAGCCCGGCCCATGACTCAGAATATTTAAATTAATGACGTAAAACATAGTACGTCTCAATGTCCGTCTCATAGGTTAACATGCCCCCCTTCCTGATGTAGATTCCGTCCTCGGAAGCTATGGTATGGTAAGCTCGAGAGGGTTGTTGTGGTAGACCGTCTGCAAAACAGGGAAGTAGAGTGAAGGTATGCTGGAATTCAAAAGATATAAAGTGTATAAATTCAAGCATGTTAGACCACAATGGATGTTGCTATGAGAACTTAGTTTAAGGGTCACATGAATGAGCTAGTGTAGCAAATTAACAGGAGTTTAAAATTATTGAAAGTAAATCAAGAGTAAGCAAGGTGTCAAAGGTTAATCAAGGTTTATAACTGGCCTAAGTCAAGGAAAATAACCAAGCTTAATAAATAAACACATGACCACACTGTGTCTACTCTAAGAACAAGTTAATACCACAAGCCTAGGGAAACAAGAAACATCAGAGTTACAGGAGCTTTTTGCCTCTTTTTTTTCTTTTTCCTTTTTTTTTTGCACGTGACAATTTTTACACACAATGGCGACCTTCCTAAGGCAAAACTAACATCGATCCTGGTACCATGTTTAACACAAAGCATTATCCAGGAATCTATTAGCTCACTTTAGGCAACGCTACCCCCTACCAACCAAGGCATCGGTCTGGAGTAGAATACTCCTCGCCTACCAAGTATCAATAAGGCGATAGGCCAACATTAAAGCACATCATAGACTTGTATTGCCATTTATTGTAGGCTTTAAAAAAAAATAATCTATTTCTTTTGATCTTCGCTCCTGAACTATAATTTGTCTTGCATCCTTTCGACAAAGGGGTAATAGCTATGTCCTAGAGGTCAACACACACATGGCCAGGTGTCAAACATTAAGATGGTTTGACCCTAGACCTAAGACAATCGTACTCCAAGGTTAACTAAAGACGTCATGCTGCCTAGGAATATTTCCAATAAAGTTAAGCTCATTAATGATTTACACTAGCATGCAAGCAACTTCAAAAACTAAGTAGTACATTGACAATTTCCATGTGGTCATGCATCATAGTTTATGCAATTGATTGAACAGTAAAAACGAAAGAGAGTGGGTATGGAAGAATTACACCTGTAATTGGAGATCTCCTTGATGTGACGAGACAGCTTGCAATTTGATGTAGATATATTTTGATGAACGTTGCGGCAGTCTCAGGACTTGAAAGCGAACCCACCTCAAACTTTTCAACCTGTACAATCAACTAACAAGCACTATACCTCGAGAGGCACATCAGTGTGCAAATTTCAAGACTTGTTTAAGGAATCTAAACTAGAAAAAACTTGAAAACGCTAACCTACCTACCAGTCACCACACTACTACTGAGGATATGAATTCCTGAGACAGGGGTTTTCTTCTTGTTGATTCCTTGAACTTGGATAGAACTCTTGGATAAAGGTGGTTTTCCCAGTTGACACCACACGCCATATGATAGAAAATTGTGTTGAGCTCCTGTATCCAATAATGCATTATACAGCACCTCCCCGTAAGGACTATGTAACTCAATTGGGTATCTTAGAGGTGGGTCAGATTCCAGTGCATCCTCTTCTGCTTCCTCGAAAAATACTTGCGTAATTCCCAAGTTGGCTTCTCGTTGTCTCCTAGCACGCTGTTGACGTTCTTTGGCTTCGACTCTCGCTTGTATCTTTTTAAGCTTAGCTTGTTCTTTAGCTGCCTTCTTTTGATGGATTGCATGTAACTCCTCCTGGCTCAGGGGGTCATAGTATCGTTTGAATTTACTCCCATTAAGGAATCCAATGGTTTCAACTCCGTCGAGAGTCTCCACTCTGATGGTACCTTACGGGGTAATTTCACATACTCTATATGGTCCCTTACCAGCATATTTGAGCTTCTTCTTTTCATTTCGCACTCCATACATCAGGACTTTATCCCCAACCTTGATGTCCTTGTCCTTTAGATGGCGATCAAACCATTTTTTCCTTCTATCCTTCTCCACAAGGGCATTGTATACAGCCAATTGTCTTTCTTCGTTTAGCCACTCAAGGATATATAGACGCTCTACTAAGGGATTACCATCCCAACCCTCTTGATGAGCAGCAACACGAAGACTAGGAATGACAAATTCCCACGACATGACTGCTTCTTGGTCATATACCATTTTGAATGGTGTGCAATTAATAGCCACTTTGTACGCAGTACGATAGGCCCATAAAGCTGTCGTAAGCTTTAGATCCCAATCCGTGCAATGAGCTTCAACTGTCTTTGTCAAAATAGAGATTAAAGTCTTGTTGGTACTCTCGGCTTGGCCATTCGCTTGCGGATAGTAAGGAGTAGATTTATGATGGGATATCATGAAATTTGTTGTGAGCTCCTTAATCACTTCATTTATAAAATGCGTACCATTGTCGCTCACAAGTTCAAAAGGACAACCGAATCGTGTGATTATATTTTCAAAGAGGAACTTGGCTGTTGTCCTCGCATCTGCCTTACGTGTCGCTTTCGCTTCAGCCCATTTGGTCATATAGTCAGTGGCCACAATAATATAGCGAGATTGTGTGTTTCGGGCCGCTGGACTAATTGGACCTACAAAGTCTAAACCCCACTTTTCAAATGGTTGGTTTACTTTGATCGGATGTAGGGGCATCTGATCTTTCCTCTGGGGTTTCTTATATCGTTGGCATTCATCGCAACCCTTCACAAAGAGTGATGCGTATTGGAACATAGTGGGCCACCAATACCCTGATTGTAAGATCTTTCGCGCAGTTAAGTCTCCTGAGAAGTGACCACCGGCTACGCCCATATGTGCCTCTTGTAAAATGTATAGATACTCATCCTCTCGGGCACAACGCCTAAGAACGTCATCCTTTCCTCTTTTATAAAGAGTCCCGGCTATCAGGCAATAGGGTTCGCATTCTTTGATTAGCTTTCGAGCTAGATCTTTACGAAGCTCCTTGGGTGGAAAGCCATTAACCAAAAAGTTAACAATCTTCTCACTCCATTCAGGCATTGTCTCCACCATGAACAGGGAAGTGTCCGGTAAGTCATCATCAACCCCCGTAGGAGCCTCACCATTAGGTATGTGAGACAAATGATCAGCCATAACATGTTTTTTGCCAGGTCTCACAACAACAGTGAAATCAAACTCAAGAAGAATCAATAGCCATCGTGTGATTCTTCCTGTGGAGCATGGTTTGTTTACCAGATACAACAATGCTTGATGATCTACATAGAAAACAAACTTGGTGGCAAGGAGGTAATAACGAAATTTCCTTACTGCATATATCATTGCCAACCCTTCTCGCTCCGTAGTAGTGGTGTAGTTCATCTCAACATCGTTCAACTGGCGACTGGCAAAGCTAATGGGGTAGTCTAGCTTGTGTTCTCTAGGTTGAGTTAAAACACACCCAATAGCAAAGTTTGATGCATCACTATGCACATGGAAGAGTAAATCCCAGTTAGGCATTCTCAAGATTGGAGCACTCGCCAAGGCCTTCTTTAATAGCTCATAGGCACGGTCACATTCGTCGGTCCAAATAAACTCGATGAGAAGCTTATAAAATGGTCGAGCTATCTCGGCGAAGAAGAGCATAAACCTTCGATAATAACCAACGTGGCCCATAAAGCGTTGGACTCCCTTGTAGTTGGTGGGTGGGGGTAATTCTAGAATGACCTTGATTTTACTCTCGTCAGTGAAAATCCTATTTTTGGACACTATATGCCCTAAGATAACTCCGTGTTTAACCCAGAATTGGCATTTGAAAGGATTCAAGGAGATGCGATATAATCTACACCTTTCAAATATTTTTCGTAAACACATCAAGTGCTCATCCCAAGAGGAATGAACACAAAGATCGTCTAAGAAAGCTTCACAGAAGTCCCTTAGATATTCCTTAAAGGCCGTGTTTATCAATCGTTGGAATGTTGCAGGTACATTGGTCAAGCCAAAGGCCATGACGCGAAAGGCAAACACTCCAAACTCCGTGATAAATGCTGTTTTAGCTTGGTCCTTGACTGCAATTGTGATCTGATTGTAACCCGAGTACCCATCTAAAAAGCTATATGCCTCCTTGTCTGCCACTCTTTCAAGCACATGTTCAGAATATGGCAAGGGGTAATGATCCCTTCTGGTGGCTGCATTAACCTTTTTGAGATCAATGCACACTCTGAGTTTCCCATTCTTCTTTGGCACGATGACTATCGGAGAAACCCATTCTGAGTGCTCAATTGGGTATATGAATCCACATTTTACCAGCTTTTCAATTTCCTCTTGTACAATCTTTGCGTACTTAGGATTCATTGGGTAGGGACGTTGCTGGACTGGTTTAGCAGTGCTAATCATTGGAATCGTGTGTTGTTGCACCACCGAGGGTGGGACACCCTTCATATCATGATATGTCCAGGCAAATATGTCCTTGAATTCCTTAAGAAGCTTCGTAAGTGCAGCTTCTTTCGCCTTGGTGAGGTCTTGAGCAATAAAAACTGGTTTAGACTTCTCACCCGGATTTGCTAAGTCTATCTCCTTGACTACCGCAGGGCCATCGTAGACACCGCTACTCCCATTGGTAGGCGTTCGTTGGGCTTTTGTGTAGACTACTTTACGTTCCCCTGTGTGGTGAATGATTTGAAATGCTCGGGTGCGGGGTGTAAGTCTACTGGTTCTTGTTGTGCCAGGCTTTTTTCTTTCAATTCCGCTTCCTTTTGTTGTTGAGCCAACTCTTGGTTTTGCCGCCTTCTTGCAGTACGACTTAGTTTCAGCTTCTCTTCGATTTCTAATTGGGCGACGTCATGAGGTTGCGGAATACACCACATGACACTTTGGAGGTATTGTCCCCAATTATCCGCTATCTTCCGATGAGCAATGGCTCCTACATAACTAAGCCATTCTGCAGTGGATCTTTCCTTGTTTATTGCAGTGCGTACATTAGCTCGATAGCGTTGGCGCTTATGTTTCGTTTTCTTCTTACCAAGTTTTTGATTTTTGTTTCTATCAGATTCGGACTCACTTGGTCGATCTTCACTTTTGGATGAACTGCAGGAGGTCACTGTCCTAGGCCTTGAGCACCTTGCTTCCACCTTTGGGTGAATATTTGATTCATTTTCCCCATCAGGCTCAGGGTCAGTTTCTTCGCTACTTTCAGTGTCGGTGGAGTTTGCCACTTTCTCGCCATCAGGGGTCAAGTGCATAACACCTATCATGTTTATTGGCACTAACGGTGGCATATCTTGCCCCTCAGGTGTTACCCAACTTGTGCCTCTATTTCCCCATGTGTCTATGGTTGCCGCTAGGTGTACCCAATCCACGTTATCCGACTCAGTCATACCCGGTAGGACATCCATGTAAGGAGAATCTTTCCCATCATCAGTCTCTTTTTTGCATGTATAGCAATACCTTAATGGGGCGGAATGAACAGTGGTATCCGATCGATTATCGATGATAACCTTGCTTCCTAAAGGATGTGTATGACCATTCTCAAGATCAACTCGAATGACAGAGTCCTGGAATTGTAGGTAGACATGGTTTTTCGACCAGTCATGCACCATTTGTGCTTCCCTCATGAAAGGACGTCCTAAGATCATTTGATATGACATAGGATGCTTGGAGAAATCCATTACAATGAAGGTATGTTTTACCTTGTATCCCAGGACCTTGATCTTAAGGTCCCTTAACATTCCAATAGGTTTAGCTATGGTTCCGTTTTCCATCTTAACCACTATGTTTGTGACTTCAAGGTGAGGTCTTCCCATAGATTCCCAACAATTTTTAGTCACAATGCTCACGCCAGCACCACCATCAAGGATTCCCTTTAGAGTTAATCCCTTGGTAGTAATGGGGAGGGTTGCATTAGATTCGTTACCTTCAAAGTACTATCCCAACTTGTTCACAGGTATTTCAACGACCGAGTCTTCATCTAGGTTGGGTTGTAGATCCCAATGTTCCCCTTCATCTTGAAGCGTGTCGGGTCTATCCATATTTGCAAATTGTGGTAACCCCGCCTTTAGTTCTCCATTGAGAAATGCCCGAAGAGCTAAGAATAGCTCAGGATCTCCGTATAATTTGGATATGATCGTGGTCCTGATTTCAGAGGACATGAAATCCATTAGCTTAGACACATTCAACGGTACTTTTCGAGACATCGCCCCTTGACTAGGGATTGGTGAAGATGGAATCACTTCCTCTTCGATGGGGTCAGGCATTCCCTCACTAAACATTCTTTCCAGCAAGAAGGGTGTTTGCCCACTTCCTGATGTCCTATCCTCACTTTCTTCCTGAATGATACTAGGTATAGCTAACGGTTTATGGTTCCTGTGAGGGTGAACTTGTGTAGGAAACACTGTGTCTAGAATTTTGATTTTTCTCGGGTTTGGTTCCAGTTATCTTTGTGTTTCTTCCACCAAACCCCTTAAGTGTTGCACTTGTTCAATCTCCTCAACTGGGTTTGGGTAAGTTCCAATCTTTTTCTTGAGGGTTTTTGGCCCACGTGGCTTGTCTTGGGGAGTCTCAGTCAGTTTGGGTGGTCGAGAGGGCATTAATTGACTTGGTTGTGGGGCCGAGGAAGTTTCCTTCTGTTTCCCCTTATTTATGTACTCGCTTGATTCTCCTTCATTGAGCTCCCGAGTGGGTTCCTCCCTTAAGGTAGTGCCTTTGGTCCCCATGGTTTCTATTGAATCAGAATCATCTTCAGGATCATTCATATACACGGGGTCGTCTCCTGTCCCTATGTTAGTCTTTGAACTAGGCTTGGAGCTCGTGGCATTAAGCGATCTCTTCCGCCGTGTTTTCTTTTTCTTTGCCTGAGCGATTGATGCAGTATCCCTCTCTTCAAGAATATAGTTTTGATTTTGAAGCATTGACCGTGTAACTACATTCGCGGGTACAACGGGTGTGGATCCTCGTGCTTGGTTGGTGACCTCAACCAAATTCAATGGCGTAATCTTTGGTGCATTAGGATTATGTGGACATTGAGCGATCAAATGATCTATGCCACAACGATTACATGTAAGTACCGGCATTCCCGATGCGCTCCCTTGATTTGGTTGCATCTGAGTAGCGATCTTCTGTAGCCTATTAGGGCACTCCGCTACACGATGCGGTCCACCACACTCGTAGCATTGAAGAGGTGGTCTCCTCGCCAAGGTATTAAGGTTTTGCCCTCTTGTGGCGAGAGCAGCCGCTTGATATACATGCTTGACTTGCCCGAAATGATCCTCCATGTAGTACTGGGGAATCATTTCAAACGTATCAATCCCATATGGAGCAGTGGAGTCTATCTCCTCTTCATAATCCCCACACGCACTATGTGACTCACAACCCATCTCGTTCATAGGGGTAATCCTTGGATGTGGAGGTTGTGGTCCTAGCACTGGCGGCGGCAACGGCACAGATTGGACTACATTCGGATTCCTTGGAACTATATGCTGTGACGGTTGCTCGTCGACAGGTTGTGCAGGCATCAGCGCGGGTACTTGAGGTGTGTTTGACCAGGCTAGTGGTGCCTGATTTGCCAACATTCGCTTAAGTACTAGGCAATCTTTAGATTGATGGCCATACTTACCACATGCATTGCAATTCCCATTGAATTTGACTCTGAATGTGGGACATTCACTCGTGCTATGTGGTCCTAAGCACACCGAACACCATTGTTGCTCTCTCCTTGGGTACATATGGCTATTCTAAGGAGCTCGATTACCCCTAAAGTATTCTTGGAGAGCCTTAGTAAGGTCGGTCTCACAGACATTTCAGATATCTTGGGCTCCTTGGCAATAGGTTTTACCGTCATTGGCTCGTGCCCAGATACTTGCGAACTAATGGATTTTGTTTCTGAAGACACCTTTTTACCTGCCAATCATCAAGTTGTCTTCTAACTGAATTACATTGGCAGTGACTGCTTCCCACGTTGTAAGACCTCTAATGACTAGGCCATTGTAAATCTCCTCGTGGCGCAATCCTCGGATGAATCTATCGAGGAGTTGGTTGTTATTGAAGCGTTCATCGGGAGTGCAGCGAGAATTTAGATGCTTCAATCGACTTATAAAGTCTCTCACTGACTCCCCTTCCTCGTGTTCAGCTTTTTGAAGTTGAGATGCTACCCCCCAAAGCACACCCTCGCGTATGTATTCTTTCAAGAATAATCTCTTGAGAGTGGGGTAGTGAGTGCGCTCTTCAACCCTTAAGGTTCGATACCAATCTCCGGCCTTCCCACTCAAGGTTAAGCCTAAGGCTTTACACTTATGCAACTCATTGTGCTCTTCCAAGGAATCACACACGTGCTCAAAGACTTCAATGTGCTTCCTAACATCCTCGTTACCACTGAAGTTTTGAGTGAGCTTAGCCACTTGTACTGCCTTACTTCTAGGTTCTCTCTCAGGCATGCCCCGCATGTTTTCCGCAATGGATCGTCCGATCGTCTGAGCAAATGCTGCGAGATCACCTAAGTGAGCAGGCATAGTTGGTGGTGGCACTTCTGGGATAGCCTGGCTGATAGGAGTTGGCGTTGGTCTGAGTATGTTGGCAAATGACGTAGGATATGATATGTGACTAGGCCTAGCTCCCCTTGGATAATGGTTATGATAAGGTGGTCGTGGAGCATACGCCATTGGCATACTAAGAGGCGTAGGAGCTACATGAGCATGAGTAGCGATAGGTACATATGGTTGATAGGCACTGGCACGCACTGCTGTAGGTACTGTTCCACTAGGTAGCGGTGTTGTACTAACTACAGCGGTAACAGGTGCACTTTCAGTTATGCTCATCATTGGGGTAGGCATTGCGGATTCCCTAATGGAAAGTTGAGCCAAGGTTGGAAAGCTAAAGTTACTACTCGTGGGCTCAACCTGCATTGAGACTCCAGGTGAAACAACATACGAAGGGTCTATGGGACTCACCGAGGGAGTCTCCAATTGTGATAGGGTTGGTTGTTTGGCCTTGCCCGTATCCAAAAACCTCATAGGGCCAGTGGAAACTAGGTTCACTCCCCTATTTTGCCTCTCAATTTGGATAATTCTATGAATAACCTCACATATCATTTGTTGTTGCTCCTCCAAATTAGTGGTGCTAGATGTAGATCGTAGGACTTCTAACCAACCCACATGGTATGTGTAACCCGTGTATAGGTCCGTTAGAGTCTCTGTGTGTAGATCATATTCCCAATTTTCATTGAGAAATATCCCATCTAGACTTGGTGTGCCAAACGGTTCTCTTGAAGTGGACGCAATGTCACTTCTTATGGATTGGCTTCTAGGGACCTCTACTTTAGGAAGAGCATCGGAATGTGGTAGCTCAGTAGGGCCCTCATTAAACGAAGTGGGTAGAATATCCACATGGACACTCTTTGGGAGGGTAGGGTCTACATAAGATGTGAATGGCGAATCTACTACCCCTCCTTCCTCATTTACTTCGCTTGTCGTATGTTCAGAGCGTGTAGCTCTACTAAAGGTCTCTATTAGACGACTAAACATGCTAGATTCGGGTTGTGGGGCCCACACTGGCATGTTTTGGCTTGTCTCCTCAGGGTTCTTGGTAGGGTGCCCTTCCATGGCTTCTGAGTCAGAGGACGAGTCACTATCCACTATTCGTGGATCTTGGGTTGCACTCCCTTGGGTTCCAGCCGAAGGCCAAGATGCCAAAGTGGAGGGATGGTGTGAGCCTGCGTAAATTGAAACGCTTTCTAGTGGTTCAGGCTCTAGCACCCGACCAGAACGTAGATGCATGTGACGTGGGTACCCTACGTGCGTTGGTAACTACCCTTGAAACTCACACAAGTGGTTTCTTAGGTGTTTCGCATCCCGTTTTTACTTGTTTTTAGATTGTTTTTAACCCGTTTTTGACCCCCTTACTTACGGTCGAACTTGGACTAGGGCGTGTGATAGCTCGAAACGAGCGTATCGTTCAAAGGGTCCTAGTGTGCTTTACAGCACCGTGTTCGCTATCCAGAGCTTCTGTGGTCCTCAAAACAGTCCGTTTCCCTATGGGGGAAGGGGCAAAAGCCTATTTGCTTGTGGAGGAAAGGGTGAGGGCTTTATCCCACATGCTCACTTTACTCCTTCTTGGGGAGTGGGCTACGTATAGGGCACAACTTCCCATAAGCTCTCACTTGAAAGAAAGCTATGGGGCTCACTCTCCTATATATATATATCAAAAGACCGAGACCGAGGCCGGGTCGTGGGTCAATTGGGGTTCTTTCTTTTCAAATTTTTTTTCTCCAATTAAAAAACCTTTCCTCTCCACACGTGTGGTTCTTTCTTTAAAAATAAAATTTTATTTTTTATTTCTGTTTTTTTTGGAGATAAGTTTTCTAGGGTTTCTTTGGGTTCAGCCTTGGCCGCGGCGCAGTTTGCACACAGCACATTCAGAAATCCCCCCTCACACGCAGAAAACCAGATAACAGATCACACACCCACACGCGGAGCGGAAAAATAACAGAAATGCAGAAGACAAATTACAGAAACAGATTGCAAAAAACGGAAACAACTCAACGACAAACACACAGTCGCTTTCCTACAGTGTGTATTAAACTTCACACAGCACAACCGAGCTGCAAGCTGGAGCTTGGTGCAGGGCAACTCCCCGGCAGCGGCACCAAAAATGTGCGCTTTTACCGCACAGGTCGTAGCTGGGGACTTGCCGGACACCGTATGCGAGCCACGAATGGCTGCAAGCATACAACCAGAGAAGGAAGCTCAAAACAGAATGCAAAAGGTGTGTCACTCACCGCTTAACTGCCACCTTGAAGGATTCCCGCGTCGCAGCCGTGAAGGAGGAGCCGCCGTCGCCGCTCTACCGCCTCACCGCCGCCGCCGTGCCGCTACACAGTGCGCTCGATCGCTCTCTCACTCTCTCTCTCTCTCTCTCACACACACACGTAGGAGAAGGAAACCAAGGAGATAAGGCAAGAGCACTCTTGTATTCACAACACATGAGAATGAGGATTTTAGGGTTACATTTGACTCTTATAGGTGACTTGGCCGTTCACACTTGGACGCCCATACATGGCCGGCCGACCCTAACCCTTATCCTACTGATATTCAAGGTGCGCCTCTCATCGACGATCACCCAATCCCTTCATCCTTAACATATGGTGCCGACAAGCCCGGCCCATGACTCAGAATATTTAAATTAATGACGTAAAACATAGTACGTCTCAATGTCCGTCACCCATAGGTTAACACATTTGAATACTATCAATTTACATCTACTCACCTCTAAACCTATTTGATTCCATTCTCCATACATGGAGATGTGATTCAAGGTAATTGGATGTGCTCGTACAATGCATCCTTGACATCGATTACACATACACTTGATCCTTTGTCCCAACCACACATTGCGATTACGATGACGCATTGTCTCATCCTCACCAGAGCTGCTTGAGGAGGTTGATGACATCCTATGTACAAAAGAGCAAACATATAATCATAATCAGTTTTTAATGAAAGTATAAAAAGTTTCTATATCCTGTGTTGATCGCGTGTAATAGCGCGTCTCACTGTTTTAAATCGCGTGTAACAGCGCATCTAGATCTGTAAAACCGCGTGTATAAACGCAGCTGTTTAATTATACATGCAAATATACACGCGCTCCTACACGCGGCCACTTGTCTATACCTAAAATAACCCACCGCCTTCTCCAAAAAATCATTTTCAAACTCATCTTTCCTCTCCTTCGTTGCCACCAAATCTTCCCTCTTCTAACAGAGCACTAAAGCCAAGTGCAAGGAGCAGACATGGGTGCAAGGAGCAGACACGGGTGAAGGAAACCAGCCAAAAAGGAGACTCACTTTTCCAGAGGTGAGTCAGTTTGTCCTTTGTCCTGTCTCTTTCCTTCCATTTGTTTATGCGATTGTCTCTTTTCCTTATGCGATTGTCTCCGTCCTTCTCTGGTCGTGCCTGCTTCAGTACTTTTGTGAACGATAGTGATAGTCTGGGCTTTCTTTATAAGAAAGATTTGTCGGTGGTCGGTCATTTTTGAAAAAAATTTTGTGCAGGCCGCGTTTACAAGCGCGTGTATGTCTGCATGTACCCTGTTTGCACAGATTGTTCACGCGTAGATACACGCGTAGATACACGCGTTTTTGGATGGGTTTTTACACGCGACTCTGTTTGTCCTTAAAGTTCACCCATGCTTGCGTGTTTTGCTTGTCGATCCAGCTCAAGAGAGAGATGATTCCATCTGCATATGGCTTGCCTTTACAAAATCATATGTGCTAGCTTGCATGTTGTCATCATGGGGAATCATCAAGCACGTATAGGAACAACCTTGATCAAGATGCTGCATAAAGTTTGTGCTTTAAATCTTCATCTTTGTGCTTTGATACATAGAGTGATTCCCTTCATGGTGACTGTGCTTTGATACATAGAGTGTTTCCCTTCATGGATCCTTCATGTATATACTTTTATTTTTGCAGATTCTTCATGGATCCAGGTTCTTCATCCGATCCATTTGCGTACGGCACTTGGATGATGGAGATGCTAAATCATTTTGGGCGTCATCCTGGTCCAGTTGAGCTTACAGAGTACATGTATGCCCATCCCCCTCCTAGATTCCCTGGTATCTATACCCCACCCCCGAGTATCCATGTCACTCCACTGCCGTCTATGCCTGCGAGTCCGGCGAGATGGCATGCAGCTTCTCCTCTTCCACACCCACTGAGGAGACATACCCCGTCCCAGACACACTCATGCACACCCTCCCAGGCACCGTCACGTCAGGGCTCACAGCCACCATCACGTACTCCCTCACAGCCACAGTCACGTAGATAATCCCCCATTCGTGACTCCACCCGCAGTATAGAGGAGAGCAAAAGCCGCAGTAGGAAGAGTGGGAGTGGAGGATGCGGTGGGTGCTTTGGTGGGGGAGGTAGTAGGGCACGCGATGAGAGAGGAGATAGAGGGAGAAGAGTTAGAGGAGACAGTGAGGATGAGGAGGAGGGAGGTGGAGGGAGTGATCTACTATGATGTGACGGATAGGGGCGGGGTAGTGATGGATGCGAGGGGGGAAAGAGGTAATGGAGTACATGCGCGGGGTAGTTTCAAACTTGTACAGAAATTGTTTTATTAAATTTAAAGATCAAAATAGCCGATTAGTTGGGGAGGTGATAGATGTTGTACATATTCGGTACCCCAATCCTCCACATGCGACATTCTCGGATGTATGGGGAAGGACGCGAATAAGGGAGATCTTAAGTAGTAAAAGATCTCACCTTAAGAAACTCGCGTACGATGATGGGCTAAATGTAGGTGCGGATGGCTATCTTGCCGAGAAACCTGCCCATTGTGCAGAAACGCGAGTGGAAGGAGGCAAAGAAACGAGCAGAGGGTGGCGTGAAGAGCAGGCAGCATGTGGAGGCACGACGGATCCAGATGGAGACCATTGCATCTTCGCATTTCGGATCTGGCGGCGTCGAGTCATGGGAGGCAGAGTTCGTATCTTGCCACTTTATTTGATTGTTTACTTAATTCATTGATTCTATGATTGTTTTAATCTTACAAATTGTGTTGATTATGATACAGCGACGGGTTATGGGGAGGAAGCCCACAGCCCACGATACTGGGTATGCTCACCGGCATAGCAGACGTGACACGTGGGCCCTCTTCAGAGCCGAGGGACGTATTACGGACGCGCAGTTTGAGATGGCCATGAGACCATATGGTCGACAGGTACTCGAAAACTCTAAACGAATGATTTTGGTTTATTGAATTACATATATATATACTTATATACGATATATTACTTGAACAGGCACAAGCTGCTCTGCTGCACCTGCTGATGCTCCTGCCCACTGATGATCCACCCGCCACTGCTCCTGCTGGGGACGTGAGCACTACTCATTGGACATGTATACCGATGTGAGCTCATCTGATCATGGAGGGAGCAGCATGGCAAGACAACAATCTGGGGTGACGACAGACCAGTCAGGCAATGCCGTGGCAGATGTGCAGTCACCCACCAGAGTTTCCGAGTACAAACACCAACTCTCAAATGGTCATGGGGACACACTTTATACCACTGTACTGATCAAACCTTCACTCTCACTCTCTTAGTTCTCAATCTACATCTCTATCTCACTCACTCTCCCACACATACACATGTTCAGTAAAACAGAGATACTGCATACTTAATACACATAATGCAGAGAGCAACATAGAACAATAATGAAATGGCAAGATTTCTCTTAGTTACATTCCAAAAAATTTTACAGACTAATATAGCAAAATGGCCCCAACACACCATTTATTGAGTGCCATCACTATAACAAGCTTCATGACACAAACTGTCAACTATCAGTGTTGAGAGCATACAATGACTGTACCCTTCATACATTCCTTCCATCTGGGTATCTATCTCTTTTTTTGTCTAACACCGTATCCCCTTGTACCTACCTATAGTGACTAATTTCCCTTTTACATTGAGACTTCTTGTTCTTGGCAACGGCTCTCTGCCTGATGGTTACAGTTTGCCACCTCCACACGTGCGATACTGAGGTGGTGCTCATCATGTGTGGAGTGGGTTGCATGCGCCTTCTGCCACCACTGAGCTAGGTCAGAATCCCATAATCATAGGTATATCTCAAGACCTCATAGTTAGCCTTTTCAAGTGGGTTTATTACCCCCAACTACTAGTGGCCTTTTCCTTGAGGATAAAGTACAAATGAGCATGTCTTGGTGGGATCATAATCCTTCCAATGGCCTCACAAACTTGATCAAACTTCTCTAGGTATACTGAATGGGATCCCGAGTTCCAAAAAAATTGGTCATCATCCTTGATATGTGGATTGGCTTTGTTTTTTTCCAATTATGAGCCTACTTCCCATGTCAAATGACATCCTTAGCATGTCTCCTACTACATATTCATGTGGAAGTGGAACGTAAGGGAGCGGTTGTGCAAGCCTCTCTATCTCTAGGTTTGGAGTTTGGGGTTGGGCGGTTGGGTTATGTGGTTTCCAATGGCACTTGTCCTATATCTACCTGGCTCTGAGGCTTTACAAGCTTGCGGCGGCTCTAAAGACACATTATGTGATTGTCTTTATTATGGAACACATGGGAGTCCTTGGCATTAGTTCTTTACCTTTATCTGCATCCCTATTTCTCATACAATTCATCCAAATGGAGAGCAACCAGAACCAAGTCTCATGAGTGACGCTTCTATAGTGGACTATCTTGATTACCACAACTAGTTGTTGGGCTGCTTGACCATGTACAACTTTGAGGTAAACCCATCTCAGGATTGACATATCATAAGTTTATAAAAGTGTGGTGTCCAACATGGTTTGAGCACTCTTGGTGGGAGCAAACCTTGATGTTCTTGGTCGTTGCTCTCACTCCTTCATTTGGAGCTTTGCTTGAAGATGGGTAGTTTAATGCCCTTTTCACAAAGTTATTTCATGAAGTTTATGACTCTATTGAGCATATTGGGAAATCTAGGACTCAAAGAGACCGTGGTGGCTACCTCTTCCAAGTTTTTTGTGCTCCTCCAACCCCATCCAAGGTTGTGTTTATTTAACTTATTTTGTCCCAAAGTTTATTGCTTAAGGTAGACCCAAAGGAGTCTTGTATTCTTAACAAGGAAGCACTTTGTTCATGTGCTAATCATTTGATATGGGCTAAAGCTTGTGTGGGCTTGAGGAAGTATGATTTGGATGCACTACAATGAACTGTATTATCATTTCCAACAATCAATCTGGAACAAGTTTGCATCCAACACGTGTGTTTTGCTCAAGTTATTTTTTTTAAAAAAATTATTTTTTGAACCGTTTTTTGAAAAGGCTCATGTCACATTTGTTGGCTTATGGCTCATGATTTTTGGGCTCACACCTTCGCAGCTCATGTCTAGTGGGCTTGCGCATTTTTATGCTTACTATGTTTGGTGGTAATTTGATGGTATGGGACATCAAATTCTCACGGAATCGATTGTAGTCTTGGTGGAATGGGACGCCAAGGCTTGTGCATGTAACTTGACTCTTTGGCAAGTCTGTATGTACACTTGTTTGTAGTGATAAAGTGTGCAAGATAAAATTTGAACTTTGAAAATTACCAAATATAGCCATAAGTTGGGATAAAACCCAGTTACAGAGTTCGGAGAAGCTCTAGGTAGCAAGACCATGATGGTGTACTAGTGCTAACATAGTGATTTAGTTCCGGAGTGATCTAAATCTAGAGGTTAGCAGTAAGACTAGTTTAGTTGGACAGTTTCATGCATGGGGACGCCCTATAGCATTTTGCAAGCGTAGTCTTGCCTATGTTCAACATAAGTGCGCGATTGTGAGCACATTTTAGTTGCTACCATATGAATTTGGAAAATATATTACTTTCCTACATAAGCAATTGTAATATTGCATGATAGGCTATTTTGCTTACAAAGTTCATGTGCGTGTAAACCCTATAAGTCGTATGACCCCTGGGGAATGAGTGGAGCATTTCTAGGATTTAATAAGGTTTTACATGGCAATAGTGAGTAGTATCTCACTCCAGACGAGCCTGGTTGTTGTTAGTATCGGATCCAACATATGTAGTGTACATAAACTCGGGCTGAGTTAGGATAGGAGGCTAAGCCGGAGAGCTTAGTGGTAAATCCTAATGTATCTGGTGAGTCTTGACTTAACCGGAGTGTTAAGAAGTAAACTCAAAGTCTGGGGCTGAACTGGAGTGTTCGGAGGCAGACATATCTTTTGTTAAATCGGAGAATTTAGCAAAAGATGAGCTTGGGGTGAACCATGGTACCTAGGAAAAAAGCTCTTCACACTAAAATAGTGCACAATAATTTTAGGGTGATAAAAATCCATCGCAGGAATGTTTTACAACTTTCCATAGATGATAGATGAAGACCATGTACTTTACGGAGTTAAAGTACATAGGTGGTGACTTCGATGCCACATTTTTGTAGGAAGTCACCAGTGGTGTGGTTAGGTCAGCCGAGACTCCACAAGACCTATGCACTAGTTTTTAAGTTGACCTCTATGATAAGGACGTCCAAAAATTCGTGTTGTAATACCAGAAATTGTACTGCAATGTGCAATGGAGGGGTCAATTTGTGTAGTCACTTCTTAGCAGCAAGTGACTTAAGCATCTTGTTATAGATGGTTGTATATGGTACTCCCACTCGGGGGAGGTACGCCATTGGGTACGGAGTTACTCACAGACTAGTATGTCAATTTGTGTAGTCACTTCTTAGCAGCAAGTGACTTAAGCATCTTGTTATAGATGGTTGTATATGGTACTCCCACTCGGGGGAGGTACGTCATTGGGTACGGAGTTACTCACAGACTAGTATGGAGCTACTAGTGTGATGATAGTGGGTACGTAGTTACTCACTACTAATACATAGCTGCTAATAAAATTAAGATCCTCGAGTGAAAGATACTCTAGATCAATATTTTAAATTACCGAACCACAATCCATGAGTATCGAGGTACTCATAAATATGTTGACGTTGCTCAAATCGAGGGACCGATTTGTTCGATGGTATGGAATAAGCAAGGAGAGTGGAGTAACTTAAAAGTTACACATCACTAGTCCTAGTGAGTTGTCGAGGTCATCCGTAGTTTGATGATCCCCTCTACCTATCAGACAACATTTAATTTTGCAAGCCCTGGCATTTAATCCGTAGTGATTATGAGTTTGGTGTGAGATATGGTTATGAAGTTCTTACAAGAGTACTCGTTTATTTGCTTGTCATTGGTTATAGCTTGGTAGAGATTGCCACCTGTGATGGGTAGATAGCTTTGCTGCTATAATGAGGAGGCAGCAAATAATGTTCTCATAGTTATACTTCATACCAACACCAAACAGGGATAGGATGAAATTCCTAAGTTCATCATCACGAAGTACTGTGATGTTTGCATTTATATTGAATGTATGATGTAATGAGACATTGGGCTTGTGTAATTACCATCAATTATCTAGCAACCTATGGCTGCGTAGCAGGCAAGCTCAGTCATTATCTGTGGATTGATAATGTGGTTATTAGTAGTTTGGAATTTTTCTTGATAGATGGTACAACTCACCCAAATAATTCATAAGTGTGTAACCGCTTATGAAGGGTAATAATATGCAACAATGAAGCACTTTGTTACAAGTGTGAAACCACTGATCTGTTGCAAAGCAGTTTATCAATAGTACCACCATATGTGCGTAGACACTATACCACATCTTCGTTGCAAGATGTTTAAAAGTTTCTTGGAAGGACTCAAGAATATAACATATGATATTAAACACGGTCTAGATTTGTTCTTGGACCTATGACTAGCGCGTAGTTCGCTTGAGAGTAGAGTTTTTTAGGACAATAACCTTTCTTGAGGGAAAGGAGGGATATCCTCAAATATCACATAAACTCGAATAGTTGTGTGAGTCCAGACAATACTTGAAGGGATGTGTCTGGTAATAGCAACAAAGAGTTGTAAGTGATTGAATGTAACTCCAGACACCCGTAGTGGTGCAAGAATCTTTATCAAACATCTCCACATACTATATGGTCTGCTGCCCACAGATATAGTATGGCATAAGAGATAGGAAGTTTGATTGTTATATTTGAAGGGAAATTTTCAAAACTTACATTTAATCTGAGTTAGAGTGGAGTTTAACCATCCGTAGATTGATGGTAGTTAGAAACTCAACAAGATTCTAGAGCATATGCTTGTGCAAAGATGTTACTCTAAGAGAGAAAGTATCTCTCAGCTTTGGAACTAATCCTTGTGATGCATGATTAGATTGGCTCTAATTTATTTCTCCTATAGCTGTAGAGCTTTCCAAGGAGAAGTTTTAACAAGTTGGTGATGCAACATGGTAGCGTAGTCTACAAATATCTAGTAGCATAGTCTAAGAACTTGCGCTACTAGAGTGCTGTCCAGTACATTAGCTTCTGTGCTAATGACATGCAAAATCAAGGCATAAAATTTACCTTGGGATTTTGGTTGAAATACCAAATCACGGCTTGCGTGAGTAGTACTACTAGACATTTGCTTACCAATGACTTCCCCAGTTAATGGCACGTCAGATTGCCCGTATAGCGGCGGTCGAGGACACGTGGGACAAATATGCTAATTACTCCATTGACGACGGGTACTTGCTTTACAAGGGTAGAGTATGTGTACCAACTATTGGTGACTTTCGGGCCCAAATTCTTAAAGAAAGTCATGATAGTCCAAGTGCGGGTCATCTTGGGATATTCAGAAGACCTATGCACTAGTAAAAAGACAGTTTTATTGGCCTAGTTTGTTTAAGGACGTCCAGACTTATGTGCTGAAATGCAGTAAGTGCCAGGTCAATAAACATGAAGGTCTTAAGGTTGGAGGACTACTCCATCCGCTGGAGATTCCTCAAGGGAAATGGGAAAGCATTTTCATGGATCTCATTACCGGTTTACCCAAGACGAGTCAAGGGAATGACTCGGTGTGGGTGGTAGTGGACAGGTTAACTAAAATGGCAAAGTTTATTGCCACGAAGAAAACTGTAAAAATGCCAGAGTTGGCAAAACTCTTTATTGAACATCTCTACAAGCTATATGGCCTGCCCGCAGATATAGTGTCGGATAGAGATAGAAAGTTCAACAGTCATTTTTGGAGGGAAATCTTCAAAAAGTTGGATACTACTCTGAGTATGAGTCAGCAGATCATCCGGAGTCTGATGGTCAAACTGAAAGAGTTAACCAAATTCTAAAGGATATGTTGCGTTCTTATGTTAGTAAGAAGAAATCTAATTGGGTGCCCTTATTGGAGTTTGCCTATAACAGCTCCAAACACTCAGCGACTCGACTGGATTTACACCATTCATGTTAATGTATGGATTCCAGCCGAGATCTCCGATGGCTGTAGGCCTAGAAAAGGAGAAGATTCAATCTGTCAAGGATTTCCTTGAAGATATGAATGATATGCTCAGAGCCGCACGAGAGAGCATTCGTAGCGCTCAGGATTGCGCTAAAACTTATGCGGATAAAGGACGAAGAAAGGTGACCTTTGCAGAAGGTGACTTTGTATTCCTCAAGGTTCCTGCGCAGTCAGAAACCATGAAAACGGGAAAGTGTGATAAACTTTCTCCGAGATATTGTGGTCCTTTTAAAATCCTTAAGAAGATTGGGGACGTAGCATATAAACTTGAGTTACCGGAGAGTTCTCAAGTCCATCCTGTCTTCCATGTCAGTAAACTGAAGAAATCAGTTCACGGGTTAGAGAACGCAGTTTCTCCAGAGATTTTGGTGGACTTGATAGAGCCACCAAAGATACCACATGAACCTGAAAAGATTCTACAGTATCGTGACAGACAAACCCGACATAAAGTGTACCAGGAGGTACTTGTTAAATGGACAGATAGGGATGAGGAGGTAGCTACCTGGGAACGCCGTAGTGCAATTTCCAAAAGGTTTTCCCAGTTTGTTTTCGAGGACGAAAACTCTTCTTAAGGGGAGGTAATGTCACGTAGGCTGTAACGCCTGTATGACCGACGGCAGACCGGATGGCCATGTCCGGGGTTCAGTGGGAGAGGATGCCCATGCGGAGTCATGGGCGGCCAGGCTAGTGTGGACGGCAGGCCACACACTATATAGCTTGGGAGATGAGGGGCAATCCTCATTCTTCCTCTATGGCTGGGTGGTGAGCGAGAGGCCGTCCCCTCTCGTGGTAATGCCCGTAGTGGCGTTACGGATATCTAACACAAGACAAAGCCAACATTGTAGCTCATAGAGCGACCTAGATGGACCGCTCCAAGCATATAAGTATGAAGTGTAGGTCAAGTCAATACATGTTAGGTATTAGTCTCTCATCACATTGAGAGGAGGTGTTGAGAAAAGCAATGTGTGAGGGTGCAACATGAGTAGAGTAAGGGGAAGAGCATGCATATTAGAAAAGAATAGACTAAGGGTACATTGGCAAAGGTTGATTTATATGGTCATTTGTAAAAGGTGAAGTCAAAGGTAAAAAAGGTAGCACATGGAAAGTGCAAGAAGACACATGTAATGTGAGAATTGGTTGGCAGCACTAAGGTGCACACAAAGCATGGATAGTCCTTCCCAAGGCTATAAATATGGATGTATGAAGCTTAATTTGCTATGAGATTAGTTCTTTGTTTATGATTATCTCTTGGCTTAGTTTGTCTTATATTAATCCATTTTTTATTCTCTTAATCATGATGGTTATTTGCTATAATCCCCCATAGCCTAGCCTAGATCCATGAATTTTAACAGCGTGTAGAGATGTTCGATAACAATTTAGCTAGCTCGAGAGTTTTTACATCCTTTCTAGTAGGAATAAACTTGACCATTTTAGTCAATCTATCTACCAGCACCCAAACCGAATCATATCCTCGACTCGTTTTAGGTAACCTGATGATAAAATCCATGGAAATACTCTCCCATTTTCCTTTGGGAACATCCAATGGATGGAGAAAACCTCCTACTTAGAGACGCTCATGCTTATTGACCTAGCACTTCTTGCATTTCAGCACAAAGTCTTGGACATTCTTGAACAAACTAGGCCAATAAATTTATCCTTTAACTAATGTATAGGTCTTTTGTACCCCAAGGTGACCAAAACTTGGACTCGTGACTTTCAATAAGAATTTGGCATCGAACTCCACCTTTGTAAAAGCAAGTCTCCATCGTCGATAGAGAAGTTTCTAAACCTTTCCTCCCAACAAACTTTATCATCCCCATTTGAAACAATGTCAAATGGTAGTGAAGGGTCCACCCCCAAGCTCTCCGCCGTCTCGGTATATAACCCAAGAGACCCCTCTAGTCTTTATGGATTAGAAATCCCTCTTCTTCTTGAAGAATCCTTGGCTAATCGCTTCGGATTAGCACTCCTCTCTGGCAAGGAAGATAATGGTTGCTGGCAAGTGCGCGTGCGTACAGTTGGCCAAACCTCTAAATAAGATGCATCATGCTTACACAAACCACGTAGTGAATCCAGGAGCTTGTTTTTTAATATGGTGAAGCTTAGCTCATTCAGTATTGGCATACAGCTCCAACGCATCTGCTACTACGTTAAATCTCGGGAGGGGGGGTTGTCACTCATAAATATGTAAGCGTAGCACGTGGGTTCTGCATGAGGGTTTTTTTAATCCTTTTTTAACACATTTTTTACATATAGAAGGGTACCATTTAAAGAAGGGGGTATTTATAGATTGAATAGAAAAAGGATGTATTTTATTCATGAAAATTTTATAGATAAGGGGTTTTTTAATTAAGCCTTGAATGCCCGTGATATAGAGAATTTACATATAGTAAACTCCTTGAGCGTTGAATTTACCTCTTTGGTGATGAAGTTGAAGATCAAACTCTTGTAATGAAGTTGAAGATCAAACTCTTGTAGGATCTCCGCGCCCACCTAGCTTTTCTACCTTTCAACTCATTTTGACTTGAAAGCTATTTCAAGCTCTCATAGATAGAGACTTCAAAAGTAGCACCATATAGTTAACGCCGCCACTTTTTAAGAGTATGAACACTCTCGCTCATAGGTCGAGTAGTTACACTAGTCACGGTTAAGCTTTTTGCTTTCAAAAATGCAACTGATCCCCCTTGCATTAAAACCGCACCAATGGCTTCCTCACACTAGTGTTTATTTCTACGATAAACGCTCTTGAGGGTCCACTATACTCAAGGTAGGTGCAATTGCGATTGCAACCTTAAGTTTTTTAAAACTGCTTCATTTGCGGATCCTCCCAATGGACAGTTTTGCCTTAAGTTCTCAATTGACCTATTAATGGGAAAAATCCTTAGGCTCGTTACGCTATGCATAACTCTCATAATCTGGGTCAATACCTCGCTTGAACCCATGAAGAGTTTGGAAGGCTTCGATTCCCTTTAACTTCAGTACTATTTCTCGATAGTTCGAGATATATTGGGTAAAAAAAATGCCATGCATAGAGCATTTGTCCCACTCACGCCAAGACCTCTGAAGCTCATTAACTGGTAAGAACTCTTTGTGGAATGATGTCTCGAACTCTGCCCAAGTACGAGGGCATCTGGCACTATCGACCAAACTCATCTACCATTTATATGCTTTGCCCGTTCAATAACAAACTTACCTCGATGGGCCTCACATCCTTTGGCGTTATGTGTGAGGTTATGTAAGCCTAACCAGTTCTATAAGAAAATGTTGATTGCATCTTTATTGTGTTCCTTTTCCTCTCCCCCAAAGGTCGATGCTTTAAGATCCTTGAAGCTCCGAGCAAACGCTACGGACTGCCACCCTATGGAAGTCCCAACCTCTTGCTGAGAAGATGTAAATTGTACTCTTCTCTACACGAACGTAGGAGACGCAACACTAGCAATGGGAGTGGCCAAACATGAGTAAATGGTGGTGCAAACTCTTAAGGATACTCAAAATTACATTTTGACTTTATCCTAAGATTTGGATCTTACCAAAGCTGCAAAATGGACTCGCATGAGACCTCCTTCTCCGAGATGTCAGCCTCGAATTGAGCATCAGGATCTGTGTCATTGAACTCATCCTCATTCAGGAGGTCATCGTCTATGCCCAAGTCCAACAATCTATTGCCAGTCTCTAACGGATTGGTCGACTATCAATGGGTTGTGTTGAGTGTCACTGAGAATGGAATCATGGGGTTGTACGGACAAGGACAGCGTCAGGGACGTGCCTCCTACACCACTCGTCTCTTGTGCGCCAAGTGGTGAGGTGGACGGAGGACTAACACCCTCCCTCTAGCATGCAAGGACAGCTTGCTGCATGCGGGTAAGCTCAACTTGTGTAAGGCCGAAAACAGGTGATAATACTTGAGCTACCCTCGTTCAAAGCTATTTTTGTAATAAAAATAGCAAAAACTCTCCAAATTTTAAATGCAAAAAACTTTACTGAATGCACAAATGGAACCAACTGCCCTGATATGTCTAGGAGTGTACGCGCCATGAAGGCAATGGCGCGCTACATCACCCCGTCGATGGAGCCTCAAAGCCGACAACGCTTTGAACTTCCCCGGAATCACCTCAAGCTCACTTGTATGCCCCCAATGCCCGTAGGCACGCACACACAAGGAGTAAAACCGTCCAAATGGATGCTTGCCATTCACCCCGCCGTGTGTGGCTACACACACAGAAACCTCTGTCTTTGACGAAGCGGCGAGTGTAGATGCTGGCTTAGAAAACTCTGTGTCTAGCCTATGTGTTTAAAAATCAACACTCCCGTCTTCTTGCATGTGTCACCACACACACTCGACTTTAGAGATGAGAAAGAGAGAGAGAGAGAGAACTCGTTGTGGGCTCTCAGAGAAGTTTGTGTTGTTGTCCGGAGCGGTTGTTGGGCATGACTAGAAACCGTGTGGGCTCTGCCCGCGCAGGTTGTGTTGTTGCCCTCTGTCAAACATCGAGCTGCCTTCTCTCTGGTTTTTCAACACACACAAGCGCTCAGTCATATGGCATATGTGTGCAAACTCGCTTGGGGCTTGAGTCATGCTGGCAGCTCTACAGCTGAGCCCTCGTGTAAGCAGGATGCCGATGCATGCGCCCAACGTCCTTGATGGTTGGAGTCGACGTGTGACCTTTGACTTTCGTCGTCGTGGCTACGCAACCTTGTCCGTCACATATCGACTGTGTCGACCATTTACCAGGCTGTGCACTTCTCTGGTGCTGTGTTACCGGCTGTCGGCAATGGTGTGCCAGGCAGCTATGCACAAACTCGCAGAGTCGCCCGCCACGGCTCCTTGGGTCTTGTGTTGGCTCCTTCACATGCTGTGACGTTCGAATCCCCTACGAGTGTGTACTTCCAGCAGCCAGCTATTCGCAAACTCGCACAGTCGCCCAACCACGGCTCCTTAGGCCTTGTGTTGACTCGTTCCTTCACATGCTATGACGTGGGCTCGAATGCCCTGCGGGTGCAGCTCCTTTGCACTCTCTTAGTGTCTAATGGGGTGGCCCGTGGTCCTCTTTGGCCATTGGGCACAGGCTTTCTCTTGACGGAGCCAACTGTGTTGCGTGGTATGTCGCACGGAGCCGGCTGTGTTGAGCTCGATTTGCTTGCTACTGTGTTGCACCCAAGCTTCACACCCACACACACGGGATGTGGCCACACACACGGGCCACTCCCGTGTGTGTGGCCACTGACTCCCCCCGATATGCAGCAAATTGTTCTCGTTTTCTTCTTCTCCCTACACACAAAGAATCGTGAATTTTTCTGCGCCGAGCAGTGTGTGGAAGAAAAAGATTAAAGATTCTGGGTCACACACCTTGGAAGAAAAAGATTAAAGATATTGGGTCACACACCAAGAGGAGAAAGAACGGTCACAAGCTGTGATACCAATGTGACATTATCCATAAGTAGCCACCAAGATTAGGGAGGAACCCAATCTTAGAGAAGTGTGGATAAGAATCTACATTGTCAGCATTGATACCAATGTGACATTATCCATAAGTAGCCACCAAGATTAGGGAGGAACCCAATCTTAGAGAAGTGTGGATAAGAATCTACATTGTCACGCTTATGTAGTTGCATGTCTTGTCCACACTTGCCTGATCGTCCACGGTACTCCTCTAACCCAAGCACCTTATCCCTGAACTCCAGACACACTCTACAATGATCAGGCTCTATGTACGGTCGAGTCTTACGTAGCCAGTTAAGCTACGTGACATTCAAGCTTCTATTGTGGTAGACTCACGTCACACCTAATAGTAGGCTCACGCGAGTCTACTAAGCTAGACTCGTGTGATGCCTCGTAAGCTCACATGTGTGGACTCACGACTAGTGAACTCACACCTGTTGGTCTTTTGTAGGCTCACGGCTGGCACGAGTGGTGTTATGTGCACATTATATGTGCAAATACTAGGAGACTAACCCACCATAGGCATGTGAGTATAGGAAAATGCTCTAGTGGGGGGGCAAGGGTTAGACCTAATCTTGGGTTGAGGTAAGGGTCACGCAACCAAGGGTCACACATGGAAATGGAAGGGCAAGAGTCACTCTTGAAATAGAAGACCAAGAGTCACTATGGAAATGGAGAGTCAAGAGTCACTTGAGGGCCCTCCTATATAATAGGAGCATGGGACACTCTCAAGTAGGGTTATCTTGTGTAGAGCATGATATCTACTATCTTGCCATTTCACACTAGAGCTACGTGCTGCTGGATTGATGGCATACCTCTTGGTGGTATGGGACACCAAGGTTAGGTATGTGGTTCTTCGTTATTTCCATGTGTACACCTTTGGGGTGGTTAGGTGGATGAGTATATGCCTGAATTATGCATGTTTATGCATAGTGATTAGCTAGAGAGATCTATGGGATTTTAACAAGTAGCTCTCATGGATTTTGATTTTTTATAAAATAGGCCTACTTGAGCATAGATTCCAAGTAGTGCATGGAGCTCCACGCTCCAATGTTTACAAAAAGAAAAGAATTTTCCTTGGACTTTATTGTTGGTATTATGATAAGAAAATCTTTATGACATGATTAGTGTGTCCTTACAAGTCTTTAGAGAAGCTTTAATTGGCTGGTACTATGTTAGGTTCACCTACCTCTAAACTCACGTCTACAAACTCATCACCTACCTCTAAACTCACGTTGTGAAGGGAGGCGGAGAGACACGGAACACCTCTATAGCAATGCCTTTCCACAGTTCGGATCACACACCAACATCAAGGAAAAGGGGCACCAGTCAACTACTCAGTGAGCTGACACAACATTTAACATCTCAAGCATGAAACTTTGTCTCTACCCTCATTCAATTTTCCAAGCAACTGGGGAAAGCCTACATTCATTTGATCAAGACATGCAAGGGGAGATGGGCACATCAACATCTGCCACCCTTTACTCAATTGATTCATATGCATATAGAGGTGCACCCTCCTCATGAAATAGGCTCACAGCCATAAGCAGAATGATAACCACAGAGAAATGATAAGAGAACCACTTGACATAAACCAGGTTACATTCCATCAAGTATGAGCTTTCTGCAAAACTTTAGTTTCCCAAGGAAAGACAACATCAGTAAGGAAACTTCAATTCTCCAAACCTGGCAAGCAGTGTGTGACTAGGAGACACAATCACTTTATGGTCTTCACTCCGTCTGCTGAAGAAACATACCACCATACATACATATTCTCTCAAGCAAAACCAGAGGGCTGTCCTTCTCATACACATGAGCTTTCCACAAAAACAGAGAGCTAGTTATCATATACATGGGTTTTCCAAAGCCACAGAATGGTGATCCTCATATATATATGAGTTATTTCACAAAAAAAGAACACAAACTGGCCAGCCGTCACTTACATACATAGGCTGTCATCATGACAGGAAGCTGCATTCTTTATGCGTGGCACCTTCTCCTCATTCATACAGGTTGTGTTGCAGTTTCTCCTCCCCTCCTACACACCAATATAGAGAGTGTTGCGCAGCTTCTCTGGTATACATGTCTGCGCTTCTCCTTGAGAGCTTCTCCCCGCAAATAAATGAACACTTCCTCTCACCCAAACTGGGCGCCATGGGCTGTCTGAGAGTGCTAGAAGACTGCGCCTTCCTACACAAGGCTACGTTTTCTCCTCTCTACACACATGGCTACGCAGCTCTCTGAGAGCATCAGAACACGAGCTCTCCCTCACACTCTGAAAACTACAGCTACGCACCTTCTCTTATACACATGGGCTGCGCAGCTCTCTGAGAGCCTCAGAACTACGAGCTCTCCCTCTCACACACTGAAAACTACAGCTTCCCCCCTTCTTATACACATGGGCTGCGCAGCTCTCTGAGAGCCTCAGAACTACGAGCTCTCCCTCTCACACACTGAAAACTACAGCTACGCACCTTCTCTTATACACATGGGCTGCGCTGCCCGTTCAACCAAAAAAAAACATTATACTATTCATAATACTCCAAGGCATGTCAGGTTGCCAGAGAGCTCACCCCCACCTCCACTCGGTGCTTCTTTGACAATCGAGGCTAGTTGACGAATTCTTTGAAGCAATCCAAGGCCACCTTCTATTTTTAGCAAGCCTTGTATTAAATCCCAAGGTGACTCTTGCATTCAAGGAAGACTTTGCACCACACATACCTTTGTTTCCCATGAAATGCCAAGGACCGGTACTGTAGCTGACCTCCTCTAACGGGTCCCTGTCCAGCTTTAAAAAAATAGTGCTCTGCATGCTCACATTATTTGTCAACAACCTTGTCCACATATGATAGTGCTAAAACCTACCTTGTGAAACTGATTCTCATCTCACACCCCTTTCATTTCCCATTTATCAAGGTAAACCAACAACTAACTGTACACATTGCATATTTTTGTTAAATCCGTCCACATGTGGCCTTATACCCCCTTTAGCCCTTGGAGATGGACACCCTTTATTTGTAAATGCCATGCATGAGTGTGTACACATGCCAAGAAAATATTACCAAAAAATACCTAACATAGTTTGCCCATCCCCTAGCCTGCTAGATCATTCATGGTCAGCAGAAAACAGTGTCGTGAGACTCAATGCATCTGATATTGCCATGTTCTCAAAGACACTGTTTTTCACTACTTCAATCCTTTCATCCTTGTCTACCATCATCAGTCGTGCATGATATAGCTTGAGACACAAACCATTCACCCTTGATACATGTGGGGTCCCATCAAGGTCAGCCAATTGATATGTGCCATTAGCAAAGCGATTCATCACTCTGAAGGGCCCCTCCCATTTCACTTGGAACTTCTTTTGAAAGGTTTTATCCAGCTTACTATTATAGCGTAGCACCAAATCACCTTCCTCAATACCCTTCTTCTTAATCTTCTCATTTATCTTTGTCAATGCCCTATTTTGCATCTTCTCATAATGTTCCAAGGCACTCATCCTGTCCAGGTGAACCTCTTGTAACTGTAAGAGTCTCTCTTTAAATGTGTTGCTAGAAGGCCCTAGCAGCTTTTCTAACATTTTAACTACAGGCAACTCAACTTCCACAGGTAACAAGGCTTCTTTGCCATACACTAAGTGAAAAGGTGTAAAACCTGTGCTTGTCTTTACTGATGTACGATAAGCCCATAAAGCACTGAACAGCTCCAGATCCCAATTCTTGCCCTGATGTTCTGTCACCTTTGCAAGAATGTGTACAAGTTCACCATTGAATCTTTCATTCAAACCGTTGCACTGCGGGTAATGAGGAGTAGTAAAATTATGCTTAATCCGCATTTTGGCACACAAGTATTCTAGCAAGTCAGCTCTAAAACCAGGCCCTTGATCAGAAAGAAGCTCCAAGGGCACCCCAAATTTACAGCAGATGTCTTCATAAACAAACTTTGCAACATCTCTTGCAGTAATTTGCTTCACTGCTCTAGCTTCTGCCCACCTGGAAAGATAATCCACAGCTGTCAAAATATAACTCTTCCCCCTGTTGGTAATGGGTAAGGGTCCTACTGCATCAATTCCCCACTTCTCAAAAATATCAAAGGCCAAAATTGTCTTGCCCAACTCTGGTTTTAAAACTCGTTTCCCAAATGCCTGGCACCTTTTGCATGAGCTACACCAGTGATGCACATCTTTTTGTATACTTGGCCATATGTAACCCTCCTGTAAGATTTTGTGCAATGTGATTTTAAATGCAAAGTGGCCACCGCATGCTCCTTCATGATTCTCCTCAAGCACTCTGTACAGCTCTTCCTTCCATGGTACACGCCTTAACACCAACAAGTCAGCCCCTTGCATGTATAAGGTGTCACTAATGAGCTTGTATTTGCAAGCTCTGCGTACAAACCCATATTTCTTTGCCTTCTCAATGTCCTTGGGAATGACTCCTGTCAACAAAAACTCTTCTTCCAGTGTCAGACTTTCACGACCCCGATAAAGTGGCAGATCTGCTTTTAACACATATAGCTCACCAATCATTCCCTGTGCTGCTTCATGTGCTTCTGTATTAAGAGAACGCTCCACATGCCGAATGCCCCATGCTTCAAACTCCTTCAACAAGCTCTTGATCTTGAAACATTTGTTCCTCAATGCAGGGTTTTTGCTCTTCCATACTCCTAGTATTTGCTTTACCACCAGTAGAGAATCACCTCTTATGCATAGTCTCTTTACACCATGCTTAATGCAAATGTTTAAGCCCTGCTTCCAATGTAGAATACTCTGCTTCATTGTTAGTATGAGCATCAACTTTGAATCCCTTTTTACAAATCAGCTTACCTTGCTGGTCATAAAGAGCTATTCCACCAGAAGCTGCATCATGGCTCTTTCTGTATGAACCATCAAAGAACAAAACATGAGCATTGCTTACTTCTGCCACATTTTCTACCTTTCTAACACTTTCCTCTTTGACAAGCAGAGGGTTTTCCTTATAAGTTAACAAGTCTGCCAAGGTAGCTCTGTTGCTTTCTTCCACCAAGAAAGAGAACTCGAACTCCTGTAATTCAATCACCCACTTTTTCACTGCCTTAGACATGTTTACACCATTGATGAGCTGAGGCAAGAATGTGTAGCTAGTTAGGAATACAAATGGCTTTGTCAAAAGATATTGGCGAAACCGTCGGAAAGCAAACACCACACTTACCATTACCAACTCTATTTCTGACAGCCCCCTCTCTGCTACTGACTTTACCCTACTAGCACAATAGACGGGGTGCATATATTGGCTCCCCTTCCCTTTTTGCAGCAACATAGCACCAATAGCATCCTCTCCTACTGAAGGATTCACATAAAAAACCTATTCCCAATTTGGAGCCTGCACCGCTGTCATCTCCCCTAAGACTTCTTTGACTCTCCGAAACTCCTCTTCACACTTGGCATCCCATTGCAAAGGATCGTGCTTTGCCACCTGTTGTAATGGATATAAAAGCTGTGAGGACAATGAAATGAATCTTGACATGTACTTTACCTTCTGAATGAATGTTGCCAACTGTTTTGTAGACTCTGGGGAAGGAAGAAGCATGATTGCCTTGACCTTGTCTGGATCAGCCTCAATGCCATTTTCTGACACCATATGACCCAACAATTTTACCCTTGGTTTTGCAAAGAAACACTTCTTGGGATTGAGTTGGCCACCACAATCATTATATCGTTCCAGCACCATTTCCAGCTTTTCACAGTGATCCATTCGTGTGCTATAGACACAAAAATCATCAATGAAATCCTGTACACATTTTCCAATGAATGGCAGAAGCGCCCAATTTGCTCTCTTTTGATAGTGAGCTAGACCATTTGTTAGCCCAAATGGTAGTACTGTATAGCAAAAGCAGCCCCATGGCGTAATGAAAGTAGTTTTCTTCTGATCCTCTGGAGCAATCTTCAACTGGAAATAGCCTGAAAACCCATCACACACACTGTATCTTTCATGACCCGCCACTGAATCCAGGATTTGATCAATGAAAGGTAGTGGGTATGGATCCTTCTTTGTGGCTGCATTCAAAGGTTTGAAATCCACACAAACCCTCCATTTTTCGTCCTTTTTTGGAGTGACCACAACTGGGCTCACCCACTCTGTTGTCTCCACATGGCATATAAAACCAGCCTTTAGTAGTTTGTCCACCTCTTCTCGCAAAGCCTTCATCTGTTCTGGACCCATTCTCCTTAATCTTTGACGTACTGGCTTGGCTCCTTCCTTTAGCTCTATGTGCAAATCTTCCCCTTTGAAGCCCCGAACTTCTTCATAAGATGTGATGAATAAATCTGGATATGTTGACAACATCTTTAAATACTTCTCCTTCTCCACGACTGAGAGATCTGTGCTAATCATCCTGGCCATCAATTCGTGTTTCTCGTGCGGCTTCACTTGGGGTTGCATTAGCTCTTCAATCACCTCATATGGGCCCTTAGTAGACTCATCTTCAATCCCCTTTATGGATGCGACTATGCTGGTCTGTTCAAAGACCCTGTCCACCATCAGAAATGCCACATTTACCTCTCCCTCACTACTAGTGGTGGTGCCACTGTCCCCATCTGACACAGTGGAAGACTCTTCACCACTTGAATTCTCCCCTTCTTCATAATCTTCATCTAGTGGCTTCCTGCTACTCATGTCAAATAATCTTTTGCCCCCTGTCTCCCCATATAAGCTGATTGTTCCGTGTCTCCAATCTTGAACGGCCCGCACGTCGTGTAGCCATGGTCTTCCAAGGATGATAGGATAAGCCCCTAATCCTGCTGGCATTACATGAAAATCTACTACCGTTTTGACTGCATAAGCTTCGATTTCCAAGCTCTTCACTACCCCTAGACACTTGATCTTTTGATGGTTTGCTAGTCGTATGCGGAATCCTGAAACTCCTTCTACTGTCAGGCCCATCTTTTCTACACATGTTTGAGTGATTACACAAATTTTTGCACCACCATCCACGTATCCCTGCCCAAGATTCTTCCTCTTGTGCCAAACATCCACTATGGGACAAATGTCTGAAGACTCATCAATGGCCAACACTCTCACTGACCCTCTGTTGGGTTCCTTCCCCAACGGGCTGACTAGTTTCTTCCATTGGCGCCTTAGCTTCGGTATCATTTCCACTAGTTGTCCAAAGGTCACGTCTGCCTTCCTACTGCTCAGGTCCTGTTTCAAGTCGTAGCTATCCTGCCCTTCCCCTAGTGGAAAATCTGAGACGTGAAATTTTTGGCGAGCTCTCCTTTTCCTTTTAGCTTTCACATCTTCACCCTCATGACTCTTCCCTTTCTTCCTACTGGGATCTGCTTCATTTCTTCCTTCTTTATCCTCTGTGGTTCTCTTCCCAATAGGCATTACTAATGTATCTTCCAACATTGCTGCCTTCTCCAAGGTGACCACACTTAACACTTTTGTCTTTCCCTTGTCCTCCTTGGTCAGTCCACTAGGTCCTGCCTCACCCTTAATCTCAATGCCATAATCATTTGACCGGTTCGGCAACTGTGCAGGCAATGGATACATATCTCCACCCATTCTTGGTGGTTTATCACATTGTGGGCTGATGTGGCCAAGCTCTCCATAGTTATAGCATGTGGGCAACTGCCTTCAACCCCTGCCGTTATTCTGTCCACCAAAACCATTCTTTGGTTGTCCTTCACCTCCTGGCTGATTTGCAAGTCTCACACGACCTCGATTATTTCCCACATTACCTAACATATTTAGGCTGAGATTCTTCATCAAATCAACCACTTGCCTCAAGTCCTGTCTCAGTTCATCATCTTGTGCTGCAGTAGTGACCATTGCTGGCACAACTTGAGTAGCTACTAAAACCGCATCTGTTGGATGAACCTCCTCTGGAACCCGACTTTGCATGGAATCCATTTGCTTCATCTCTGACACCATAGGTAGTGAGCTCACTCCCAATTGAGTTAATCTATTCAACTTCCACTCTTTGTTCCTTGCCACCTCCAATGCATCCTCGTATGTTCTTGGCCTCTTCAATTCTACCCTCCAACGCAGGTTTTCCTTGAGGCCAACCAAGAACCGATCCTTCTTCATCATATCTGGTGGAGGCACTTGTGGCTGCAAGCTCTGATTTTATATTCACGTGATCACAATTTTTTTTTTATTAATAACATGTGTTAACATGTTATTAACATGTTCACATGTTAACATGTTCTCAAAAAAGCCGGTGGCAAGCGACCTGGTAACCGGGAAAAATCCCGCCGGGCTTTTGCTATACCCGGCGGGCCCGCCGGGATAAAGCAAAGCCCGGCGGGTCCCTGCGGGGTCGTCATATAGCCCGGCGGGGTACAATTTTCTATATATATGGGCCCGGGGGGCCCTTTGGGATTTCAATGCTGACAGCATACACAGGTAATGAAAACTTGTGTGTGTGTGTGTGTGTGGGTGTGTTTGTGTGGGCAGCCGCCCACTGTCATAATGCACGGCAGGATGTGGGTGGTCCGCCACACGAGGGATGTGTGTGGGTGAGTTCGTGCGGGCAGCCGCCCATTGTCGCAATGCGCGGCAGGATTTAGGTGGCCCGCCACACGACTGGTGTGTGTGTAAGTAAAAGAGTATGCAATTAAAGGTATATCATTTTTACCGGAGCACATCACTTTTTGCGGAAAGCACTACAAAGGAGAAGGCAGCGCGAAGTTCGAGAGCTTCCAGGCAGAGCAGGGTATGCAAGTGCTACATCCATCGATTGTCCGATGCATTGCCTTTACAAAAGAGGCTCCTTGGATCACAATTTTCCCGTACTATAATGGCGGCGCTCTTGGTGATACTCTTCTGAAGGTTCCCTTCAGATTCAGTGAGTTCACCAGAGCAATTTTTCGTTTGGATCGAGGATGGAGACAACCCCCGCCTGATAATATCCCTTTAAGTCATCTAGAACTTTCAAAAATAAAACAAATAGTAATAAGCATGCCACATATTATGCATGCCCTGGTGGAAGGTCTAGCGGCAGCACATATGGCAGGTATTGTACATACCGACCTACATCCTTTCAATGTAGTGTTGGATTATACAAAAGAGCTAAAGCCACGCATAGGTATTATCGATTGGGGGTTGCTGCTGAGAGCGCCCAAAAAACGGGTGTCTCTCAATTTTGTATTTGAAGCAGACAAGAACCCTGAGAAGGTGGCACAGGCAGTCTCCTACGCAGAGACAGAGAGCGAAATAAACGGCCGTGGATAGCCCCAGAGCTTTATGATCCATTTTTGGCAGATGCATACACTCCTGCATCTGATGTTTTTACCTTGGGATATTTATTACAAACTTTATATGACTTTTGGCAGAAAGTGCAAGAGTTGTGGATGGATAACAGTTCCCATGACAAAGTTACCATGGATACTATTATTCATAGAGTCAAAAATTGGATGTTTCTGCCTAATCGCGATGAGCGAAAATCAATTTTGCAAGTAGTTGAATTTTTTAGATCACTAAATACTGACCCTACGAGGGCACAACGTCCTCTTGTAGAGCTATCGGTGGCATTCACCCCAACTTTGTAATGATACAGTATCAAGAGATTAAGTTTCAGGAATGGCATTTTGTTTCTCTCTTCATTGAGTCTTTGCAATATCTCTCTCCTCTTGTGGTGTTTAAGTTTATGTTTTCTATTCAAAATTTGATGTGCGAGCATTGTTTGAAGTGTTTTTGGAGTCAAGTGGATATTTCTCATCGAGTCTTTGCAATACATATCTCCTCTCGTGGTGTTTGACTTCAAGATTTTGAGAGTAATGGTCAATTTATCTTACGTTGATCTTTACAGTTCATTAAAATCCTAAAGTCATTTATGTTCATGCAGATATGGAGCAGGCGCAAGCGAACGAGCATCAGGAGTTAGCCAAGAAGGCATACGAGCGAATGAAGGCCCTTGCACATGGCCTGACAGCCCGCGAAGCTACAAGAACAGCATGCAGGTTATCGAAATGGACAAATCCAACTTATGCCCAATGGAAAGACATAAACAAACGCGTAACCACAGAGACGATAAAGGAAATATGGCCATGTCCAGATGGCGAGATTAAGAAGGGAAGATGGAAGATTTCTCGTTGCACTCACAATGACATCAAAACTAATGCCGAGCGCATTTTCTTGGAGGTGTACGGTCGTCCTCTCCATAACGCCGACGCTCCACTGTATTTTGCTAAAATGCTATATGCTCAATTTATCCTAGAAACTCCAGTGGACTTCGCCTCCAGAGAGGCCACTGTCAACACCCACGACATACGTGAAGAGACAGTGACATTCACAAGAGAAGAACTTGCTCTCATGGTGAAGGGCGCTGGACTGGAGTTAAACCAGGTCAAAGAAAGCTTAGGGGCACATCTAGCAGAGAAGGAGAAAGAAGCTGACCGATTAACTCAAGCGTCAACTCCTCCCCCGGCCAATAGAGGGATTCAAGAGCAGCTAACAAAGATCAGCCAAGATGTGCAGAGCATCTCTTCACGTATTGCTCCTGTGCGCCAAGGAAACCACATCTCTCATTTTTTGATACATCCTGATCTTGTGGGAGTTTCTGCTGAGGCTACAAGTTCCTCCACCCCCCAATGTCCTGTATGTTACAAAGTATTCGATGGGTGGAGCGGCCAATATATACTACCATGTGGACACTACTACCACTTAATATGTTTAGTGAGACAAATGCAAAATACTTCCACATGTGCATTGTGCAATGTCCCAATAAATCAAGGTATTTATACAGTGTTCGGCATGGCTAGCGAATATAAACCACCAGGACCTTTAGATGCAACTCCTAGTGCAATTCGCAATTTATTTCAAGATGAGAGCTAAGAAAAACAAATTCTACTTTTGTATTGATAATTTCTCCAAATATGATCATTTGTACAAGTACTTTTTATTAAATTAATGAAGTGACTTCTTCCTCTATGTCAGTATCTTGCTCCAAAATTCTTTCACCGTTTACTCTCTCGTCTGCTAAATTAAGCTCATCTAAGTCAATGTCTAAATTGTCTTCTATCTCAAGGGTGGTGCACAACGTACGTCCAACATCAAAGTTCTCGTCTACTACATCATCACAATTGTACATCCATCTGGGCATATCTTCTTCATACTCTTCGCTTTCAATGTCTCGCAAGATCTTTTCATTGCAGTACATGTAAACAAGTTTATCTGCTCGATCTGCAAGAAGTCGATTGCGAATAGTACTATGAATAAATTTATACATGCTCTAGTTTCTTTCTGAGCCTGAGTTTGAAGAGCACTGACTTAGAACCTTCATCGCAAGGTTGCGCAATAAAGCATAATGCTCACCACCATTCATCATCCACCACTTCCATGCAGGTTGCTCTTTAGCCATTTGTTGAACAAGGGAGTTGGAAAATAAACCCTCTTTCAACCAAAATGAAGTCATCTCCTTTATGCACTGTACACGATCATCATCATTATTATAGAAAGTGTTTACCACTTTATAAAAATCTTGCACCACCTCAACGTTGGACATCAAATCCATATTCCAATATTCAGGATCTAACATGTAAGCAGCACTGTGCAGTGGTGAATGCGCTCCAATCCATCTAGCATGAAAGTACTTCAACAGAACTTTTCTTTGTCTACTGGAGAATGGTACACGCCATTGCTTTTCCACCACTGAATGCTCTAATTTCTCAGGACACTCCAAACTCCGCTGGACAGTCCACAATTGCATCCATGCTTTTCCGAGATTAGGCGCTCTTTGATCAAGACTTCGTACAGCATACATAACAGGCATCATTACATGGTATGCATCCATCACACTGTTCCACCAACTTCTTCTCGTAAGCGCTCCCTTCAAGACTTTGATTTTCTCTTTCACTTTTTCAAGTTGAGTGTTCTCCCAGTCATGAAATGCCATGCATGTAAATGTTTCACAAACTGCATCTTTATTTCTAAGAAGAGACTCAAAAGTGTAAAAGTGAGTGCAAAACCTAGTCTCCGCTGGAAGCTTTAACATAACTGACATGCGAGGTCGAAACATATCTAAAACTCTCTGTCTCTTGAGCATGAATTTCACAAGCTGGCGAGCAGTGTCGACAATTGAGGCAAACCATTTGGTATCATCAGATTTATACCAATCTTTTAATACAAGATTCAAACTATGAGTATTACAGCCTACCGGAAAAATATGTGGATATTGTCGCTGTAGGATTCTGGATGCATTTTTACAATTTTTTGCATTGTCCATGACGACTTGGACTACATTTTTGGCACCCACTTCCTCTATCACAGAGCTAATGACTTGAGCAATGTAAGCCCCAGTTTTGATTGAACCAGCTGAATCCACGGCACGGATGAAAGTCTCACCTCTAGGTGAAATAACCATTACATTAATTAATGGTTTTCTTTGCACATTAGACCATCCATCACTTACTATACTACATCCAGAAAGCTCTATATTGCTAAGAATTATTCTTTGTACACGTTCTTTTACCTACGCATAACATTTCTCTAATAGATCATTTCGCATGGCATGGTACGTAGGCGGTGAAAACCCTGGTCCAAACTCACCAATTTTTTTCCATGCTCTCTTCCAATGCTCACTGTCCACCATCATCATAGCACTCCCAGAAAAGTAAATCGCTTCAACAAGGACGAGTTGTGCATCATCGAGTCGACCTTGACGTAGGCTTTCTTGCAATGAAGTTTGACGCATGGGTATATTTCCTACGTCAAAGTTTCGCTTGCAAGAAGATGCACTGGGTAGATTACTTTCTGGTTGCACATTGCCGTTCGGGGTACAAGTAGGCGATGTAGCGGGAGTTTGATGATTAGAACAACAGTGTTCTTACTGCCTTGATACATTAACGGTAGGAGTGTCATGTTTTCTTGAATCTTTCTTTTGAATTTCTTCTCTTATGCGTTTGGCCACTATAGGTGCAGAGGGGTGGGTACATGACTTTTTCTTCGGTCCACCTAAAAAGTGTTCTCTTAGTCGAGGCGCCCCACCTGATTTTACTGCATGGCATAGCTTACACTCCCAATCTATGAATCGATCACCAACGTTAATTGCATATTGCCACTCTATCCCAGGTGCCTTTTTTTCCTGCTATTTGAAATTTGGACTCTATTGGAGGTAACACTGGATCCAACATTGTCCTCCATCTCAACAAATAACCTATTCAACCAAGCATATAACAATGAATACACAAATGAAAAAACAACAAATCACTCACGTATAACAAAACATACATCTGCAGACAAAGTACTTCGAAACTATCTTGACAAATACAAAAGATCATCACATAACACAAAACTACTTCAAACTATCTTGCAAGGTCTTACTACAAAACTACTTCGAAACTATCATGCACATTGCACCCCCAATGAAGGATGCCTTTTGTACCCAATTAAGGATACTTTACACAATCAAAGATCTATGCTTGCCCAATACTCTAGTATAGGACAATAGACCTTCTCTAACATTCACAAAAAAAATCAAAGATCTATGCTTGCCCAATACTCTAGTATAGGACAATAGACCCTTGTCTACTCTAAACTATATCAAGTATCAAGAACCAATACAAGCCCCTAAGCAGGACTCTTGGCTCCATCAAACCATTCATAAAGCAGAATGAGGTAGATTACGTACGTGGCTCAAATGCAAAGCTGAATGACTCCAAATTTGTCCCTAAATCTCCGCAAGTATTAGCTACGAACCACACCCTGCCCCCAGTTCAAAGAACTAAGGACGAGTGGCTCAATAGCCTTAGGAGTGTCTACAAGGAAAGACGACAGCCCCTAAAATAAGGACGTTCTTCCCAAGAGGACACTTCTAGCAACTCGAGAGCTCTACAAGTACTTTGAGGAGAGATATCACGCCCCCAAAACAAGGACTATCTTCCCAAAAGTTGTACGATGGGTGTCGGGCAGTGTTTATATACAGAATAATACCCCGCCGGTGTTCCTTGTTTTTCTCGACGGGCCCGCCGGGCTTTTATCTTTCCCGGTGGGCCCGCCGGGAAAACTCTGTTCCCCAGCGAGCCCGCCGGGAAAGATAGAAGCCTGGAGGTGTTACTGGACTAGTGGGTTCCGACAGGTCATTTCTCAGGTCATGTGAATATACAATGTGATCACAAGTTTTAATATGTTAACACTAGGTTTTGTTAACGTGATCACGAAATTGTGAAGACGTTAATGAAATCCCTGGTTGCAAGGCTTGACACAAGCTCTCCCATAATATGGAAAACTTCTTGATGTAATCATCAATGGGCTCCGCTTTTCTTTGTCTCAATTCCTGTATTTCATGCCAAACTTTGTCTGGATCTTTCACCTTCACAAACTGTGCTGTTAAAGCCTGTCGCACATTATCCCATGTCAATGGCATAGGTGGATCAGCCCTCTGCAATTCCTCCTCATAACCCTTACACCAGCTCCGTGCATCACCCTTCAAACAGATTTGCAAAAGGCGTAACATTTGAGCAGGTATCTGGATATGGTTGCTTATGCATGCAACTTCCATGTTTTCTAAGAACTCTTCCACATTCTCATCACTTTTTCCATGAAACTCTGGATAAGGGAAAGCCATTGCTACCCAATCTATGATAAAAAAAACCCTTTTGACACAGATGCAAAAACAAAACCCTCTACTAACTCAATTCTCAGAAAAAAACTTCAAAACACTTCAGGTTTAGAAGAGGATGAACACATGCACATCAAACGAATTTGCATAGTTAATCATCGGAATTACCACAGGCAAAGGAGACTCCAATATTTCCCTCAGTCTTTCTGGCCCAAACATATATGCCATACGCTGTTGAAAGAAAATTTTTCTGTCCACATGAACATTTATCTGAATTCTTTGGGTAAAATGAAAAGGAGTAAATTGAGGTCCATTGTGATTATCCATTGAGAGTGGCCATCCAACTCCCAAGAGGCACGACTGGCTAATTTCCCAATTCTACCAGAATTTTTAGGCAACACATCAACTGTGAAACGGCACCAATCCCAAGAATTTCAGCCTGTAAACCATACTTCAGTTGGCTGTCAAATCAAGCTAATATAGCACAAATTTAGAAGGCATCTGTCACACAACTGTCCTAGCACAGCAGTCATTCACTGAGATTAATCACATGCACATGTTTTCAGTCTTGTAAACTGAAGGTTCTTGGAATGCTCCTCAGTGGGGGCACCAAAAACTGTGAAGGGAGGCGGAGAGACACGGAACACCTCTATAGCAATGCCTTTCCACAGTTCGGATCACACACAAACATCAAGGAAAAGGGGCACCAGTCAACTACTCAGTGAGCTGACACAACATTTAACATCTCAAGCATGAAACTTTGTCTCTACCCTCATTCAATTTTCCAAGCAACTGGGAAAGCCTACATTCATTTGATCAAGACATGCAAGGGGAGATGGGCACATCAACATCTGCCACCCTTTACTCAATTGATTCATATGCATATAGAGGTGCACCCTCCTCATGAAATAGGCTCACAGCCATAAGCAGAATGATAACCACAGAGAAATGATAAGAGAACCACTTGACATAAACCAGGTTACATTCCATCAAGTATGAACTTTCTGCAAAACTTTAGTTTCCCAAGGAAAGACAACATCAGTAAGGAAACTTCAATTCTCCAAACCTGGCAAGCAGTGTGTGACTAGGAGACACAATCACTTTATGGTCTTCACTCCGTCTGCTGAAGAAACATACCACCATACATACATATTCTCTCAAGCAAAACCAGAGGGCTGTCCTTCTCATACACATGAGCTTTCCACAAAAACAGAGAGCTGGTTATCATATACATGGGTTTTCCAAAGCCACAGAATGGTGATCCTCATATATATATGAGTTATTTCACAAAAAAAGAACACAAACTGGCCAGCCGTCACTTACATACATAGGCTGTCATCATGACAGGAAGCTGCATTCTTTATGCGTGGCACCTTCTCCTCATTCATACAGGTTGTGTTGCAGTTTCTCCTCCCCTCCTACACACCAATATAGAGAGTGCTGCGCAGCTTCTCTGGTATACATGTCTGCGCTTCTCCTTGAGAGCTTCTCCCCGCAAATAAATGAACACTTCCTCTCACCCAAATTGGGCGCCGTGGGCTGTCTGAGAGTGCTAGAAGACTGCGCCTTCCTACACAAGGCTACGTTTTCTCCTCTCTACACACATGGCTACGCAGCTCTCTGAGAGCATCAGAACACGAGCTCTCCCTCACACTCTGAAAACTACAGCTACGCACCTTCTCTTATACACATGGGCTGCGCAGCTCTCTGAGAGCCTCAGAACTACGAGCTCTCCCTCTCACACACTGAAAACTACAGCTTCCCCCCTTCTCTTATACACATGGGCTGCGCAGCTCTCTGAGAGCCTCAGAACTACGAGCTCTCCCTCTCACACACTGAAAACTACAGCTACGCACCTTCTCTTATACACATGGGCTGCGCTGCCCGTTCAACCAAAAAAAAAACATTATACTATTCATAATACTCCAAGGCATGTCAGGTTGCCAGAGAGCTCACCCCCACCTCCACTCGGTGCTTCTTTGACAATCGAGGCTAGTTGACGAATTCTTTGAAGCAATCCAAGGCCACCTTCTATTTTTAGCAAGCCTTGTATTAAATCCCAAGGTGACTCTTGCATTCAAGGAAGACTTTGCACCACACATACCTTTGTTTTCCATGAAATGCCAAGGACCGGTACTGTAGCTGACCTCCTCTAACGGGTCCCTGTCCAGCTTTAAAAAAATAGTGCTCTGCATGCTCACATTATTTGTCAACAACCTTGTCCACATATGATAGTGCTAAAACCTACCTTGTGAAACTGATTCTCATCTCACACCCCTTTCATTTCCCATTTATCAAGGTAAACCAACAACTAACTGTACACATTGCATATTTTTGTTAAATCCGTCCACATGTGGCCTTATACCCCCTTTAGCCCTTGGAGATGGACACCCTTTATTTGTAAATGCCATGCATGAGTGTGTACACATGCCAAGAAAATATTACCAAAAAATACCTAACAACGTCTACAAACTCATCACCTCTCTAACGTTATCATGGCTCACGTCCTTAAGCTTACGACTAATTCACGGATCGCATCTCTACGCACACGTCTTTTTTCACATGATTATGGGCTCACGTCTGCTAGACTCTTCTTTTTTTTGTCGGATTATGGGCTCACATCTCCCAATATCAGAGAGGTGGTTAGGCCTATTTTTTGGAGTTTTTTGGTGGTTTCTCAACCTGCGAATAGGATTAATTAAGATTCTTCATCCTCATTAATATTGTTTATGAAATGATTGAGTTTTTTTTATTGATTTTGGTTGTTTTTAAGCTGTCAATTTTAACAATGCATGAAAATTTATGAAACGCATAAGTATAAATAGAGTCCTGAGTGTCAGAAGGCATTTCATTGGCTGAAGAGCATGGTGTCATCAGCACCAACAATGATGATCAACCCGAAATGGAATTTAATATTCTATGTTTATGTAGATGCTTCAGACAAAGCAGTGGGCAACACACTGATGCAGGAAACACAAAAAGGTTATATGCAGCCCATCCACTATGCTAGCAAAGCCCTCACAAGGGCAGAAAGGAACTACAGCACAACAGAACATGAAGCCCTTTCAATGATGTACGCTATGAACAAGTTTCGGCACTATATCTTGGGAAAAAAATTTGTGTTCCATGTGGACCATCAAGCCCTCATTTATCTGGTGAACAAAGCTTTTCTCGTGGGAAAAATGGCAAGATGGATGCTCCTACTTCAAGAATTTGAGTTCACCATCCAACACACACTCAGAAAAGAAAATGAAGTGGTAGATTTTTTGTATAGACTAGATTTCGAAGAACCTGCCTTGGAGGGTGTAGAAGATTAACTCTCAGATACCAACTTATTCACAGTAGCAGCAGCAATCAAAGTAGAAGAAAACTGGTATTATTACATGATGAAATTTCTAGAAGATGGGACTATTTCGAAAGGTTACATCACTGACAGTAAAAAGAGAATTACCCTAAGAAGCAAAAATTTCACCATGATTACTGGGTAGCTCTACAATAGAGGCATAGACGAGATCCTACACAGATGTGTCCCGGATCATGGTGAGTAGCAAGCAGTGTTAAGAGAAGCACATTGTGGTATCACTAGAGGACACATGGGCTGAGAAATAATAGCCCAAAAAGTTTTGCAAGCAAGACTGTGGTGGCCAACTGTCACGAGGGACTCCAACAGTGAAGCAAAGAATTGTGATGTCTGTCTCAGAGCGAATGGGTCAACCCAGAGATTTCGATAGATTTCCCATCTCACCTATACTGCCGCTATCTTCATTCATGAAGTGGGGATTGGATTTTGTTAAACTAATCAAGCCACCCACAAGAGGAAGTAGATGTGAGTACATCATTGTGGTACTGACTATTTTACCAAAGTGATCGGAAGCTAAAGCTATAAAGAGAAATTTCGCAGAAGAGGTGGTGAAGTTCCTCTTCAAGGACATCATTGCTAGGCATGGGTTGCCGATGGAAGTAGTCAGTGAGACGAGGGCACGGGTTGCCGATGGAAATAGTCAGTGAGGATGAGGGCACACATTTCATGAACAATGTAATAAAAGGGTTGAGATACCTAATTAATCACAAGAAGTCCTCACCCTACTACCCATAGTGCAACAGCCAAGCGAAATCGATCAACAAGGTTCTGACCAAAATTCTAAAGAAAATTATAAATGCTAATAAAAATGATTGGGATCAGAAGCTAGATGCTGTCCTATGGGCATTTGCACATCCTACAAAGTCTCAACTAGGCAAACACCATTCAAGCTAGTTTATGGGCTGGAAGTAGTTTAGCCTATGGAATTTGTGGTACCCAGTCTGAGAGTGGCCATTTAAGAGAGAAGCCGCCAATGGAAGAATCTCGGGAGCATAGAATAAATGAACTCCTATCCTTAGAGGAAGGAAGGCAAATCAGCTCTCTAAAGGCAAAGATATTGTGCAATGGAGAAGAAAGGATTGGACTAATAGGCATCTCAAGCATAGAATCTTTGATAAACGAGATCTCGTATTGGTCTACAATTCCAAGCTAGGACCTCACCCCAAAAATTTCAAAATTCGATGGATAGGGCCATTTATAGTAAAAGACTCGGTCAACCAGAATGCCTTTACCTTAGAAAACTTGGATGGTACACCTTTTCCAAAGACAGTAAATGGCTTTAGGATGAGAAAATACAAGGGCCAATTGGTGGTTATTACACCGAAAAAAGAAGAAGCGGAAGACCAGGAGCCGGCGGTCCTCCAGAGCATATGCTGTGGCATGATCTCACTAGTGGCGGTGGATGTAGAAAATTCAAAAAACCACAAAGCTGCGGAAGGGTGGCTAGATCACAAAAGCTCAAATCTCCGCAACCAATCAAAACCAGGACAGTAAAAAAGCAAGTGACCAAGTGTGTGCTAGCTCGATCCACGTCAATAACTCAAAAGGCCACGATGTCGGCAGCATAAGCAATTGCATGGAGGACTGGTATCACATCATTAAAACCCCACTTGTAACGATAAGATGGGAAGACAACAAGAATTCTTTAATACCATTAAGCCAAGACGGTGGGCATGATATAAATCAAGGGTCCCATCACATTGAAAATCGGGAGGCCGAAAACGACAACACCCCAAAAAAGGAAGCAAAAAGGTGAAAACATCCCAAAAAGAACACAAGGAGACTAAACATGAACATTCACAATTCTTCCCTCTTGCTCACAACTCTCTCACCCATTTGCAGCACTTTCTCAGAAGACAACGCCATGCCGAAAATCAACAAGTCTCAGAGGCCAAACAAAAGGCCTGAGAAAAGCCTTTGCATGCCCATGATCATCCCTGATATGAGGAAGAAATGACATCAGGAGTGGGCAAAGAAGTGTGGGTTTGAAAAACTACTGGAGCACCAGTGGGAGGAGCCGCATGACCTCAAGGATGGGGGAAACTGATAAATCAATTTTTGGAGACCAACACAGTGCACGTAGAGGGGAAGGATCCTATAAAAGTTTCGGAGCTCGTAGTGCATCATGCATTGGGATTATCAATGGATGGTTTGGACACGAACTTGAACTGAGGGTGGAAGAAGAAATCCCAAAGACTAAAAACATGCGTCAGGTGAAGGACATAGTGGATGAAACTCAGCATGAACAGTTTGTCATTTTCTTGGAGAACGTCATGTTCATGGGCAAGACAGAGGATATGTCCAATAAAAACTACAGAGTGCTCAAAGCAGCAGAAGCAGGAGAAAAAATAAATTGGGCTACCATTTACAAAGAAAATAAGGCAAAGAGGGCAGCCACCCGGGCCAAAGAGAAACAGCCTGCAATAGTACGTGCACCTAAGGGTGATTGCTTAGGCTGCTAGGTTGGTGGATCGTCATAGACGTCTATGTCAAACAACAACACAAGGAAGCCAAAGGATGCTCAAAAGCTACCAAGGTGAGAAGGAAGGAGGAAGAAGAGAAGGAGAACAACAAAAGAAGAGAGAAGAAGCAGCTCAAAAGGGGAAGCTTCCCACAAGAACATAAGTGGTCATACCAGCAGAACTGTGGCCTTGGGTGGCAACCTTGGCAAAGAAGGTGCAGGAAGGCCCACCAACCACAGCTTCAAGCTACCCAGAGAGTTGGAGGCGTAACTCGCGAGCCAGTAGCTGCATACAAATAGAGGGCTGATGTCTGTAGTCCATAACATCCTCTCGTAGGCTCTCTCTTTGATGGAGGAGTATGAGACGAAGGCCTGGAGCACAATCAATCACATGCATTTGGTGGCATTTGGACATATTTTGGGCCTTTTACTAATGAAAGTAATTAGCAACGAACCAATAGGAATAGAGGATTGTGTACATTTGGTCTCCTTTGATGAATATAGGGAGGGATACTAGGCTATAAGGAGGGGGACTAGGCTTTTAGTACTAATAATTACACTCGTCCCTTTAAAAAAGTAGGGGGTTTAAGGTAGGTATGGTCCCACCATTTTCGTGGTTCAAAAAATCCTTAAAATTTTGAAATTTTTGAGATCCCCCCAAAACTCACATTTCCTCCCAAAAACCCATCTCAAATTTCATTGTAATCAAAAATTTCATTTTCAAGTCCGCTTTCCCAAAACTCACATTTTCTCCCAAAAACCCATCTCAAATTTCATTGTAATCAAAAATATCATTTTCAAGTCCGCTTTCCCTCTTGAACGTCCAAATTAAACTCTTCCTCCTTTTCTCTTCCATCTCTATCTCATTTGCCCAACCCTAATGAAACCATCAAAGCCCAAAACCCTAAACTTTCTCCTCCATCTTAATCTCTCTCCCTTCTCAGAGCTCCATCTCTTTCATCTGCAAAGCTCCCGTAAAACCCTAGTCTGCACATCTCTTTCCTTTTTACTCTAAACCTAGCCTTTCTCCTCTAGCTTCCAAGAAGATATGGCTGCACGAAGAAGACCAAAAGATGAGATTGAGGAGATATCCTTGCACAACAAGAAGGACGATGATGGTGCTTGGGTGGGAGAGGCATTTTGTAAGAGCGCTTGGGTTTATCTACAGCCTGCTGCAATCGGGCCTCATTGAGTTTGATGGTGGTGAAATGTAATGGAGCACCATTGGAAAGGTCATTTACAAGGCTTCAAGAAGGCAAGCAATGGAAAACTAGTGGCCATGGTGTACAACATGTTTACACAGCATGAGATATCCATCTTCGCCCAACAAACTCGATTTTGATACAATTGTAAGTATTGCAGGTAGAAAGGGGCATGTGAGATTTTCTGACGTAGATGTTTAAATCTAAATCAACTTATTTTTTGTTTACAGATATTTTTCCTTCAAACATGGTAGAGGAGCAGCCATTGGAAAGCCTTACCGGAATAAGCATTGCATGCAGACATTGGTCAGGCAATGTTTTCTTGTAAAACAAGTCCAAAACTTCTTAAGGAAAAGGTCTTCTTTTACCGGCACTCCTATTTGGTGCCAAAGCAAGACTTTGGGTTTGGTAAGCTACATATAATCACATCTCCACCCCTATCTTCTCTATAGAATGGCCAATTCCAGGTGCTTGGACTGTAATGGTCATGAAATCAAAGATGCTTTGTGATATACAAGGGTCTTTGAAGTTTGCAAAGCCCTCTCGATCTGTGAGTCTTAGTTGGGTATGCCCAATACATCTTTTTGCCAAGATGTTCAATCAATTTTCTCACAAACACCTACCATGTTTGTGTGCAAGAAGGTATTAGGTGATGACATGGTGATGACATGGTAGTCTTGCTTGGAGACAAGTGGAGGATTGTAGAAGGGATACATAAGGATGACACATTCAAGTGCAATATAGTAGAATCTAGTGTCTCATTTCGATATCTCAAAGCTCATGCCACACTACACATACGCTTCTATTATGAGCGGTGGATGAAAAAGAATAGTTGTTGGGTCCCAATGCAAGCAGATGAACAAGTTGTTTTGCCTCTCGACATATGTCTAGTGGTGCATTGGAAGTTGTAGGTGCAAGTAGACATTGGAGCCTCCTAAATATTAGAGAGCACCTCAATATCGTGGGAGGTGAGGATATTAGCAGAGCACAACTCAAGGTGAACAATAGGAAGATTCGAAAATGACCAGAGCCTTGAGAGGTATGGAGTTTCTGCAGAGCAATGGAGAGCTTAGAAGAGGAAGAAAGAGGTTCAAAATGAGCTTTCTAAACTTAGAGTATGTTGGGGGGAAGTTTGAGAGGGAAAACACACTTTTGGGAAAAAAAATTTAAAAATTTTTAAATTTTTAGGGTTTTTAATCTGCACGATTCTAGGTGGGGGGGACCTCTAAGTTTGGGCCCAAGAGGTAGGGGGACAAGAGTAGTAATTAGGCCCCATTAGCAAACCAAATCCTAGGCCCCCTCCTAGGGTCAAAGAAGTCAAAAATGTGCACCCACCAGCCCTCTTCCTATTGGTCCATTCCTAATCAAAAGTTAATCCAAGAGGCCCTCTCTTTAGGTCCAAAAGATCCTAATGTAAAGCTCCTAAAAACGTATATATGTATCCAAGGATAGAGATTCAATGGTGCTCAATCTAGGCATTCGACCAATGTGAGTCTCCAATCCTAAGGGCATGCTATAACAAAAATTATACTTTTTGTGGATGTTATGGTCATGAGGCTTCACACTACCGCACACATTTGTAAACCCTTGCTAATGCTTCCAGACCTCAATAGTTGGCATTACCAGCTCCATCATACCATAACATCTATTGCTACACCTCAACCTAATGATGAGAGCAAGTGACACAACAACTTATCACAAGGGGGATTTACAATTCAGAAAATGTGTCATTGCCTCCACCAGTTTTGGGATCTCAATCTCCCTCTCCCCCCTCGAGGATCACACCATTATAGGTTTCAAGAAACCTTTTGAGTGTCTAGAATACGAGGTTGACTTGGACAGTGCCTCACATGTCACTAAAGACTCCACAGAGCTTTATCTAGACTACTATGTAGTCGATGAAAGAGACGGAGTCAAAGCAGCCTACCAACTAGCCACAGTAGAAAGAGGTCGAGACATCAAAAACTCTATTATTAAGAGAATGCCTCTTCAATGCTATCATTGTCAGGGACCACACTGAGTATCTGAGTGTCCCATCAAAAACCAACCAAACACCCAAGTTTCACCTTCTAGCATGCCACCTACAACATGTATTTATTGTGGCATAGATCATTGGATCAAAGAGTGGTGGTTGCAAATTAGCAAAATGGTCCTACCATCACACCTTTTTACATGATTGGAGTAGGTGGTCAAACTTAGAGATCAATTTTGAGAAATCCTAACCCACTTGTGAATGCAATAACGAGACTCATGGCTTAAAACACATCTATTGTGGAAAAGAAAGTAGAAAACTAAGCTATGTCAGTAGAGCAGGATCCAAATAGAGGAGGGGCCGTAGAAGAAAGAAATCCATAAAAGGGGAAAAATAGAGAAAATGGAATGGGTGAACTTAGGAACAACTAACAAACTAACCTACATGAATGATATTGATGAGGATTCCGATTCAGTGTGGACACACACGTTGGTTTTGAGCAAACTAGAGACACTCAAACAGAAGCTAAGGAGACCAAAAAGGAAAGGATGCAGGCCCTCAAGAAACCAAATAAAGAGAAATTTGTTTCATACCCTGACCCTATAAGAGAATTGAAACAACTTCATGAGCTCAGGGATATGGTCACATGTACTTAGGAGGATTTAGAACCAAGGCCAAAACAAGTAAACATCTCTGACACTATTCATCCAAACAACCTAAAGCCTATCGTAATTCACAAACCCTTGGATATACCTAGTCTCATCCTTGAGATCAGTGAGAACTCACACATCCCAAGCATGGAACCTAAACTCTTAGGAGAATGTTTGAGTATGAGAACCCTGAACCCATTCAAGATGTGGAAATTCCAATATCACCCTCATATGGTAGAGAGGTGATAGGTACTCCCTTGAACATCCCTAAATTATTAGAGTTCGTGGCTTTTGAAACAAAGACCATGATGATTAAACGCTTATGTGGATATCCCAAACTCTTCAAAGCATTGAAATCTCTTTTAAATGGAGATCTCAATGTAAGACTACCACAATCTGCAAAAACCCACAAGACTAAATCCTACTATGGAATTTCGCCAACTCAAGTAGAAGATACATAAACCCAAGTAGAGGATGAGTGTGCCAAATCAATGGTCAAAATTCCATTGAATAAATTGGGTCAACACTTTGAAGGTGATGAATCCAATGCATTACTACTAGTTCACCGCCCGCCAAGGGCATCAAAGTAATGGAAGTCCTCAATGGTGGTCCAGGAGTTAGTATAATCACCACAAAGTGCTAGGAAAAAATGGCCAAACATAGGCTTGAAGTCTCACACATTGTGGTTAAAATGGTTGATGGTATTGTTACCAAACCAATGGGAATGTTATGCAATCTTAAGATCAAGGTGTAGAAACGTCGAATGAGGCATACGTTCATTGTGATGGACTTTTCCAAGCAACCTGATTCTTATAAAATGATCTTAGGAAGACCATTTATACGTGAAGCTAAAATGGTCCATGATTGGTCTAAAAGCCATGTCTACCTACAATTTGATGACTCAATCCTCAAAGTAGACCTTGTGACTATAGTCACGTACATCCAATGGGTAGTGGTGGACTATTCAACCAGAGATCTGATACTACCATCCATTAAACCTCTCTACAATACTGCTATACTTACAGAGAAGAGACCGATGTAGGAAATAACCCACCCTACAAAGATGAAAAAAAATAATTTATTAAGCTTGAAGATGATCTATACTGGATACATATGATGGCTACAATAAATATCTGGGGAGCTAGAGGATCTACAAGGGTTACACCTTATGGTGAGGATCTCCCTAAGGTTATTCCCCTATGAATGATTTGTGCTCTACCTTCTTCTGAGGTTGAGAGGATTGGTTATAGTGAACTTGAGTCCACATGAAATGACTCACGCTTAAGCAATAGTGGTGAGGAGTCTGAAAAGAGACTGAAAGCGACACCAACTCCTCACCAACCACAAGAAACATAGAGCTGACAACATCGGGGAGTGGCTCCAAATCTGATACGGATTCCCAATCTAAATAAAGGAATGAAGTTCTTCAAAACACCAAGGAACATCTCTGAAGAGTACAGAGACAGAAATGCTATGTAGCAAATCATCATAGAAGGCTACAAGAGAGAATAACTACCACCCAATGACTCTAGTACATGGGTACTTACATCGAAAGTTTATAGACAATTGGGGAGAGGAGTTACAAAAGGTCAAGTATTGTAGGCCACCCCCAATTGATATAGCTAAGGTAAAAGTCTCTCATGAACCAAAATCGAGTCGTTCAACCAAAAGGAAAAAAATTTGTGAACTCCCACAGAAGGAATGAGAGGCTAAGGCGCTGCAGTTGAAGAAACTAACAAAGGAAAGGAAAATGAGCTTGATTTGCGCCTAGCACTTGAGAATTACAAGTCATACACCATACGGGAAAGCAAGTTAGTGTTTGACAATGCAAAACATAACTGGGCTTGCAGAGATCAAGGAAGTAGACTTGGCCAAACCAGGAGAAGATCATCAGCCTGTCTACATAGCCAAGGACTTAAATAAGGCCAAGGAGGTTGAACTTATAGTTCTCGTCAAGGATTATAGGGACTGCTTTGCATGGCTTATCATGACATGAAGGGAGGGCTTGCTAGTGTTGTACAGCACACCATCCCAATGGTACCAAATGTGAGACTAGTCTAGCAACAACCCTATCCAATGAATCCTAAACATGTCAAAATTGTGAAGGAAGAAATTGACAAGCTTATTGATGAATGCGGATTCATTTATGAGATCAAACACTCAGAGTGGGTTTCAACTATTATGGTTGTGCCCAAGAAAAATGGAAAACTTAGAGTGTGTGTGGATCTCAAGAAGGTGAATACTGCCACTCGATCACTACCCCTTGCCCCTTATTCTAAACATGTGCTAGAGCGAGCTGTTGCAGGAGGAAGCTTATAGCTTTTTAGATGGATACTCAGGCTATAATCAGATTTCCATTGCACTTGAGGACCAAGCTAAAACAGCATTGTTTACAGAAGGTGGGGTGTATGTTTATTATGTTATACCATTTGGCTTGACCAATGCACCAGTCGCATTCCAAAGATTGATGATGAACACTACCTTTAAGGACTTCTTAAGAGAGTTTGTTGAATCTTTCTTAGATTCTTATTCATTCATTCATCCTAGAAAGAACATCTAGCATGCTTAAGAAAGATGTAGGCTTTATCGTATATCATTCAACCCTTTCAAATGCCAATTTTGGGTCAAGCATGGAGTGATCTTGGGACATATAGTGTCCAAAAATGGTATTTCTATAGATGAGGGAAAAATCAAAGTCATTTTGGACCTGCCTAACAAACTACAACGGAGTTCAAAGTCATGTTGGCTATCGAAGGTTCATACTATTTCTATAGATGAGGGAAAAATCAAAGTCATTTTGGACCTACCGCTGCCTAACAAACTACAACGGAGTTCAAAGTCATGTTGGCTATCGAAGGTTCATACTATTTCTATAGATGAGGGAAAAATCAAAGTCATTTTGGACCTACCGCGCTGCCTAACAAACTACAACGGAGTTCAAAGTCATGTTGGCTATCGAAGGTTCATACTATTCTATACTGAGATAGCGGCCTTTGTACAAGCTTCTCATTATATTTGAGTGGACAGAAGAATGCCAACAAGCCTATGACATGTTGAAGCAAGATTTGGCTAGTGCTCCCATATTACGAGTGCCAAACTAGCATGTTATCTTCTATTTGCATATTAATGCTTCTAACTTTTCAATTGGATGCATCTAGCCCATAGCTAGGTGATTATAAATTGGATGCATCTAGCCCATAGCTAGGTGATTATAAATTGGACTCCCATATTAGTTTCCCAGGCCATCAATTGAATGAGACTAAAAATAATTATACCACCATAGAGCGTGAGGGTTAGAAATGGTATATGCTGTTAAGAAATTTAGGCATTACTTTCTTGCTAATAAATTTATTTTTTCCTCTTGTACCTTGTTAACAAACCATGCTCCACAGGGAGAATGACAAGGTGGTTATTGATTCTTCTTGAATTCGATTTCACTATAGTTGTGAGACCTGGCAAGAAACATGTCATGGTGGATCATCTATCATGCGTGCCTAATGGTGAAGCACCAATCAAAGTTGATGATGACGAGTTACCGGATGCTACACTATTCTCAACGTTGAGGCTATTCCAATGTGGGAGCGAGCAAATTGTGAACCTTTTAGCTAATGGTTTTCCACCCTTTTCAACCAAGTGACATCGATTTTTGAAGTCTCTCACAAAATACCCTTGAGGATTGAACCTCACAGAACTTGCTTGACCAAACTAAGTTCTCCATAATGTTTGAAACATGAAGTACATTTTCCAAGTACTTCATTTTTCCATCCTGCATAGACAATGGCACTTTACCAACTATGCAATGGGATACACAATACTATAACCTGTTTGCCTTGGTTTATCACAGTAATGGTACTCTATGTTATTTACATTTTGATTTCTTTGCTAAGCACCTCGGCCCCTCTGGCTCCTCTAAAGTGGCCTCTTCCACATATTTTTACATTTGATTCATGTTGTTTATTGCTGCCCATGATTCCTGTATTCAAATCGGCCTTTAGATGATGATCTACCTCTTCCTCTACCTATATCTAAGTAGAAGGCCTAGTTATTTAAATTTTCACAAAATGAACCTCCCCTAATATTCATCTCCTCATGGAATGAGAAGAGAAATTAGTTCCTAAAAAATAGGAAAGTTCTCTCGAACTCTAATGGAGGTCTAAAACTGGTTGTATTCCTTGCCAAGACCATTCAAGTTCACCAAAACCATATCATCATTATCTACTGGTGATCTAATACAAGCAAGGGCATCTACAAGCCATTTAACCTTCATTGAGTTATCATTTATACTCATCTTCCATGTGGTCACATTATGCAGCTCCTGCTTTGGCTGCATCTTTCGATCTTGGCTATTTGTGATGTATATCTTCACTAAGGTTCACTGAAACCATATCATCATTATCTCTGCTGGTAATCTAATACAAGAAAGGGCATCTACAAGCCCTTTAACCTTCACTAAGTTATCATTTATACTAAGCTTCCATGTGGTCACATTATGCAGCTCTTGCTTTAGCTGCATCTTTCGAGCTTGGGTATTTGTGCTGTATATCTTCACTAAGGTGTCCCAAGCCTCCTTTGGTGTTTTTCCATCCTATATATACACAATCATAGAATCTGTTGCACTGATAGGTAACCAGTACAATACCTTTCTATCTCTTTCACGCTATGCTTTACATATACACTTGCACTTGTTGTTGGGTTGGATTTTCTTTAGCAATCTTCTTACTCCCAATATCCTTTTCCCATCATATGGAAATTATTCATCTTGCCTCAAAGTTATTCTTATCTAGATTTTTACTCACAATCTAGGATAAACTATCAGACATGATTATCCAACATTTTTCCAAATGGTGCTTCCCAAAAACTTCTCCACTTTTATAGCAAACTTGCAATCTCCACACTACGGTACTGTAAATCTGATAATACAATAACTTTATGTTGAGCAGTCTCATAATATCCACCAACACTTGTAACACCTAGATTCTCAACATAAATTTTCCTAGAATCAATTTTCTACTACAACTTTGTAAAAGCGAGCCAAAAATTAGGCATACACAATCAAAATTAGAACTTCACAAAGTGTCCTACGAAAAACTTATATAGCCAAAAAATGTGGCCCGAAACACACTTGAATTGCATCAAAATGCCAAAAAATGTAGTTAATATAGTTAACTGGGCATAATATGGTCTTCTTCCTTCACCCAAGAGGATGCCTCGATCTAAGACAATGACTTCCATGTCTGCATATACCTCTCATAGCTACCAAAGGTGCTGCTCCAAAATCAAAGAAGGAAAGAGATGGCTTACCCATGTACTGCTTCCTTGCTTACCTCGTTCTTACCTCTTGCTTACCTCCTTAGTTCTCACATGTACCGGAGCTCTGATATCATAAAGAGAATGCAGGGGAGAGGGAGATCTTGAGTTCCTTATAAGCAAACACACACACACAGGAGAGAGAGAGCAACACGCAAGAGAGGGAGAGCTTGAATTCCTTGCAAGAAAACAGCTTCAAGTTGAGTTCCTTGCAAGAAAACACACACACACACATATGAGAGAGACCAACACACAAGAGAGAGATGGATGTTTGAATTTTCTTCTATCTTCTTCTCTTCTCTACAACCATTAACATAAAGAGATAAAAGTACATACTATACTGGAAAGTACTCTATCTTCTTCTCTTCCTACAACCATTAACATAAAGGGATAAGAGTACATACTATAATGGAAAGTACTCTCCTACTATAACTTACAATGGCTGATCCATAGTGTGAACCCAACTATGAGTTGGTGTTATAACTATGACATACTCTAGTAATCCAAATGTAATTCATGTCATCCACCACTGTGGCATATCAACCATAATCTCACCAACCATGCCTGTGGCATAAGTGTAGAAGGTATCACCCAATGTCCATAGAGCACTAGTTGAGCTTAATATTGAGCCCGTAGGGAAGATCTTGCATGGTGCCAAAATCTAGTATATCATATATTTTGTATGTTTATACTCTCAATTTATGCATGAATATTTAGGCTCATTAGAGGTTGATTAGATCTAGATTAGAGAATATTTATGGATTAATATTACTCCTAGTTACATTATATATTATACACAATTGCTAGTCCCCTTGAAGCTTAATTAGGAGCATAATTAGGCTAGAGTTATAAATAATTAACTTAATTATATTACACATTAGATAAATTAATTCTTGAATTTTACACTTAAAGGATTAAGTAATTTATTCGACTAATTAAGACTTGAGTAATTAAAGCTTAATTATATGTATAATTGAGTGTATTATCAAATTAAAATACTTTTCAAATTAATACATACTTGGATTGTTAAAACTCTCAACTAAATATTATTAATACCAATTTAGCCAAATTATCTTTAATTATTAATAATTAGTCAGACATCATTGCGAAGAACCATCAAGGATGCTCAAACGGGGAAAGTATGCACCACCACTGAGCTAGAACACTCCCAGACCACTATGCTAACTAGAGGATCCCTCACAAGCCTCACATCCTACTCAAACACCCATGCACTCGTCCAAAGGCGCCGCTTCTTCAACTAGTTGCCACTCCCACCAGAAGCATAACATTAATAATGGATCTAAGAAAATATCTAAGTCAAATGTGAAACTCTCTAGATCCATATGACTGATAGGTGTCTCCTTTTAGATCTCACCTTAGTAAAATAAACACTACCCTCATGCTCAATACCTGAGTACTCAAATATATGCCAAGAATTGGCATCAGGAGCTATGTACGACTGGCCAAGTCACCATGCACTACCATGCCCCCCCCAATACTCTTGCATCACGAAAACCAAACAAACATAAGCCTTCAAACAACAACATAAAAAAGCATCAACATAAAACCCAAGTGACATGATGCATTTGAGTAGATTTAATGTGTAAAGGAATGTGAAAATTCTATATAACCACCATATGTCGAAATGTAGATACAAAGTATACATGCAAAGATCAAACTAAGCAAGAAACACATAATAGTGTGTGTACATAGTAGTATCCATACTATGTATGCAAGCAACACATAATAGTGTGTGTACATAGTAGTATCCATACTATGTATGCAAGCAACACATAATAGTATGCATACATAGTAGTATAGGAAGATGTATCAAACCATGTAAGATTCACACATGATATACAAAATAAGATCAAAAGAAGCAACAAAGTAAGATACATACATGGTAAATAAAGAGAGTGCAAGTAAACACACATTTTTAAAATACATACCATACACATAGAAAGTAGTATACATATAGACACAAGAAACTAAGGAGACTAGACAGAGAGATCAGATGGATAATGTCCAAGATTAGTAACCTCCAACTGCAACCTACAAATATGCTAGCTAGTAGAATAGATGATAGGGATGCATCTCAAAGCGAGAGATAAAGCAATCTAGTGTTGAAGATGTAATCAAAAGGCAGCTCTCACAAAGAGATAGGCCGGCCTTGCTAGCATTGAAAAGTGTCTTGAGTGGCAGCTTGTTGGAGGTAGCTCCCACCATAGCCTGTCGAGCCAAAGGGCAGCGCCAGAAGAGGTGCAGGGTAGTTTCTCGTTCTGTTGAGAAGATGGGGCAGAAGGGGGAGACAATTTTCCATTTGCATAATCTATCCCAAGTAGGCAACTTTTGAAACAATGTCCACCACAACAGAAGTAGATTGAGTGAATGAGATTTGGTTGCCTTCCATATTACTTCCTTGGCTCTCTGGGTCCAAGCTTTTGTGGGATCCTCGGTGTTCCATTTAATGGTTGTCTTCTTGATCTAGGGAGGGCTACTCTTGTTCAGGACAAGCTCACACAGTTTGAATTTGACGAGGGGCTCTTACGAGTTAAGCTAGCCCAATTATGAAACTAGTTGGAAAGCCTTAGCATAGGGGAAGTAGGCCAATTTGTTGAGATAATCTCATTGAAAACACACTCAATGAGCAAGGCTTCTCTAGCATTTAGGTGATAGTCGATGGCTATCTTTGCTACTATGTCTTTCCATTGGGATCTCATGTTGTCCTATAGGTCTTGGATCCCCTTGTTGTGGAGCTTTTTGTGGGGGCAGTGGGGTTCTTCTTTGCAAGAGGCTCATCAAGTTCAGTTATCACTTTAGTCCACCGGATTGGCTCAACATCTCCTGTTAGTATTCTTTGTCCCACCCATTATTATAGATCTTTGAAGAATTCCTTCCGCACCAATCCACCAGCCCTTACGCAAAGGCTGAACCATGTGTACGGCAACGAAGTATTATAGTCCTTCACTAGTTCCTTCTGGTTCACTTCCTGCATGACTTGAAGTGTCAATGGGAGTGTGTGCAATAGCTTCCTGGAGAGGGGATACAAGATTACCTCTCCCACTTCTGTAAACTTATGCTAATGCTCCCCTGACAGTCAAAGCAAGTGGAGTAGTTTGTCCTACAAAGGTACAAGTTATCATCAATTGGCCTAAACCAAAATTAGTGAAGGAAGTTAGAGTATTTCTTAGCTTAGCTAGGTGGTATCACATATTTATCCAAAGGTATACTAAGATATCCTCATCCTTAATAAGGATGCACCATTTTGATGGACTCCAATGTGCTAAAAATCATTTGATAATAAGCTGAAGAGGTTGCTCTAATACCAACCCAATGTTAAAATTACTAAACTTCTCAACATGAATTTTTGAGGTAATCACCAAGTGGATTTTCTATCGGTGGGATCCTTATGCAAGAAAGATGACCCATAGCTTATGAATCCCGAAAGCTTAAACATCATGAGAAGAATTATGTGGTTCATGATTTGGGAAGTATTGGTAGTAGTCGAGAGATAACCCAGAGCTTATGAGAAATCTTAAACATCATGAGAAGGATTATGTTATTCATGATTTGGAACTATTGATAGTAGTGCATGCATTGAAGCTATGGAGACATTATGTTCTTGGATAGAGATTCATTCTAGTAAGTACCACATGAGCTTGAAGTGGATATTTACTCAGAATGATCTCAACATGCATCAAAGGATATGGATGCACACTTTGCAAGAGTTTGACCTTAAAATAAAGTATAGATCACAAAAAGAGAATGTGGTTGTTGATGCCCTTTTAGTAGGAAAGCTTCTTTACTTTAGTAACCATGATTTTAAATCCTCTACTTACAAAAATCAAGTAGAATATTGGGACATATGAGTTCTTTGCTCCAGTCATTGCTTTGCTAAAGCAAGAAAGCAAGACCTCTTAGGAACTGAGAAAAATCTAGGGTTACAAAATTGAAGATGGTTATGTAAAGACATTCATGGAGGTGAAAAGTTATTTTGGCCTAGATTAAAGAAGGATGTACTTTATCATGTCCACCAATATTTGACATGCCAGAGGATTAAGGCGGAGAGAGTGAAACTGCCATGAAAATTACATCCCTTTGATATTCCACATATGAAATGGGAATGCATAGGCATGGATTTTGTCACTAGATTACCTTCGATAAATATGAGTTGTGACTCCATATTCGTGGTAGTTGATAGGTTAACCAAATTTTCTCACTTAATCCAAGTAAAGAAAACCTTTTTGCGCTTGATATTCACTCACTTACTATTCTTGATATCACCAAAGTCTTTTTGCTGAAATATTTAGACTCCATGGATTGCCTCACATAATAATTAGTGACAAAGATGTCGAGTTCACCTCTTGATTTTGGACAAGTTTCTTTAAAGTAGTGGAAACTTACTGCTTATCATCTTGAAAGCGATGGACAAACTAAAAGGGTTAACCAAGTGATTGAGGATATTCTTCCTGCATATTATGGCCATGAGCCAAGAATATGGATAAATTATTTACATCTAGTGGAGTTTTCCTACAATTTCTCTTATCATCAACAAGCATTAGTGTGAGACCATTTAAGGCTTTATATGGGCAAGAATGCCTTACACCTCTAACCCAAATGATAAAGGTTAAAGTTTCTAAGTAGATGCTTGTTGAGATGGACCATCAAATGCAATCCATAAGAAAGGACATAAAAGCTACTTAGGATAGGCAAAAGCAATATGTGGATCGGAAAAGATCTAGTCAAGAATTTGAATAAGGTAATATGATATTCCTTTGTGTAAAACCCAAGAGGAGTTCTCTCTTATTGGGAAAGTACCAGAAATTATTGCCTAGATATTGTGGACCGTATGTGATTATGCTGAAGATCGAAGGTCAGGCTTATGACTGTTTGTGATTATGTTGAAGATCGAAGATCAAGCTTATGAATTCTTCTTCCATTATATCTTCAAATCCACAATGTTTTTCATGTCAGTTTGTTGAGAAGAAGTATATTCTGGATCCAAGACACATCCTAAAAGATGAGAAAATTACTATGCCAATCAGGGATTTCACTGACGTAAACGAAAACATGTGAACATGTTAATAACATATGTTAATAACACAAAAAATCTTGTGATCACATGTTATATTCACAAAGCTTTCACAAGGGCCTTAAAAAATTATCTTTGTCGGGCATAAAAAATCTTCTTAGGTGGCCACTGACCTGCTATTATGTGAAGATGGTAACATGAGAGCATGTGAATAGCTTATTCCCATGTGTAGCCAAGCTTTTAAGGGGTTCCCAAATGGCAAGTGACTGGGCCACTACTTTGAGGGTGATGACACCAACGCAGCTTTGCCCATTTCCTCTAATGGACATGTGGTCAAAGGCATCCCAGATGGAGGTACTGGTGTAAGCATCCTCACACAAACGTACTGGAAAAATTGGGGCCAACCACCACCTTGGTGATCAAGCTTGCGGATGGGAAATCTGCAAAACCCCTGGGGCATAGCGCATAACCTCAAAGTAAAAGTCTATGACATGATATTCCACCTACCCTCAAGCTTCCCCCAGGGCAAGGTAACAATGATCCTTTGGGATGGGGAGTGCAACGACTCTAATCCTCTGCCCCCACCAAAGACTGCCTCCACAAAGGGTATTCTCACACCCATCATAATAATTGGTAAGTCCTCCACTACCCTGAACTACTACCGGAACTCAACCCACCAAGAATACGGATTGGAATCCTGACCGAGATTGGTCTACAACAATGGCAAGCCCACATATACCCTATGGTCCACACCAATCACATATTCTTGGAGGCATGGAATGCTCTTCTCGAAAACCCACACTAACAAAAGAAAACAATTATATTCAAATTTCACATGAAATGCGTTTAATGAGTGTTGGGTATTTCATTCCTAAAATTTCTACTGGAAATAACCATTTGGATTGCAGATTTCATGTTATCAGTGTAGGAGCAGTCCAAGGATGGCGGATAATAATTGGAAAAGAGTGGATTGATACCACTCACTGCCAAATAAATTGGCGCAAAGAAACAACCACCATGGAAATCAATGAGGCAACAAGGCAACAATCCTCTTGTGTTCCCAAGAGGAAATCATACCCACACCCTCACCCGCGATGCCCTTCCCCTTATGCCCCATCCTCATCATCGGTAGTCTCTCCTGTTTCCACACCACATGCCTCACCAAAGCCAGTCGATCGGCCACTGTCGACACCATCGACTTATGACAACAATCACACAATGCTAAAAAATGCTGTGTGACTAAAATAAAGGCTGGCCATCAGGCGCCTCAAACATGGGATGGCCATAGAGGGGTTGCCCCACACTTGGCCTACAGTCCACTAGGGGCTGTGTAACCAGTCAACTACCTTTCCAAGAGCCCTAGGGCTATCTACATCCCCTCTATGGCCATCCCATGGCTGGTGGGCATAACCAAGGCCTTCCTGGTCCCTATGGGGGTGGTTCTACATCTTCCCCATGCCCACATCTATCCTTGGTGGGGTAGCCCTATGGGCTACCCCCTTTCCTATATGCAAACCCTAACTGTCTACACAATGATCTGGCATCCAGTAACATACCAGATACACAGAACCACTGACATCATTCCAGAGGGAGACTCACAGCACGGACTGGCACTGTTTCATGTGCACGACAATTCACACCTGACCTTGGACTCATGTGCAGGACAATGCACACCTAAGCTCGGACGACTAGAATGGAACCCTGGCTGACTCGGCTCACATGGGACCAATTTTCCATCCCAAGTCCTGCACCTTCTGTATAGATATGTCTATGTGGCATCTAAGTACGGGATGCACGTGACAATGGACCAGGCTTGCGTCCACCATGGTCCCCCCCATCCAGAGATGTACCTGGATGGCTGCCGATGATGAAGCTTTGTGCGGTGTGTACACATAGGATAGAGCCCAGTGAGATTTTTAGGTGTTTTGCATGGGCGAGGGAAAACTGTGTGCCCGTGGTCCTAATCACCTAGGGACTCCCTCTCTTTTTTTTTACATGTGCTTATTGGTCAGCACCCCTAAAGAGGGTTTTGTACTGAGTGGCCCATGTGGCTAGATTTGTGAGCTTACCTTTGAGTTTATCTTTGAGTGGTTGGAGAAGCTCAGCCATTTGTAGCATTACCCCTTGGTTTGTGGATGAAGTCAAGGAGCAAGGTGGAGCTTCATGAAAAGGGGTGGGCAAATTAAGCTTTTAAGTGCCCATGGGTTGGTGTGCGGGCAAGGCCTTAGGATTTTGTTGAGGAGGAGGGGACTTGCCTGCTCGTTGGTCGCCAAACCATCTCCGTCAATTGCATAGGTATTGGCTTGGGTATTGTGGTTTGGGCGACTTGCTAAGGGGTATGCCTTGGGAGCCAAATGATGGAATTGCTATCATGGAAGCCGTGGGCTTCTAAGAGACATTTGGACACCCAACACTGCCGAGTGATGAAGGTCCGTGGTTGTCGAGGCTTCTTGGTTTTTTGTCGACAAGGCTTTGAGCTATGATGTGGTTGTCAACGTGGAGGAGAGGCTTTTGATTATGGCTTGGGGAGCCACATATGTGTGTTGTCATCATGAAATCCTTGTGTGTTAAGCACATTGGTAGGCACCTAGCGTTGTTGGTTGTGCTGTGTTTGGGGTTGCCTAACCCATGGCTATGGGACCTTTTATCTGCAGCTTCCTAGCGAGTTGCTGTGTGGAATGAGCATAGGCAAAATGCATGGGTAGCCAGAGGTGAGTGTTGCCTTCATAGTAGCCTTGTGCATGTAATAGAGGTGGTTGGGGACGAGCCAACGTTGAAGCTTGGGCTTAGGGCTGGTTTTTATTGGCTTAGTTGGTTTTTATTGGCTTAGTTGGTTGTTTGCGCTTGGGTTTTAGAGATGGTCGTTTGGGGATCCATAGTTCTGTGTAGCCATCATAAAATCCCTGGAGCGACAAGAAGATTCTTGGGCACACCACCATTGATTGTCATGATAAATATATGAGGTTGGGGTGCTAGTAGTGTGGGTGGTTGAGGTTGTAGAGTTGAGAGGCAATGTCGACGATGCCACTAGCTTCCTTTCATCTTACTTAATCTCCCAACCCCCTCTTATTTTCGGAGAGACAGGAGAACCAACCAAGTGTGACACTTCCCCGTGTACCTCAACAACCCCTCACCGATTGAGGACGCGATCGACTTTAAGAAGGGGAGTATGTTAACCACATATTGGTTAACACATTCCCACAACAACTATCTTCGCACACTTATGTAATGGGCGCTTGTGGTATATTGTAAATCCCATCATTTGATGAGGGAAACGCCTTAAAGACGCTCCCAAGCATTGAGCTTTGATGGACAGACAAGAGGATCTTGGTTAGTTGGCCAAACCATAGAGAAAAGCCTTGTAACTATGTTTTGGGTGCCCTGGGTCACCTACTCCCGAGTGGCCTAGTGAGAAAAGGCTTGAAACTATAAAAGCCAATTTCTCTTGTTTGTAACTCATTCTCCCATTTGTGTAATAGAAGTGGAGTGTTCTCTCTCCCTCTCTCTTGCAACTCTAATTTAGCATGTGAGGTGTGCTTATGGTTAGGGTTTGGGAGTGATTAGTGCTAATCACTTATTCCATCTTGCGTCCCTCTTGCTCTCTCTCTCTCTCTCTCTCTCTCTCTCTCTCTCTCTCTCTCTCTCTCTCTCTTGCTTGAGTGATTAGGCTAACTACGCGATCCTCTTCTGTGGAGATCCCACATGATCTTCGTGAAAGAGCTTGCATCACCTGTAGGATTAGACCAACTGCCTCGGTGTGACAACGAGTCTGGGAAGACAGCTGAAGAGCGGCTACGGTGGAACTCTTGAGCCTATAGCTCAAGCTCGGCGGCAGATAGGCAACTTTCCACAACACGTTAAGGTAGGGTTTCCTTCACAAATAGAGGAAATGATTCTTATAAGATAGTGTTAAGCCTTAGATTAAGGTTTAACACTTTAAAGAAGGGCTTCTCTAAAGGAAATGATTCTTATAAATACCTTAGAAAGATTTAAAATAGATGGGGTTATACCTTTAGAGATCCTTAATTGATAAAGACCCTTAGAGAACTTACGCTAGAAATCTATGGTCGAAGAAACTCGGATGAATCCCAAGGCTCAATCGGCTCATAAAAGTAAGAAGACCTTGCTAGGCTTATGCGAGTGCTAGATTTTTCATTGAGAGTTTTAAACTGGATAAAAGAGATGTTTCGTCGCGCTTGCGATGATTTATAGAGTCTTGACTGTATGTGTGATGCATTGTTGCCTAAATCATATTTTTATATTGTTAGACATTGTATTCATTTACCTATAAATGACCTTTACAAAAAGTTGAGAGAAGCCCTTGGCCAAAGTTTACCCCAGATCATTTACATTACAATTAAGCATAAAAAAGACATTGTATTCATTTAGGTTATGTTTTTTAGTGGAAACGTGTGAAAGTGCCACACACAGGTTGATGATGTTCTGTGGATGCCATCTGGACGCACATGAAGACGGACGGTGCTGCCTCAGCATGGGTATCGAGCAGGTATCGAGCGCGTACGGGAGGATTATTATTTGCAGATCCCTCCCTCTGCTCGGACCACCAAAAGAGCAAAGCAATTTGAAGCAAGCTCCTGTTTAGATTGAGCCTTGATGTTGGGGACTAAACAGAAAACCCAACTTTTTATGAATGGACGGATGGACAGCTGCTACCATCCCAGCTGGGTTAAAGATATGCTCGACAAAACGTAAGAAGTGTCTTCTGCCATTTTGCCCAAAGAGGACTGCTGCTAGAGGAGAAGAACTACAGTGGTGGTGGTGGTGCTGGTGGTTTGTAGATGCATAGCTTAGCTTAGAGAATGCACTCCTTTCTCTGGAACAAAGGATGCTGCCGCAGCCTTCACTTGAGAACCTTTTATGCACCGTGAGCAAGTGCACCAAAGAGAAAAACCTAGCCTATGCTTTGCGCTTGCATGTCTTCATGCGCGAAAATGGGCTGGAAGCTCATAGATCACTTGGTAACTACCTAGTCTCCATGTTGGTGGAGGTTGGAGGCATGTGCAGTGCTCAAAAGGTTTTTGACAGATTGGTCTGCAGGAGTGAGCGTTCGTGGAATTCTATCATCAATGGTTACCTCAGATGTGGGAAGTCAAGGCATGCTCTCACCCTGTACCAGAAAATGCAAGCAGATTCTTTACAGCCGAGTGGGTACATGTTTGTCGCCTTATTGAGGGCTTGTGCTAAGCTGAAAGATGTAGAACGAGGCCATGAAATACATGCTGAGATTGCCAGAAATGGGTTATTGAAAGGTAATGTTTTTGTTGGCAACGCGTTGGTCGATATGTACGCCAAATGTGGCTCACTGGCAAAAGCACAGGATGTGTTTGACATGCTTTCAGTTCGAGATGTAGTCACATGGACTGCACTGATTTCAGGATATGCACAACATGAGCGTGGTGAGGAAGCACTGAATTGTTATCAAAAGATGCAATTAAATGGTGTCTCTCCAAATGCTGTCACATTCGTGTGCAGCTTGAAAGCTTGTGGCAGCATTGGAGCCACAGACAAGGGCAGAGAAATACATGCTGATATTGAAAGAAGGGGGTTGTTGAAAACAAACCAATTTGTTGGCAATGCACTGGTTGATATGTATGCCAAATGTGGCATGCTAGCAAAAGCGCAGGAAGTGTTTGACAACGTTCTAGTTCATGATGTAGTTTCATGGACTGCATTGATTGCAGGTTACACCGAGCATGGCCACGGTGAGGAAGCACTATGCTGTTTTAAACAGATGCAACTCGAGGGTATCGCTCCAAACGCTGTCACGCTTGCTTGCAGCTTGAATGCTTGTGGCAGCATTGGAGCCACAGATGAGGGCAGGAAAATCCATGCTGACATTGAAAGAGAAGGGTTGTTGGAAAGAGACATTGTTCTTGGGAGCACAGTGGTGGATATGTACGCGAAATGTGGCTTGCTAGCAAAAGCACAGGAAGTGTTTGACAAGCTTCCTGTTCGAGACGTAGTCGCATGGACTGCCCTCATTGCAGGATATGTGCAACATGAGCGCGGTGAGGAAGCACTCAATTGTTTCAAGCAGATGCAACTCGAGGGTTTCTCTCCAGATGCTATTACATTCGCATGCAGCTTGAAAGCCTGTGGCAGCATTGGAGCCACAGACAAGGGCAGAGAAATACATGCTGAGATTGCCAGCAAGGGGTTGTTGAAGACTGACATTGGTCTTGGCAACGCATTGGTCAATATGTATGCCAAATGTGGCTCACTATCAAAAGCACAGGAAGTGTTTGACAACATTCCAGTTCATGATGTTGTCTCCTGGACTGCATTGATTACAGCATATGCCCAGCTAGGAGAAATTGAAAATGTTCTTCGCATCTTCAACAGAATGAGAGGAGAAGGCAATAAGCCAGATCCGGTAACATTTGTTAGTGTGCTTAATGCTTGCAGTCATGCAGGTCTGGTAGATAAGGGCCAGACATTCTTTGAGGCCATGAGCGAAGATTATGGCATCACTCCAACTCTCAAGCACCACACTTGCATGGTTGATCTCCTTGGACGGGCTGGCCAATTAGACGGGGCAGTAGCACTGATGACGAGAACACCATTCCATCCTAATATTGTGATGTGGCATACTATGTTGGGTGCTTGCCGAAAGTCGGGCAATGTGGAGCTTGGAAGACAGGCCTTTGAACAGGCAGTGCGACTGGATGAAAAGGAAGCTGCAGCTTATGTTTATATGTGTAACATCTATGCAGATGTTGACATGGGGGAGGATGCAAAGGTGGAGGCGATGAGATTAAGAAAACAAGCCAGGGTGTTGGTGGTGGACTGACGCTGGCGGGATGGTGCATTCGTTTTTTGGTTGGGATTAAATTATCCCCCTCAAAATGCAGGAGCAAGGGTTTGCTGCATATTTGAGTTGGGTATTACAGGACATACCTGATGATGCTAAAGAAAAAGCATTATGTGGGCATGGTGAGAAGTAGTTCTGCATGCCACAACTTTTCACCAGAAATTAGGCATACACAGAGCATGTGTTTTAATTAATACGTCCAAAGGAACACTCATACGTCTTGTTAAAAAACATGCGGGTTTGTAGTGACTATCATTTCGCTATGGGTAAACTGTTCAAATCAGGGATGGTAACTGCTTCCATTGCTTCCACATTGGAAAGAGTTGTTGTGGAGACTACTGGTGATGGTAGTGTAGTGCAGTAGCTATGCCTTGCAATGTGAACCAGTACTTCAGATACAATACTTTGCCTTGTCGGATTCGAAGATCCCAGACACGAGCAAATACTGGACAGAGCTAGGAAAACGGTCTGTGGCACTACTTGAGTCAAAACGGAACTGGTAACCCAGCCTCTTCTCTTGTTAGTATCTTCCAAGACAGGTACGGTAAAATAGAAGGTTTTCAACATTGTTTGGGTACTACCAAAGTATGGCATATCCATATACATGTACACATCATATCTAGATGCAAGTGGATGTAGATTCAAGTGTCATTATCCAGGTTCATTGTGTGCCCCTCACGGAAATTCTTGTCTGCTTTAATTTATTAACCAACAAGATGCCCCTTCTGATAAGGTTTACATTAGCAAAAGGTAAGGTCTTTTGAATCTTCCTTTTCCCAAATTTAAAAAGGAAATAAGGTTGGATATGCCATATGTCTGGCTCTCTACCTTGCCTTTGGTGGCTGAAATTCCAGCGTCCAACAGCTTCAAGAACAGTGCTTTCCCAAGCTCACAAAACGTGCTCTCCCATTACCCTAATCATACTTCCTAATCACTCAGAAATACACATCAAAACAAGAACGCAATCATTAATCATGCCTAATCCCAAGCTAATCACAAAACATGCCCATAGCTATGTACAAAAGCGCCATGGCGCAAGAGAAAAAGAGCAAAACCTCCTGCCCCACCTCGCTCTAACCCATGTGTGGATGAAGAGGGGAAGAACTCCCAAAATCACTGAGATGGTGACCCCGTGTGTTAAATTCATAAGGAATGTCTGCAGCTGGGATGACTCATGGCCGTCCCTCTTTCCATTGTTTTGGCCAGCATGCGTGTATCTACATTTTGGGCATCAAAATGGCCCTTCAGGGCACTGCGTTTGTTGGGACAAACGTGCACATCCATGGACGTGGCATAATCTCAACATATCTTCAGTAGATCCCTATTTAGGACAGCATTATAGGCAGTCTAGGCTTAGTGTAGGAGTACAGGTAGCAGTCGGCAGCAGTCTTCCACACGTGTGAAGACAAACGCATGCATATATACAGTCGTGGACATACTAACTCTTAAGGGTGGCCGACCAGCTCTCTAGGGACCTATATAAGCATCAGATATCATTGTAGATAATCATCTCATTCCCTTGTGGGGATCAGGTCATTCAGCAGTCCTAGGAGTCACTAGAAGTAGTCCTAGGAGTCAACAGCAGTAGTTAGTAGCCCTTTTTGGAAGGCCTATGGCCAAGCAGACATGTAACCTTTTCCATGTACATAATACATATACTAAAAACCAGTCTATCTTATATATTGAAAACTAGTCTCTCTCTCTCTCTCTCTCATGTGTTTTGCATTAAGATTCCTACAGGGTGCTTAAGGATTGTGATTCATTAAGGCATGAAGGCTTTTGCTATGTCACATTGGTATTAGAGCATTACATCCAGCCACATCACAAGCACTCCCCAGTAATGTATATCAAAATATCTGAAGTCCCCATGCATGAACTAGCAGACTTGCCAAGTCTAGTAGCCACACCCACCCTACCTTCATCGCGGGAGGACTAACCTCCACCCTAGGGGCGGCATACTTGCACCACAAGGGCATTGTCATAGTTCTCAAGGACATTGTCATAAGGGGTGTACAGGTCCAAGCAAGGTAAACGCAAGCAATTAAGAAGCATCAGGAAGGTAAAGCATGCATTAGGTGAATCCTTAGCATTTAGCGCATGGAAGTTAGGTCCTCAAAGGAGTGCCTCAGTGGCTTCTTGAGAACAGGAAGTGCAACCTTAACTAGGTGTGCTGTGATCAACCTCATTCATAAGTCATCAATGCGGTAAGGGACATGGGTATGCAAGCAGAAGAAACAACATTGGAGCCAGATGCACAGTTCTTAACTAGACTTGGAGCCAGATGCACAGTTCTTAACTAGACTTGGAGCAGATATGAGAAGTAGCAGTGTTTTCAGCCATATCAAATTCAAGTAGTCAAAGTATCACAAGAAAACAAACATTCAAAAGTTTAAAGTCAGAAATCCAGGGAGAAAGGATAGCAAGTTTCCAACCCATCATCAAGTTTAGGAGGAGGGGGATGTATTTTTTTAGCGAACATTTTTGAGCGAGCGCTTTTTGGTTTTGAGGCGAGCAGTTTCTCTCTCTACTCTTATTGTCTCGTCTACGCTCTCTACTATCTTGCTTTACTCTCCCTCATGCGCCCTCTCTTTCTCTCTCTACTATCTCTACTATCTCACTCTTTAAAAAGACAGTTGTCCAATACATTCCAAGACTTTTGCACACCTACGAGATGTTGAGCACTAGACATCATGGGCCACTATAATTGCAACTCCTTTACAAAGACACCATATTATGATCTAAAACTTTCATTATATTCCAAAGCAAATTTACAAGACTATAGCATATTATGACAAACACCTACGAGATGTTGAACACACGCAATAATACATGAAAGCATGTGTGTACACATCACAAAGATACCATAGAGAGATGCAACTTCCATTATATTTCAAAGCAAAATTACACTACTGTAGCATATTATGATGAACATCTACGAGATGTTGAACATAAGCAACATACATTAAAGCATTTGGACTTCAACTATCATCTTGGCCTTCTCTGTCTACCCTAAATTTGCAATGAAGGTGGCAACATCTCGTCGAAGAGGAGCCTCTTTTGCATCTTCAATGATGACAAAAGCTCTCCATATCCTAATGGCTGTTGTTGCTTTAACCTCTAGCATGTTCATGTCTGCAAGGTCTACCACTTTCTCTGTTGGTGAGCTTCTTGTAGAGCTCCTGCATTTCAAACGTTGTTGTCCATGCTTCCATAAGGGCATCTAATCTAGGTTCTTTTTCTTTAAGATGCATGAAAGATTGAAGAGCTTTACTTAAGATTCTTGTAAACATCGTAGTATTAGAGGGATTGGTGGATGAACCCATGATAATAGAGTTTATGCCCAACCTATTACAATATGAAGATATAAGGGGTGGGTGGGGTGGGATGTGTCCCTAGAATAAGAGTAGTGGAGCATGGCAATCGCTACTCTATTTATAAGGTCTCAGAAATAAAAATAACTATTTTAAGCATAGAAATAAGTATTTTAAGCATAAAAATAAGTATTTTAAGGTCTCACTCAAACTTTCTCTCTTTCACTCACCCTCTCTCTTGTGGCCTTTCCATCTCTATCCATCTTGCTCCATCTCTCTCTATTGTCAATTTAATTATCTAAATGATTACAACAAAAGCTAAAAACAATGCCATAGATATAATATGAGTGTACAAAAGTGCATCACGATAATGTGTAAATCAATATTACAAGCAATAAAATACATCAATAAGGGCGTCGTGGCTTTGATCGAAGAACAAAGGTGGGTGCATATAGAGAGCTCTACCAAATGGTGCAGGTGCATGTGGGAATAGTAGCCTCACAAGTTTGGGACGTGGTGCCCATGATGAGGGCATCGTAAAAGAACCCACATGGGACATCTTGGGCGCATGACAAGTCAATATGGGGGCTGGCCATGATGAGGCACTTGACCTTGTTAGGCTCATGGGTACTGCGGGTGGAGGATATGGGTGAGAAACATGTGGAGACAATGTCCCCACATCCCTCTACTACTACGTCGAGCGTACTCACTAATGTCACCCTTGAAATACTATTGACCCAGATCTTCAGGAACGTACAAAAGTGGTCATAGACACGAACTAAAGCACACCTCATCTCTCTCCACACGCTGATGCAATGCCGATGATGTATCTTACATGCTCTAACAAGGGTCTTAGTACCGGCAAAGCAATCTAGGATTACATCCCCTCGATCGGTGAACGTCCCGAGTAACCACCTATCATAGTGAAATCTTTCATTAGCATATATAACTGGATGACAATATAAAAGACAATGACTATATAACGATGACACTACTTGAAACGAATTGTAATGAAGTGAGTGCTCTAATTACCTTGCAAAAGGCTCGCTACACTCAACAACATCTCGGATGGGATTCTCGTCCACATTCAATATGTATGACGAGTTTCCCTCTCTTGCGATTTAGGCTCTAGGAAGATATCATCATCCACCTCGAAACCTGGACAATCTATAGCTATCTCACCTCCTCACTTGTCATACTTTGGATGTACTCTGATTAGGGTGCGTAAAGATGGCAATGACTAAAATAGTGACCTACATGCACAGTACGTTAGGAAAATCATGGTTATTCGCTTTAATATAAATCACTCCTTCACTCACCTCTTCTTGTCCATCTTCTAACATAACATACACGTATCATGGGAAGTGCAAGAACAAAGTCCTGCACAATGTAAAGTTCCAAGTCTCTACCTCTTGCATAAGAAACCCCAAGTGCTCTGCACGTAGAGTACAAACCATAGTGATGTCGGCATGTAGGAACTCTGGAGCAAGTACAAAAGCTGACTCCACAAGTACCTCCCTAAATACATTCCATCGGGGAACCATAACCTCGGTCTTGGAGAGCGCAAGATTTGTTGGAAAATCAGCCCACACCAAGCACATGCCACCTCCAAGGCTATCGAAAGTGTGTCCATGCTTCCCAACCTCGTAAGTGATCCCACGAATCATTGCAATACTGCAAGATTCTTGGAAGAAAAAAGTATATGAGTCACTGGCACACGGGCTAGAGATCATACCTGTGTTTTTGCTTTCCCAAAAGTGTGAGACGGAGGTGATCAATGTTGGAATTGAGAACTGAGTGGAGAGGGTCCACCAATTGTGAATGGAAGTCTTCATTTAAACAAGACCAATCACATGTTATTTCTATTGTTCAAATAATGAACTTATGTTAAAGCCCAAACATGTTTATGTGAGGCCCGCTAGGGCAAGTTCACTTACTGGATCCCAACATGTCTACGTCATCTTCTTTTGAACTCTCCGACCACCCCTGCACTTTTCTCTCACCATGCGGGCTCACCTGCTCATCACCCTGTGTGTGGGACTCATGCTCATCATCCTCAGAGTTGCTATCCTCAGCATCCTTATTAATGTCATCCCCTTTCCACTCTAGCCGTGACCTCTTTTTGGGCGTACTGTCACGGTTGTGGATGATGGAGGTGTGTGTTCATTTGGCTTCTTGCCCTTGTCCTTGGGTTTCTCCTTATTTGCTAATTTCATGCCCTTCTTCTCCTTGGGGGCCGATTGCTGCTCAATGAGAGGCTTCTTGCCCTTCTTCACTCCAACATTCAACCAACATAGCAACTTTAAACTCCCAAAAAACAAACTTCATAGTTCATACAAACGTGCTACCCTACACAATGACACGTACTCTGAAACTGCTTAGCCTCGCTAAGAGGAAACTCCCCCTTGGGGTAGTCTATCCACCATGGGCACAATATCCAAGTGTCCTTACCCCGTATCTTGTTGATCCACTCCTCATGGTATAATCCTGTCTCCTCTGTGTTTGAAGGGTGCTCGGGAATACATATCCAATTACACACACAACTTCTCCACCACCTAATACAGAAACATTATGATTCTCTAACAAAACGACAAAATAATAATAACAATTTCTCCACCACCTTAGATGATAAAACAACAATAATAGTATTGTGGCATGCTACTATATACCTATACAAGAGGCATCGTGGCCGTGCACGGCAAGTGTGGTTGTTGGTCAGGATCCAGGAGGGTGTGGTACGCATTTGCCCTTTCCACCTTACGAACGCCTTTTCAAAGTGAGTCTTCGTAAAAGCTTTGAGGGTATCCATGATACCTACCACAAAGTCCAGTGTGGCTCTCTCGTGCATGATGCCAGCTAACGGGGGGTGAGCTTGCCTCCAACTTCACGTACAGTTATAGCATGTACTCGATCAATTAGAACCAGTACACATGTTGATGTATCCACACAAAGAACACTCTGTCATCGGATGGAGGAATTTGGGCATCCCCTATTGCAAACTCACCACTCGAAAATATGTCAACGAGCCTACATTTGTTGCATTGTGAACTAGCGTTATGTGTCTACCTACGTATGAAAAAAACTTTAATGCGTCGAGAGAGTTAGAGATATCATTTTGCATTTGGAATATGTGCCCAAGAGATCTCTGCTAGCTTGGGAGTAGTGAATCTACTAGCCTTTTCACCCCAACCCTGGTAGGAGATCACTTTCTTGAAAAACTCTTTGCCACAGTCAAGGTTGGCAATTTGTGCCAGCTCATGTTCCCTCTTTGTAAATAGAATGTATTCTCTACTTTAGGGCATCTTTATAATTTTTGTTAAACATTTCTACGTTTAGAATGTATTCTCTACTCCCTTGCTTAGGCAATCCACCGACCTTGGCTTGGTATGTGGCATCAAAGTCAGATTGCAATGCATTTATGTTTTAGAAACATATTCAAAATCAAAACATGGCTTTATTATAGTCCGAGTACAAGGGGCACACATACCTTCAACAACAATTTGAGAGAGGAGTGTCATGGGAAGCTTTAGCCACTTCAATCTCTTAAGCCCCCGATACCTAAGAGATTTCTCGGCCCATGCACGATCCGCATCACTGAACTTTGACAACAACGTTTGTGGATCGGCAAGGCCCACATGGTGCATCATAAATATATCATGTGTCGTGTTCGGCACATGAATAGTAGGGACCCTAGCAATTTGGCATGCATAATAAATAAGGTATATGATGACATATAAGATGTTTGTTCATTTTTAAATCACAAAACAACAAGATACAATCCACTTACTTGTTTATCATGCATATCACCAATAGGAACTCATTCTCGTCCTCCTCAAGGAATTGGACCACTCTACAAATCACCTTTAAAACCTTCTCTCTTTTAACTCTAGTGGTTTATGCCCATTATTGCCATGCTTTGAATCGATGGTTGCCATCTCAGATAACAAACATCTTCCCAACCATGTGTTGCCATACTTCCATCTACTCTAGTATCATGTCAAACTATGTTGACAATGATAGTCGTGAAGATGACTGACTGCACTTTGATAGTCGAATGGAAGGGGCTCTTGGTGGCCAGGGAAACCCTAAGAGATAGTGAATGCCGCCATTGTTGACTAGTATGTGCTTTCTTCCATGCTTTTAATTAACCCTTCGATGTTATCCTCATTCGTGCGGATTTTTGGGTTTGTAAGGAGGTGACAAAGAGGCACTCTAGGAAGGCGGTGATGATATCTTCCCAACCATGTGTTGCCATACTTCCGTCTGCTCTTGTATCGTGTCAAACTCTGTTGACAATGATAGGTCATGAGGAAACTGACTGCACTTTGACGGTCGAATGGAAGGGGCTCTTGGCTAGGGAAACCCTCAGAGATAGCGAATGCCGCCATTGTTGATTGGTATGTGCTTTCTTCCATGCTTTTAATTAACCCTTTGATGCTATCCTCATTCATATAGATTTTTGGGTTTGTAAGGAGGCGACAAAGAGGCACTCTAGGAAGGCGGTGATGTATCAACCAAGTGGTCCTCCACCCAATTCGTGGAGATATGTCCATCAACCACTTGGCTGAAACTCTCTTTTATGGACTCCAATTCTTCAACAATCATGACACTGTTGCTGGCACAACACGATTGTTGGTTGGCATTGCAGGAGCAGGCCTCACACCCAAATGCAATCCAAATGTATTGGTTACCTCGCTTGATGAGGCAACTTGTGACATGTCCATTTCCTGCTATACTACGGTCTCATCTGGATTTTTGGTAAGGCCCTTGGATTGTAAACTCATCCGGGGAGGCATTTTCTTTGGAGACGTGGAGGTTAGGGATAACAAGAGTGATTATGATGGAAGCATTTTGATTAATTCAAATATGGGACATAAATAGTGTGTGAGGAATTTGTGAGGGACATGTGAGAGAAATTTGAGGAAGGAGAGAGGGCGTGTGAGGGAGAGAGAGGGCGCGTGAGGGATTTGTGAGGGGCATGTGAGAGCGCGGGAGGGGGAGAGGGTGTGTGAGAGATTGTGTTGTCGAGGGGCATGTGAGGGAGAGAGAGTGCTGTTGAGAGGGCATGTGAGGGAGAGGCATGTGGGTGCAAGGGGGGGCCATTAGACAGCGCATGCCATCGTGTGTGCGTGGCATGCTGATGACACGCGATGCTGCCAATGTGTAATGCCCGAGCTCGGGCATTACATGTGGTAGCTGGCATGCCACGTGTAATGCTCGAGCTCGAGCATTACATGTGGCATCCCTATGTGGACATTTCCACGTAGGTATGCTTGGGCATTACAATGTGTAATGCCCGAGCTCGAAAATTACACGTGACATGCCACATGGATTGCATTGTATATGTGGCCATGCCACTTGTAACGACTGAGTTTGGGCATTACAGGTGGCATGCCCATGTGTACAATGTAGTCCACGTGGGTAATTCACGTGTACTTATATATATATATTGACCAACCACCAAGAAAGGTGCTCAAGCTTTTCATTTACAAGGGTCTTCTCAAACACTTTTTTTATAACCATATTTCCACATTATTGCACAAATGTAGTACGATTACAGTGAAGTGAGTTGAAAGAATTCCATGATGCAAAGGAGGGCTTGCATAGGCCATAATATTATTGAAAGCTTAAATTACTTAGCTGACTTTTGTCATGCATGTAAAAGAATTAATTAGAAAGAGGTTAAATTTCATAACCTAATGACTTTAAACATCATTCCTATTTTGTAGAACCCACCTATTAACTTTTCTAGATGGTCAAACATATACCATCAAGATGTCCATTATCTATCAATGAATGGTAAACGTGTACATTGTAGATTCTTATCTAAGCTTTTGAAATAATTGCTATTCATTCTAAAGTAGTATAATCTCTAGATAACTTTGATATTCTTGTCATTTACAAGTATGTAGATGTCCCTTTTAGATTATTCAAAAAATTGTATCTCTTTAAGATTTTTTGCACTCCACATTCAAGGCTCCCATCCAAACTGGGAACTTTGATCATTTTCTCCTCAATTAGGATAATGATGCAACTTGTTTTCATCATTGAATAAGGATTCTCCATGTTGTGATTGGTATTCTTCAAATGTTTAAAAAAATGGTGATTTGGTCATGAGCACACACATGTTATAAGGTCTATCTTCTTATCCTTAAATGCACATCTAAAATCAGCATTAAATGGTGATTTGGTCATGAGCACACACACATTATAAGGTCTATCTTCTTATCCTTAAATGCACATCTAAAATCAGCATTAAATGGTGATTTGGTCATGAGCACACACATGTTATAAGGTCTATCTTCTTATCCTTAAATACACATCCATTAATATATATAATACAAGGCTTGGAAATTTTCTTGTAAGACAAGCTTATCGTGCATGTTTATCATCTCGAGAATTGTACTAGGCTTCTCTTTGTGAGTACGGTTTGGTTCATCAAATTTGACAAAGCGCACAATACACACACACACACACACACACACACACATATCCACTAAATTTAACTTTTTTAAATTAATATTGATTAAATAATAATAATTACATTAAAACGATCAAATAAAAAATGGCCAACTTATTTAAGGATGTTAATCACCATTCATTTCGTGTGTACTTAGTACTTGTTGTAATATTCTTTTTTGTTCTTGTGCACTTCTTTTTGCTCCTCTTTTCAATGAGCTACACAATCTCCTTCCCATCTTCTAAGAAGAATCTATGTTTCAACATATTGGTCAAGGTCTCTTGAGTGCAAAGTTCTTGTGAGAACAAGTAGCTCCCTTGTCATTCTATGGATTGCAAGCAATAGTAAATATTGGGTCCCAAGAGTTACATGTCCCTCTAGAGCCAACCTCTAGTCATGAGGGGGAGGAGTTTTATATACTTGAGGTCTCTCTTTCGGCCAATTAGTCCACAATAGTTGATGCTTCAGTAAACTCAAACCCATAACCATCTTAGATAGCCCGCCCCTAGAGGACTTCCAACTCAATCTAATGTGATAGATTTATGCAGCCGCTTATGCGCGCTTTTGCCGCACAGGTCGTAGCTGGGGACTTGCCGGACACCGTATGCGAGCCACGAATGGCTGCAAGCATACAACCAGGGAAGGAAGCTCAAACAGAATGCAAAGGGTGTGTCACTCACCGCTCAACTGCTGCCTTGAAGGATTCCCGCGTCGCAGCCGTAAAGAAGGAGCCGCCGTCGCCGCTCTACCGCCTCTCCGCCGCCGTGCCGCTACACAGCCGTCGCCGCTCTACCGTCTCTGCCGCCGTGCCGCTACACAGTGCTCGATCGCTCTCTCACTCACTCTCTCTCTCTCTCACACACGCAGGAGAAGGAAACCAAGGAGATAAGGCAAGAGCACTCTTGTATTCACAACACATGAGAATGAGGATTTTAGGGTTACATTTGACTCTTATAGGTGACTTGGCCGTTCACACTTGGGCGCCCATACATGGCCGACCGACCCTAACCCTTATCCTACTGATATTCAAGGTGCGCCTCTCATCGGCGATCACCCAATCCCTTCATCCTTAACATATGGTGCCGACAAGCCCGGCCCATGACTCAGAATATTTAAATTAATGACGTAAAACATAGTACGTCTCAATGTCCGTCATAGGTTAACATGCCCCCCTTCCTGATGTAGATTCCGTCCTCGGAAGCTATGGTATGGTAAGCTCGAGAGGGTTGTTGTGGTAGACCGTTTGCAAAACAGGGAAGTAGAGTGAAGGTATGCTGGAATTCAAAAGATATAAAGTGTATAAATTCAAGCATGTTAGACCACAATGGATGTTGCTATGAGAACTTAGTTTAAGGGTCACATGAATGAGCTAGTGTAGTAAATTAATAGGAGTTTAAAATTATTGAAAGTAAATCAAGAGTAAGCAAGGTGTCAAGGGTTAATCAAGGTTTATAACTGGCCTAAGTCAAAGAAAATAACCAAGCTTAATAAATAAACACATGACCACACTGTGTCTACTCTAAGAACAAGTTAATACCACAAGCCTAGGGTCAGAGTTACAGGAGCTTTTTGCCTCCTTTTTTTTTTGTGCACGACGTGACAATTTTTACACACAATGGCGACCTTCCTAAGGCAAAACTAACATCGATCTTGGTACCATGTTTAACACAAGGCATTATCCAGGAATCTATTAGCTCACTTTAGGCAAGGCTACCCCCTACCAACCAAGGCATCGGTCTGGAGTAGAATACTCCTCGCCTACCAAGTATCAATAAGGCGATAGGCCAACATTAAAGCACATCATAGACTTGTATTGCCATTTATTGTAGGCTTTTTAAAAAAAAATCTATTTCTTTTGATCTTCGCTCCTGAACTATAATTTGTCTTGCATCCTTTCGACAAAGGGGTAATAGCTATGTCCTAGAGGTCAACACACACATGGCCAGGTGTCAAACATTAAGATGGTTTGACCCTAGACCTAAGACAATCGTATTCCAAGGTTAACTAAAGACGTCATGCTGCCTAGGAATATTTCCAATAAAGTTAAGCTCATTAATGATTTACACTAGCATGCAAGCAACTTCAAAAACTAAGTAGTACATTGACAATTTTCATGTGGTCATGCATTATAGTTTATGCAATTAATTGAATAGTAAAAACGAAAGAGAGTGGGTATGGAAGAATTACACCTGTAATTGGAGATCTCCTTGATTTGACGAGACAGCTTGCAATTTGATGTAGATATATTTTGATGAACGTTGCGGCAGTCTCAAGGCTTGAAAGCGGACCCACCTCAAACTTTTCAACCTGTACAATCAACTAACAAGCACTATACCTCGAGAGGCACATCAGTGTGAAAATTTCAAGACTTGTTTAAGGAATCTAAACTAGAAAAAACTTGAAAACACTAACCTACCTACCAGTCACCACACTACTACTGAGGATACGGTAAGAGGATGTTGTAGAGTCCTGGCTCTAGCCCTAAGGCTAAGCCTCTATCCGCATCATCCAAACAAATAAAGTCAACCTCAGTAGTGCCATGAGTTTCATCCGTCCATTCATCATTGTCAGATATTTCCTTTTCATTTTCCCATCCACATAAACTCATCAAAAATGTAACCATGCGAGGATAGTCATCTTGTGGAAAAGGAAAGCATTGGGCTATCGGGGAGATGTCCTCTACGGAGTAGGGGTCAGTCATGGTCAATAGGCGAATTAGCCATTCTAATTCCTCAACATTTTCTTCTCTGGCTAGTACATCTATATGATCCCATTCAGTTTCAATTACAGGATAGCACATGTGGAATATCTGAGAAAGGTACAGATGATACCTCTCACCAAAGGTAGGAGTGGATGAAGTGTATGATGATCGGGCATCTGCCATATCTGCAAACACAGATATAGCATCAATAGGTTTATGACAGGTCAATCTAGTTCTTGATTGTATACGGATATTTCTCTTGTTTTTGTGCTCTTGCTCTTTTTACTATTTTTTGTTTTTCTTTTCTTTGTTTTTTTTAAATGTATGAAGCTATATATATACATCCCCTTGAATTTGGCAATTACATGGTCAGGGGAGAAGGTTAAGGAGGAAGCATTAGAATGTCGAGCGTGAGTACATGCTCCCCCTTTCCTTGGATAGATCATATTATTTGCAATGATGTTGCAACCTCTTGGAACCAATTTGTCCAGCGGGTCATAGGTTGTGATGTGGGCAGATAGATTTTTATGACCCTTGTGGCCACATCCAATTGCAGAGATGGTAGTGTACGCTCCCATTGACGAATGGAGGAAATGGTTTCCGACGATACTATTACAAGGGGAGACGTAGACTCATCGGTTTTTTGTTGGGTGTTGACAAGAGTAGGTGTAGAGCATGTAGAAACTTCTATATGAGTGTGTGCCTAGCATGAGGAGCTAGAAGCTTCATGTGGCTCCCCCCTTCCTGAGCTAGGTGGTAATGATCGATATCGTTTGGGAATCCAAACTAACTCTGGAAGAAGTGGTGCGGAGCACTCTATTACCTTTCCCTTACCACGGTCTTGAATTGTCATTGGGGTGGCAACAATTGGTTTGCAAGGTTTTACAGGTGATGTAGAGGGATTCAACTTATGTTTAGGGACCCAAATCTGGTCATTCCCCTCGTAGTACCCTTGGGCTACTAATAATTTTTTAGGGATCCATCGCGATGTTACATTGCCCTTTCTCGGGTGGGTAGCTGCTTTCCTTTTACGAGGCTTCTTAGTGGCTGAACGAGATTGAGTAGGGGAAGTAGCTGTTAACGAAGCTTTGGGGACCCATTTGTATGTACTCTTTGGCATAGTAAGCGAAGCTTTAGGGACCACCTTGCCTGTTTCCACTCTTGGCGTCGAAGCGTTAGAGGGGTGGCCAACAATCGAAGATGGTTTTGCCACTGGACTTTGTGATTTTTTGTTATCTAATATTTGAGTGGATGACTTAGGTGCGGGATTTTGAGCGGTCAGACCTAGTGTTGGTTCTTGCGTTGTGACTTGTCTGGTTGCCCAATCGATATTGCACTTGGTGGCCATCATCCATTTGCACCCTAAGATTACAGTCCCTTCCATGGTACCAGCAGGCATAACCAAAAAGCTTTGAATTATGGTTACCTTGTCATAAGCAACCGGAGTGTGCAGAATTCCTGAGACAGGGGTTTTCTTCTTGTTGATTCGTTGAACTTGGATAGAACTCTTGGATAAAGGTGGTTTTCCCAATTGACACCACACGCCATATGATAGCAAATTGTGTTGAGCTCCTGTATCCAATAATGCATTATACAGCACCTCCCCGTAAGGACTCTGTAACTCAATTGGGTATCTTAGAGGTGGGTCAGATTCCAGTGCATCCTCCTCTGCTTCCTCGAAAAATACTTGCATAATTTCCAAGTTGGCTTCTCGTTGTCTCCTAGCACGCTGTTGACGTTCTTTGGCTTCGACTCTCGCTTGTATCTTTTTAAGCTCAGCTTGTTCTTTAGCTGCCTTCTTTTGATGGATTGCATGTAACTCCTCCTGGCTCAGGGGGTCATAGTATCTTTTGAATTTACTCCCATTAAGGAATCCAATGGTTTCAACTCCGTTGAGTCTCCACTCTGATGGTACCTTGCGGGGTAATTTCACATACTCTATATGGCCCCTTACCAGCATATTTGAGCTTCTTCTTTTCGATACATCAGGACTTTATCCCCAACCTTGATGTCCTTGTCCTTTAGGTGGCGATCAAACCATTTTTTCCTTCTATCCTTCTCCACAAGGGCATTGTACACAGCCAATTGTCTTTCTTCATTTAGCCGCTCAAGGATATACAGACGGTCTGCTAAGGGATTACCATCCCAACCCTCTTGAGTAGCAACACGAAGACTAGGAATGACAAATTCCCACTGCATGACTGCTTCTTGGCCATATACCATTTTGAATGGTGTGCAGTTAATAGCCACTTTGTACGCAGTTCGATAGGCCCATAAAGCTGTCGCTCGTAAGCTTTAGATCCCAATCCGTGCGATGAGCTTCAACTGTCTTTGTCAAAACAGAGATTAATGTCTTGTTTGTACTCTCGGCTTGGCCATTCGCGCGGATAATAAGGAGTAGATTTATGATGGGATATCATGAAATTTGTTGTGAGCTCCTTAATCACTTCATTTATAAAATGCCTACCATTGTCGCTCACAAGTTCAAAAGGACAACCGAATCGTGTGATTATATTTTCAAAGAGGAACTTGGCTGTTGTCCTCGCATCTGCCTTACGTCTCGCTTTCGCTTCAGCCCATTTGGTCATATAGTCAGTGGCCACAATAATATAGCGAGATTGTGTGTTTCGGGCCGCTGGACTAATTGGACCTACAAAGTCTAAACCCCACTTTTCAAATGGTTGGTTTACTTTGATCGGATGTAGGGGCATCTGATCTTTCCTCTGGGGTTTCTTATATCGTTGGCATTCATCGCAACCCTTCACAAAGAGTGATGCGTCTTGGAACATAGTGGGCCACCAATACCCTGATTGTAAGATCTTTCGCGTAGTTAAGTCTCCTGAGAAGTGACCACCGGCTACACCCATATGTGCCTCTTGCAAAATATATAGATACTCATCCTCTCGGGCACAACGCCTAAGAACGTCATCCTTTCCTCTTTTATAAAGAGTCCCGGCTATCAGGCAATAGGGTTCGCATTCTTTGATTAGCTTTCGAGCTAGATCTTTACGAAGCTCCTTGGGTGGAAAGCCATTAACCAAAAAGTTAACAATCTTCTCACTCCATTCAGGCATTGTCTCCACCATGAACAGGGAAGTGTCTGGTAAGTCATCATCAACCCCTGTAGGAGCCTCACCATTGGGTATGCGAGACAAATGATCAGCCATAACATGTTTTTTGCCAGGTCTCACAACAACAGTGAAATCAAACTCAAGAAGAATCAATAGCCATCGTGTGATTCTTCCTGTGGAGCATGGTTTGTTTACCAGATACAACAATGCTTGATGATCTACATAGAAAACAAACTTGGTGGCAAGGAGGTAATAACAAAATTTCCTTACTGCATATATCATTGCCAACCCTTCTCACTCCGTAGTGGTGTAGTTCATCTCAGCATCGTTCAACTGGCGACTGGCAAAGCTAATGGGGTAGTCTAGCTTGTGTTCTCCAGGTTGAGTTAACACACACCCAATAGCAAAGTTTGATGCATCAATATGCACATGGAAGAGTAAATCCCAGTTAGGCATTCTCAAGATTGGAGCACTCGCCAAGGCCTTCTTTAATAGCTCATAGGCACGGTCACATTCTTCGGTCCAAATAAACTCGATGATAATATATGTTCATTTAATAAGATGAAATTATGATCCTTTTTATAGTGTAAAAATCATCATTTAATAATTGAGTTATTTCTACTTGGAATCTTAAAATTCTAAGTCCAAATTTGAAATATGTGTGCAATTTTACCCTACTATAGAACTTTACAACACTCAAAACAGACACCAGAATAAGCTTCTACGTAAATTTTTAGTTAAATTATAGTAAACTTCCAACCCTAATAAATACATGTCTAGGTGTCCGCTCGATAAACGGATTGCACCCCTGCGATCAAGAAAACACCCCAAACAATGGTCGAGCTATCTCGGCGAAGAATAGAATAAACCTTCGATAATAACCAACGTGGCCCATAAAGCGTTGGACTCCCTTGTAGTTGGTGGGTGGTGGCAATTCCAGAATGACCTTGATTTTACTCTCGTCCGTGGAAATCCCATTTTTGAACACTATATGCCCTAAGATAACTTCGTGTTTAACCTAGAATTGGCATTTGAAAGGATTCAAGGAGATGCGATATAATCTACACCTTTCAGGTCCCAAGAGGAATGAACACAAAGATCATCTAAGAAAGCTTCATAGAAGTCCCTTAGATATTCCTTAAAGGCCGTGTTTATCAATCGTTGGAATGTTGCAGGTGCATTGGTCAAGCCAAAAGCCATGACGCGAAAGGCAAACACTCCAAACTCCGTGATAAATGTTGTTTTAGCTTGGTCCTCGACTGCAATTGTGAGGATCTGATTGTAACCCGAGTACCCATCTAAAAAGCTATATGCCTCCTTGCCTGCTGCCACTCTTTCAAGCACATGTTCAGAATATGGCAAGGGGTAATGATCCCTTCTGGTGGCTGCATTAACCTTTTTGAGATCAACGCACACTCTGAGTTTCCCATTCTTCTTTGGCACGATGACTATCGGAGAAACCCATTCTGAGTGCTCAATTGGGTATATGAATCCACATTTTACCAGCTTTTCAATTTCCTCTTGTACAATCTTTGCGTACTTAGGATTCATTGGGTAGGGACGTTGCTGGACTGGTTTAGCCGTGCTAATAATTGGAATCGTGTGTTGCACCACCGAGGGGTGGAACACCCTTCATATCATGATATGTCCAAGCAAATATGTCCTTGAATTCTTTGAGAAGCTTCGTAAGTGCAGCTTCTTCTGCCTTGGTGAGGTCTTGGGCAATAAAAACTAGTTTAGACTCCTCACCCGGATCTGCTAAGTCTATCTCCTTAACTACCGCAGGGCCATCGTAGACACCGCTACTCCCATTTGTAGGCGTTCGTGGGCTTTTGTGTAGACCACTTTACGTTCCCCTGTGGTAAATGATTTGAAATGCTCGGGTGCGGGGTGTAAGTCTATTGGTTCTTGTTGTGCCAGGCTTTTTTCTTTTAATTCCGCTTCCTTTTGTTGCTAAGCCAACTCTTGGTTTTGCCGCCTTCTTGCAGTACGACTTAGTTTCGACTTCTCTTCGATTTCTAATTGGGCGACGTCATGAGGTTGCGGAATACACCACATGACACTTTGGAGGTATTGTCCCCAATTATCCACTAACTTCCGATGAGCATCAATGGCTCCTACATAACTAAGCCATTCTGCAGTGGATCTTTCCTTGTTTATTGCAGTGCGTACATTAGCTCGATAATAGCGTTGGCGCGTATGTCTCGTTTTCTTCTTACTAAGTTTTTGATTTTTGTTTCTATCAGATTCGGACTCACTTGGTCGATCTTCACTTTCGGATGAACTGTAGGAGGTCACTGTCCTAGGCCTTGAGCACCTCGCTTCCAGTAGTTCCGTTTGCCATCTTAACCACTATGTTTGTGACTTCAAGGTGAGGCCTCCCCATAGATTCCCAACAGTTTTTAGTCACAATGCTCACGCCAGCACCACCATCAAGGATTCCCTTTAGAGTTAATCCCTTGGTAGTAATGGGGAGGGTTGCATTAGATTCGTCCCCTTCAAAGTACTGTCCCAACTTGTTAACAGGTATTTCAATGACCGAATCTCCATCTAAGTTGGGTTGTAGATCCCAATGCTCCCCTTCATCTTGAAGCGTGTCAGGTCTATCCATATTTGCAAATTGTGGCAATCCCGCCTTTAGTTCTCCATTGAGAAATGCCCGAAGAGCTAAGAATAGCTCAGGATCTCCGTATAATTTGGATATGATCGTGGTTCTGATTTCAGAGGACATGAAATCCATTAACTTGGACACATTCAATGGTACTTTTTGAGACATCGCCCCTTGACTAGGGATTGGTGAAGATGGAATCACTTCCTCTTCGATGGGGTCAGGCATTCCCTCACTAAACATCCTTTCCAGCAAGAAGGGTGTTTGCCTACTTCCGGATGTCCTATCCTCACTTTCTTCCCGAATGATACTCGGTATAGCTAACGGTTTATGGTTCCTATGAGGCTGAACTTGTGTAGGAAACACTGTGTCTGGAATTTTGATTTTTCTCGGGTTTGGCTTCAGCTCTCTTTGTGTTTCTTCCACCAAACCTCTTAAGTGTTGCACTTGTTCAATCTCCTCAACTGGGTTTGGGTAAGTTCCAATCTTTTTCTTAAGGGTTTTTGGCCCACGTGGCTTGTCTTGGGGAGTCTCAGTCAGCTTGGGTGGTCGAGAGGGCATTAACTGACTTGGTTGTGGGGCCGAGGAAGTTTCCTTCTGTTTTCCCTTATTTATGTACTTGCTTGATTCTCCTTCATTGAGCTCCCGAGTGGGTTCCTCCCTTAAGGTAGTGGCTTTGGTCCCCATGGTTTCTATTGAATCAGAATCATCTTCAGGATCATTCATTTACACGGGGTCGTCTCCCGTTCCTATGTTAGTCTTTGAACTAGGCTTGGAGCTCGTGGCATTAAGCGATCTCTTTCGTCGTGTTTTCTTTTTCTTTGCCTGAGCGATTGATGCAGTATCCCTCTCTTCAAGAATGTAGTTTTGATTTTGAAGCATTGACCGTGTAACTACATTCGCGGGTACAACAGGTGTGGTTCCTCGTGCTTGGTTAGTGACCTCAACCAAATTCAATGGCGTAATCTTGGGTGCATTAGGATTATGTGGACATTGAGCGATCAAATGATCTATGCCACAACGATTACATGTAAGTACCGGCATTCCCGATGTGCTCCCTTGATTTGGTTGCATTTGAGTAGCGATCTTCTGTAGCCTATTAGGGCACTCCACTACACGATGTGGTCCACCACTCATAGCATTGAAGAGGTGGTCTCCTTGCCATGGTATTAAGGTTTTGCCCTCTTGTGGCGAGAGCAACCGCTTGATATACAGGCTTAACTTGCCCGAAATGATCCTCCATGTAGTACTGGGGAATCATTTCAAACGTATCAACCCCGTATGGAGCAGTGGGGTCTGTCTCCTCTTCATAATCCCCACATGCACTATGTGACTCACAACCCATCTGGTTTACAGGGGTAATCCTTGGATGTGGAGGTTGTGGTCCTAGCACTGGCGGTGGTAACGGCACAGACTGGACTACATTCGGATTCCTTGGAACTATGTGCTGTGACGGTTGCTCGACAGGTTGTGCAGGCATTAGCGCGGGTACTTGAGGTGTGTTTGACCAGGCTAGTGGTGCCTGATTTGCCAACATTCGCTTAAGTACTAGGCAATCTTTAGATTGATGGCCATACTTACCACATGCATTGCAATTCCCATTGAATTTGACTCTGAATGTGGGACATTCACTCGTGCTATGTGGTCCTAAGCACACCGAACACCATTGTTGCTCTCTCCTTGGGTACATATGGCTATTCTGAGGAGCTCGATTACCCCTAAAGTATTCTTGGAGAGCCTAGTAAGGTCGGTCACAGACATTTCAGATATCTTGGGCTCCTTGGCAATAGGTTTTACCGTCATTGGCTCGTGCCCAGATACTTGCGAACTAACGGATTTTGTTTCTGAAGACACCTTTTTACCTGCAATCATCAAGTTATCTTCTAACTGGCATGCATTGGCAGTGACTGCTTCCCACGTTGTAAGACCTCTAATGACTAGGCCATTGTAAATGTCCTCGTGGCGCAATCCTAGGATGAATCTATCGAGGAGTTGGTTGTTATTGAAGCGTTCATCGGGAGTGCAGCGAGAATTTAGATGCTGCAATCGACTTATAAAGTCTCTCACTGACTCCCCTTCCTCGCGTCAGCTTTTTGGAGTTGAGATGCTACTCCCCAAAGCACACCCTCACGTATGTATTCTTTCAAGAACAATCTCTTGAGAGTGGGGTAGTGAGTGCGCTCTTCAACCCTTAAGGTTCGATACCAATCTCCGGCCTTCCCACTCAAGGTTAAACCTAAGGCTTTACACTTATGCAGCTCATTGTGCTCTTCCAAAGAATCACACACGTGTTCAAAGACTTCAATGTGCTTCCTAACATCCTCGTTACCACTGAAGTTTTGAGTGAGCTTAGCCACTTGTACTGCCTTGCTTCTAGGTTCTCTCTCAGGCATGCCCCGCATGTTTTCCGCAATGGATCGTCCGATCGTCTGAGCAAATGCTGCGAGATCACCTAAGTGAGCAGGCATAGTTGGTGGAGGCACTTCTAGGATAGCCTGGCTGATAGGAGTTGGCATTGGTCTGAGTATGTTGGCAAATGACGTAGGATATGATATGTGACTAGGCCTAGCTCCCCTTGGATAATGGTTATGATAAGGTGGTCGTGGAGCATACGCCATTGGCATACTAAGAGGCGTAGGAGCTACATGAGCATGAGTAGCGATAGGTACATATGGTTGATAGGCACTGGCACGCACTGTTGTAGGTACTGTTCCACTAGGTAGCGGTGTCGTACTAACTACAGCGGTAACAGGTGCATTTTCCGCTATGCTCATCATTGGGGTAGGCATTGTGGATTCCTGAATGGAAAGTTGAGCCAAGGTTGGAAAGCTAAAGTTACTACTCGTGGGCTCAACCTGCATTGAGACTCCAGGCGAAACAACATACGAAGGGTCTATGGGACTCATCGCCAATTGTGATAGGGTTGGTTGTTTGGCCTTGCCCGTATCCAAAAATCTCATAGGGCTAGTGGAAACTAGGTTCACTCCCCTATTTTGCCTCTCAATTTGGATAATTCTATGAATAACCTCACATATCATTTGCTGTTGCTCTTCTAGATTAGTGGTGCTAGATGTAGATCGTAGGACTTCTAACCAACCTATATGGTATGTGTAACCTGTATATAGGTCCGTTAGAGTCTCTGTGTGTAGATCATATTCCCAATTTTCATTGAGAAATATCCCATCCAGACTTGGTGTGCCAAACGGTTCTCTTGAAGTGGACGCAATGTCACTTCTTATGAATTGGCTTCTAGGGACCTCTACTTTAGGAAGAGCATCAGAAGGTGGTAGCTCAGTAGGGCCCTCATTAACCGAAGTGGATAGAATATCCACATGGACACTCTTTGGGAGGGTAGGGTCTACATAAGATGTGAATGGCGAATCCACTACCTCTCCTTCTTTATTTACTTCGCTTGTCGCATGTTCCGAGCGTGTAGCTCTACTAAAGGTCTCTATTAGACGACTAAACATGCTAAATCCGGGTTGTGGGGCCCACACTGGCATGTTTTGGCTTGTCTCCTCAGGATTCTTGGTAGGGTGCCCTTCCATGGCTTCTGAGTCAGAGGACGAGTCACTATCCACTATTCGTGGATCTTGGGTTGCACTCCCTTGGGTCCCAGCCGAAGGCCAAGATGCTAATGTGGAGGGATGGTGTGAGCTCGCGTAAACTGAAACACTTTCTAGTGGTTCAGGCTCTAGCACCCGACCAGAACGTAGATGCATGTGACGTGGGTACCCTCTACGGGCGTTGGTAACTACCCTTGAAACTCACACAAGTGGTTTCTTAGGTGTTTCGTACCCCGTTTTTACTTGTTTTTAGATTGTTTTTAACTCGTTTTTGACCCCCTTACCTGTGGTCGAACTTGGACTAGGGCGTGTGATAGCTCGAAGCGAGCGTATCGTTTAAAGGGTCCTAGCATGCTTTACAACACCGTGTTTGCCTATCCAGAGCTCCTGTAATCCTCAAAACAGTCGGTTTCCTTTGGGGAGAAGGGGCAAAAGCCTATTTGCTTGTGGAGGAAAGGGTGAGGGCTTTATCCCACATGCTCACTTTACTCCTTGGGGAGTGGGCTACATATAGGGCACGACTTCCCATAAGCTCTCACTTCAAAGAAAGCTATGGAGGCTCACTCTCCTATATATATATATATCAAAAGACCGAGACCGAGACCGAGGCCGGGGTCGTGGGTCAATTGGGGTTCTTTCTTTTCAAAAAAAATTTCTCCAATTAGAAAATCTTTCCTCTCCACACGTTTGGTTCTTTCTTTAAAAATAAAATTTAATTTTTTATTTTTTATTTTTTTTAATATTTTTTTAAATTTTTATTTTCTATTTTTTTTATAGATAAGTTTTTTAGGGTTTCTTTAGGGTTCAGCCTTGGCCGCGGCGCAGTTCGCACACAGCACAGATCTAGGGATTCAGAAATCCCCCCTCACACGCAGAAAACCAGATAACAGAATGCACGCCCACACGCGGAGTGAAAAAATAACAAAAGAAACAGAAATGCAGAAGACAAATTGCAGAAACAGAGATTGAAAACCACAGAAACACCTCAACAGCAACACAGACGCCTTTCCTACAGTGTAAATTAAACTTCACGCAGTAGCCCGAGCTGCAAACTGGAGCTTGGTGCAGGGCAACTCCCCGGCAGCGACGCCAAAAATGTGCGCTTTTGCCGCACAGGTCGTAGCTGGGGACTTGCCGGACACCGTATGCGAGCCACGAATAGCTGCAAGCATACAACCAGGGAAGGAAGCTCAAACAGAATGCAAAGGGTGTGTCACTCCCGCCGCCTTGAAGGATTCCCGCGCAGCCGTGAAGAAGGAGCCGCCGTCGCCGCTCTACCGCCTCTCCGCCGCCGTGCCGCTACACAGTGCTCGATCGCTCTCTCACTCACTCTCTCTCTCTCTCACACACGCAGGAGAAGGAAACCAAGGAGATAAGGCAAGAGCACTCTTGTATTCACAACACATGAGAATGAGGATTTTAGGGTTACATTTGACTCTTGTAGGTGACTTGGCCGTTCACACTTGGGCGCCCATACATGGCCGGTCGACCCTAACCCTTATCCTACTGATATTCAAGGTGCGCCTCTCATCGGCGATCACCCAATCCCTTCATCCTTAACATATGGTGCCGACAAGCCCGGCCCATGACTCAGAATATTTAAATTAATGACGTAAAACATAGTACGTCTCAATGTCCGTCATAGGTTAACAGCTTACAAGATAACAATAAAACCGGTGATAAAGATTTTGTTGAATGTCAAAGAGGTTATCAAGGTCATGGAGATTCTTAGGCAATATAATGGTGATATTGCATTTAAGCTCCCACCAACCATGGGAACACATGTAGGAATGGACTCCATGGGGCATAAGTATGATCCCCACTGGTGGTCAAAGCCGCAAACCTCCAACATTGCCTTCCTTGGAGTGTGTCAAAGAAGCCATTACCTAGGTAGTTTGAAGTGTGTGAATGAGATTTGCATGTGCTTAAAGAACCACAGGGTCTCAAATATATCACATTTTACTAGAAGCATGCTAAAGGCACTGACCTAGAGAGGAGTGCAACAATGCGTCTGGAAAGCTCCTTTGCCACCATTACTTCTCAGTGCGATGATGTACATTGCTACATGCAATTGCTACATTTATTATGTGATGCCCTCCGACGAGACGATGAGTCAATTAATGATACACATCGGTTTCCATCAACATAATGTATGGGTAGGCACATCAAAGGCACTATGATGGGGCAAATCAAATGGTGTCCCTAGTGTTAGGAGTAGATTGCCGGGGAAAGAAATGTACAAATGTGTGTGGCAAAAGAAATCGTGATTGGGAGAATATCTCAATGGACTTTATAGTTAGATTACCTAAAACGAACAGAGGCCCCGATTTGGTTTGTCTAGGCAATGGGTCATACCATGGGCCACGCTTGTGCCTGCATGGTCTCCCATCTAAAAATGTACCTGGAGGGTGAGGCTTAATATAGGTTCTTGAAAGAATGGGGCCTATGTGTTTATTTGGCACATCTTATACTTATTAATAAGTAATGAATTGAAAAGGGTATGGATGCCAACAAGCAAGCAAAAGTCACACAAAAATTTACAGGCCAGCAAGGTAAATGTCAACAAGGATACATAGGTCACCAAAAATTTGATAGAGATTCAGGCCAAGCATTATTATTACTATATAGCCAACTTAATGCTAAAAAAACATATTTTTCAACCAATCAAAATAAAAACAAATCTTAGATCTATAGATTTTTTATTTCAAAATCTCTACAATATGTCGATTTTAATCTTTTTTTTTTGGAAAGTAGATATATATAATATTAACAGTGAAAGATCATTACAAAATAGTTCAAAGAGCCCATGAGCCAAAGCCTAGTCTAGATCCTTTACATTGCTATTCAGCAAATTACATAATAGATTTCATCTATCCTCCTCCCAAACAAAAGAGGACTGGCTTGGATGCACTTTTGAAGCTGAAATGAGAGTGCACTTACATCTTTTTTCACAAAAGCAGGTTCCCAAGACAATGGTCCTTAGATGAGAAGTTCTTTGTTTTTAAGATGTCCACCATTGAAGCTGCTTCAGGGTTGGATTTGGTGAATCGGATGCGATGGACCAACTCTAGGGACCTACGACATGCATGGATACAGTTCGACCACACCCGACAAACATAAAATTGGGTGACCATGGCTTGTCATGTGCATGATCCAAGGTAGCATATTATGAATGTAGAGTATAAAAGTAGTCAGAGGTGGTTAAGTGTGTTACATCGCAAATGACTAGAGTTTTCACCAGCATGCATGATCCTCTAACAATTGTGAGTTGTGAAATGAAAGAGGAGGATATGGAGGCCCAATGTCTATTCTAGGAATACATTAATGAGGTGATAGCAAACCATGATTGTGAAAGGGAAGATTTCTTTGGTTACATGGGTAGTAGACTAGGCTCAGGCTAACTAGAATGCAGTTCAACATGTGTTTAATGGTGGGAAAAATAACGTCTTGATAGATAGGGTGAGGTCTTGCCTATTTCATTGGGAGCAAAGCATGGTTTCCCACACAACAAATTATATGTGCATACATCTCAAGATCAAAGCAATGTGTGAGAAGTGGCGCAAGGCTCCTACCAGTGAAGCTGCACTAGTAGAGGCTCGATTGATACGTTAATGGTGGTGCAATTGTCATGTGATGGATAGGAATATATCAGCAATGGAATCTTGGTTGAGCTGGTGGGAGGTGCGCATAGCACATTGGGGTTTAGTCATGTGACAACAATAGAGAGAAGTAATGGTGGTCTAAATACCCCAATAACAAACCCAGTAGAAAGCAAGCATGGTAGTTGGCTTGTAGGGAAAGGATATAGATGCAAGATTTATCTTTACGGTGCATGTACTACCGATATGGAAAATGCAATTTTGCAAAGCACTAAGGCAGTCTCTGAATCTCAAGGCAAGCACATAGGGAGAGGACCAAGATTGGAGAAACTAAAAGAATGGTTTTGTACAAGCCCAACCCAAGCAATCTGAATAGTTAATCAAGAAATTGAAGGAACACCCATGTATAAGGCACCTACCCCCCTCACCGGTGAAAGTGCATGTCATAAGAGACCAACCAGAGTATAATTCATCAAAGAGAGTATAACGTACATGTATGAGATTGCAAGTATGCTGGGAGGCCATAGAAGATCATTTTAAAGGAGCATGATATAAGTAGTACTCTAGAATGTAGAAGGTGTATAATTCATCAAAGAGAGTATAACGTACATGTATGAGACTGCAAGTATGCTGGGAGGCCATAGAAGATCATTTTAAAGGAGCATGATATAAGTAGTACTCTAGAATGTAGAAGGTGTTATGCCCACCCCACCGGTGGGGCTACAAGGTTCTTTACAACAACAACTTCCAAAGAACTACCATATGGGTCTACTACTAACATAGAGACAGGTGTCTTAAGCATGCAAAATGGCATAAGAGTCAAGTACCGCATGTTGATATCAGAGGAAGTGACAAAAAAAATAAAGGATGCTTTGAAAATGAAAGCTACGATGGTAGAAGAAGTGCAGAGACTGAAGTATAAGCATGAAGTTTTCAAGATCAAATCACATGGGAGGATGATGCACACATTGGAAAATATGATGTGCATGTGAAAGATGAACCGTGTTGTACGTGTCTAAATTTTGCACAGATAGAGAATCCAAGAAGAAGCCGTATCTTGCATGTAAGCACTTGTACTTCAATTATTTGTGTGTGCTTGGCTTGAGCCAGAATGAGAATATGTTCATCCACCAACCTATCCTATCAGACTTGGAGCTTTACAATGCCTTGTCTCGTGGGAGAATCGACCCTAATTTAGACCATTGAATGCAAGTAGGTATGGTATTGTACAACATGGTCATGTATTGGATGAATGGTATTTACATTAAGAGCATTAAACGGTTAGAAATCTTAGGGAAATGAGAGGGGAACGGCTAGCTAGAGAGAGAAGAGAGAGGCAAGGTGGGCCACAAAGCACACAAACCCTTATCTGAATTTGCATGTATAGAAAATATATATATACTTGCTCTTTCCCAAAAAAGTACAAAAAGATGTATTTATTATTCTAGTGTAGAAAGATGCCTTTATTATTGACATTAAAAAAGAAAAAAATGTGTTTTTATTTTGTTTATTACAAAATTATAGTACACCTCTCCCACTACTAGAAATATAGAGAGAAGCTCCATAGCACTTTGCTAATCACCATTTCCACCAAGCCTTGTTAGTAGAGTACACCACCCACAACCCTTCTTCGTATTGTTTGTGATGGCCTCATCAAGTATTAGCATTAAAGTTGTTGTTGTGCATATCATGAGGGAGGCCACTAATGTGGAGGTCAAGCAAAAGACCGTAGATGGTGCACAAGCATGAAAAGGTCAACATCCTTTCCACTTCCTGGTAATGATGATGATATTTCTCTAGTGAAAACCAAAGTGGTGGGCTTAATTGCGATATGGCGAGCCCATGGTTTTATTAATGATGCGACTGAGTGTGTCTTTCTAGAGGAAGTACGGAAGGGTACAAATGTTATTTGCTTACTTTGTGCCTTCACCCTGGAGGACAAGTGAGGCCCATAGAAGTAAAGATGGTGTACAATAGTTCTGTATTTGGAAGTTCTATATGAATGAACTTGGTTTTATTTTCACTTTAAAGCAATAACCTCTATGATGTAGAGGATGTAATGTTGTTATATTTTTCTCTCTTTCACTTCGTCTGGCTCTCTCTCGCCCTCTCCCTCTCAAATAATTATGTCATGAATCGCTCTCCAGCTCTCTTCACCCCTCTCTCTCTTGATGGAGGGGGCAGGGAATATTTTTGGAATCCGCTTGCTTGATTCCAAAATAGCTCTCGCTAGAAAATGCTCACCAGAAATAATCCCCGGAGGAGGGGATGTCATAGTGAGTTGTGGGCAAAGAACATCATCACGACGATGAGTGAGATGTTCTTTCTTATGGGAAGAGAATTTCATTGTGGAGATAGAGCTTGATTATCTACCATATTATGCATCCAATTTATGTTTAACATGATTATGGAAAGATCGAACCTTGTAAAGGGATATAGGATTCCTAGTAGAAGCATGTATACCTTAGATAAGTATTTGGCTAGATTAAATAATTTGAGTTTGTATCTCCCAAACTAAAAGTTTGTAATAGATAAGTATTTGGCTAGATTAAATCATTTGAATTTGTATCTCATAAACCAAAAGTTTGTAATAGTTAGGAAAAATAGACAATTCCAGTTGTTCAGAACAAGGGGTTGAATTTCCCCAATGATGTAATAAAAATTTAGAGAAATAAAAGATGCTACCTTTTATTACTATAAAGCTTGTCAATTTTCAAAATTGAATGGTTGTTGTGAAGATTTTAAGAAATTTTTTTCCCTTCACAAAACCATGGGTTGCACGAGCAAGTCAACCCAGAATGTAGCGCCTATTATGGAAGAGTTAGATAATAATGTTAAGGAGGCATTATGTAGATCTCAACATGCTCCTTTTTTTGAGAAGAACAAAATAACCTTGCAAAAGCTATTTAGAACTGGATAGACGCTATGGATGAATACTTCTATATACTGGGATATAATGAACAAAGTAAAATGGTACGCGCTCGACTTAACATTACAAGAGTTACTCATTTAGGATGGAGAAATCATGTAGAGCCTAATTACTTGAATCCAAATCAACTCAGGTGGGAGGACATGAAGGCCTATTTTCATCAAAGGTTTTGCCCAGTAAGATATTAAGAAGATAAAATGAATGAAGTCCTAGAGCTTTCTCAAGAGGGGAAAACTATTGAAAATTATCATCAAGATTATGTAAATCTGGTTTTTATTTTCTCCACCCATGGATGAGGCAACCCTCCTTCATAGGTTCATTTAGAAGTTGGACCCTGGACATTAGTCAAAATGCAAAGCCAACCTCAATATCAAAAGCGGTGAGGATGGTTGGAGATTTTGCCAACACCTTTCCCAAGAAAGCTTCTCAATCAAAGAGAATATTGTAGATCTTTGACTCCGGTAAACAATTCTAATTTACCTAAACCAAAGCGGAGCCAAGGACAAGAATGCAGCAAGAACCCCAAAATTGTGGGAGAAAGAAGAGAGGATTCTTGTGCTAGCATGTTACAAGGATTAATGCAACAACTCATGAAAGATCATAGATGTTTTTAATGCTTGCAGCCACCAACGCATATAATGAATGATTACCCTAATGTCCCTGCTTTTTCTTTTCTTATCCAACTTAAAGTATTGTGACCTCGTTACCAAAGACATGCAATATCTATTTAGAGTAACCAAGGCCTACTAACCCCAAAATTGGGGAAATCAAATAATACAGTCCCCCACTTACTCAGCCACATCTAAAGCTACTATTACAATTTCCCACTTAGAGGCCCGCTTAGAGGAGAAGAGAAGGGTATAATCCATGCCACTATGGAACATTAAGGTTAAAACCAACATTTATCCAATATTCAAGCGCCATTGAGTTATCAAGGTAAGGAATTTAAACTTATAATCAATTTTGGAAGTACTCATTCTTTCATCTTTCATGGATGCTTGCGTAAGATAGAGCTTGATCACAAAGACAAGGTAAACCAATGCAAGTCGAGCTGAAGTTGCCTCTGGATAAACATTCAACTCTCTTTAGATGGGAACTTGACTGAGGGAAAATTTTAAATCTTACCTTCAGGTCTTTATGATGTATTTCTTAGAATGGACTTGCTCATTGAGAACCAGGCTGATATTCATTGCCCACAAGGGAACTCTCTCCTTTATAGATCTTCACAATAATAAAGGACAAGGGATCGAAGTAACATGAGCTCCAACTTTACAACTTGTGAAAGCATCCATATTATTGAAGATACTCAGGAGGAAAAGTAGGAAATGTATGTTGTCTAGATTAACCCTATAAGGAGTCGAATTCAAAATAACTTAAATGTCTTGGTGAATATGTTGATGTATTCCCTGAAGAGCTAACAAAATTGCCAGCATGTGGATTACGAGATTGAGTTAATACTTGGCCAACTACTAAGCGAGCCTATAAAATGGCTATTCTGGAGGCTACTGAACTCAAGGAACAATTGCGATAAGTTTTAGAACAAGGTTTTGTCCAGCCAAGTGTATCTTCATGGGATGCACCAGTACTCTTTGAGAGAAAGAAAGATGGAACCTTGAGATTATGCATTAATTACAAAGAATTGAATCAATTGACAATTAAGAATAACTATCCTATCCCTAGGATAGATAAACCCTTGGATTGATTGCATGGTGCTCAAATGTTTACCAAGATCAACTTGAAATCAAGATACTATCAAATTAGGATTAAAGAGCACAACATTCCAAAGATTGCCTTTAATACAAGGGTTTGACAAATTCTAGTGCTACTTTTAATCAGCTGATTGTAAGAAATTATTAGTTATAGAGGTCAAAGGAGTTTCTTTTAGCCTAGATTGAAGAAGGATGTACTTCATCATGCCTACCAATGGATGTACTTCATCATGTCTGCCAATGCTTGACATGCTAGAGGATTAAGGTGGAGAAAGTGAAACTACCATGAAATTTGCATCCCTTGGATATTCCACATATGAAATGGGAATTCATAAGCATGGATTTTATCACAGGATTACCTTTGGTAAATGCATAAGCATGGATTTTATCACTGCATTACCATCAATAAAAGCGAGTTATAAATATGTATTCATGGTAGTTGATCGGTTAACCAAAGTTTCTCACTTAATCCTAGTAAAGAAAACCTTTTTTTGCTTGATATTTGCTCACTTACTATGATTGATATCGCCAATGCCTTTTTGTGCTTGATATTTGCTCACTTACTATGATTGATATCGCCAATGTCTTTTTGCAAGAAATATTGAATTGCCTCACATAATAATTAGCAACAAAGATGCCAAGTTCACCTCCTAATTTTGGACAAGTTTCTTTAAAGTGGTGGGAACTTATCTCAATCTCAGTAATACTTATCATCCTAAGACTAAAAGGGTTAACCAAGTGATTAAGGATATTCTTCGTGCATATTATGGTCATGAGCCAAGAAGATGGATAAATTATTTATGTCTAGTGGAGTTTGCATACAATTTCTCTTAGCATCAAGCATTAGTTTAAGACCATTTAAGGCCTTATATGGGCAAAAGTGCCAAAATAATTACCTTTGAATTGGTATGACCCAACTAATTAAGATTGAAGTTTCTAAGTAGATGCTTGATGAGATGAACCATCAAATGCAATCCATAAGAAAGGACATAAAAGTTGCTCTCAGGACATGTAAAAGCAATATGACGATTTGAAGAGATCCAATCGAGAATTTGAAGAGATCCAATCGAGAATTTGAAGATGGTAATATGGTCTTCCTTCGTGTACAACCCAAGAGAAGTTATCTCTCATTGGGAAAGTACAAGATATTATTACCTAGATATTGTGGTCCGTATGTGATTATGCAAAAGAATTATTCTTCCACCGTATCTTCAGATCCACAATATTTTTCATGTCAATTTGTTAAGAAGAAGTATATTCCGAATCCATGACACATCCTAGAAGATCAGCAAATTACTATGCTAGTTCAAGGGCAAGTGGAATTAGAACTAGAGAAAGTCTCAGATGCTAGCGAGAAGCCTCTTAGGGAAAATATCTTAAAGGAAAATAAATTTAATTAAAAAATAAAATAAAAATTAATTAGGTTAGTGTTAATATCTAATTAAAAATATTGAGGCCCAAATTGTAAGGGTTCCCATGGAAAAATAAATTTATAAGGTCTATTATGTGTGGGCCAAATTTATTTAGTGGTATGCGGTTTATAGTGCATAGTATTTATTTAGTGGTATGTGGTTTATAGCACATGAAAAAATAAGAGTCTCAAAAGGGATATGGCTTGGTAGACTTTAGTGGTAGACTTTAGTCCCAAAAATCTATGGTTTTGTTACAGGACCATGGTACATGGAGATTAGATTATTCCATAAATTAAATAATAAAAGTAATAAACCATAACATCATAGCATAAAATCAAGAGCATAAAAATCAAAGAACACAAGATTGGGTGCAATCTCCCCCCCCCCCCCCAACGTGTGTGGCTCCACTGGTATTTAAATCATATTCATAAATTTAGCCCTTGGAGCCATAAATAACATAGCTTTTCCAAAATTGGGCTTTTACAAAAATGAACCTTAGTCCAATGCTTTTAAAGCATCTCATCAAAAATAAACCTTGCCCAACATATGTACAATGGGCCAAACCATACAAAATTAAATATTTAACACACATGTACTTGGCTAGATAATCCTATCCAATGTCGCGAACTGATGATCTATACTCAACATAATCCACAATGTCAGATCACAATTACTTTGGAATCACTCACAAAAATAATTCTAACAAATGGAAATCATGTTGGAATTAGGGTTGCAGGAAAGCACACAAAGCTTGGAGAAGAAGAAGCAAGAATGCACACAACACAAAGTGTATTAGATTGTGTTAATGTACAAAAGATTAGTTAGCCCTAGAAGGATGGGCGTATATACAAGCCGGGGAAAAAACCTCCTAAAGAGGGAAAAAGTGCCCCGGCGGTCCTAAGTGTGTTCACACACATCACTGCCTATATATATATGGCAACAAATCCCCCTGGGAGTGATGGTGTGAACGAGAGCTGGCACTCATGTATAGGGGAGTGCCATGCCCGAAGTAGATCAGTCCACAAAGGGGAGCAAGCCCAAAGCTTTGCAGAAAGCTTCGAACTTCTCACGAGGAAGCGCCTTTGTGAAAAGATCGGCGAGGTTGTCCTGTGTTGGCACATAGGCCAAGCTGATCTCTCCTGTTGAGAGTTTTTCCCTGACATAGTGATAATGCACCTCAATGTGCTTTGTGCGAGCATGAAAAACTGGGTTTCTCACAACTGCCAATGCGCTCTGACTGTCAGTGAAGATAGAGGTGGCAGACTCCTGTCCAACACCCAAGTCAGCCATAAACCGTCTGAGCCACACACACTCAACCGTAGCTGTGAAAGCTGCCCTGTACTCAGCTTCACAACTAGAAGTGGCCACAGTAGGTTGCTTCTTGCTCAACCAAGATATGCATGAGCTACCGAGCATGAAACAAAAACCACTTGTGGACACTCTTGTGTCATAGCAACCAGCCCAATATGAGTCTGAAAAAGCATACAAATCTGGCGGCAACGATCCTCCCTTGGGATAAAACAACCCAAGATGTATGGTGCCACTCAAGTAGCGAAAGATGCGTTTAACTGCCTTCCAATGCTGAGACCCTGGGCTATGCATAAACCTGCTCACCTGTGAGACTGCAAACTGAATGTCCGGCCTCGTAATGCATACATAAATGAGGCAACCAACAGCTGTCTGATAGAGTGTGACATCAAAGTGATCTCCAGCATCATGAAGACTCAACTTCAAACCTGTCTCCATTGGAGTAGCAATAGGCTTGCAGTCTTCAAGGCCAAATCTCCGCAACAATGTCTCAATATACTTTGTCTCACACAAAGCAATACCTCCATCACACTGCTTAAATTGTATCCCCAAATAATGATGCAAAGGCCCCAAATCTGACATCTCAAAAGAGGCATTCAAATCAGCCTTAAAATCAGCAATATGACTCTCATTTGGTCCTGTGAGCAGCATGTCATCGACATAGAGAGCAATGATTAGATGTACATCATCCACACGTTTAACATACAAAGTGCTTTCTGTTGGACTATTATGCAAACCATGTGCAGTCAAATATGCATGTATCTTTTCATACCAAGCTCGTGGAGCTTGCTTTAAACCATATAAACCCTTTTTCAACCTGCACACTTTGTTTTCCTACCCTCTTTGAACAAAACCACGTGGCTGCGATACATACACCTCCTCATGCAAATCTCCATTCAAGAACGCAGTCTTTATATCCATTTGATGCACATTCCAACCATTATGAGTTGCCAATGCACAAATGCTACGAATGGTAGTCATACGACAAGTGGGAGCAAAGGTCTCATCAAAATCAATGCCCTTTTCTTGAGCATAACCCTTTGCGACAAGCCTAGCCTTATAGCGATCAACACTGCCATCTGGCTTTCGTTTCAACTTAAAAACCCACTTACATCCAATGGCCTTTTTACCAATAGGCAAATCACACAAAGACCATGTACCATTCTTCATTATAGCATCATATTCACTTTGCATTGCAGCCAACCAATTTTCTGATTTTTGTGCCTCATCAAATGAAAGAGGTTCTTCCTCTTCACACATACTAGACACAGCCAAAGCATAACAATCTGATGCATAAGAGGCATGCTGAAAACCTGAACGAGTACGACTAGATATAGGTGCATCAATTTTACTATCACGCAAGGTTTGCACCAGCCATTTAGGCATACCTCTAGCCTGCTCATTTTCAGCCCTATCCTCATGAATTATATCCTGTAAATCTGCATCAGAAATAGGCTGATCTATGATGTCGTTTGAAATCTGCATAGGCTGAATATTTGCCTCATTAGGACTTACATTTGAATTCCCACCTGTAAATAGAGGCAACAACGTATCAAATACATCCCGTGAGCTCACACCTGTCTCTTTGGTACATGATAACAAAGGCTGCACAGCATCTTCCACAAAAACAACATCTCGACTAATCAAGATACGCTTTGACTGCGGATGATACAATCTGTAACCTTTGCTCTCAGCACTATAACCAACAAAAATGCATTTGACAGCCTTATCATCCAATTTCCTGCGTTGTTGCACAGGCACTAAAGCATAGGCCAAGCAACCAAAGACACGCAAGTGACCAATAGAAGGTTTCCTGCCATGCCAAGCTTCATATGGAGTAATAGACTGCAAGGCCTTACTGGGACACCTGTTGAGTACATATGCAGCACACATGACAGCCTCAAGCCAAAACGCATGTGGCAAAGCTTGGCTCTTGACCATACATCATGCCATCTCCATAAGTGACCTGTTTTTTCTCTCAGCAACACCATTTTGCTGAGGGGTATACGTCACTGTATATTGGTGTTTTATCCCATGACTAGCCAGAAATGCATCAAACTCTTTAGACATGTACTCCCCCCCTCGATCAAAACGGAGGGTGCCCACATTACAATTGGATACATTTTCAACCATAAGCAAAAACTGTTTGAAGCACAAAAACACTTCGCACTTTGCCTTTAGTGGATATACCCATGCATGCCTTGAGTAATCATCAATGAAAGTCACGAAGTACAAGTGTTTACCAAATGACGGAGTCTGCATAGGCCCACATACATCACTATGTACAAGTTGCAATTTGCGAGTGGCCCACACAGAACCATCCTTTGGAAACGCAGAACGCTGCATTTTGCCCAAAATACAGCCTTCACAAACATGTTTTAATGGTGCCTCAAGAGGGGGCAATGAAGCAACCATATCAAATTTTTGCAAACGCAGCAAACTAGCAAAGTTCAGATGACCAAAACGAGCATGCCATAGTTTTGCATCTGAAATTGCCTTTTCATCAGAAACTGCATTTGCTGAATCTTCCACACACTTGTCATAAGAATTGAGCCTATACAGCCTACGAAACAAGGTGCCAGATACAATAATCGTATCACTAGAAGTCAAATCATGAACAGTACATCTGTCATCCACAAATTTGACTACAAGTCCAAGTCTAGCAAGCGCAGAGACAGACAATAGATTCTTCTTTATCCCTCGCACATACAAAGCATCTGAAAGTGTGAAAGCACTGCCATTTTCAGCCGTAAGCATAATTTTACCAACGCCCTTCACTGGGTAAGAAGCATTATTGGCACATGTGACAATATTCCTATTAGGGACAGTCTCAAGAGAAGTGAACATATCACGATGCGAGGTAATGTGCTTTGTAGCACCACTGTCAAAATACCAAACATGAGAGTCAACAGAAACTGCCAAACATGCATCATGTACAGATGGGTCATACTGGCAATACACGCTAAACGCCCATTCTGTATCCTGCACAACATTTGCAGAATCTGCATTTGTAGAAGCATCCGCTATTGTGGCTGCATTTGACTCTTTCTTCTTTGCCTCTTTAGCCTTTAGCTTAGGGCAATTCTTAATGACATGATCATTTGCCTTACAATAGTTGCACCTGGTCTTTTTCTTGCCTTTATCAAGAGCCTTCTCAGACTTATTGTTGCTACTTGTGGAAGGAGAAGAAGTTGCAGACCTACTAATAGGAGAAGAAACAGTGGAAGGGGCTGCCTTACCACTTCTTCTCTGCTGCTGGGCGCAGCAATAAATGCTTGATCAACTGTACGCTGCCTGGCCCTGTTTTGCCTGGACTGCGCTTCTTGCAAGAGCTTGTTGACTAAAGTATCATACTTGACAGCATCAGGTTTGTCCTCAGTAAGAAGTCTCCACGTGGAAGCAAAAGTCTGATATGTCTCAGGTAAAGCATCAAGAACAGTCTGCACAAGAGAATGATCAGGAATAATCTCACCTGCAGAAATCAACTGTTCTTTGAGATCTTTAATCTCAGCAAGAAAAACATTCATGTCATCATCTTCCTGCATAATCTTCAATTCTAGCTCTTTACGCAGGTAAGCGATTTTTACCTCGTTATAACCTGCATACAAACCAGCTAGAATATCCCAAGCCTGTTTTGCTGTTTTAGCTGAACAAATATGTGGGGTGATGTTACGTTTGACAGAAAGTGCAATCAAGTCGAGCCTGCGCATCTTTACCATCCCAACGAGCTTGTTCAGCAGTGGGTAAAACAGCAGCAACAGTAGAGCTGCTAGAACCTGCAACATCCTCAACAGATCCTACATCCACAGAACCTGGACGTACATCCATACCCTGCACAATGTTCCACACTCCTTTTACAACCAAAACATGCTGCATCATGTATGCCCAAAGTGGGTAGTTGCTGTCTCCATCCAATTTGTCATCAGCAGATAACATGCGAAATACATCATATATCAGCCATAAAAGCTACCTGTAATGAAGCAAAGACTGAATAGAAAACAACTCGTGCTATGTAGCACGGTCCACAATAGAGTACGTATGTCTGTTTTGCAGAAAACTGCACTGTCGAAATTTCTGCAAAAAATGACCAAAACACCTGTGCAGAACTTGAAATGCAAAAACGGAGCTCGAAACGACCTCAGATGCAAATTCTGAGAACGCAAAGCCGTACGGGCTTATTTGCGGAGTGTAGAGACCTGCAACAAGCGCTCGTGAAAGCTCACCTCAATCGGAGAACGTGAGTCGGAGGGTGCTGGCGGCGTAGCCCTGGGAGCCGATGCCTGCTCTGATACCAATTGTTGGAATTAGGGTTGCAAGAAAGCACACAAAGCTTGGAGAAGAAGAAGCAAGAATGCACACAACACAAAGTGTATTAGATTGTGTCAATGTACAAAAGATTAGTTAGCTTAGAAGGATGGGCGTATATACAAGCCGGGGGAAAAAACCTTCTAAAGAGGGAAAAAGTGCCCCGGCGGTCCTAAGTGTGTTCACACACATCACTGCCTATATATATATGGCAACAAATCATTCATTACTATGCTTCACACATGAACCATGCATCACACATAATTAATTAGATTCACTCCCATGATAAAATATTCTGAAAAATCTCACTCCCGTGATAGTCCTCCCATTTGAGAAAACAACCGTCCTCGGTTGTAACTATCAGCACACGCGAGTGATCAAACATATTAATTGTTCCCACATTGGATTCACTCACAATGGCATTATGTATTTAAGTGGATTCACTCCCACATATCCTCACACGCATCACACGTGTCTTAGAGTTGATCGGACTCACTCACAATCAACTCACACATTGAATTCACTCACAATGTTTTCATACGCATTACACGTATTCAGAAAGTATACCACATGTCTCAAACGTGTCACAGATGGTTGGACTCACTCACAACCAACTAGGGTCACCCTCATTAATTCAAAAAAGTTGATTGGATTCACTTACAATAAAACTCGTACCTTGGATTCACTCACAATGTTTTCATACGCATCACATGTATTCTTATTGGATCACCCAATAAATTAATTACCATAACAGGTTTGTATATATAATGCATGAAAGGTATGGCTTGGCATAACCACCCATCTAATCCATGCACATGCAGAGGACCACATTCACTCTATTCAAGTAAAAATAGCCCCCCCCCCCTAACCCCAAAAGAAATTCATAAATTTTTTTGAGAGGGATTGGAGAGAGTACCTTGCTCAAAATTATGTACCATACTTGCTAGAATAGTCCTAGGTCATATTACTAAGTAAGTGCTAGAGTAGTCAAGTTTAGTGTAGGAGGTGGAAAATTATCATTGTAACACCTTGGACTCTACTAAGAAAAATTCGTGGACTTGAGGAGAATGTGACCTAAAATTTTGTCTAGTGGTCAATGCGGAGTACCCTCAAGTCTATATGTCCAAAGGTACAATGCTCCAATGGTCTTAAATTATATTTTTTTGTTATTTTATATAAAAAATAAACAGTTTGGATCTAAATTAAATTAGTAATGTAACTAAATATTTTATGCATAATTTCCTTGTCTAGAGACCACTAAGGTCTAGCTTTTGTCCATTTTGCATAAGCTTTAAATGCCCATACATTAGCAAAACCTTAGAAAAATCCATTTGTTTGTTAAAAAATTGGTCTAAATGCATTAACTTCGATATAAACCCAAGTCTAGATTTACCCTTAGATTAATGTATGAGTAAAGGGATGTAATTAGGAGGTTTAGAAATGAATTGTGGATTTAGGGTTGTCCCTAGGCCTAGAGAGAGAAAGTAACAATTAGGGTTATGGAGAGAGAATTTTTTTTATAAAGAAAAATTTTTCTAGATTAATTAGAAATTGTTGGATGAATGATTAGAACTCTTCTAAGAATTTAGTGTGAGAATTCTAGAGAGAGAAGAATTTCACAAGAAGAATCCTAGATAGAGAAAGAGAAACGATTTTTTAGACAAGTAGGATTGAGACCAAGGATAGGTTAAATTCCTTAATTTAGATCAAGTCAATATTTTTCAAAAAAGCTTATTTTTAGTGAGAGAACATCTCAAAAAACCCTTAAATCAAGAGATTGAGAATACCTCATTCAAGATCGAGGTTATACCTTTGAAGTAAAGTTTAGAGGTACTTAAAAAGGATCAATTATTTTTTAATGAAAAAAATCAAGAATAGTGAAGTCAAGAGTACCGTTTTAGAGAAAGAAAGTTGAGAAAGTCGCTTTGTAAATAAAAAATTTGTGCATATGTTCGTAGTGAACTTTAAGACAAGCAACTCTATCTTAGGACTTAGGAAAAAAAGATGAGCTTAGAGAATTTACGTGGATCTTTATCTTAGAAATTAGTCTTAAGTATAGTTTCTCTCTCTCTAGAAATTTAGAGAAGAAGCCTTTGGATATGTGTGAATACCTTAGATTAAGGTTTAAACATTGGAATTGAGAAAAAGGATTAAAGAAGGGCTTGACTAGAGGAAACTATTCTTATAAGTACCTTAGAAAGATTTAAAATATATGGGGTTATATCTTTAGAGATCCTTAATAGACCCGTAGAGACCTTATGCTAGAAATCTATGGTTGAAGAAACTAGGAAGAATACCAAGACTAAATCGGCTCATGAAATTAAGAAAACCTCGCCAGGCTTATGCGTATGGAGGATTTTTCATTCAGAGTTTTGACTGGACAGCAAAGATGTTTCATTCGGGCTTACGATGGTTTACAAAGTCTCAGTTGTATGTGTGATGTATTGTTGCCTAAATCATATCTTTATACTGTTAGATATTGTATTCATTTAGGTTATGTTTTTGTGGAAACTTGTGAAGGTACCACACAGGTTAATGATGTTCCATGTGGATGTCATTCGGAGGTGTGATACACGAAGATGGTGCCCGAAACCTTGACCCATCTCGGCCGAATGTGGGTGGACTCCTAGCACGATTAGTGTGAGGGATATGATATGGCTCCGGTGTGTATTGGGTAGGGTAGTGCTTGCCCAAGTTTTGGATGTGATTGCCAATAGTACGTGGCTCCTGACATCGATTCCTGGAGTGTTCATGCTTCTAGGAGTGGCAACTAGCAGAAGAAGTGGCTCCTATGCATGAGTACACGGGTGTTTGAGTAGGATGTGAGACTTGTGAGGACTCCTCTAGTCAGCATAGTGGTCGAGAGTATTCTGGCTCAGTGGTGCATACCTTCCCTGTCTGAGGATCACGATTGTGGTGCGAGAAGATTCCTTGCACTGCAAGGACTTACCTCTCTCACTCTTTACACTCTCTCACATAAAGCATTAAAGGCACATGTGTAAGAAGCTACAAGCATCTCCTCTTAATCTCTCTCTCTCTCTCTCTCTCTCATATGCACATAAGAGCAAGAGCAAGGAGAGGACAATAGCACAAAGGGGGATTGTGTCATTGTATTATGACGAATTGACATATGTAATTGGCCCTTATTCACACTTGGGCATCTTGATTTAAACCTTAAACTACTAAGATCAGGCATTTGCTAACTTTTCTCATAATATTTACAATGTTTATAGTGCCTTTTCATGACACTTATTATGCTACTCCCGTCTGTAGTGGAGAGTGCCTTTGTTAAGCCCAAAATGGGGTTAACGTCCATCCCTGCCTAATGTAAGTTCCATCTTTAAAACTTTGTCATGGCTTGAAAAATCTGTCACACTAAGCTTGAATCTATAAAGATTTCGTTTTTGTGATTGAAGCTTGGGCAATGTTCTCCTAAAATATGGATGGAGTGTCCAGAGGGATGTGTCTATCATGTCCTCAAATGTAATGCGCATGTATCCAAGATGTGTCTATCGTATCCTCAAATGTAATGTGCAGGTATCTAGTAAGCACCTAAGATGATGATAATAATACAAAATTTGATGCTCCTCTGGACCCCTATTCATGTCAAAGAATAACATTTCCATGTTATAGTTCTCCATGGCCTCCTCCTTTTGGTCGAGAAGTACCATAATCAGCTTCATAAATCTACATCATGCAACAATCTTCACTCGCTGGATGTCGGGTATTCTACACGAGACTCATATCGACACGAGAAGAGCTTGCCTTTCTTTGACTCTTATCCTATATAAGCAAGCTTGATCAAAGAATGAAAAATTCTAACATACATGAGACTCGTTTCTCTGCTGTGTGAAGCTCCTTTTGATCGGCATGAATAGAGAACCCACCCTTTGTGTTGGTAATTTCTATATATAATTTTGCCTATATTAAAGGTTTCCTTTCTCCACTCAGGGTGGATGCCATTCTTCAATCTTTGGGCCTGCATCCTTTGTTTGTGCCTCTTTTAGCCAACCTTAATTACAATTAGTGCTAATCAACCGCCTTAGATTAGGTGCTAGTGCTGCTGCTATCAAACACAAGATCTCTGTCTCTGTCTCTCACTGTCTCTCTCTATATATATACATATTCTGAGCACTCGACATGGCTTGTTTGGAGTCATTCGTACATCTGGTGACATGACCCCAAACCCGTTGTTTGGGGGTCATGGTTCGCTAAGACAGCGTTTTGGAGTTCTTCTTAGATGCAACCGCAGATCAGAGATCGCTATGCAGCACTCCCGCCGCTCCGGTAAGCAAGTATGTGATTATGTAGCTGAGAAAATTCCCCACGTGTTGTTTTTTTGTAAGCAAGTATGTAGCCGAGAAGCTACCCGACATGTTTCGCTGTGGATGGACGGCTGCTACAATCCAAGCTGGGTTAAAGACATGCTTCAGAAAACGGAAGAAGAGTCCTTTGCTAGATTGCCCACAGCAGGAGAAGAGCTACAACAACATCAGTGGTGGTGGTGGTGGTTGCTGGGATACTCTTAGCTTGGAGAATGCACTCGCTTCTCTGGAAGAAGGGATGCTACCACAGCGCTCGGTTGAGAATGTTGTAAACAATGAACACAACTGCACAAAAGAGAAAAACCTAGCCTATGCTCTGCGTTTGCATGCCTACATGTGCAAAAGTGGGCTGGAAGCTCATAGATCATTCGGGAACTACCTAGTCTCCATGTTTGTTGAAGTTGGAAGCATGTGCAATGCTCAGAGAATTTTTGACAAGTTGTTGTCCAGGAGTGAGTGTTCCTGGAATTCACTTATCAATGGTTATATCAAATGTGGGGAATCAAGGCATGTTTTCACCCTGTACCAGAAAATGCAAGAGGATTCTCTACATCCTAGTGGGTTTACTTATGTTGCGTTATTGAAGGCTTGTGCTCAGATGAAAGATGTGGAAAGAGGACGTGAAATACATGCTGAGATAAACAGAAAGGGGTTATTGAAAACAAACCTTTTTGTTGGCAACACGTTGGTTGATATGTACATCAAATGTGGTTCGCTTGCAAAAGCGCAGGAAGTGTTTGACATGCTTCCGGTCCGAGATGTAGTCACATGGACTGCCCTGATTGCGGGATATGCGCAACATGAGCATGGTGAGGAAGCATTGAACTGTTTTGAACAGATGCAACTTGAGGGTGTCTCTCCAAATGCTGTCACATTTGCTTGCAGCTTGAGAAGTTGTGGCATTATTGGAGCCACAAACAAGGGCAGAGAAATACATGCTGACATTGAAAGGAAAGGGTTGCTGGAAAGAGACATTGTTCTCGGTAGTGCATTAGTCGATATGTATGCCAAATGTGGCTTGCTAGCAAAAGCACAAGAAGTGTTTGACAAGCTTCCGGCTCGTGATGTAGTCTCTTGGAATGCACTGATTGCAGGATATGTGCAACATGAGCGTGGAGAAGAAGCACTTAATTGTTTGGAACACATGCAACTTGAGGGTGTCCCCCCAAATGCTATTACGTTCGCTTGCAGCCTGAGAGCCTGTGGCAGCACTGGAGCCACAGGGAAGGGCAGAGAAATACATACTGAGATTGCTAGAAAGGGGTTGTTGAAAAGTGACCCTGTTCTTGGCAATGCGTTGGTTGATATGTATGCCAAATGTGGCATGCTATCAAATGCACAGGAAGTGTTTGACAACATTCCAGTCCATGATGTAGTCTCATGGACTGCACTGATTGCAGGCTATGTGGAACATCAGCACGGTGAGAAAGCACTTAACTGTCTCAAACAGATGCAACTCGAGGGTGTCTCTCCAACTGCTGGCACGCTGGCTTGCAGCTTGAAAGCTTGTGGCAGCATTGGAGCTGCAAACAAGGGCAGAGAAATACATGCTGAGATTGTCAGAAAAGGGTTGTTGGAAAGACACCTCGTCCTTGGAAATGCATTGGTTGATATGTATGCCAAGTGTGGCTTGCTAGAAAAAGCACATGAAGTGTTTGACAAGCTTCCAGTTCGAGATGCAGTCACATGGACTGCACTGATTGCAGGATATGTGCAACATGAGCATGGTGAGGAAGCTCTCATATGTTTCAAACAGATGCAACTTGAGGGTGTCTGTCCAGATGCTCTCACATTTGCTTCTAGCCTGAAAGCCTGTGGCAGTATTGGAGCCGCAGACAAGGGTGCAGAAATACATGCTGAGGTTGCAAGAAAGGGGTTTCTGAAAACAAACCTTTTTGTTTGCAATAGGTTGGTTGATATGTATGCTAAATGTGGCTCACTTGCAAAAGCGCAGGAAGTGTTTAACATGCTTCCAGTTCGAGATGTAGTCACATGGACTGCATTGATTGGAGGATATGCGCAACATGACCATGGTAAGGAAGCACTGAACTGTTTGGAACAGATGCAAGTGGAGGGTGTCTCTCCAAATGCTGTCACATTTGCTTGCATCTTAAAAGCTTGTGGCAGCATTGGAGCCACGAGCAAGGGCATACAAATACATGCTGACATCGAAAGAAAAGGGTTGTTGAAAACAAACCAATTTGTTGGCAATGCACTTGTTGATATGTATGCCAAATGTGGCATGCTAGCAAGAGCACAGGAAGTATTTGACAATCTTCCGGTTCGTAATGTAGTCTCATGGAATGCACTGATTGCAGGATATGCTCAGCTAGGAGAAATTGAAAATGCAAACAGTATCTTTGACAGAATGAGGGGAGAAGGCAATAATCCAAATTGGATCACATTTGTTAGTGTTCTTAATGCTTGCAGTCGTACAGGTCTGGTAGATAAGGGCCAGATATACTTTGAGGCCATGAGTGAAGGCTATGGCATCACACCAACTCTTGAGCACCACATTTGCATGGTTGATCTCCTTGGCCGTGCAGGCGAATTGGACAAGGCCGTAGCGATGGTGCAGAGAACACCGTTCCATGCCAAAATTATGATGTGGCATACTGTGTTGGGTGCTTGTCGGGGGTGGGGCAATATGAAGCTTGGAAGACAGGCCTTTCAAGAGACAGTGCGAATGGATGAAATGGAAGCTGCAGCATAGTTTGTATGTAAAACATTTATACAACGAGGATTGAAAGAAGGTGAAGGGGGGCAGTATGGAGCTTGGAAGACAGACCTTTCAAAAGACAGTGCGATTGGATGAAATGGAAGTTGCAGGATAGTTTATATGTAAAACATTTATACAGATGCTGACATGAAGGAGGATTGAAAGGAGGTGGAGGCAATTGTCACCAATTAGCCGACCATTTGGTCCATCTCCAGTTTTTGCGTCTCGTTCACTTGCCAGGCCGGTGTCTCATGTGAAGAGGCTAGTATTCTGCTGACATGGACGGGAGCCAGACTGGTGCCACCCGTGTATGACCTGGACTGTGTTCGACCCATGGGATTGTCACGCCATGGAAGAGCCAGTATTCGTGCCGCGTTTTGCCTATGGGACTGTCACACCATAGGGAGACTCGTGCCTGGAACTGTGTCTTACCTATGGGACTGTCACTCTATAGGAAGACCAGGTTTGTATGTTTTACGTCGTGCCAGTTTTGTGCCGACAGATATTTTGTACTTGTTTCATAAACGGGAGATATGTCCATGTTACTATTTGCACATGCACACATGATTTGCATGTTTGAAACTGTTTTCGCATGACATGTATTTTTGTGTTTGCCTGCTTGACGTGGTACTTACTGAGCGGGGACGCCTGCCAGTGAGTCGTGAAGTCTGCTCTGTATTCTGATGAGTTTGAGCGCATGTGAACAGGTGGTAAGTATATGGCACATGTTATTTTAAATACTTTATATTCTAACCTTTTGATTTATAAAGTCTTTTATTCACACACACCTAAATGTGGGCACCCCCTTTGGGCACCCATTTAGGGGCCAAGGTGGGGAGCCCCACTTAAGTGAGTGTGGGGGTGGGCATGGTCACCTACCCACACTAATCACCCACATGCAAGCGTGGAAATCACTAAAGTGTAACCCCACTTCAATTTTTTATAAAAAAACCTTCTCCTTCAGCGTAGAAACCACCCGGCGACCATCTTTTGGACGATCTCTTGCGCTCGTGCTCCTACAGGCGGCTGCCATCTTCAGCAAACTACGCACGTCTCTTCTGTCAGGCTGCGCCTGTTTACTGCAGTCCACTAGGCATCTCCTCTCTTTTCAGCAGCCAGGCGTGTGTGTGTGCTCTCTCTCTCCTACAGGCGGCTGGCTGGCAGACAACAGGCGGTCCATCAGTAGGCGGTTGCACAACCACAGGCTGCACTGCCCTATCCTTTGCGTTGGTGTTACTTGTAGGCTGCCCACCCTCTACAGGCTGCGCCTGTTTTACCTGCAGGGCTGCCCACCATCCTCATAGGTGGCTGCCCTTTTCTCTTGTAGGCAGCTGTGTGTGTCCACTTCCTTCATAACAGGCTGCTCCTTCACGCCATCTTCTTCCCACGCTGCAGCCAAGTATCTTCTCCCTTGCAAGTGGGTACTTCTCCTCTCACAGTAGGCGGCTGTGATCTTTGCGGTGGTACTTGTCCTGGTGGCTACACTAAGTTTATCTACAAGGCGGCTGTGCCATCTCAACAAGATTGCACATCTTCTCCATTGGTGACTACAAGAAGACTTCACATCTCCTGGGTGGCTACATCTTCTACACAAATACCACGGGTATTGGTTCTCTATCAAGCCATCCACAAGTAAGTGAATTCCAGATTTAAGTAAAGTATTTTGTGTTTAAATCTGATAAGGGATTCTCGACTCCCTATACGGCCCACACCCGTTCGGTGCCGGGTTGTTCAAGCTCTATTGGAGACTCTCGGTCCAAAGGTGCTGAGATCGGGAGAGCCAGGCGTTAGTACGAGAGCGCTTGTTTGTGCGTGGTCTGGGAACACCAGTGAGGCGCTCTCCGCGGAGTCCAGTGAAAGCACACGACCGTAGAGATTGGACCACTAGCGTGGTCCAATCTGCTTCGAACTTCTACATCGAATTTCGACTTCGAGCCTATTTTGTTTGGTACTGTTTTCATATGTACATGGACATCATCTGGTTCTTGGAACCCATGGAGCATTGTATTTGTTAAATACTCGAAGAACAAATTCGGCTTAACCCCGGAGCAAACAGAGCAATATGCCAAGGATGGAAAATGCTTTTCTTGTGGTAGCAAAGATCACATGTTTCGACAATGCCCAGATCGCAAACCAAAGCACGAGAACAAGCACACCAAAGCTAATGTACATGCAGTTCCTGATGTGCAAGGAAATACAGGTCATGATGCAAAAGAGCGAATGGTTTGCAAGGCTTGGGGGCAAATCAAGGATCAGTCCGCACTATTCATGTTTGATGACTGTGCAACTGACAACTTCATCTCTATGCAAACGGGAGCTGCATTGGGTATTGAGGTTGAGAACATGGGACCTCAGATTGAAGCCGAAGCTGCATTCATTGGTAAAGAGGTGCAAGTTACCCCTTTGATAGGGAAGTTGCGCATCCATATCTAGGGCTACCTTGATAATGAGCATTTCCTAGTTGCTCCACTGAATGGATGTGATGTATTGTTGGGCAAGCCGTGGCACCATAGGCTTAAGCCCCGCAAAGACTACAAGTCTAATATGATTTCTTTTATGCATAAAGGCCGCATGCATTTTATTGATGCTGGCAAAGAAGGGAATTCCATCCCACTTGTATCACACATCCAAATTAATAAAGCAATGAAAAAGAGTCTTTCCGCGTACTTGGTTTTTGTTCGTGATAGCCTTGTACCAAATCATCAAAATGTGGATGCTATGTCTAATGATAGGCTGAATTTTCTTCATGCATTCAACGACTGTTTTACTGACTCGTTGCCAGGTGAATTACCTCCCCAAAGGCCCGAAAATCACCGCATAGATCTTGTGCCAGGTAGTTCTCCACCGAACAAACCCGCATACCGAGTGAGTGCTACACAACAAGAAGAAATCATGAAGCAGATAAACGAGCTTTTAGAGAAAGGTTTGGTTCAGCCCAGTTCCTCACCTTATTGCTCTCCTGTGTTCATTGTTCAAAAGAAGGACGGATCATTCCGTATGTGTGTGGACTATAGAGCTTTGAACAAGCTTACCATCAAGAACAGATTCCCAATTCCACGTATTGATGATATCTTGGATAAGCTTGATGGCTCAGCTTGCTTTAGCAGACTTGATTTGAAGAGTGGTTATCACCAGATACGCGTGGTGCCACAAGATGTCCATAAGACTGCATTCAGGACAGCCTTCGGACTATATGAATTTTTGGTAATGCCATTTGGTCTCACCAATGCTCCTGCTACTTTTAATCGTATGATGGATAGGATATTCCGACCCCATCGCAAGTTCACAGGAGTCTTCTTTGATGATATCTTGGTTTTCTCCAAGAATGAGGAGGAACACAGAACTCATTTGGTCACAGTGTTCGAAGAGTTGCGGAAGCATAAACCTTTCATCAATGCCAAGAAAAGTGAGTTTTTCCTTTCAGAGATTCATTATTTGGGTCATATTGTATCCAAGCATGGAGTTACAATGGATCCAAGCATATTTGGGTCATATTGTATCCAAGCATGGAGTTACAATGGATCCTGCAAAGATAGAGACCATTCGCAATTGGCCCGAATTGCAAAACGTACATCAAGTACGTAGTTTTCTGGGATTATGTTCGTACTATAGACGTTTCATCAGGCATTTTGCTATGATTGCCACTCCTCTACATGATCTCACGAAGAAGAAAACTGCTTTCAAATGGACTTCAAAGGAACAGAATGCTTTCTTGCAGCTCAAGCATACTATTATATGTGGTCCAGTATTGATTATTCCTGACTTGCACAAGTCATTCGTGGTTGAATGTGATGCTTGTGGTGATTGCATAGGAGCTGTCCTAAATCAAGAAGGCCATGCAGTTGCATACGAGAGCCGACGTTTGCATGCTGAGCTTCATATGGAAGTATGCGTAAAGACATTGAGGCTTATGTGCGTGCATGTATTACTTGCCAAAAGGTGAAATTTGATAGGCAAAAACCTCCAGGTTTGCTTTAGCCATTGCCTATTCCATTGCAACCTTGGGAAAGCATTACTATGGATTTGCCTAGATCCCAGCATGGGAATGATGCTATTTGGACTATTGTGGACAGGTTTAGCAAGCAAGCTCACTTCTTGCCTGTCAACAAAACCATCAAAGCTGTGATCATATGGTAAAGCTTTTTCTTGCTAATATTTTCAAGCATCATGGTATGCCTAAATCCATTGTTGGGGATAGAGATCCCAGGACTACAAGCCTCTTTTGGAGGGCTTTATTTGATAATATGGGCACTAAGCTCGAGTTTTCATCAGCTTATCATCCCCAAACGGATGGCCAAAGTAAAGCTGCAAATTCAGCCGTGTTGGATTTATTGAAGTGTTATGTGGCAGATCAAAAGAGTGCATGGGAGAAGTATCTTCCACTTGTTGAGCTTGCCTACAACAATACAATCCATGCTTCCACAGGAAAGGCTCCGTTTGAGATTATCTATGGTAGAGTGGTATTGCCACCCATCCTTCGTACTAAGGATGAGATTTTTGCAGCTGATGAATATGTTCGTGACTTGGATGTTGCCTTTGGTCAGGTGCGGACAACCATTGCAAGATCTCAGGATAAGCATAAAATGGCTGCTGACAAGCACAGAAGGGACATGGAAGTCAAAGAAGGTGATTGGGTTTTGCTGAAATTTGAGAAGGCTAGGCTTCGGAAGAGGCCAGGACGAGAAGGATCATATGCTAAGCTTTCTCCTCGCTATTATGGACCCTTCAAGGTGATTCACAAGATCAATGAAGTGTCATACAGGCTTGCTTTACCTAGTCACTGGAAGATTCACAATGCTTTTCATGTGAGTCTTTTTGGAAATATGTGGGGCCAGATCCTGATGAGCCTGTCACAGAAGATCCACCAGAGATTGAAGAGCTTGAGGAGATCCTCTAGCCAGAACAGATTGTTTTTCACAAGGAGAGAAAGCTACCTGCAGGAAAGCTTTCCAGGAGATACCTTGTGAAGTTTAAGAATTATTTGCCTATTGATGCCAAGTGGGTAAATGAGGATTATTTTGTTGATTACCCACAGTTGTTGCAGGCAAATCTTGAGGCTTTTCAGTTGAGGTCAACTCTTTAGAAGCCCGGGGGGATGTCACCAATTGGCCGACCATTTGGTCCATCTCTAGTTTTTGCGTCTCGTTCACTTGCCAGGCCGGTGTCTCATGTGAAGAGGCCAGTATTCTGCTGACATGGACGGGAGCCAGACTGGTGCCACCCGTGTGCTAGCAGGATGGTGTCATATGGACGGGAGCCAGACTGGTGTCACCCGTGTATGACTTGGACTGTGTTCGACCCATGGGATTGTCACGCCATGGAAGAGCCAGTATTCGTGCCGTGTTTTGCCTATGGGACTGTCACACCATAGGGAGACTCGTGCCTGGAACTGTGTCTTACCTATAGGACTGTCACTCCATAGGAAGACCAGGTTTGTATGTTTTACGTCGTGCCAGTTTTGTGTCGACAGATATTTTGTACTTGTTCCATGAACGGGAGATATGTCCATGTTACTATTTGCACATGCACACATGATTTGCATGTTTGAAACTGTTTTCGCATGACGTGTATTTTTGTGTTTGCCTGCTTGACGTGTTACTTACTGAGCGGGGACGCCTGCCAGTGAGTCGTGAAGTCTGCTCTGTATTCTAACGAGTTTGAGCGCATGTGAACAGGTGGTAAGTATATGGCACATGTTATTTTAAATACTTTATATTCTAATCTTTTGATTTATAAAGTCTTTTGTTCACACACACTTAAATGTGGGCACCCCCTTTGGGGGCCAAGGTGGGGAGCCCCACTTAAGTGAGTGTGGGGGTGGGCATGGTCACCTACCCACACTAATCACCCACATGCAAGCGTGGAAATCACTAAAGTGTAACACCACTTCAATTTTTTATAAAAAAAACCTTCTCCTTCAGCGTAGAAACCACCTGTTCACATGCGCTCTGTATTCTAACGAGTTTGAGCGCATGTGAACAGGTGGTAAGTATATGGCACATGTTATTTTAAATACTTTATATTCTAATCTTTTGATTTATAAAGTCTTTTGTTCACACACACTTAAATGTGGGCACCCATTTAGGGGCCAAGGTGGGGAGCCCCACTTAAGTGAGTGTGGGGGTGGGCATGGTCACCTACCCACACTAATCACCCACATGCAAGCGTGGAAATCACTAAAGTGTAACACCACTTCAATTTTTTATAAAAAAAACCTTCTCCTTCAGCGTAGAAACCACCCGGCGACCATCTTTTGGACCCTCTCTTGCGCTCATACTCCTACAGGCGGCTGCCATCTTCAGCAAACTACGCACGCCTCTTCTGTCCAGTAGGCTGCGCCTGTTTACTGCAGTCGACTAGGCATCTCTTCTCTTTTCAGCACAGCCAAGCGTGTGTGTGTGCTCTCTCTCTTCATAACAGGCTGCGCATGCACTCCTACAGGCGGCTGGCTGGCAGACAGCAGGCGGTTCCATCAGTAGGCGGTTGCACAACCACAGGCTGCAGACAGCAGGCGGTTCCATCAGTAGGCGGTTGCACAACCACAGGCGGTTCCATCAGTAGGCGGTTGCACAACCACAGGCTGCACTGCCCTATCCTCTGCGTTGGTGTTACTTGCAGGCTGCCCACCCTCTACAAGCTGCGCCTGTTTTACCTGCAGGGCTGCCCACCATCCTCATAGGTGGCTGCCCTTTTCTCTTGCAGGCAGCTGTGTGTGTCCACTTCCTTCATAACAGGCTGCTCCTTCACGCCATCTTCTTCCCACGCTGCAGCCAAGTATCTTCTCCCTTGCAAGTGGGTACTCCTCCTCTCACAGCAGGCGGCTATGATCTTTGTGGTGGTACTTGTCCTAGTGGCTACACTAAGTTTATCTACAAGGCGACTGTGCCATCTCAACAAGATTGCACATCTTCTCCACTGGTGACTACAAGAAGACTTCACATCTCCTGGGTGGCTACATCTTCTACACAAATACCACGGGTATTGGTTCTCTATCAAGCCATCCACAAGTAAGTGAATTCCAGATTTAAGTAAAGTATTTTGTGTTTAAATCTGATAAGGGATTCCCGACTCCCTATACGGCCCACACCCCGTTCGGTGCCGGGTTGTCCAAGCTCTATTGGAGAACCTCGGTCCAAAGGTGCTGAGATCGGGAGAGCCAGGCGTTAGTACGAGAGCGCCTGTTTGTGCGTGGTCTCGGAACACCAGTGAGGCGCTCTCCGCGGAGTCCAGTGAAAGCACAGGACCGTAGAGATTGGACCACGCTAGTGGTCATTCTGCTTCGAACTTCTACATCGAATTTCGACTTCGAGCCTATTTTGATACTGTTTTCATATGTACATGGACATCATCTGGTTCTTGGAACCCATGGAGCATTGTATTTGTTAAATACTCCCAATAAATATATCATATATTGAGGGGTGGTCGGCCCGTTCCGGCCCAGTGCTGGTGTCCATCTTTCCATTTCATTTCATTTCAATTTCAAGTTGTATTAAGTTGTCCATTTCAAATTTGTGGTTTTAAAGTTGTGCTATTAAGCGTGTGGGTGTCCAACGGAGTCTTCCAACCTGACAGGGTCGGTTTCAACAATTATTGGAAGACTGGCCTTGCAAGAGACAGTGCGACTGGATGAGCTGCAGTATAGTTTGTATGTAAAACATTTATGCAGATGCAGGCGTGGAGGAGGATTGAAAGAAGGCGGAGGCAGTTAGTATGAAACCAAGCATGGAAGAAGCCAGGACAGTGAGGACACTGCTGGTGGACTAGTGTAGCAAATTCACATGTGACACAAAATGATGCAACTTGTTCCAAAAGCATGCTTTTCACAATAAAATATTTCTGCCAGAAATATTTGGCAGAAATATTAACTCTCAATCTTTTAGAGTTTGTTCCCATGCTCTCTCCTCCCTTATGCTTGTATTCTTTCAACCTAAGGTTTCAAACTTTGTTCACATGCTCTTATACATGAGCATGCACACTTCAACAAATACCACAATGGTTTTGGGCACCGGTGCCCGAGATTACCATATCAAGTACACGCGCTCATTTAAATGAGAGGACGGGCACTTATTAAAAGGGCATCTATTTCATAATTAGGTGTGTAAAAGAGAGGGGCACACATTCTTGCATGCTTAGGTGTCGTGGTGGGGAGGGGCCACCTTACATACGGCACCCAGCACATCTAGACATGTGTGGTACATGCCCAACAGTCCCAACCTTAAATCAAGTCGCAGCTTAGGTGGCGAAAAATCATTAGCTCAGATGCCACATCATGGATGTACATGAAGAAATTGCTTCCAGCCTCGAGGGTTCGACCAAGCAGAGGACACCTCCTCCTGCTCACAAAAAGACCTTGGGCTATGCCTATTTGTTGATGAGCAATGCAGTCAGATAAGGTACATCTTTCTCATAGAATCCCAGCAGCTGTGATTTTGAACGAGATTTTGACATTATATTTCAACAAGTATCACAAGTTATATATCAATTTCAAGAGCACTATGTTAAACATGCAAATAAGAAGAGAAAATAATTTTCATTTAAAGAAAGTAATTACGTTCTCTTGAAAATTGAAAAAAAGGAGTCTCAAGAATGTAGAGAAACATCCAGTTGTGAAATTGGCACCAAGATATTAAGGATTGTTAAAGATTATTAGAAAATTTAATAACCTTGCTTCTCGATTAGATCTACCATCACGTTGGAACGCACAGAATTCCTTTAACATTAGCTTGTTGAAACCTTTTTGAGGACCACTTCCTACACATCAAGTTTTCGAAGCACCACCACTTATTATTGATCAAGAGGAATTACTAAAGCCTAATATGTCATCAACATGCCACCACACAAATAGGTAATGTCAACATGAAATTTTTCTTAACCTTTAAGAACCATCCTAGAGAAGATCCTCAATGAATGCTGAATGATTTTTTCGTTCTTATTTGTTTATATAGTCAAACACACAATTGAGGTTAGTTGTTAAATCAAGCAAGAGGGGAAGTAAGATCTCATCCCTCTATGGTTATTTGGTTAACATTATACCATGCTGATTGGTTGGTATCGTGGATGAGACCACTTAATACTCAGGACTCGATGTTATTGGTATATGTATTTGCATGGTGATCACCGTGTTAAATCCTGGGCTAGTGTATTATTGATGTATATGTTTGTGCCTATTTTATGTTGTCATGTCAGTATTGATTGTGTGGATTTCAATTAATTGTTCTCCTTAGGCTCTCAGAATCTTCACAGGCCCGTTCAAGATACATAGCCAAAGCATAAGTGATCATTTTCCGTGTCTCATTGTACTTGTTCAAGATAAATAGCCAACTCATACCACTATAAGTTCCAGAATTTACTTTTCCAAGCATCAGTAAAAGCAGTTTCACAAAGCCTGTAAAGAGTCCTCATGGGCTACATGCATACTCCATGAATGCTAACAATTATGTTCCAATCTCAACATGGTATGATAAGCACGTCCCAAGATACCCATTTTGGACCAACATAATGTATCCCTCGGGCTGAAAATAACTTCTTTATACTGCTGGGAGATCTAGGGAAAGCCAGCCTTGGATAAAACAAGTCTTAAGTAGACTTCAAGACCTGTAAACTCATCCAAAGGAAGGCACTAAAGAATCCAAAATAATATCCATATCCATTGTAGCCAACATTTTCCAATCACGTAATAAGGTCTTAAATAGTGATTTAGAAGGGTCAAAATATGCTCCTCTTTTTGAGCTTTCTTACTCAGAGAATAGGTTGCATACTAAGAAGACATTGACACTTGGAATCCTCCCATCCAAATCCCTAACTTGAGATACATAGAGGTTGTAGAGGTGCATGTATCCTTTTGTAATAAATGGTAAGCTAGCCTTGATGTACTCTTCATTACAGTTAATTCGGTGGTAGAGGTGCATGTATCCTTTTGTAATGAGTGAATGGTAAAGTATTCTTGATGTAGTCTTGATTTCCACCAAAGTCTTAATTTTTGCTAATTTGGTGATAGAGGTGCATGTATCCTCTTTGTAATGAGTGATTGGTAAACTAATCTTGATGTAGTCTTAATTTCGACCAACTCGGTGGCCATTGAAAGAGAACACATCCTTGGACTCAAAGAAAGTGAAAGTTATGCAATCGGCTAGATGAAAGAGCAATAAGGCCAAGGCCAATCTAAGAGGAAAGCAAAGCAAGAGATCAAGAATGCCAAAGATAAGGAAGATATAGTGGCAAGTTGCAAAACACTTAAAGTCTTACATTGTTGGAGATCAAATCACTATTTGTGAGAAATAAAAACGGAGTGGAGAGCCACACACATCGATGATAGCCTTGCCAAGGTCCCTTGCCAAGGTCAAGGACGCTAATCTTGTTGGCCTAAGAGAGGATCCTAATCTTGTTGGTCTAAGATAAGATCATAAACTAGTGTACATTGCACCTTGGATAAAGAAAAAAACTTGATAACCTTGCTTGAAGAGTTTGGAGATGGAAGCACACTAACATGTTCCACATGGAGTGGTAAAGTATACCATCCCTATTATGGAAAAGACAAGGTTACTCAAGCAAAGACCGTACACCATGAGTTCTTGCAATTCTCTATAGGACATCGATAAGCTTCAAAAGATTAACGATGCAAAATTCATCCTTGAGATTAAACTATTAGAAAAACATTTGCTCAATGCATTTCTAATAGTTCATTGATTAAGCTTCAAAAGATTAAAGATGCAATATTTATCTTTGAGATTGAACTATTCGAAAAGCCTATTTGCTCAATGCTCCACCCTTGTGTCGTTACTATGGGTAATGGATATGCTCTATTTTGTAAGGCCCCCTATATGAGGAGTAGCCATTTGTGGTGAGCACTTGGGCAATTGGAAATTCCTAGTTTAGACATTTGAAGGTGGCCAAATGTGGTCAGATGTTAGGAGACACATTATGTGTTGCGATATCGAGCTCAACTAGTGCTACAGACATGAATGACTTGCCTTAGTGATGGCATCCGCACTTATGCCATTGGCACGGTTGATAAGATTATGGTTGCCACTTTGGAGTACTAGAGTTATGGCATAGTTATAGGACTAGCTTATGTAGTCGGGTTCACACTATGGATTGACCATTGTATATTATAGTAGGAGAGTACTTTCTCTTATAGTATGTACTCTTATCTCTTTATGTTATGGATCGACCATTGTATGTTAGGAGAGTACTTTCTCTTATAGTATATACTTTTATCTCTTTATATAATAGATCGACCATTGTATGTCATAGTAGGAGAGTACTTTCTCTTACAGTATGTACTCTTATCTCTTTATGGTGCATATACACGATACACAAATGCCTAACGAGGCTTAGGATACCTTGGTGAAGATGTACATCACAAACACCCAAGCTCAAAAGATATAGCTAAAGCAGGAGTTGCATAATGTGACCAGAGAAAAGCTAAGTATAAATGATAAGTGAAGATTAAAGAGCTTATAGATGTCCTTGCTTCATCTGACTTTAAATGGTCTTGGCAAGAAATGCAACCAATTTCAAACCTCCATTGGAGTTTGAGAGAACTTTCTTGATTTTCAAGAACTGATTACTCTTCTCATCCATTGAGGAGATGACTACTGGGAAGGTTTATCCTCTGGAAATTCAAATGAGCAGGCCTTCTACTCAGATATAGGTAGAGGTAGAGGGAGAGGGAGATTATCATCTAGAGGCCGAGGTGACGACTCGTTTGGAAATAGAAATTGTAAGAAGCAACAACAACAACAACAACAACAAGAATCAAATGTACAGATAGGTGGAAGAGGCCACTCTAGAGGAAAGGAGCCAGCGAGGCCGAGGTGATTGGCAAAGAAATCAAAATTCAAATACCATAGAGTTCTATTATTGTGGTAAACTAGGGCACATGGCAAAGGACTACTATAAAAAGCAGAACGGTATCAAAAGTGAAAAGCTACAACAAGGCAACTATGCATCATCACGTAAACAAGGTGACGATAAAAGAAGTGAGCAGTTGTTTGTGATGCAATATATGCTATGTTCCACAATAGGAGATGTGTGAAGATCTGTAGATGTTTGGTATGTGGATTCTGGCATCACCACATGATCAGTCATGGTGATGAGTGGTTTAGAGATATGCAAAAAAATAAAAAACCAAGCTATGTAGAAACAAGTGATGATATTGCACACCCCATTATGCATATTGGTAAAGTGCCATTATCTATGTAGGATGGCAAAATGAAGTGCTTAGTATATATTCTTCATGTTCCAAATATTACAAAGAACCTAGTTTCTGTTGGATAGATGGTTGAATAGGGTTTGTAAGTGAGGTTCAATCCTTAAGAAAATATGTGCTGCTTTGTTTGTGGAAAGGATAATAGAAATGGCAAGATGTTTACTTTGGATGTAAACACATGTTTTTGCATGGGACAGGTGTCATGTAGACATTGACATATGGTATAAGTGCATTGGTCATATGAATATACAGTGGGACTAAAGATTATGCAGGCCTAAAATATTGTTGCAGGTTTACTAAAGTTTAAGGTTGATGGTATGCATAAAGTATGTAAAGCATGCTAGCTTAGTAAGCAGGGGCCAAACATGCTTTTTCACATGAAAAGCATGTCAATGGCAACACCATTAGATGTTATACATGTGGATGTATGGGGACCAACTAAGATTGCAATTATAGGTTATAGGTATTATGTTACATTCATTATGATCACACTAAGAAAGTGTGGGTTTATTTCATGAAGGAGAAAAATGATGTGGTGTTCTCTCACTTCTAGAGATTTAAAGCCTATTTTGAGAAGGAAATATCTCGAAAGACAATGCAGAATTTCCTTTGTTTGTAATCAAGACATTATCCAGATATCTTAGGGCATATCTCGTCAAGTGGAATGCAGACAAAGTCATGCTTTTGGAGAAGTAGTTAGCGTTGCGAATCTTTGGGCAGGGACCTGGAGTCTATGCATATCTCGTCAAGTGGAATGCAGACAAAGTCATGCTTTTGGAGAAGCAGTTAGCATTGCGAATCTTTGGGCAGGGACCTGGAGTCTATGCACTAAGGAGTAAATATTACTTAGCCTATACCGCTTATGGATTGGCATGTGGGATTAAGGATCCCAATATGCTAAGTGATTATGGAAAAAGGGAGCTTCTCAGATTCGCAAAGCGCCGAGGGTTCCTCCAATTTTACAGTTACAGGATGTTGCAGAGCCATCTTTACAAAGGGCAAGGCTTCATGCACCCGAGGATATTAATGAGCAGGTTAAGAAGTAGAAGTATATTCCTATATCTCGTAATAATATTCTCTCTCATGTAATGTCATGCATGTAATGTCATGACACTTTTGCATATGATCATTTCTGAATTTGAAATGTTAATCATGGATCTATGGGTATCCCAATCTTTCCATTTCTTTGTTTTGTTCCTCGCCATTCTGCATGGTTAATACTTGCATTAGATCTCTTCCATATATCTTGTTTTCTTTCTTTATTCACAAGTTTTACTGCTTGATTAATTTTGGATGCTTTGAACTGTTGCTTCTTTTTGGCTTTGTGTACAAGCTTCCTATCTGTCCACCACTGATGTAATTCCTCTAAACTGTTAGCTTTTTCTACTCCTCCACCATGTCTTGTATGATTGAAATACCCGAAGCATTCTTGATAATGTGTTTTCTCCGTTCCCTTGGTTGACCATATTGATAAACTACCATACTTCTTTGCAAACCAAGGGGTATGATGGTATATAATATGCTTTAAGAGAATAAAAGAATTCATTAATTATTATATTTTTTAATATACAATATAAAAACTAGTTTAATGCATAATCAGTCTAATACCATATAGTGGGTGATGTGTTGATCCGTCTCCATGCATCAACCATTGATCTCTTGAACTCATCTAGCACTGTTTGAACTCATCTAGCACTGTTTGAAATATCTCATGGTCCTCCTTTGTCCACACTTTCTTGTCATAGAACTTAAACATAGTGCCTAGAGATTTCCACACCTTGGCTTTCCGTGTTCTTTCTTGACCATTTTCTGCATGGTCTACTACTGCATTGTGAACGCACTTCCATCTATTGTATTTTACGATTTGCACTGATCGTTTTCTTACGACCTTCTGGTGTTGGTTCAAATAGAAACCTTCTTGCTTTAACACCCCCAATGGAAGGTTTCTTAGGTATATTCTTCCCATCCTTAGACCTTTTTTCATCTTGTTCAATTTTTGTTACCATACAAACCAATGTCTAATAGAACTTTCTCTAGTGCTTTGATGGATGTAACCTTTACTGTATTGGGCTGTAGAGCCCATGCAAAACATATGTATAAAAATAAGAGTTTTTCACAATGATTCTGCAAAGAGCATGCATTGTACAAATGTGGACACTTGATAATGGAATATCGAGAATTGGCTTGAAGTTTAGGTCTTTCAACAAGTGCCTATCCGGTGCCTTCTTCCAATACCTCTTATCAAACACCTTTGCACTACACATGCAATATAATTAGGGACTTTTTTGAATTGGCACCCCCTTTGACACATTCTGCATACATTTTAGAGTTTTAAGATCACCCGCCATATGCCACTCCACCTTATATTGTCCCATGCCTTCCACATCCAAGCTTTTGCCATTTCTTTGCTCCGCTGATGATCTCGGGTATCAATGTCTTATGAAAGACCCAATGCAGAACATCAAAATTCTCAGATTACCTGCAATATATAAGAAACATAGGAATGCAACACCCATTAGTGTTTTTTATATGTAATTTTTTTTTCACAAACATATCCGAGTCTAATAAATTTTACCTCAAATGATCCCAAAGACAATATATTATTTTCAGATTGAATAATAAACCATCTAGGATCATCTTTTAGAATAGATGTATCAAGTGCCATGTTCATCAGTGTGATGGTAACCCTTTCTAACTTTCTCTCCTTACAATTTGACACTCATCAAGCTTTAGCACAAATTTGAGGACACCATCACATTCTTCAGGAGTAACTTCAAACAATTGAACAGCATATGATTGTAAGGCCTCCAAGTCATAGAAAATATTATTGTATCTATTGTAGACCACATCTCCTGTTGGTGCAGCATAGGTGTCTTCAATATGAAATGGGCTTCCTAGTGCTTGCAGTACCTCTTCGTTTACTTGTTTATGCATTTTGTTTTACCAAAGAAGGATTTGGCAATAATGATCCTTTCATACTAGAATCCTTCATCTTTTCCTGCAAAGTCTTATAAATGGCTGAGTACCCTCTGTGTGATATACCAACATCATCAAGTATTGCCTGGATGTCCTGTGGATTGGGTTGATACTCTTTGAAAAAGTCATCTATTTACTTTTCTGAGACCTTCTTATATTTCTTCTCGTTCATCAGTGCTTCTGCATATTGGCGATCTAAAAGAAGACTTAAATGTGCGCCAAAAGGTTCTTTCGTTGTTGATTCTTTATCAGGGTGCAATAATGATCTGATATCAAGGAAAAAGAAGGAAGATTATAAAACTCAGTTCTGGAGAATGAAGTGATGTGATCTAACAAGAATCAACGAATATTGGGATAATATTTTCCCACCATAAAAAGGGGTGCAAGGGCGTGAAAAGGAACTTGTCACATCACCATTACCTATTCTTGGCGCGCGACCATTAATAGCCTCGTCATATTGTGCATAGCATGGATGGTCGGGTAGCGAGGAGGAGCTGGGACAATCATGAGAATATGAAGCAGTTATGGTCACCTTTGGGAAAAGTGCAGACAACGACCAAGATCCCAGTGTAGGAAGGGAGCTCCAGATAGCCAATGTCCAGAAAGAAGAGAGTCTTTGAGTTCGGAGAAAAGAAGAAGGGCGAGAAGGGGAAGACTGTGAAAGAAAAGAGCAGGAAGAAGTTAAAGGAGGACTTTGCCGACATTAACAAAAGTAAATACTTTACACAAAAGCTGGAAGGGCAATAGGAAACAACATCCTTGGAATGCCCGCATCCCGAACAGGCACAATAGGAGGCCATAGGCACAAAACACCTACAACTGGGATAGGCACCACAAAATATCATGGTCACAGAACCCCTGAAAATGGAAGCACAAGATGAGCTCCCTACACCTCGTCCTGTAAATTTTTGGAGTCCTTCGACATAGATTGTGGGTGTAGGGATGCCTCATTTACTTGCAAAGCTGTATGCCTCATTTACTTGCAAAGCTGTATGCCAAATGGATTGAGGGAAATCACTAAGCTGCATGGAGTGGTTAGGGAATAGGATGTAATCATCCAGGCCATGAAGAGCCAGCAAGAACCTCTACAGGAGGAGTTAAATAGAAGGATGAGAGAAGCAGGCAAGATGGAGGAAATGCAAAGACAACTGTTGAAGATCTAGAAAAATAAAGAAGAGACAAAAAGAGAAATGACAATGATAAAAGGGGCACTGGCCAGGAATGAGGAGGCCAACAGACAGCTGAAGGAGGAGATGGATAGGGCCAAGGAAAGCCAAGCTAGGGCTGAGGGCCAAATCCTCTTGTGATCAAAGAAGAGCACATCAAAATCATAAGAGAAATGCAGGCTAGGGTGGCGGATAGAGATAAAGTAGAGCTAGTCAAGGCAGAAGCTTGACTATCAGTCCTAGACACCGAGCAGTTCCCAAAAGTTTATGAACTAGAAGCATAACAAATGGAACAATGGGAAAGCCACGCTATGGAGGACCTAAAGGAATTTTGGGGTGAATATCTGAAGAATTTGACAGTGGCAATACAATCCCCCACACCTACATGTAGGTAGATAGTACCCTTCAAGAGGCAAGATGAAAATCCGAAGAGAGAATTTGGAAACCTAGACATAGGAAAGCTGACAAGAGTTATCCCTACTACAAGAGCCATGGAGACTAATTCCCACAACCAAGGAGACAAGGAGCCATGATCCAACGAGGCAAACACCAGCAAAGAAAAGGAGCTACAAGCCCAAAATGAGCAGCTTAGACTGGAATTGGAGACTTGGAAGAAAAGATTCACCTAATTGAAAGGTGATGGAAAAAGGATGTCGGAGCAGCCTGAGGGGAAGGGAAAGGAGCTAGTATTATACAAAGGATCATCAATGGATATCATCCCCAATGATGAGCTTTGAGAGCATGCCTGGGTAGCCACAAAAAGGCTGGAAGAAAGGACAGGAGATGAGACTTTGCTCAGAGCCCATATCGAAGAGGTGGATGAACTGGTGATAGAGTATAAGGAGCAACAAAGGCAGAGGATAGGTTGACAATAAAAGCCCTAAAAAAGGAGCTTGAGTCCACAACCCTTGCCAAGAACACAAGAGGAAAAGGAGGAAAAATGATGGTCAATGAGCTGAACATCGTCTTGACTTCTTCTGATTGACCATGCCGATCTAAAGAAAAGATAGGATGAGCTGGATGTCACAAGGAGAACACACGTGGAAGTGCTGCAGGCATCTAGATCTGAACTCAAGAAAAGACAAGAGCAAGTGGAGACCATGAGGAAGGCTCATGTTGTCGAAATGCAGAGCAAAGACAAAAAGGTTGAAAAGTTCCAAGAGTGGGCCGAAATGGAGAAGAAGGAAAAGGAAGCCTTGTAGCAAAAGCTCAAGGAAGAGAGGACACATAAGAACATAGCTGTCTAGAAGGAGACAACCCTTGCTCACATGAAAAGTTTGATTCAAGCTACTAAGAAGGCAGGAGCTGTGCAACCGTCTAACTAGGATGAGATTGCCACATTTATGACCCAGTTAGACATGTCATAGACATAAAAACAAGGGCAGAGTAGCTCCCAGCACAGGCAATAGATTCTGTTAGCTCTAGGAAAAAGCCCCTCATTTGGATCCCAAGCAATGTGAGGAAGTGGTAAAAACTTATGACATGAGGATCCAAGTGAGGAGGCAACAACCCATGCACAGGGTAAGACTGCCAGTTTCCCTCACCAATGGAGTTACCTAGAAGAAGAAGAAAGGACACATCCAAAAGGAAAACCACCATATGGGTGGAAGTGGAGTCAAGGGGGAAGGAAGAGACCAAGAGAGCCCAAAGCAAACTATCTTCGAAAATGCTACCATCATCCCAGAGCAGATAGAGCCACATGCTTTTGCAGTGGGGATGGCTATTGATGTAATGGAAAGGGACATGAAAAAATACCCGTATGCCAAGCCCATTGATGTGCAGTTCCAATGGGCTGATGAAAGGATAGGAGTTGGGCATGCAGGGGTGAGCAGTAAAGAAGAGGGCTTATGAGCCCAGGTATGCCCCAGACAAGCCCATAAAGTTTGTCTCATGAGGCCTTGCCACAGAAGAAGGACCGGATGATGAAGAGGTCTGGAATAGGGGTCTGGAATAGGCCTTAAAGTTCAGACCCAGATTCTAGAGGTCAATTTTTTGTTTTTCAAGAAATGAAGTGGACTCGACGAAAACAACAATAAGTTATTGTGGGCTTCATTTGCTACTAGCGCAACGTCCACCGTGATCACCAGTGTTGGGGTTCATCTGGCTGTCGGTCACCGACCGACCTTGCTAGGAGACTCAACGCCCAGTATATCTGTTGGGTAACAAACTCTCGAGATATGAATATTCTTTCTTGTAACAACCTTGTAGCTGAATCTTACCAAAACGGGTAGTACGTGGGCACATGTAAAGGGAAAAGGGAAACTATCCATGGTTATAAGAGAGACATGATAGAGAAGAGAGGAGAAAAGACAACTGAGAGTATGATACGGCATTGTTCCTTGGGGCTAAGCCTCTGATCTAGTGATACAAGTGATTTGTTTGTGCAATTCTCCAATTTCTATACTGTATAAGTCTACTTGATTCCTCGTATGTGTTAAGCACTCTCTTGTCATGATATGCATTCTCACTGGGATTTGCACTCATAGTCATTCCTATCTGGACATGACCCCTATCTGGAAAAAGGATCAGGAGTCACGTCAGGAATCCTGACTGATGTAGGAACCGACCTCTATGCTAGCATGACTAACTCTCTTAGCCTAGGCAGAATGGTGGTGCATCACATTAGCATTATCTTATTGCATCTAGCACAATTGCATTAGTTGTGTCTCCTCCAGAGCTGACTAGGTGGTGTGGAACCACACAAGTGCCCTCGACCGAACATCGACATGCATACAGTGGAGAAGAAGAACATGTCCATCAATGAGTATGTTTTGAAGATCAAGGATATTGTTGAAAACCTTGGATCTATTAATGTCTCAATGAAATACGATGACTTGGTGAGCATATGTTTGAATGAGCTTGGCAAAAAATACAAGCCATTTAAGACCTCTATTGTTTAAGAGAAAATGTTCCTAACTTTTGGGATTTGTTATCTATGTTAATCATAATTTTGCTTCTATGATTATAGAAGAGAAGTTTTAGGATTTGTTATCTATGTTAATCATAGAAGAGAAGTCTTTGGGTGAAGACTCTTCCTCACAAAGCAAGAACACTTTAGAACATGACTTTACTCAAATTCAGGTAGAGGTAGAGGTAGATGTCACGGTCGAGAATTAGGAAAAATATGGACTCAAAATTTTTACTTTTAGACTCTCTCTCTTATAAAAAAATTATAATATTCTCTCTCTCTCTCTCTCTCTCTCTCTCTCTCTCTCTCTCTCTCTCTCTCTTCTCTTTTAGAATGAAGGAGATCTCTTTTTACTAGTTTTATAACAGATTCACCTATTATTTTATTGTAGTAGTGTCCGTGTCCAAGATTGGGGCTAGATCCCCTAAAATTTAAAAAGATTAAAAATTACTACTCTATTTGAGCTAAAAACATACATCATATAAGATCTGATACTGTTGATTACCCGGATGACTTTTTAACTTTAAATTCCATTAAAATCGAGTGCATTTGAACTTTTTATGATTGAAAAAAAGGAAAATCAAATATCTTGGTGTAGTCTTCTTATTTTAAAATTTCTTTTTACCCACGCCTGGGTCAAAGGAGTTGCCATTCAAGTTGCATGTAGATAATAACTTTGTATTGATGTATGCAAGTTGTAATTAGCAATGGTGAAGTTTTATGACGTATCTGTTATACAAAATGCAAAGGAAAGCTATAGTTTGTTTTAATACTAGATGAGAGTAAAGTTGTAAAGTGTCAAAGCTTGAGCAGGTTAGCTTGGCACTTATGAACAGAGCATTGAATCTTGAGATCAAGAACAGTGACCCAAAATACTTTAGTGTGCAATCAGAGAATGAGATATGGTGGCTTGTTGCATTCGAGGTACCAAAGGAGGACCATAAGATACTGAAGGCATTTTTTGACTTGGGGCAGACATACCTAATATTGCGTGACATCAAATCAATGGAGAATTTTTGCATGTTGATGGTTTTGGTGAGTACCAAAAGTAGAATAGCATCTGTTGGAGATCTCAAAACATTAAAGTGCATGTTTGGTTTGTCCAATTCAGCAACAACAATTCCCTTACTTGTATTGTACGTAATCTAGAAAGAAGGTGTAGAAGAGGATGGAAAAATGGTGCCAATGAATCCTAAATGGGATCCTATCTTGAACATACCCTTGACAAGGGTCCACTTTTGCACTTTTCATACCATAGTAAGGATAATAAAGAAGTTAGTATATAAGCATGTGTGTTTTGTTTATACAAGTTGTAGCCTACTTCTGATGCTGAAGCAATATGCAAAAATGTGGAACAAGATTGGACGACACCGAGGCTAAGTAGAAATCAAGAAGGATGATAAAAAATCAAGAAAGAATGAAAGTTCACCTTGCAAACCATGTTTTGGAGGGTCAAAGGAAAGGAAATTTTTATCATTAGTCCAAAATCTAGAAGGTGAATTGCATGGAAGAAATTACACATGGTCGTTCTTGATTAGAGAAACGGAGGAAGGATGCAGATAGTAAAGGCAAATGTGTGGATTGCACTAGACAAATTAGCACCACTTCTACAGAAGATGGCATTTACACCTAATGATGCCACAAGGCAGTACCAAAATGTTACAAGTCATTGACAGAAGCATGACTACAAATAGAATTATGCATTATATGGTAGGACTAGTCTTAATCATAAATTAATGTCCTATGCCCTATGCCCTACGCCACATGGGACTCTAGGTCGACCAACTTTACTCCACACCCAGGCCACAATCACTACAGTTGCTTCACATTGTGCATGTGTTATTATAGTTCTATTTCACATTGGAAATAAACCCCTAAAAGGAAAGTTATATGTTATGCTTGTTGCAGGGATGATGCGAGAAGAAATCCTCCTTGGAAGACAACAGGTGTCACATCGACCGGGAAGCATGAACGGCCACACTATAACTTGCCTCGGGGCAGGTTACTACTCTCATGATAGATGAAGAGACAGAGCCATGGAGTCCATCGTAACAAGGCATATCATTCTCTTCAGTAATCCCAACCCCCACGATCTCTGAAAAAGAGAAGACTGTACCACTAAAAAAGCGGCCAATAGTTTACCATGAACCCATTTCCAATGACGCCTTATCAGCGACAAACTCCATACCATGACAAGCCTTGCCAATGCTGCTTTGCTAACCCCGCTACCTCTGCTAACACTACTGACTTCTACCAATAGGTACCACCTTGAATTGTTCTCGCACAGACACCATAAACGAAAGCTAACCAACCACCCCACCTATGGTGACACTCACTCTTAGGAACCTCGCCCCCAACACCCGCCCATGCTCTAGCACCGTCCTCGCGCTCCTTGCCCGTATGACCATGGTGCTTCCACCTCTCAACACCCACCAAACCCACTACCCATAAGCACCCACCACCAGTCGCTCGACCCACCCACCCTACATGCCAAGCTCACCTCAAGCACAAGCTTTTCCCCACCAACCTCCTCCCCCGCCCTCCCTCCATTTCCTTCACCACATGCCACCCCTCCACACCTACCCTCACCACCCCCTTCTCCTTAATCCCCTCAATTGGTGTGACCCTCTAGATTGCACAGAGTTCAAATAGGTAATTTGAATCATGCTTGGCTGCCAACTCCAACAAGCGCATTTGACCAAAGTCACCAATCAAATGGACATCCAATTCCTCCAAACTTACATTGATGTGCCTAGAAAGGGAAGTACCTACACATGTAGAGGAGGATACATGTAGTGCAACCTAGATGATCGGCCCATCACCTTTGATCTTATGGGTGAACAACCTATTTGGCGATGCCCCTTCCTTCTAAAGCCTCACATCTAGGCTAAGTACTGCAAAGCCCCATGCCACATCCGCATTAATCCTTCATACCTCCCCATCTACCACGATGGGCAAGGGACCTATTCCGCCGCGACTGGCATGTGACCCATTCCACCAAGAACAGAAGAAGAACCCAAAGATTTAGTTGAACTTCTTTGGTTCATCCCCTCCACTTCCAATAGTACATACATTGAAGAAAGCATAATTGCCCAGATGAATGCCTTCAACGCCAAATATGAGCAGGTGCTTGACCCAAAAATCATCGCCACCATCCTCTTCTTTAACCTGATCATTGGCCTTTCGATAGAATTCCCTACTTGGCATCACTATGATGAAGGAGCCCAAGGCCTTGCCTTCGACATCAACAAAGGACCTACACTCAAGCAACTCTTCGGGTATTACGAGTACATCTAGTGGATGCGAGTCTGGCGACTCAAGACCTTTGAACACATGATGGAGACAGTATTCTCAACAAGCTATAAAGACTTCCACCACTCCCCCAATAGAGACAGTATTCTCAACAAGCTATAAAGACTTCCACCACTCCCCCAATAGAGACAGTATTCTCAACAAGCTATAAAGACTTCCACCACTCCCCCAATACCCCAAATAGTGGTATAATTTTGTCCAAACCTACTCCCTCTACTACCACCATTCACCTTTCTTACCGGTTCTGAGGACGGACCTGAATTAGCAAGGGGGGTATATTAACCACAATGGTTAACATACTCCTACTATTTTTTATCAAAGAGTGGTTGCACTTCATGTAATTTATTTTATGTAAAAACACGCTAGGTGCTTCATGTAAAAAGAAATGGCATTACCAAGCTCACGACATGTGTAATACCGGCCCCATGAGCTACAAAGCTTAAGTGTACATAGAGCTAGAGAACCATTTTTGGGCCCCCATGGGCCATTGTAAAAAGTGAGCTCTTTTATATAAATGACTTAATGAAAAATGAAAGGATATAATCCCATTATCACATTTGAGTCTTCTTCTTCTTCCCTCTTGCTCTCTTGTGTGGTTATGGTGGTGAGCTTATGTGTTGATGCATGCTTTCTTGCTTGATTGTTGTTGTGAGTGTGTGCTTGTAGCTAATGCTATCTATCTTCTCTCGCTCCCCTTCTTCTCTCCCTATCTCTCTCTCTCCCTCCTTACACACATGAAGGCATTGAGATAAGAGTTCATCTTTCCATAACTCCTTCTCTCATTGGTCTTCACCTAGCACATGGAAGCTCCACTTGTGTGACACAAGTGATGGTGGAGTGAGTCCCTAGTGGCTTCACATCAAGGAGTTAATCCTCATAGGGTTGGCTAAGTGCATTCTCCCAAACTGACCCTTGAATATTCTCTTCACTCCTTCTCCCCTCTTGTAAGGTGAATGTTCATTTAGGTGAACATTAACCAGCCACCCCAACAATACACTCACTGTGGGTACCAAATAAGATCCTCGTTGCACAAGGATACTAGAGGGTGCTACTATAATGTGGATCCCCAAGAGATTCCAACTTACCTTTTAGACCTCAGTGACACAAAAGTCTCTGCCCACATAGATCCACTACTAGAACCACACATCGGCCTCCTCCACCAAGGCAATGCAAACATAAGAACATTCGAAGAAGACCACCACTAAAGCAAAGACATCGCAGCTACCCCCCGACGAAGTTGCGGCGGCCCGGTCAGAGAAAGAGTTGCAAACCTTGCCAAAACCTAATTGGACTTGACTTTTCACCGTTGCAAATTGGGCAAAGAGTCAGTACAAAATCCATGTGCGAAAACTACCTAGTCAAAGGATAAATAGGGTGTCCAAAAAAAAGGGTGAACAAATGGCCATTCACTCATGTTATCCATGGCCGTGCACTCATGTTATCCATAGTTGTTCACTCCTGTAATCCACGGTCATTCAATTATGCTATCCACGGGCATACGACTCTAAATCCATGACCGTTCACTCATGCTAGACACGGTTTTTCATTCTCTCTTATCCATAAGCCATTCCTCTACACAAGCCACGGTCGTTCTTTCCACCTTCAACACAGCCCATGGTTGTACTGTGACGTGAAAAATTGATATCTTTCATTGTCAATTTTGTGCATATTTTGATGGTTTCGCAATGGTAATAAGGTGGAAGCTTGTCCAAGAAGATTGCGGCGCCCACAATGGAATAACGGCGTGGTGATTGGCGGCTACCCCGATAACAACATTCTATCTTCAAATATAATGGTTTTACTTGATTTAGGGTGCACACATTGTAAATGCCACAAGTATGCTTGATAAATACTTTGGTATGGTAGATAGGCTAGTGATGTGGAAAATAAAAGTGGGCCTTCATGCTCACATGGATTTTAATTGTATTATTAATATGGTATTCACCATAAGGCAACAAGTTGGGGAGTGTGGAAGGCATGTGGAGGAGTGTGTGTAGGTGCATAATTGGGAAAGATTCTTCTAGAATGCCTACATGGAAGAGGAGAATTCCGCCATGTGTAAGTGGGATCTCCACCTACATGCCACTTAGGCTTGGCTATTATCTCATCACACTCTCAAAGTCAAAAAGTCTTCAATTTAATAATCAATAGAAGACTTAGCCTAAGAGGACAATTGATGGTGACATCTACCCTTATGTCACTGAAGGGTTGAAGATTTTTATGTTGTAATTTGTAACAATGGAAGAGAGGGTGATTCTCCACCTATAAAAGGAGCCCTCCTCTCCCTTTCAAATCAAGGAATGAGCCTCCTCAATTGAGCATTTTGTGTCATTGCCATTCTCTTATCTTTCAAACCCCTATTCAGACACTCTCTTTACATGTGAATGTCTCATTTAGCATTAGCTCCTCATGCTTAACCTAATTTTGGACCTCTTTGATGATTCATGATAAGTGGGATAAGGAGTTATTATCTTGGCGGGCCTGTGACTTCTCAAGGTAGCCCTTGCCTTATTGCCGCCCTCCTTTGGAGGTACCAATGGTTTTAGCGGTAATGAGCATGTGGAAAGACTTTGGGGACCATAGGTAAATCTTTACGATTGTCCGCTGAGTAATGTTAACCCTTACCCTCTAGCTTGAATCATGAAGGAGATGAAAGGCAAGAGGCTATGTGAAAATTGAGGTTTCATGCAAAGAGAGAGAAGTGCAGTTTTTGTGGTCCAATACACAAATTTCAACCGTAATTACTCATCACTCGGGTGTTGGTTTCTTAAATTGATCATATGGCTAGGAAGCTCTTTCTATGCTCTTTCCACTTATGTTACTAATTTCTTAATCCCTTACTTCATTGATGATTAGAATTTCTCCCAAAGTTGCTAATTTTTAGGCGAATTTTGGCAGTGTTATAGTCTTGTAGTAAAATGCTCATAACTTTTCGCTCGGTTGTCCGTTTTTGAAAGTTTTTATATGGGCACGAAGCTCTCTTCAAGCTCCACGCACCTATCTATCATCTCTTGCACAGCCTTTATGGATTTAAAACTGCAATTCTCTGTGTATCTCTGTTTTTATAGAATTTTGGCAGTTTTATAGTCTTGTGGTAAAATGCTCATAACTTTTTGCTCGGTTGCCCGATTTTGAAAGTTTTTATATAAGCGCGAAGCTCTCTTCAAGCTCTACGCATCTATATAATCCTCTCTCACACAGCCTATATGGATTTAAAACTGTAATTCTCTGTGTATCTCTATTTTTATAGCTTTTTGGCCATTCTTTCTTCTTAATCATGATTAATTTCTCCTAATCTCTTATCAAAAGGCCAATCCCATGTGTCTTATCCTCTTGTAAGTGATTTCTATATTCATTTACTTTATTATGTTCTGACCAAATCGCCCAATTCAAACGGATGAACCTTACCAATATTCCCCGTATGTTTCCGTTCACATAATCCTGAGAGTCGGAAGATTTTCTTCCAACAAAGAATCGCCCTTTTGTTTGGAGCTGCAAGACTGGCAGAAATTCTTGCTTCTCCGGAGCCTTTCATCTTTCCTTCCATGAATTATGATCTCACCTTCGATGTGTATATCTTTGTCTTATCTTAGGGAGAGAAAGGGAGGTGAGGAGGCTGTGAGGTTTCATATAAGTGTGTTTTGATTCTGAGAAGTGACCGAAGTCCAAATCCCAACTTCGTGTCACATCTTTTGGTGGAGACGGCGGGCAGGTTTTACTTAGAATTATTCTATTTTAACCTCAAGGTCCCGCATGATTAAAGGAAAGTTGTTTTGAAACAAGTAAATTTCCCTTGTCACTACTCATCTTTTGGTGCAAGATGTTCAACATTCCGGTGTTCCGTGGATCGGAAGGAGAAGACTCGGGGAGTTATCTCCGAGAGTTTAATCGAGCATGCCGCTTGACGGGTTAACACTATATTCGTGAGTTTGGGAATTTTCCAACTCCCATTTTTTGAATACTAAAAAGGTGGGACCTGGATAACATGCCTATAAGTTTTTCAAAACCATATCATGTGACCTATTGTTGGAAAGCGCTTGGAAAATGGAATCTAGTGAGCTATAGAGCGCTCAATTTGGAGTAACGGTGTTCAAGTTATGATAATTCCGAAGATTTGACCATGTGTCCCAAACTTATGGGAAATTCCCATATTCCCCAATATGGTGTTGGTTGGTCTATGAAGGAGAGGGTAGAAATACTTCCAGATTTCTTGGAGGGTGTGGCCTTAACTTGGCATGAGGCTTTGCCAGAGGAGTCCAAGAATGATTGGGAAAGGTTGACCAAAGCAATGAAGGAGAGATTTGGGACAGTGGAGTCGCCAAATGCTTTACTATTGCAATTGGATCAAATTTTCCAAAAGGATGGAGAGTCAGTTTCTGCCTTTTCAGTGAGGTATGAAACCTTATTCATCAAATATCAACAAGCTGCTTTACATGTTGTTGCTTCTTCTTCTTCACCTTCTATGGAAGATTCAAAGAGTTCTTTAGCAATGGAGCACCTTAAGATGAGCAAGTTTATCAGGGCTTTGGATCCCCGCTTGCATGGAAAAGTTCTTAGCAAAGATCCCACTAGTTTTAAAGAGGCCCTTCGTATTGCTTTAAAGAAGGAGGCCACTCTTCATATTGAGTCCACATTCCAATCTTCTCCAAGTGTGCCAACCCCACCACGAGTAGAGATAGCCTCAACATCTCAGGTACAAGCTCCATCCTTGGATCATAACATTGCATAACTTATGGCAGAATTTGCTGATTTGAAGTTACACTTAGTCAATGCAAGGCCACCTAGGGTTCCACGAGCTGAGGATAAACCTAGGGATAGAAGTAGTGTCACATGCTATGAATGTCAAGAGAAGGGGCACTATCGTACTGAGTGTCCAAAGTTGAGAAAAAGTGAGGATAAAAGTTTAGCACTTTTAGAGGAAACATGCTCATCAGAAGAAGAAGAGGAAACATTGATGCCATTAATGGCAAAAAGGGGTCGTAAAACTAGGAGTCAAGAATAAGAACAAGAAGATAAATCTGAAGAAGAGGAGAAAAATAAGAAGAAGAAGAAGTCATCTAGGAGAAAAATTGGACAATCTGACTTTCCTCTTGGACAAGGATCTCTTAGTTATGACCTCTTGACAGATCTTAGGGAGAAAACGGCACAAATCACATTTGGGCAGCTTTTGGCACTCTCTCCCAAGCTCAGAAAGGAATGGGGTAAGCTGGCTAGCACAAGGGAATCTAGGAAAAAGAAGAAGAGGGATAATGGGACTCCTATGGTTCAAAAAGTGGATATTGATGTAGGAGATGATGTGCCTGTGATTGATGTCATCATTGAGGGACAAACAATTTCTAATGCATACATTGATGGAGGTGCATCAATCAATGTCATGAGTGAAAAAACAATAAAAGATGCTGATTTAAAGTTGTCTTCTACTAACTCTCCCTATCGCATCAAACTTGCTGATAATACTAGGGTGAAAACATTAGGAATTGTCAGGAATTTGGGAGTGGATGTATGTGGTATTTCTGTGCCTACAACTTTTCAGGTCATTCCTACAAAGCCTGATGCTAGGGCTTACCCATTGATATTGGGTAGGCCATGGCTTCGCCAAGTGAAGGCAATTCAAAAGTGGGAGACAGGTGATCTTATTCTACAAGGTGAGAATAAGAAGGTCCAATACAACATCAAGAGTCGTCGCAAGAAGGTGGTAAGAGGTGAACCTTCAACTTCCGAAAGTTCAGAGTCAGAGTCATCCGATGAAGAAGAGACAAGTGGTAGCTCCGAGGATTCCATCTCAGAAGGAGAGGTGGAGGGAGTTGCATTTGGTCTTTCCCTGGGAAGGGATTGAGGGGATGCTGAAGACAATGGAGCCTTGGAAGGGGAAGCTTCTTCAACCATGTGCAAGAAAGGAGATGTGGACCTCACTAGTCTTCACCAACAGAATGAACTTCTTCTTGATGAGTCCATAGCAGGTACTGAAAGGGAGAATTACTTAAAAATGTTGGATGGATTTCCTAACCTGTTTGCAAACAGCTACTCACAAGTGCGCCAAGTTACCCTAGTAGAACACAAGATTGATCTCAAGCCCCAAAGTAAGCCAGTGGTGCAGCAGCTAAGGCGTTTGGGAGTAGTGCAAGCAAAGGTGCTTAAGAAGGAGGTAACTAATTTGCTTGAAGCTGGATTTATTTTTCCAGTAGAGAATTCAGAGTGGATTTCCCCAGTTGTAGTCACTCCCAAAAAGGGTGGAAAATGGCGTGTGTGTGTGTGGACTTTCGCCCTTTGAATGCATGCACAAAGAGGGATTATTATCCTCTACCCTTTCAGGATGAGATTTTGGATCAAGTTGCAGGTCATGAGTTGTATTCAGTGTGTGATGGATACTCTGGATACTTCCAAATCCGAATTTGTGAAGAAGATCAAAGGAAAACCTCATTTATCACCCCTTGTTGGGGAGTGTATGCCTATAGGGTGATGCCATTTGGCTTGACCAATGCACCAGCAACTTTTCAACGCTTCATGAATCAGGTATTTGCACCTTACTTGGGGAAGTTTATAAGGGTCTTTTTGGATGATTTTTGCATTTATTCAAGCTGCATGGATCACTTGGAAAAGTTGAGGTTGGCCTTGCAAAGTATTGATGATGCAAAAGGGTGTCTTAATCCTAGAAAATGCCGCTTAGCACGAAGGAAGGTGGTTCTCTTGGGACATGTTATCTCAGAAGAAGGCATAGAGATGGATCCTGAGAAGGTGCAGGCAATTGTGGCCCTCCCACCACCTACCAATGTACGGGAGGTAAAGAGGATTTTGGGTAAAACAAAGTATTACCAACGCTTTGTTGACATGTTCTCTGAGAAGATGTATCCTATAAATCTGTTAACAAAGAAGAATGTTTCTTTCCAATGGGGGCCCGATCAAATTCAATCTTTTTGTTTGCTCAAGGAATGCATGAGTCAAAGTCCAATTGTGCAGCCTCCTAGGTGGGGGGAGGACTTTTATGTGAATCCCAGTGTCTCATCACATTCAGTGGGTGCTATCCTCTTGCAAAAGGGAGAGCAAGAACGTATGCAACCAGTGTATTATGCAAGCCGACAACTCACTGATGCCGAGGAGAGGTATGGTGAAATGGAGAAAGGTGGTTTGTCTCTTGTTTTTGTAGTAAAGAAGTTCAGGTCATACTTGTTACCTCGCCCTTTTTTCTTCCTCACATCTCAACCTTATTTACAATTCTTGGTCCGCAAGCCCAATCCTGCAGGAGGGAAGTTTGCAAAGTGGATTTGTGAGCTTCAAGAATTCTCTTTCACTTTTATTACAGAAAACACCACTAGAGCCTCTCTTGCAGATTTGCTTACTAGGAAGGAAGAGGAAGAAGGAACAGGAGCAAAGGAAGAGGTATATGAAGATCTGGAAACGCCACCAACTGCTTTCACTATGCATTTTGATGGAGCCTTTAGCCCTTCCAGGCAATGTGGGGCTGGGGGGATAGTTTTATTCGATCCAGAAGGAAAAGAGGTATGGGCCAAGGGTAGGGAATTTCCAAAGGCTATATCAAATAATGTGGCTGAGTATAATGCATTAATTTGGGGATTAGAAGATTGCATAAAAGATGGAATTGAAGAGGTAGAGGTTAAAGGGGATTCACAATTGGTCATCCGACAAATGAAAGGAGAGTATAAGGCAAGGAGTCCTAATCTCCAAGAATTGTATAAAAGGGCAATGGAGTTGAAAGAAGCTTTTGAGTTTTGTAAATTTGTGCATGTTAACAGGAAGGATAATCAAAAGGCTGATGAATTGGCTACTAAAACCTTGGCTTCTTTCAAAGAAGCTACTCTTGCATTAATGGATACAGGTTGGCCTGAGCTCCAAGATGTTCAACACTATTTAGATACAGGATACTTCCGTGCTGGATTGAATCCTCAACAGAAGCAAAGGCTTACCAGGAAAACTCATCCTTACACAATTCTAGGGGATGTTCTTTACAAGCAAGGTAAGGATAAGATTCTTAGGAGGGTAGTGAGCCTGGAAGAATCTAAAAGGATTATGGAATTATGTCATGAATGTTCAGGTCACTTTGCCTCAGCCAACACAACTCGGAGGATCCTTAACACAGGGTATTATTGGCCTCGACTCAGCAAAGATGTCTATGAGTGGTGCAGAAGCTGTGAAGTATGCCAGGCATATGGGCATAAGCAATTGGTTCCCGGACCCTTAAACCCTATCCCAGCATATGGTCCATTTGAAAGGTGGGGATTAGATTTTGTGGGTCCACTTCCTCGTTCCTCACATGGGAAGTATTACATATTGGTGGCCACAGATTATGCAACAAGGTGGGCAGAAGCAAAGGCAATGGTCAATAATAAAGCAGTGGCTGTGGCATCTTTTCTCAGGGAATACATATGTGCCCGATTTGGGTGTCCATTAGAAATCCTTACGGATGGGGGGAGGTCTTTCAGGAATGACTTGATTGAAGCTTTGGTACAAAAATTAAAAATAAAGCATGCTATGTCAACTCCCTATTATCCCCAATGTAATGGTTTAGTAGAAAAAACTAATGGACTGCTTTGTGGATCTTTGTCTAAGCTAGTGGATACTATGAAGAGAAAGTGGGATGTGCATTTGCCAAAGGTCCTATGGGCCTATAGGACAACTCACAAACTCTCTCTTGGTTTCACACCTTTTCAGTTAGTTTATGGAATGGAGGCTATTTTGCCAATAGAATTGGAAATCACAAGCCTTCGCACATCTTTTGCACGCTTGAATAATGAAGAAGAAACACATGCCCAACGCCTAGCACAACTGGAGATCTTGGATGAGAGGCGACTTCAGGCACTTCAAAATTTGGAGGCTACACAACAACGGCGCAAGGCAAGGCATGACACTCTCACAAAGAAGAAGAAGAAGCCAGAACTCAAGCAAGGAAGCTTAGTCATGAGGTATGATGGCCGTGTGGAGAAACGGCTAGATAAGAAGCTTCTTCGACGATGGGAAGGCCACTTCAGGATAAAGCAAAAGTTCAAAAATAACACCTATCTTCTAGAGGATGCAAGTGGCCAGGAGGTTCCCGGTCGTGCCAAAGATATTCTACCCTCGAGCACCATGGCCAGCAGACCCCCCAGACAAGCATGGAGGATATGCTGGGGGGAAAAGATGTGACGTGAAAAATTGATATCTTTCATTGTCAATTTTGTGCATATTTTGATGGTTTCGCAATGGTAATAAGGTGGAAGCTTGTCCAAGAAGATTGCGGCGCCCACAATGGAATAACGGCGTGGTGATGCAGCGGCTTGGCGGCTACCCCGATAACAACATTCTATCTTCAAATATAATGGTTTTACTTGATTTAGGGTGCACACATTGTAAATGCCACAAGTATGCTTGAAAAATACTTTGGTATGGTAGATAGGCTAGTGATGTGGAAAATAAAAGTGGGCCTTCATGCTCACATAGATTTTAATTGTATTATTAATATGGTATTCACCATAAGGCAACAAGTTGGGGAGTGTGGAAGGCATGTGGAGGAGTGTGTGTAGGTGCATAATTGGGAAAGATTCTTCTAGAATGCCTACATGGAAGAGGAGAATTCCGCCATGTGTAAGTGGGATCTCCACCTACATGCCACTTAGGCTTGGCTATTATCTCATCACACTCTCAAAGTCAAAAATTCTTCAATTTAATAATCAATAGAAGACTTAGCCTAAGAGGACAATTGATGGTGATATCTACCCTTATGTCACTGAAGGGTTGAAGATTTTTATGTTGTAATTTGTAACAATGGAAGAGAGGGTGATTCTCCACCTATAAAAGGAGCCCTCCTCTCCCTTTCAAATCAAGGAATGAGCCTCCTCAATTGAGCATTTTGTGTCATTGCCATTCTCTTATCTTTCAAACCCCTATTCAAACACTCTCTTTATATGTGAATGTCTCATTTAGCATTAGCTCCTCATGCTTAACCCAATTTTGGACCTCTTTGATGATTCATGATAAGTGGGATAAGGAGTTATTATCTTGGCGGGCCTGTGACTTCTCAAGGTAGAACTTGCCTTATTGCCGCCCTCCTTTGGAGGTACCAATGGTTTTAGCGGTAATGAGCATGTGGAAAGACTTTGGGGACCATAGGTAAATCTTTACGATTGTCCGCTGAGCAATGTTAACCCTTACCCTCTAGCTTGAATCATGAAGGAGATGAAAGGCAAGAGGCTATGTGAAAATTGAGGTTTCATGCAAAGAGAGAGAAGTGCAGTTTTTGTGGTCCAATACCCAAATTTCAACCGGTAATTACTCATCACTCGGGTGTTGGTTTCTTAAATTGATCATATGGCTAGGAAGCTCTTTCTATGCTCTTTCCACTTATGTTACTAATTTCTTAATCCCTTACTTCATTAATGATTAGAATTTCTCCCAAAGTTGCTAATTTTTAGGCGAATTTTGGCAGTGTTATAGTCTTGTAGTAAAATGCTCATAACTTTTCGCTCGGTTGTCCGTTTTTGAAAGTTTTTATATGGGCACGAAGCTCTCTTCAAGCTCCACGCACCTATCTAATCATCTCTTGCACAGCCTTTATGGATTTAAAACTGCAATTCTCTGTGTATCTCTGTTTTTATAGAATTTTGGCAGTTTTATAGTCTTGTGGTAAAATGCTCATAACTTTTTGCTCGGTTGCCCGATTTTGAAAGTTTTTATATAAGCGCGAAGCTCTCTTCAAGCTCTACGCATCTATATAATCCTCTCTCACACAGCCTATATGGATTTAAAACTGTAATTCTCTGTGTATCTCTATTTTTATAGCTTTTTGGCCATTCTTTCTTCTTAATCATGATTAATTTCTCCTAATCTCTTATCAAAAGGCCAATCCCATGTGTCTTATCCTCTTGTAAGTGATTTCTATATTCATTTACTTTATTATGTTCTGACCAAATCGCCCAATTCAAACGGATGAACCTTACCAATATTCCCCGTATGTTTCCGTTCACATAATCCTGAGAGTCGGAAGATTTTCTTCCAACAAAGAATCGCCCTTTTGTTTGGAGCTGCAAGACTGGCAGAAATTCTTGCTTCTCCGGAGCCTTTCATCTTTCCTTCCATGAATTATGATCTCACCTTCGATGTGTATATCTTTGTCTTATCTTAGGGAGAGAAAGGGAGGTGAGGAGGCTGTGAGGTTTCATATAAGTGTGTTTTGATTCTGAGAAGTGACCGAAGTCCAAATCCCAACTTCGTGTCACATCTTTTGGTGGAGACGGCGGGCAGGTTTTACTTAGAATTATTCTATTTTAACCTCAAGGTCCCGCATGATTAAAGGAAAGTTGTTTTGAAACAAGTAAATTTCCCTTGTCACTACTCATCTTTTGGTGCAAGATGTTCAACATTCCGGTGTTCCGTGGATCGGAAGGAGAAGACTCGGGGAGTTATCTCCGAGAGTTTAATCGAGCATGCCGCTTGACGGGTTAACACTATATTCGTGAGTTTGGGAATTTTCCAACTCCCATTTTTTGAATACTAAAAAGGTGGGACCTGGATAACATGCCTATAAGTTTTTCAAAACCATATCATGTGACCTATTGTTGGAAAGCGCTTGGAAAATGGAATCTAGTGAGCTATAGAGCGCTCAATTTGGAGTAACGGTGTTCAAGTTATGATAATTCCGAAGATTTGACCATGTGTCCCAAACTTATGGGAAATTCCCATATTCCCCAATATGGTGTTGGTTGGTCTATGAAGGAGAGGGTAGAAATACTTCCAGATTTCTTGGAGGGTGTGGCCTTAACTTGGCATGAGGCTTTGCCAGAGGAGTCCAAGAATGATTGGGAAAGGTTGACCAAAGCAATGAAGGAGAGATTTGGGACAGTGGAGTCGCCAAATGCTTTACTATTGCAATTGGATCAAATTTTCCAAAAGGATGGAGAGTCAGTTTCTGCCTTTTCAGTGAGGTATGAAACCTTATTCATCAAATATCAACAAGCTGCTTTACATGTTGTTGCTTCTTCTTCTTCACCTTCTATGGAAGATTCAAAGAGTTCTTTAGCAATGGAGCACCTTAAGATGAGCAAGTTTATCAGGGCTTTGGATCCCCGCTTGCATGGAAAAGTTCTTAGCAAAGATCCCACTAGTTTTAAAGAGGCCCTTCGTATTGCTTTAAAGAAGGAGGCCACTCTTCATATTGAGTCCACATTCCAATCTTCTCCAAGTGTGCCAACCCCACCACGAGTAGAGATAGCCTCAACATCTCAGGTACAAGCTCCATCCTTGGATCATAACATTGCATAACTTATGGCAGAATTTGCTGATTTGAAGTTACACTTAGTCAATGCAAGGCCACCTAGGGTTCCACGAGCTGAGGATAAACCTAGGGATAGAAGTAGTGTCACATGCTATGAATGTCAAGAGAAGGGGCACTATCGTACTGAGTGTCCAAAGTTGAGAAAAAGTGAGGATAAAAGTTTAGCACTTTTAGAGGAAACATGCTCATCAGAAGAAGAAGAGGAAACATTGATGCCATTAATGGCAAAAAGGGGTCGTAAAACTAGGAGTCAAGAAGAAGAACAAGAAGATAAATCTGAAGAAAAGGAGAAAAATAAGAAGAAGAAGAAGTCATCTAGGAGAAAAATTGGACAATCTGACTTTCCTCTTGGACAAGGATCTCTTAGTTATGACCTCTTGACAGATCTTAGGGAGAAAACGGCACAAATCACATTTGGGCAGCTTTTGGCACTCTCTCCCAAGCTCAGAAAGGAATGGGGTAAGCTGGCTAGCACAAGGGAATCTAGGAAAAAGAAGAAGAGGGATAATGGGACTCCTATGGTTCAAAAAGTGGATATTGATGTAGGAGATGATGTGCCTGTGATTGATGTCATCATTGAGGGACAAACAATTTCTAATGCATACATTGATGGAGGTGCATCAATCAATGTCATGAGTGAAAAAACAATAAAAGATGCTGATTTAAAGTTGTCTTCTACTAACTCTCCCTATCGCATCAAACTTGCTGATAATACTAGGGTGAAAACATTAGGAATTGTCAGGAATTTGGGAGTGGATGTATGTGGTATTTCTGTGCCTACAACTTTTCAGGTCATTCCTACAAAGCCTGATGCTAGGGCTTACCCATTGATATTGGGTAGGCCATGGCTTCGCCAAGTGAAGGCAATTCAAAAGTGGGAGACAGGTGATCTTATTCTACAAGGTGAGAATAAGAAGGTCCAATACAACATCAAGAGTCGTCGCAAGAAGGTGGTAAGAGGTGAACCTTCAACTTCCGAAAGTTCAGAGTCAGAGTCATCCGATGAAGAAGAGACAAGTGGTAGCTCCGAGGATTCCATCTCAGAAGGAGAGGTGGAGGGAGTTGCATTTGGTCTTTCCCTGGGAAGGGATTGAGGGGATGCTGAAGACAATGGAGCCTTGGAAGGGGAAGCTTCTTCAACCATGTGCAAGAAAGGAGATGTGGACCTCACTAGTCTTCACCAACAGAATGAACTTCTTCTTGATGAGTCCATAGCAGGTACTGAAAGGGAGAATTACTTAAAAATGTTGGATGGATTTCCTAACCTGTTTGCAAACAGCTACTCACAAGTGCGCCAAGTTACCCTAGTAGAACACAAGATTGATCTCAAGCCCCAAAGTAAGCCAGTGGTGCAGCAGCTAAGGCGTTTGGGAGTAGTGCAAGCAGAGGTGCTTAAGAAGGAGGTAACTAATTTGCTTGAAGCTGGATTTATTTTTCCAGTAGAGAATTCAGAGTGGATTTCCCCAGTTGTAGTCACTCCCAAAAAGGGTGGAAAATGGCGTGTGTGTGTGTGGACTTTCGCCCTTTGAATGCATGCACAAAGAGGGATTATTATCCTCTACCCTTTCAGGATGAGATTTTGGATCAAGTTGCAGGTCATGAGTTGTATTCAGTGTGTGATGGATACTCTGGATACTTCCAAATCCGAATTTGTGAAGAAGATCAAAGGAAAACCTCATTTATCACCCCTTGTTGGGGAGTGTATGCCTATAGGGTGATGCCATTTGGCTTGACCAATGCACCAGCAACTTTTCAACGCTTCATGAATCAGGTATTTGCACCTTACTTGGGGAAGTTTATAAGGGTCTTTTTGGATGATTTTTGCATTTATTCAAGCTGCATGGATCACTTGGAAAAGTTGAGGTTGGCCTTGCAAAGTATTGATGATGCAAAAGGGTGTCTTAATCCTAGAAAATGCCGCTTAGCACGAAGGAAGGTGGTTCTCTTGGGACATGTTATCTCAGAAGAAGGCATAGAGATGGATCCTGAGAAGGTGCAGGCAATTGTGGCCCTCCCACCACCTACCAATGTACGGGAGGTAAAGAGGATTTTGGGTAAAACAAAGTATTACCAACGCTTTGTTGACATGTTCTCTGAGAAGATGTATCCTATAAATCTGTTAACAAAGAAGAATGTTTCTTTCCAATGGGGGCCCGATCAAATTCAATCTTTTTGTTTGCTCAAGGAATGCATGAGTCAAAGTCCAATTGTGCAGCCTCCTAGGTGGGGGGAGGACTTTTATGTGAATCCCAGTGTCTCATCACATTCAGTGGGTGCTATCCTCTTGCAAAAGGGAGAGCAAGAACGTATGCAACCAGTGTATTATGCAAGCCGACAACTCACTGATGCCGAGGAGAGGTATGGTGAAATGGAGAAAGGTGGTTTGTCTCTTGTTTTTGTAGTAAAGAAGTTCAGGTCATACTTGTTACCTCGCCCTTTTTTCTTCCTCACATCTCAACCTTATTTACAATTCTTGGTCCGCAAGCCCAATCCTGCAGGAGGGAAGTTTGCAAAGTGGATTTGTGAGCTTCAAGAATTCTCTTTCACTTTTATTACAGAAAACACCACTAGGGCCTCTCTTGCAGATTTGCTTACTAGGAAGGAAGAGGAAGAAGGAACAGGAGCAAAGGAAGAGGTATATGAAGATCTGGAAACGCCACCAACTGCTTTCACTATGCATTTTGATGGAGCCTTTAGCCCTTCCAGGCAATGTGGGGCTGGGGGGATAGTTTTATTCGATCCAGAAGGAAAAGAGGTATGGGCCAAGGGTAGGGAATTTCCAAAGGCTATATCAAATAATGTGGCTGAGTATAATGCATTAATTTGGGGATTAGAAGATTGCATAAAAGATGGAATTGAAGAGGTAGAGGTTAAAGGGGATTCACAATTGGTCATCCGACAAATGAAAGGAGAGTATAAGGCAAGGAGTCCTAATCTCCAAGAATTGTATAAAAGGGCAATGGAGTTGAAAGAAGCTTTTGAGTTTTGTAAATTTGTGCATGTTAACAGGAAGGATAATCAAAAGGCTGATGAATTGGCTACTAAAACCTTGGCTTCTTTCAAAGAAGCTACTCTTGCATTAATGGATACAGGTTGGCCTGAGCTCCAAGATGTTCAACACTATTTAGATACAGGATACTTCCGTGCTGGATTGAATCCTCAACAGAAGCAAAGGCTTACCAGGAAAACTCATCCTTACACAATTCTAGGGGATGTTCTTTACAAGCAAGGTAAGGATAAGATTCTTAGGAGGGTAGTGAGCCTGGAAGAATCTAAAAGGATTATGGAATTATGTCATGAATGTTCAGGTCACTTTGCCTCAGCCAACACAACTCGGAGGATCCTTAACACAGGGTATTATTGGCCTCGACTCAGCAAAGATGTCTATGAGTGGTGCAGAAGCTGTGAAGTATGCCAGGCATATGGGCATAAGCAATTGGTTCCCGGACCCTTAAACCCTATCCCAGCATATGGTCCATTTGAAAGGTGGGGATTAGATTTTGTGGGTCCACTTCCTCGTTCCTCACATGGGAAGTATTACATATTGGTGGCCACAGATTATGCAACAAGGTGGGCAGAAGCAAAGGCAATGGTCAATAATAAAGCAGTGGCTGTGGCATCTTTTCTCAGGGAATACATATGTGCCCGATTTGGGTGTCCATTAGAAATCCTTACGGATGGGGGGAGGTCTTTCAGGAATGACTTGATTGAAGCTTTGGTACAAAAATTAAAAATAAAGCATGCTATGTCAACTCCCTATTATCCCCAATGTAATGGTTTAGTAGAAAAAACTAATGGACTGCTTTGTGGATCTTTGTCTAAGCTAGTGGATACTATGAAGAGAAAGTGGGATGTGCATTTGCCAAAGGTCCTATGGGCCTATAGGACAACTCACAAACTCTCTCTTGGTTTCACACCTTTTTAGTTAGTTTATGGAATGGAGGCTATTTTGCCAATAGAATTGGAAATCACAAGCCTTCGCACATCTTTTGCACGCTTGAATAATGAAGAAGAAACACATGCCCAACGCCTAGCACAACTGGAGATCTTGGATGAGAGGCGACTTCAGGCACTTCAAAATTTGGAGGCTACACAACAACGGCGCAAGGCAAGGCATGACACTCTCACAAAGAAGAAGAAGAAGCCAGAACTCAAGCAAGGAAGCTTAGTCATGAGGTATGATGGCCGTGTGGAGAAACGGCTAGATAAGAAGCTTCTTCGACGATGGGAAGGCCACTTCAGGATAAAGCAAAAGTTCAAAAATAACACCTATCTTCTAGAGGATGCAAGTGGCCAGGAGGTTCCCGGTCGTGCCAAAGATATTCTACCCTCGAGCACCATGGCCAGCAGACCCCCCAGACAAGCATGGAGGATATGCTGGGGGAAAAAGATGTGACGTGAAAAATTGATATCTTTCATTGTCAATTTTGTGCATATTTTGATGGTTTCGCAATGGTAATAAGGTGGAAGCTTGTCCAAGAAGATTGCGGCGCCCACAATGGAATAACGGCGTGGTGATGCAGCGGCTTGGCGGCTACCCCGATAACAACATTCTATCTTCAAATATAATGGTTTTACTTGATTTAGGGTGCACACATTGTAAATGCCACAAGTATGCTTGAAAAATACTTTGGTATGGTAGATAGGCTAGTGATGTGGAAAATAAAAGTGGGCCTTCATGCTCACATAGATTTTAATTGTATTATTAATATGGTATTCACCATAAGGCAACAAGTTGGGGAGTGTGGAAGGCATGTGGAGGAGTGTGTGTAGGTGCATAATTGGGAAAGATTCTTCTAGAATGCCTACATGGAAGAGGAGAATTCCGCCATGTGTAAGTGGGATCTCCACCTACATGCCACTTAGGCTTGGCTATTATCTCATCACACTCTCAAAGTCAAAAATTCTTCAATTTAATAATCAATAGAAGACTTAGCCTAAGAGGACAATTGATGGTGATATCTACCCTTATGTCACTGAAGGGTTGAAGATTTTTATGTTGTAATTTGTAACAATGGAAGAGAGGGTGATTCTCCACCTATAAAAGGAGCCCTCCTCTCCCTTTCAAATCAAGGAATGAGCCTCCTCAATTGAGCATTTTGTGTCATTGCCATTCTCTTATCTTTCAAACCCCTATTCAAACACTCTCTTTATATGTGAATGTCTCATTTAGCATTAGCTCCTCATGCTTAACCCAATTTTGGACCTCTTTGATGATTCATGATAAGTGGGATAAGGAGTTATTATCTTGGCGGGCCTGTGACTTCTCAAGGTAGAACTTGCCTTATTGCCGCCCTCCTTTGGAGGTACCAATGGTTTTAGCGGTAATGAGCATGTGGAAAGACTTTGGGGACCATAGGTAAATCTTTACGATTGTCCGCTGAGCAATGTTAACCCTTACCCTCTAGCTTGAATCATGAAGGAGATGAAAGGCAAGAGGCTATGTGAAAATTGAGGTTTCATGCAAAGAGAGAGAAGTGCAGTTTTTGTGGTCCAATACCCAAATTTCAACCGGTAATTACTCATCACTCGGGTGTTGGTTTCTTAAATTGATCATATGGCTAGGAAGCTCTTTCTACGCTCTTTCCACTTATGTTACTAATTTCTTAATCCCTTACTTCATTAATGATTAGAATTTCTCCCAAAGTTGCTAATTTTTAGGCGAATTTTGGCAGTGTTATAGTCTTGTAGTAAAATGCTCATAACTTTTCGCTCGGTTGTCCGTTTTTGAAAGTTTTTATATGGGCACGAAGCTCTCTTCAAGCTCCACGCACCTATCTAATCATCTCTTGCACAGCCTTTATGGATTTAAAACTGCAATTCTCTGTGTATCTCTGTTTTTATAGAATTTTGGCAGTTTTATAGTCTTGTGGTAAAATGCTCATAACTTTTTGCTCGGTTGCCCGATTTTGAAAGTTTTTATATAAGCGCGAAGCTCTCTTCAAGCTCTACGCATCTATATAATCCTCTCTCACACAGCCTATATGGATTTAAAACTGTAATTCTCTGTGTATCTCTATTTTTATAGCTTTTTGGCCATTCTTTCTTCTTAATCATGATTAATTTCTCCTAATCTCTTATCAAAAGGCCAATCCCATGTGTCTTATCCTCTTGTAAGTGATTTCTATATTCATTTACTTTATTATGTTCTGACCAAATCGCCCAATTCAAACGGATGAACCTTACCAATATTCCCCGTATGTTTCCGTTCACATAATCCTGAGAGTCGGAAGATTTTCTTCCAACAAAGAATCGCCCTTTTGTTTGGAGCTGCAAGACTGGCAGAAATTCTTGCTTCTCCGGAGCCTTTCATCTTTCCTTCCATGAATTATGATCTCACCTTCGATGTGTATATCTTTGTCTTATCTTAGGGAGAGAAAGGGAGGTGAGGAGGCTGTGAGGTTTCATATAAGTGTGTTTTGATTCTGAGAAGTGACCGAAGTCCAAATCCCAACTTCGTGTCACATCTTTTGGTGGAGACGGCGGGCAGGTTTTACTTAGAATTATTCTATTTTAACCTCAAGGTCCCGCATGATTAAAGGAAAGTTGTTTTGAAACAAGTAAATTTCCCTTGTCACTACTCATCTTTTGGTGCAAGATGTTCAACATTCCGGTGTTCCGTGGATCGGAAGGAGAAGACTCGGGGAGTTATCTCCGAGAGTTTAATCGAGCATGCCGCTTGACGGGTTAACACTATATTCGTGAGTTTGGGAATTTTCCAACTCCCATTTTTTGAATACTAAAAAGGTGGGACCTGGATAACATGCCTATAAGTTTTTCAAAACCATATCATGTGACCTATTGTTGGAAAGCGCTTGGAAAATGGAATCTAGTGAGCTATAGAGCGCTCAATTTGGAGTAACGGTGTTCAAGTTATGATAATTCCGAAGATTTGACCATGTGTCCCAAACTTATGGGAAATTCCCATATTCCCCAATATGGTGTTGGTTGGTCTATGAAGGAGAGGGTAGAAATACTTCCAGATTTCTTGGAGGGTGTGGCCTTAACTTGGCATGAGGCTTTGCCAGAGGAGTCCAAGAATGATTGGGAAAGGTTGACCAAAGCAATGAAGGAGAGATTTGGGACAGTGGAGTCGCCAAATGCTTTACTATTGCAATTGGATCAAATTTTCCAAAAGGATGGAGAGTCAGTTTCTGCCTTTTCAGTGAGGTATGAAACCTTATTCATCAAATATCAACAAGCTGCTTTACATGTTGTTGCTTCTTCTTCTTCACCTTCTATGGAAGATTCAAAGAGTTCTTTAGCAATGGAGCACCTTAAGATGAGCAAGTTTATCAGGGCTTTGGATCCCCGCTTGCATGGAAAAGTTCTTAGCAAAGATCCCACTAGTTTTAAAGAGGCCCTTCGTATTGCTTTAAAGAAGGAGGCCACTCTTCATATTGAGTCCACATTCCAATCTTCTCCAAGTGTGCCAACCCCACCACGAGTAGAGATAGCCTCAACATCTCAGGTACAAGCTCCATCCTTGGATCATAACATTACATAACTTATGGCAGAATTTGCTGATTTGAAGTTACACTTAGTCAATGCAAGGCCACCTAGGGTTCCACGAGCTGAGGATAAACCTAGGGATAGAAGTAGTGTCACATGCTATGAATGTCAAGAGAAGGGGCACTATCGTACTGAGTGTCCAAAGTTGAGAAAAAGTGAGGATAAAAGTTTAGCACTTTTAGAGGAAACATGCTCATCAGAAGAAGAAGAGGAAACATTGATGCCATTAATGGCAAAAAGGGGTCGTAAAACTAGGAGTCAAGAAGAAGAACAAGAAGATAAATCTGAAGAAGAGGAGAAAAATAAGAAGAAGAAGAAGTCATCTAGGAGAAAAATTGGACAATCTGACTTTCCTCTTGGACAAGGATCTCTTAGTTATGACCTCTTGACAGATCTTAGGGAGAAAACGGCACAAATCACATTTGGGCAGCTTTTGGCACTCTCTCCCAAGCTCAGAAAGGAATGGGGTAAGCTGGCTAGCACAAGGGAATCTAGGAAAAAGAAGAAGAGGGATAATGGGACTCCTATGGTTCAAAAAGTGGATATTGATGTAGGAGATGATGTGCCTGTGATTGATGTCATCATTGAGGGACAAACAATTTCTAATGCATACATTGATGGAGGTGCATCAATCAATGTCATGAGTGAAAAAACAATAAAAGATGCTGATTTAAAGTTGTCTTCTACTAACTCTCCCTATCGCATCAAACTTGCTGATAATACTAGGGTGAAAACATTAGGAATTGTCAGGAATTTGGGAGTGGATGTATGTGGTATTTCTGTGCCTACAACTTTTCAGGTCATTCCTACAAAGCCTGATGCTAGGGCTTACCCATTGATATTGGGTAGGCCATGGCTTCGCCAAGTGAAGGCAATTCAAAAGTGGGAGACAGGTGATCTTATTCTACAAGGTGAGAATAAGAAGGTCCAATACAACATCAAGAGTCGTCGCAAGAAGGTGGTAAGAGGTGAACCTTCAACTTCCGAAAGTTCAGAGTCAGAGTCATCCGATGAAGAAGAGACAAGTGGTAGCTCCGAGGATTCCATCTCAGAAGGAGAGGTGGAGGGAGTTGCATTTGGTCTTTCCCTGGGAAGGGATTGAGGGGATGCTGAAGACAATGGAGCCTTGGAAGGGGAAGCTTCTTCAACCATGTGCAAGAAAGGAGATGTGGACCTCACTAGTCTTCACCAACAGAATGAACTTCTTCTTGATGAGTCCATAGCAGGTACTGAAAGGGAGAATTACTTAAAAATGTTGGATGGATTTCCTAACCTGTTTGCAAACAGCTACTCACAAGTGCGCCAAGTTACCCTAGTAGAACACAAGATTGATCTCAAGCCCCAAAGTAAGCCAGTGGTGCAGCAGCTAAGGCGTTTGGGAGTAGTGCAAGCAGAGGTGCTTAAGAAGGAGGTAACTAATTTGCTTGAAGCTGGATTTATTTTTCCAGTAGAGAATTCAGAGTGGATTTCCCCAGTTGTAGTCACTCCCAAAAAGGGTGGAAAATGGCGTGTGTGTGTGTGGACTTTCGCCCTTTGAATGCATGCACAAAGAGGGATTATTATCCTCTACCCTTTCAGGATGAGATTTTGGATCAAGTTGCAGGTCATGAGTTGTATTCAGTGTGTGATGGATACTCTGGATACTTCCAAATCCGAATTTGTGAAGAAGATCAAAGGAAAACCTCATTTATCACCCCTTGTTGGGGAGTGTATGCCTATAGGGTGATGCCATTTGGCTTGACCAATGCACCAGCAACTTTTCAACGCTTCATGAATCAGGTATTTGCACCTTACTTGGGGAAGTTTATAAGGGTCTTTTTGGATGATTTTTGCATTTATTCAAGCTGCATGGATCACTTGGAAAAGTTGAGGTTGGCCTTGCAAAGTATTGATGATGCAAAAGGGTGTCTTAATCCTAGAAAATGCCGCTTAGCACGAAGGAAGGTGGTTCTCTTGGGACATGTTATCTCAGAAGAAGGCATAGAGATGGATCCTGAGAAGGTGCAGGCAATTGTGGCCCTCCCACCACCTACCAATGTACGGGAGGTAAAGAGGATTTTGGGTAAAACAAAGTATTACCAACGCTTTGTTGACATGTTCTCTGAGAAGATGTATCCTATAAATCTGTTAACAAAGAAGAATGTTTCTTTCCAATGGGGGCCCGATCAAATTCAATCTTTTTGTTTGCTCAAGGAATGCATGAGTCAAAGTCCAATTGTGCAGCCTCCTAGGTGGGGGGAGGACTTTTATGTGAATCCCAGTGTCTCATCACATTCAGTGGGTGCTATCCTCTTGCAAAAGGGAGAGCAAGAACGTATGCAACCAGTGTATTATGCAAGCCGACAACTCACTGATGCCGAGGAGAGGTATGGTGAAATGGAGAAAGGTGGTTTGTCTCTTGTTTTTGTAGTAAAGAAGTTCAGGTCATACTTGTTACCTCGCCCTTTTTTCTTCCTCACATCTCAACCTTATTTACAATTCTTGGTCCGCAAGCCCAATCCTGCAGGAGGGAAGTTTGCAAAGTGGATTTGTGAGCTTCAAGAATTCTCTTTCACTTTTATTACAGAAAACACCACTAGGGCCTCTCTTGCAGATTTGCTTACTAGGAAGGAAGAGGAAGAAGGAACAGGAGCAAAGGAAGAGGTATATGAAGATCTGGAAACGCCACCAACTGCTTTCACTATGCATTTTGATGGAGCCTTTAGCCCTTCCAGGCAATGTGGGGCTGGGGGGATAGTTTTATTCGATCCAGAAGGAAAAGAGGTATGGGCCAAGGGTAGGGAATTTCCAAAGGCTATATCAAATAATGTGGCTGAGTATAATGCATTAATTTGGGGATTAGAAGATTGCATAAAAGATGGAATTGAAGAGGTAGAGGTTAAAGGGGATTCACAATTGGTCATCCGACAAATGAAAGGAGAGTATAAGGCAAGGAGTCCTAATCTCCAAGAATTGTATAAAAGGGCAATGGAGTTGAAAGAAGCTTTTGAGTTTTGTAAATTTGTGCATGTTAACAGGAAGGATAATCAAAAGGCTGATGAATTGGCTACTAAAACCTTGGCTTCTTTCAAAGAAGCTACTCTTGCATTAATGGATACAGGTTGGCCTGAGCTCCAAGATGTTCAACACTATTTAGATACAGGATACTTCCGTGCTGGATTGAATCCTCAACAGAAGCAAAGGCTTACCAGGAAAACTCATCCTTACACAATTCTAGGGGATGTTCTTTACAAGCAAGGTAAGGATAAGATTCTTAGGAGGGTAGTGAGCCTGGAAGAATCTAAAAGGATTATGGAATTATGTCATGAATGTTCAGGTCACTTTGCCTCAGCCAACACAACTCGGAGGATCCTTAACACAGGGTATTATTGGCCTCGACTCAGCAAAGATGTCTATGAGTGGTGCAGAAGCTGTGAAGTATGCCAGGCATATGGGCATAAGCAATTGGTTCCCGGACCCTTAAACCCTATCCCAGCATATGGTCCATTTGAAAGGTGGGGATTAGATTTTGTGGGTCCACTTCCTCGTTCCTCACATGGGAAGTATTACATATTGGTGGCCACAGATTATGCAACAAGGTGGGCAGAAGCAAAGGCAATAGTGGCTGTGGCATCTTTTCTCAGGGAATACATATGTGCCCGATTTGGGTGTCCATTAGAAATCCTTACGGATGGGGGGAGGTCTTTCAGGAATGACTTGATTGAAGCTTTGGTACAAAAATTAAAAATAAAGCATGCTATGTCAACTCCCTATTATCCCCAATGTAATGGTTTAGTAGAAAAAACTAATGGACTGCTTTGTGGATCTTTGTCTAAGCTAGTGGATACTATGAAGAGAAAGTGGGATGTGCATTTGCCAAAGGTCCTATGGGCCTATAGGACAACTCACAAACTCTCTCTTGGTTTCACACCTTTTCAGTTAGTTTATGGAATGGAGGCTATTTTGCCAATAGAATTGGAAATCACAAGCCTTCGCACATCTTTTGCACGCTTGAATAATGAAGAAGAAACACATGCCCAACGCCTAGCACAACTGGAGATCTTGGATGAGAGGCGACTTCAGGCACTTCAAAATTTGGAGGCTACACAACAACGGCGCAAGGCAAGGCATGACACTCTCACAAAGAAGAAGAAGAAGCTAGAACTCAAGCAAGGAAGCTTAGTCATGAGGTATGATGGCCGTGTGGAGAAACGGCTAGATAAGAAGCTTCTTCGACGATGGGAAGGCCACTTCAGGATAAAGCAAAAGTTCAAAAATAACACCTATCTTCTAGAGGATGCAAGTGGCCAGGAGGTTCCCGGTCGTGCCAAAGATATTCTACCCTCGAGCACCATGGCCAGCAGACCCCCCAGACAAGCATGGAGGATATGCTGGGGGGAAAAGATGTGACGTGAAAAATTGATATCTTTCATTGTCAATTTTGTGCATATTTTGATGGTTTCGCAATGGTAATAAGGTGGAAGCTTGTCCAAGAAGATTGCGGCGCCCACAATGGAATAACGGCGTGGTGATGCAGCGGCTTGGCGGCTACCCCGATAACAACATTCTATCTTCAAATATAATGGTTTTACTTGATTTAGGGTGCACACATTGTAAATGCCACAAGTATGCTTGAAAAATACTTTGGTATGGTAGATAGGCTAGTGATGTGGAAAATAAAAGTGGGCCTTCATGCTCACATAGATTTTAATTGTATTATTAATATGGTATTCACCATAAGGCAACAAGTTGGGGAGTGTGGAAGGCATGTGGAGGAGTGTGTGTAGGTGCATAATTGGGAAAGATTCTTCTAGAATGCCTACATGGAAGAGGAGAATTCCGCCATGTGTAAGTGGGATCTCCACCTACATGCCACTTAGGCTTGGCTATTATCTCATCACACTCTCAAAGTCAAAAATTCTTCAATTTAATAATCAATAGAAGACTTAGCCTAAGAGGACAATTGATGGTGATATCTACCCTTATGTCACTGAAGGGTTGAAGATTTTTATGTTGTAATTTGTAACAATGGAAGAGAGGGTGATTCTCCACCTATAAAAGGAGCCCTCCTCTCCCTTTCAAATCAAGGAATGAGCCTCCTCAATTGAGCATTTTGTGTCATTGCCATTCTCTTATCTTTCAAACCCCTATTCAAACACTCTCTTTATATGTGAATGTCTCATTTAGCATTAGCTCCTCATGCTTAACCCAATTTTGGACCTCTTTGATGATTCATGATAAGTGGGATAAGGAGTTATTATCTTGGCGGGCCTGTGACTTCTCAAGGTAGAACTTGCCTTATTGCCGCCCTCCTTTGGAGGTACCAATGGTTTTAGCGGTAATGAGCATGTAGAAAGACTTTGGGGACCATAGGTAAATCTTTACGATTGTCCGCTGAGCAATGTTAACCCTTACCCTCTAGCTTGAATCATGAAGGAGATGAAAGGCAAGAGGCTATGTGAAAATTGAGGTTTCATGCAAAGAGAGAGAAGTGCAGTTTTTGTGGTCCAATACCCAAATTTCAACCGGTAATTACTCATCACTCGGGTGTTGGTTTCTTAAATTGATCATATGGCTAGGAAGCTCTTTCTACGCTCTTTCCACTTATGTTACTAATTTCTTAATCCCTTACTTCATTAATGATTAGAATTTCTCCCAAAGTTGCTAATTTTTAGGCGAATTTTGGCAGTGTTATAGTCTTGTAGTAAAATGCTCATAACTTTTCGCTCGGTTGTCCGTTTTTGAAAGTTTTTATATGGGCACGAAGCTCTCTTCAAGCTCCACGCACCTATCTAATCATCTCTTGCACAGCCTTTATGGATTTAAAACTGCAATTCTCTGTGTATCTCTGTTTTTATAGAATTTTGGCAGTTTTATAGTCTTGTGGTAAAATGCTCATAACTTTTTGCTCGGTTGCCCGATTTTGAAAGTTTTTATATAAGCGCGAAGCTCTCTTCAAGCTCTACGCATCTATATAATCCTCTCTCACACAGCCTATATGGATTTAAAACTGCAATTCTCTGTGTATCTCTATTTTTATAGCTTTTTGGCCATTCTTTCTTCTTAATCATGATTAATTTCTCCTAATCTCTTATCAAAAGGCCAATCCCATGTGTCTTATCCTCTTGTAAGTGATTTCTATATTCATTTACTTTATTATGTTCTGACCAAATCGCCCAATTCAAACGGATGAACCTTACCAATATTCCCCGTATGTTTCCGTTCACATAATCCTGAGAGTCGGAAGATTTTCTTCCAACAAAGAATCGCCCTTTTGTTTGGAGCTGCAAGACTGGCAGAAATTCTTGCTTCTCCGGAGCCTTTCATCTTTCCTTCCATGAATTATGATCTCACCTTCGATGTGTATATCTTTGTCTTATCTTAGGGAGAGAAAGGGAGGTGAGGAGGCTGTGAGGTTTCATATAAGTGTGTTTTGATTCTGAGAAGTGACCGAAGTCCAAACCCCAACTTCGTGTCACAGTACCACTTAAGTGAAAAGAAGAGAGCTTGAGCTCTTGCAAGCACACACACACTCACAAAACCCTAAAAGAGAACACACAAGGTGAGAGGCTAAAAATCTTCTTCTTCTTCACTCAACACTCAACACACCATATACAAAGATAAGAGTACACACCTATGAAAAGGTACTCAACCAAATACATACTAGGGTTCTCTATAGTGTGAACCCAACTAAATGAGCTGGTGCTATAACTATGCCAGTCTCTAGAATGGCTGTCACACAGTCTGTCATCCCACCGGCCGCATATCAACCATGATCTCACCAACCATGCCAGTGGTGTAAGTGTGGGGCCTATCCCCAGGCGGGTCATCAATGTCCACCGCCTCACTAGATGAGCTCGATATCTCAACACTCCCCCTCAAGCTCAACTCCATCTCATGTACACCAAGCAAAGCCCTAAATCTGCGGAGCTTCTTTATACCCAATGCTTTGGTGAAAATATCAGTGACCTGACCCTGTGTGGTGCTGACATAAACAAGGTCAATGTCTCCTGCCAAAACCTTCTCTTTGACAAAATGGTAGTGGACCTCTATACTGCTTCGTGCGAGCATGAAAAATTGGGTTCCTTGCCAACTGTATACTACTAATGTTGTCATAGAAAATGACAACTTGTCTATCCACTGCTGATAGACCCAAATCTGCAAGTAGCTTTCTTAACCAAGCTACCTCACATGCTGCCATAGCAGCACCTCTGTACTCAGCTTCTGACTAGATAGAGCAACTGTAGGCTACCTTTTTGGTTGCTCCAAGTCACAGTAGCACTCCCAAAGAAAACATGAAGCCACTAGTAGATCTTCTATCTGAGATACTACCAGCCCAATCACATCTGTGTACCCATGTACACATATCTCTGTCCCAGTTTCATAGAACAGTCCCTAATGCAAAGTAGACCTCACATACCTCAGTATGTGTCTCAATGCATCCAAATGCGGCTTTCGAGGAACCTGCGTAAATTGACTCACCAACCCAATAGCATAGCTCAAATCTGGCCTGGTGATCGTCATGTAGATCAAGCTTCCTACTATGTGCCTATACATAGTAGGATCCTCCAAAATCTCTCCTGAATCTGCACTCAACTTGCCATTCTGATCCAATGGCACTGAGATAGGCTTACAGCCTGTCATACCATACTTGGACAACATGTTCAAGACATACTCTCTCTGCAATAATCCAATACCATGTGGTGACCTAATCACCTCAATGCCCAAGAAATATCTGAGCTCCCCCAAATGTATCATTATATTTCCACGACCTCTTTGACTCCCCCTGCCTCTGAATTGGCCTCTTCCACCTGCGTGTTGTTGTTGTTGTTGTGAATTCTGGGACTGTTGTTGTTGCTGCTGCTGGCTGACCATAATTCTGATTACCTATTTGGCCACCTCCTTAACCGCGTCCATGGCCTCCTCTACCTCGTCCTCTTCCTGAACTTGTGTAGAAGGCCTGTTGCTCTAAACTGTTTTTGTTTTGTGAGAAGACTGTTAGTCTTCACCCAAGCTCTTCTCTTCTATAATCAACATAGACACCAAATCTGTAAAATTGAGAATGTTTTTCCGAGTTTGAATAGACGTATTGAATGCCTTGTATTGTGGCCTGAGACCACGTGGACAGCAGACTTCCACCTTATCATCATCATCGACTGAAACACCAATAGATGCAAGGGATTGCTAGAAAGCCTATATGATTGTATGGTTCATTTTGTGAATGCAATAGTGTAATAGAATTGAGTGTTAAGTGTGCATTCTCTCTCTCAAGGAGTTTTTAGAGTGGTTTAATCCACCTTAATTATGTTGCTTAATCTATGTCCTTCACCATGATCAATCCCATCTTAGGATTGTTTAACATGGTATCAGAGCTTGGGTGGGCTCTTGGTCGTCATGGTGGATATTTATGTATAGTTTTTCTTGGTTATGTGTTCATATGATTAAGCATTATTTTTAATTATTATTTAAAAAAAATTATGCACTCATATTATCATTTGGATTTGCATTTGTGAGGATTTGAGAGAGATTTGCCAACAAGGAGGTTGCATAGAAGCTACCCAAGAGAGTTGCAAATGGGAGTTTTGAACATGGAGAGCCTGCTCATTATCAAAGAAGCTAGAAATGGAGATTTCAGCAAGTATGAAGGCTATGAAGTCTTCGGTGTCAACAAGGAAGCTGCGAAGAAGTTGGTGGAGGTAATTTGTGAAGTTTTGTCTCAATGTTTTTGGTTCATTGAGCATGGAAGAATGCTCTATGAAGGGTTACTTAGTGATGGGATATGTGGATCCCATGGATCTTTGCATTTGGAAAAGAGGTTGAAGGTGCACATGCTTGTTCAAGTGGTGGACATGTGATTGTGGGCTAATTTGTAGTCCATGTTGGAGCTTGTTCACAAGGAAATGGTGTGGCTCGTAGTTTGCTCAATGAAGGAGAGCAAAGAAGGGGATGGAAACCTTGGCAGTTTCCACATGCTTTGCACCTTGGTTTCATGGTAATGAAACCTTAAAAGAAGAAGAACCCTTGAAGATTTGCATGCTAGGAAGTGGCATGCACATGCGGAGCTCACAGGGAGCTGAAGAAAGTATTGCTAGTAATGACTGTAGTGACCATTAAGAAGAAGGTCTATGGAGGAAAGGTAGGATATGGAAAACTGAGCCATATTTGGAACAATTTGTGTATGAGCAGTAATCGAGCAGCAAAGAAAGGCTGCTAACAGAGGTTGCAGAAGCAGTAATAGGAAAGCACCAATTTCCATGGGCACTTTTGGAGGCAGGACCAAAGATAAGAAATGATAGAGAAAGGAAAGCAAAGGGAGGAGCAAGAAATTAAAGCTGGATAAAGAGGGGAGCTGCAAGTTGGAGTCAAGGAAGAGCTGAAACAACATCACGACAAGGAGTTGAGAGAAAATAAAGATCTGTGCAGGTAAGTAGCAAGCTGAAGAACCCAAGGGTAGCAGCTCAAGTGACAGGAACATGGCATTTTCAAGCAATAAAAGAATTATCCTAAAAGAGAAGATGTAGAGGCAACAGGCCACCATCGCTTAGCTGAGTAGTAAAGGAAGGCGACGACCCCTGGGCACATAGGTGATAGCATAGAGAAGCTTGCATCAGCATAGTAAAGCTCTGGATATGGCGATGCACAGAGTAACAAAGCAGCAGAAGAGACATGGGCAATGTGGGATTCTCTGAGGGGAGCTGTGATGTGTCGATTAGATGCTTGCTTGTGCACTAGTAGTAGCTGTGGTGGCAATGGTTGTTTCCTGGTGGTTTTGCGGTGGCAAAAGGCTGACTATGCGCTCGGGCCAAGGGTTGCGGGCCAAGGGTTGGCCCATTCTGGGTAGCTGGTTACTGTTTTCAGGCAGAGTGATAGTGCCAAAACACTGAGGAAGGTTAGCGAGAGGTATGTGAATGTTTGTATGGTGTGGATGCTAAGTCTAAGGTCACCATTGAAGCTTAGAGAAAGCTCCAAGAAGAAGATACATGGGTCCCTAAAGCAGAGGAAGAAATAGGCATCCCCGCATCTCATTGCAGATGATGGCAATCGCATGATGTGGGCCACGAGCTCAATCGAGCGTGTTGTAGGAGTGTGTGGTGTGTAGTAGAATCCATTTTCAAGTGGCAGGTGCTTTCAATGTGCAAGTCTGGCATTCGCCAGGCAGGCAGTAGTGCAGTTTTCAGAGGAGGCACAGCACATACTGCAGTAGTGCAGTAAATAAATAAATAATATTTTCTTAAAAGTCTTTAAAGGACCTTTAGAAATCACTTCATTAAGGGTGCATTCACACCACCAAGGTATATGCCTTGTTCACATGTCTGTAAAAGGCATTATATGAGAGCACACCAATTTTCAAAGTTTTTAAGAAGATGTTCACACACACATCGAGGGTCCCCTGCCCGGTTGCAACCAAAATGGTTTGTATAATTTTTTATTTTTCACCCACAATTGATGATGGGCAATCGTCCACAAGCCTACGTGCTCACACAAAAAATTTGTAATCACCCATTGGTATGAGGGTTACCCTGCCCGAGCTCACCGAGAAGCTCAAAATGGTTATTATGATGTGTGCATGAGTGATGCACATGTGAGGTGCACACAAATGGGTTGGTTCCCACCCAAACTTCTATGTTCAAATCGGACTCAGTGGTTCCGCTGCTGCTGTGAGTGAGTCAGCTCAAAATGGACTTGGTGTCTAAGATAGTAGACACGCACACACATGCTTGGTTGATGAACACTCCAATGTATCATTGAGGGGGAGTGTTGAGAGGTAGCGATTGCATTTGTGCAATGCTACATTGATATGGGTGATGGATGATGGGTGAGTTGTGGAACACCTCAATTAAGAGGGGGTGTTGAGAGATGTAATCGTGGTGTTGTGTGTATGTGGGAAAGCACCCTAAAGGTGCAAGATATTGTGGCAAGATAAGAATGCCACATGTAATATTGTATGGTGTGTGTGTTGACCAAAAGAGTGGAAAAGGAGTTGCCACATGGAGGATGATGTGTAAAGTGGGATAAGGCTAGAAAGCCTATATCATTGTATGGTTCATTGTTGTGAATGCAATAGTGCAATAGAATTGAGTGTTGAGTGTGCATTCTCTCTCTCTCTCTCATGGAGTTTTTAGTGTGGTTTAATCCACCTTAATTATGTTACTTAATCTATGTCCTTCACCATGATCAATCCCATCTTAGGATTGTTAACAGGTCCAAATATGGAGCCTTGGGGACCCAACCTCCTCAACTGCCTATACTTCATCGAAACTTATAACGCAAGCCAAGCAACAAGCCATGCAATTGACTCCAAAGAAGGTGCCCCCCTCACTATGCACCTCAACTTGGACATAGCCAAAGAGACTCCCTCCAGCTCCCAAGGATGGTGCAACCCTATGTTTGCCATAGCCATGTTATGCAGCATGTGCGTAACACCTTCCAGGACCCCATAACTAAATATGGCGTGGAGAGGCACAATGTCACCTGCTGCCAAGAGTTGGAGACTCCCTCCAGCTCCCAAGGATGGTGCAACCATATGTTTGCCATAGCCATGTTATGCAGCATGTGCGTAACACCTTCCAGGACCCCACAACTAAATATGGCATGGAGAGGCACAATATCACCTGCTGCCAAGAGTTGGTGATGCTAGCCAGAGCACTCTCCTTTCTCCTCACCACCCGTTGGGTGGATCGTTTCCACCGCCTGTAACCTCTCCACCCTTGCTTGAGTTCATCAAGGTGTGCCAGCAAACTAGGTTGGGTGGATCGCTTCCACTGCCTGTAACCTCTCCACCCTTGCTTGAGTTCATCAAGGTGTGCCAGCAAACTAGGTTGAGGACCTACACAAGGAGCTGCATGCCATTTGCACGAACCCACAAGGCAAGTTGGTAGCCTCATCCCTTCTTACAAAAGTATTATATCATTCATAAGGATGGGAATATTTTCTCAAACCCATCTAATTACATGGGGACACAACCGTGCCTCACCCAATCCTTGAGCCTCAACCTTCCCCCACCACTCCCCCTTCCAAGCACCCACATCTCGACACCCAGGAGGAAGAAGCCAGACGCAAAGTTGCAGAAGAAGAGGAGCTTTGCAAGACCTCTCCCAGTTCTTAGAGGAAATCCTCCTATACACCTCACCTAGCACCCCTAGAGGCCAACTCCTCCCCTCCGCCATTGCCAACTCGCCCTAACAAAGACCCCTCAAGATCCCACCGACATATAATGGACACACTCTATTGAGTGCAGGCGGGGTATTTTCAGTCACAAAAGGCTTTCTTCAAAGGCGTCCATTCCTCCCAAGGCACTATCTTGGATTTCACCAAGCAGGCTTCTCAAATTTAGCCAAGGAGCTCCTCACCTCTATGACAGACTATATATAGCACCAACATGAGCAGTTCTAATCGGCCATGCTTGTGGCCTAGGTCAAGCTCATCTAGAGCCAGCACGACCTCTAGGCCACCTTACATGCCAATTCCCAACTATAGGCCTTGCTTGTGGACCGGGAGAGAAGTCTTGACAAATCCCTCAACGTTGTCAACCACTTGTAGGTGCAACTATTTTCAGTCACAAAAGGCTTTCTTCAAAGGCGTCCATTCCTCCCAAGGCACTATCTTGGATTTCACCAAGCAGGCTTCTCAAATTTAGCCAAGGAGCTCCTCGCCTCTATGACAGACTATATATAGCACCAACATGAGCAGTTCTAGGCCTCTTAATCGGCCATGCTTGTGGCCTAGGTCAAGCTCATCTAGAGCCAGCAGGACCTCTAGGCCACCTTACATGCCAATTCCCAACTATAGGCCTTGCTTGTGGACCGGGAGAGAAGTCTTGACAAATCCCTCAACGTTGTCAACCACCTGTAGGTGCAACTATGCATAGCTCAGGAGGAAGTCCGCCCATGTTGACTGCTCCCTAGCATGGCAGGAAGCCCAGGAGATCTGTCGCATCACTCAAGTTGCCCAGGACGGCCGAGACCACCTCCGCACCTCGTTTGAAGCCTACAAGCATGTCACCAAGAAAACAATGGCATGGCAGCCGAGGAGTGCGCTAGCCAAGTGCAGCCATCAACAGCTCTAGGGAAGGAATCCATTGAAACTGAACAAAAGGTTGAAACATTGATGCATCCTACTAGGGAACTTTGCACCCTTGCCTACCCACCCCAAAACCCCACTAGCATCCTTGAGCTTAATATCCAAGCCCTCCAGCTTAACCTTCCATAGCATAATATATTTTTTGAGGATCCCCTGACCACCTCTTCCCTCTCCTACCTTATCACGAAGATCCCTCCCAACTCCCTAAACCTTCTTGTCACCCTCTTCCTCTAGAGACAATCTCCTTCGACAACCCCACCATCCTCTTCACCCTCCCAGTACATCCTCTTACCCGCCAACGTCTTCACTTGGGACCACCTCCTAGAGCATGGACAAGCCAAAAAAATTGACGCATCCATCGAGCTCAAAGTGCCCCCTTGCATTTTTCCACATCCCTATTCTTCCTCCAAATCCCTTACTTCCCTTGCCTATATGGAATGGGAAGGATGGTCAAACATCTGGCCTACAAGGCTCTTCATTGCCACACTGTCAAACCCTACTCCCCCCAAGGCCTCTTAGTGTTGTATAGATAGGTTTACCACCAACAACTGGAGATCTTTGTAGCCACAATAATCGTACAAATTAATGACTCCCATGTGGGTTTCCCCTAGGACCTAGCCATAGAAGAGGCTCAGCAAGCCAAGGCCTTCTTCTTCTCCAAAAAGCTTGCTACTACCCCCGGGGAGACAATGAAGATGATGATGACAGTGACAACAACCACCCCACCCATGGTGACATGCATTCCCAAGAACCTTACCCCAAGAACCCTTCTCATGCTTCATGCCCACATGACGATGGTGCTGCCACCTCTCAACACCCATCCAACCCACCGCCCCTTTGATCCGCCCACCCTACCCACCAACCTCACCTCAGGCACAAGATTTTCCTCACCACCCTCCCTCTATTTCCTTCACCACATGCCACCCCTCCTCACCTACCCTCACCATCCCCTTCTCTAATGCCACTCTCGCCACCTTTCTCTGATGCCACCCTCCTCTCTTTATAATGGACTGGTCCCGACGTTGCTCCCCCATGACAAACCATTGGGTTGTGGGGTTTCTCTCTCAGAAAAGATGATCTGACTCCACTTCCTTAGGAGTCTCCATGAAGTTTGCCAATGTCGATCCTTCTTCAATGGATTTGCTGTAGCAGTCTCTTGCCATGTGTCCTAGCTTCCCACAATTGTGGCAAGGGAAGGTCCTTCCTCCTCCCCTGCCTCTTCCTCGTCCTCGTCCTCATCGTCGCTCGTGAGAATCCTCCTCGGGTGTATAATGCTTTTTCCTCTCCAGTTATTGGGTCCACCCCTTTCTTCTCCTTGACCTTGGTCTCTTGATCTAGTAGAGCTCCTTCTATCTCATGCAGCTTCAATTCAGGTACATTCTTTAAGGTTGCCACAATGTTTTCATATTCTCCTTTGTCCACACCCTTCAGAAGCACTGCTAGTGCCTCATCATCCTCTACCTTCTTACCAATGGCTACCAGTTGTTGCTTAAGCGGCTTTTGTATTTGTTCAAGTGTGTGGTTAGAGGTTCATTTTCCTTTACATCAAGTTTGTAGAATTGCATTACCATATTTATCTTTGAATTTTTTGCTTGAGTACCAAATAAGTTATTGAGTTCATCCCATGTATCTTTAGCCTGTTGTATCCCTATGATGTGGTGAATGATTTCATCATTTAAACTGAGTGCAATGAGTCCTAATGCTTTCTCATTCCTGCTCTTCCACTCATTTTCCCCAATGACCTCTGGGCATTCGTCTCTTCCCTCAACTAGCCCCCCCACAGTGTTTTCCTCTCATGAGCAAATACATGGTCTTTGTTTGCTATGTATGAAACTGCTCCCCCATTAAATTTAGTTATTTCTTGTGCCGTGCTCATGATGATGTGAAGGGCGTCTTACCTCTTGATCCAATTCAATATTCAAGGGCAGTGTCTATCCTTTTACAACTCAAATCTGGTGTTAAATGATGATTACAACAGATTTATCAGCATAAATTTACCAAAAAATTATATAAAGTCAAGTGTAGCTAATCTCTGTGTACTGAATGGTTGGAGTATCAAACCATCTCCAAATTGCAATCTCAATTTCACCAAAATATAATGATTAATATTGATTAATCATTGATTAGTAAAATAATCTCCTATTTTATGTGCAGAAAATAGAGTGTGCGCAGGAAGGCCAGATCTGGTGCCTTAGAGTTCAAATGAGCTCAAATCCTTTCAAAGACATCAATAGCAATTATTCTAACAGAGGATCAAGCGAAGAAACAAAAGATTTGACCAAACATTGAATGCTTAATCTCTGTTTTACCAAAGTCACTGGTAGATTTGATGCAGAGCTTGATGCCACTTCTCCTTGAGGATCCAAATGCCCGACCCATCACCTTTGTCCTCTGACGTTACATCGATGCCAAGTAGGATGCCTAGAAAAGGTAGCACCCACATAAGCATCGAAGAGGATACATGCAGCCCAATCCAAATGCCCGACCCATCACCTTTGTCCTTTGACTTTACATCAATCGAAGAGAATACATGAAGCCTAATCCAAATGCCCGGTCTATCACCTTTGATCTTATGGGTGAACAACCTGTCTGGTGGTGCCCCTTCCTTTTGAAGTCTCACATCTAGGCCGAGTACTACAAAACACCACAGGTGCCACATTTGCATCAATCTTGTATACCTCCCCTTCTTGCACCGATGGGTATGGGACTTGTTTTGCCAAGAATAAAATCAGAACTCAAAGATTCAATTCAACTTCCCTTGGTTCAGCCCCCCACTTCCATCAGCAGTACATACACTGAAGAAAGCATGATCACCCAGATGAACTTCTGTAACACCCAACACCCAGAATGATTGTACTCAACCCAAAAATCATCACCACCATCGGCTTCGTGAATCTGATCATTGACATTTTGGCAGATTTCCCTACTTGACACCACTATGACAAAGGATCCCAAGGCCTCACCTTCGACATCAACAAAGGCCTTACACTCAAGTAACTCTTCGGGTATTATGAGTGTATCAAGTAGATGCCAGTGTGGCGACTCGAGACTTTTGAAGACATGATGGAGACAGTATTCTAGACAAGCTACAAAGCCTTCCACTCCCCCCAATACTCCAAATTGCAATACGATTTCGCCCGCACCTACTCCCTCTACTACCGCCCCACTAAGCTTTCTTATCGGTTCTGTGAAGACGGTGGACCCAAATTAGGGAGGGGGGTATGTTAACCACAATGGTTAACATTACTCCTACTATTTTTTATCAAAGCATGGTTACACTTCATGTAATTCATTTTATGTAAAATTGTACAAAGTACTTCATGTAAAAAGATATGGGATGATCAAGCTTACGACATGTGTAATGCCAGCCCCCATAAGCTACAAAGCCTAGGTGTACATAGAGCTAGAGAACCAATTTTGGGCCCCCAACTGTTAATGGGCGGTCAGTCAATGTAAAAAGTGAGCTCTTGTGTATATAAGTGACTTAATGAAATATGAAAAGCTCACAATCCCATTATCACATTTAAGTCTTGTTCTTCTTCCCTCTTGCACTCTTGTGTGGTTATGGTGGTGAACTTGTGTGTTGCTACATGCATGCTTGCTTGCTTGATTATGAGTGTGAGCTTGTAGGTGATGCTCTCTATTCTTCTCTCCCTCCCCTTCTTCGCTACCTCTCTCTATCTCTCTCCCTCCTTACACACATGAAGGCATTGAGATAGAAGTTGAGCTTTCCATATCTCATTGCTCTCTACCTAGCACATGGAAGCTCCACTTGGGTGACACAAGTGTTGGTGGAGTGAGCCCCTACTATTGGCTTGAGGAGTTAACCCTCATAGGGTTGGCTAAGTTCATGCTCCCCAACCAACCCTTGCAACCCTCATAAGGTTGGAGTGCATGCTCCCGAACCGACCCTTACATCTTCTCTTCTCTCCTTCTCCCCTCTTGTGCAAGTGAATGTTCATTTAGGTGAACAACCTCCCGTCAACTTCTAGCATGCAAAAATTCCTAAAAGCCCAACAAAAGTGTCCGGTCAACAAACCAAACTCGCCCCCACAAAATGGCCCAAAGAACTTAGAGTCATCAATCCTTACATGGACTAGCAAGAGGATGGAAGGGAAACCTTCCTCCACTTGGCCTAGTGTATGACCCATCATCGCCTGAGAATTCCATGATAAAATCCTCTCTCCCACTATGACAAAATCTCCAAGGCAAAAACCTCATCATTGATAGCCCATAAACCCCCAATGAGTATTCTTGCACCGCATGCTTTATGCATTCAATCGCATCCACCACAGGTGTGCTTATACTACATCGCATGCTTTCTACATTCAATTGCATCCATAGGTGTGCTTATATTACATCGCATGCTTTCTGCATTCAATTGCATCCATAGGTGTGCTTATATTACATCACATTCTTTATACATTCAATTGCATCCATAGGTGTGCTTATATTACATAGACATATGCATTAGGCACCTTGACTTTGTTGTGACCCTTGCACAAACACCCAACCAAAGATGAAAGGGAAGAAAAAAGGAAAAAAATACAACCGTCAAGTTTTGGTTCACCGATCTAAACCCATTTAACAATTTTAATTTTTGGATCTACATCCAACTTCTGATCATCCTAATGCTTTTATCTTGATCTCAACGATCATAAAATAGAGAAAAAGAGTGCTTTATAGGCTTTCCATGAGCAATAGTTCAAGGTCAACTGCCTCAAGGCTAGCAAAAGGTCAACAACTGTCTTGCATGCAGTTGAGATCAGCAAAAAGGATGTTATCATAAGAAGCTTGCACAACAAGATCTATCAAAGGAAACTATGATGATCATAATCCTGGATGCAACGATAGATGTGGAGAAGAATCAATTGATCTTGGATCTGGAAAGCCACTTGCCAAATCTAGTGTTGTAGCACCACAGCCATGCCCACCAGTGCCTCCACTTGGCTCTCTAAGCAGTCTCACTTATGTTTACATATCAGGGATATACCTTGGACCATCCAACATTAAACTTTCTCATGTTTACAAAGCTTTGTAAAAAGGTGCTAGATGATTATATGCACCTAGTAAATATGATGATATTCAAAGAGGCGACATCAGAGAATTCACCCAATGGTCTCCAATTATCATGCATGGTGTCAAATTTTAAGGAATTTGTGTGCAAATTTTGATATAGATAAAATCATTCTAAATGTAGATCAATTTGCAGAGCCTGCTACCATGGTAGGTGCAATAATGGACCATGTGGTGACATGGATCCATGAAGAGGACCTCGTTGATATGAGGGCCACATACAAGGCATTGCAAGCTAGCTTGGTTCACCACCTTTGACCCAATCGGCATGGTAGTACTCTATCGCTACATTGTGGTATAGATTGAAAACAAAAGGCAGGCCAATGTGTTGTTTTTCACTACACTGTAAGTGGCCCACCCCAGCTTCAACAAGACGGAGGGAGACAAGACACTTGACTTTATTGGTGAGCTAGAAAGATAAGATTATCTTGATAAACATGGGAATTTAGGCATCTCATGTCCTAGAGAACCAAGTGAAGGAGAAAATAAAGAGGCCGAGGACATTGGTAAGGATTTGGAAGAAGGTGATAAGGAGCCACCCTGTGCACAACTACTAATGAGGTAGCCAAAGGACACCGATGCTTTCTAAGGAATTGCAACAAAAAGAGAAGATTGGTCCCAAGGGGTGTAATTCCCAAACCTTAATGCCGATGCTTTGGAGGAACCACCACGATCCTGCAAGAGGGTAGCAAACCACAAGAGGCAGAGCCCACCAGACACACAAATCAGAGTACCATGCCACAGTGGGCGCGTGGTCCCTAGCTAGTTTATTCTTTGAGGTATAAGAAAGAGTACAAGAGGAGATTCCAAAGGATCTTTCCCACCTGGCCCAAATCCATGATTATGACGAAGCCATTTATAGGCTGGTGACCAAGAATCTTCCTCATAGAGAGTCCATTTTTTACAGGCTAGTGGCCAAGAATCTTCCTCATAAAGAGTCCATACTGTTGAGATATCGAGCTCGTCTAGTGAGGCGCGGTGGACGTGGGATGACAGGCTGTGTGACAGCCATTCTAGAGACTGGCATAGTTATAGCGCCAGTTCATTTAGTTGGGTTCACACTATAGAGAACCCCATGTATGTATTGGTTGAGTACCTTTCATATTGTGTGTACTCTTATCTTATATATGGTGTGTTGAGTGTTGAGTGTTGAGTGAAGAAGAAGAAGATTTCAACATCTCACCTTGTGTGTTCTCTATTAGGGTTTTGTGAGTGTGTGTGTGCTTGCAAGAGCTCAAGCTCTTTTCCTCCCTACATCTTTTCACATACATGGATTGCACATGCTTGAGGTTCCTCTCATGCAACCCTTCAAACAGTGGCTACAAAACATGCCCATCAAAGAGCATGGTAGGGGCTACATACTAGATAAAGAATCAGCCCAAGTGGTGGCTCCGATACCTTCATAATTCAAACTGCTACGCCACATATTGCACTGCGCTAGTTAACCAAGGAGTCAATCCAATGTATATGCCACAATTGTGTAGGCACATGAGGTGGATGAAATATGAAGTTAAAAAGAAGATCAATCCTCTGCTCCTCAACTTCTCAGAGTTTAAGTCACTACCATTTGGCATGCTCCCAATTAAAGAGTGTATGTACGGGTTGACAGTCCAGTTTATTGCCTCATATCAATGCTTCGCTGCCACACACTCTTAGAGCAAGAATCGTGGGACCATTACAAGTGCCCATCAAAGTTGTAGTCTTCTATCGGACCAGCACCTAACAAAGTTGTAGATATGGACACAATTGTTAGCTTCCATATAATGTGGATGGATGTATAGATGATGTGGTTTGATGTGTGAATGATGTGGATTGATGTAGATGGATGAATGGAGATCGTACATCATTTTGGTGTGCTCGTCTTTGCCCTTTGGCATAGAATATTAGTGGCAACCGTTAATCCTAGAAATGGGTTAATATCCCTTAATAGTAATTAGTTTAGATTAAGCTATAGGCTTGAGATAGGCCTCAAAGAGGCTAAAATTCTTTTTATTTATAATCACCATTTCTAGCTTCCTTCATAGCTTCATACATCCTTTTGGTGTACTCATCTTTGCTCTTTGGTATAGCATATTAGTGGCAATCGTCAATCCTAGAAATGGGTTGATAGCCCTTAACAATAATTGGTTCATATTAAGCTATAGGCTTGAGAGAGGCTCAAATTCTTTTTGTTTATAATCACCTAATTGTTGTAAAGCAATTTGTGCAACATTTTGATATGAAAAATCTTTAATCAACAAGGAAATCTAGTCTAAAATGTTAAGGGAACTCATAGATTTCTCAACTGTTTATCTTGATGGAGTGTGGCAGGGTCTAAGCTGGAAGGTCTAAGCTGGAACGATAAAGTGTTCTCTCATGCCCCTCTCAAAATAACAGGGTCCCAACTATGTAGGATGTTGTGTACTAAATGGAAAGAGGTGTTGGAACTCATGGTCTGGGATGGATGTGGTAGAACATCTGGGAACCCTTTAATGTGTTTAGGGATATGGTGGACTCGTAAGTTTAACCCCCCTTTAGCCCTACAAGACCCCAAAATAGCCAAAAGATTGAACAATAAGGGTTTGAAGAGTTTTAAGGATTGATGGGATCAAGCATTAGTGAGATGGAAGAAGCCTGAGAAATTGGGGATGGATCTTGCTTTATCTAATAGAGAAGCATAGCTTGTCAGGCATGTGTTGGAAGAGGTGCATAAAGGCTAGACATCCATTGTAGTGGATGAAACTTGTTGGATCAAGGATTGGTCTTGGTTTAATTGTTCTAAGCTGGACATAGGCATAACCAAAGTTCTATACAGTGCTTTGCGAGTAAGTGATGAGAATGTCATTTACTATAACAGAATATGGAAAGTGAGTTGGAGCTCCAATTGTTGGAGAAGGAAGTGGAAGGCAATATGGGAGATGGAAATACCTAGTAGATCTCAGGTTTTCTTGTGGAGAGTGTGTATGGGAGCTCTGCCCATTGGCTCTAAATTGGTTCAAAGGAACTTCACAAGTGGATGCTGCCCTAGATGTAGAACTGCCTTGGAAGATGGGAAGCATACATTTTGGGATTGCCCTGCTATTAGAGGAGCTTGGGTTAAGATTTGGAAATGGGTCCATAGCTGTTTAGGGGTGCAAGGTCAATGGGGGGACTGGCTGTTTGACAAATGGACAAGTAGTGGTGGACATGTTGATATGATCTTTAACATTATTAGGTGTTGTTGTTTATGGGAAATCTGGAACTCCAGAAACTGCATTGTGTTTTAGAAAGCTTGTGATATAGGAATTGATGTTAGTGGATTAATGCATAAATGTATTTGTATGCATTGGTCTATATGCTTGGTTAATAAAATGAGTGGGGCTGGATTGTTTCAGTTGATTCAGACCCTGCAATTTGCCATCATCTGATCCTTTTTCATGTGGGGTCACTTGTAGACATACTGGGTTGTGCCTAATGATCTGGTGTAATGATTTGCAGGGTCTCAAAAAGCAGAGGGTTAAGACTAAGCCAGCTAGATATGGACCCAGAACCAAAGATGGTATACGAAGGTTAAGCAAGCAAGCTACATCTTTGTGGCCTTTCGAGTGGGGACTAGACCAACAGTAAAAATCTGGTTTCAGAAAGGGGAAGTGAAGGGTGAGGTTCTGGAAAAACAGGCTCCTAGGGGCTGCTCAACTAAAGCTTTGGTTGAGGCTTGCGTATTGCTGGGGTACCACCTGTCTCGGGGTGAATCTTCTTTTGTTTCTGAGGATGATAGATGGGATTTGGTGTGTAGCTTGCTTAATGGTGGTTGCCTTTCATGTTGTTGAAGGCTAACTGTGGGACCGGAGAGAATGCTATGTAAAGTTTTTCCTTTCTTTTTATAATAAATATATTACTGGTCCAAAAATAAATCTTTAATCAACTATGCTTTCAATTCTTGCCACTACACCCTTAGGGCTTCTAGTTGTTATGTGTAACATGTTGTTGCAATGCCCTCCAGAAACTTCATGAGCCTTCATATCCAAGACCATGTATGTTATGCGATTACTTTTTCAAAATGATAAAGCTAGAACCCTTTGATGGAAACCTTGAAAAAGACTTTGGTCGGACATTTTAATCAACCACTGTGATGTAATGTGTGATGTTCTTGATTCACTGTCTTGACTAAAAACCTCTCCTCTTCTCAAGCAACTAGGGCCCTCTACTATGAACGACCATTGACCTTTAACAAACAAGTCCTATTCAGAGTCATCACACCACACTCAGAAACAACGCTACATGAAAAGGCGATCTAAAAAGCAATTTGATCGTTTGGATTTAAGAGAGAGATAAAAGGATAAGATGAGGCCATATATGTTGGAATGTAGGATTTGGCGTGAGAAAATAAGGAATTAAACGACGCGAAGACATAACTGTAGCATAAACGCGCCTTTTGCGAACTCAAATCCTGGTTTTGTTCCACCCTCACGCTTCTTCTGCGCAGGACGCCATGGGGAGATTGTACCATGCCCACCCATCGTTATCCTTCGCTAAGTTTATCAAATCGTGGGCAGGACGGATACCGCTGTATGCAAGCACGGCTCCCAGTGTCTTGTAAAACTCTTCAGAAGGTGCAGTACTCACTCACAAAATTAGTCCACATATTTGTTAAATCTGTGCAAGCAAAATGGAGAAATGCATATCGAATGTTATAGGGTTTTTCGTGTGCAGGAAATATGGTCAAACAACATGAGAGCCAAGTATCCTTGAGGAACGTAAGCCGCAGCTGGTGGCAGTATCGTTGTCCTTGACGACGAGAAATAAACAACTATGGAACACGAAAGGGAGCCCCCCCACACCTACTTGCCTGATGTTAGGCCCAACTCTGCCAACGCAGTCAAGCCAACCTCTGCAGGCTCCTCTGCCGCCGTTGGCCACCCTGATGAATTTGGCGCCGCCGCCAAAACTCACACCATCCTGCCACCGATCTCTCCCCGTGGCACGCCAGGCCCAGGGGCCTACACGCCGGGAATTCCAGACACCTCGCCTGCTATCACCATCGGACTCAAGCCAGCAGCTCGTTTGCCCGAAATCGTCACGCCAGGTCCCGGAGCGTACGACTCGCCGGCCACAATCCATGGGCCGTCCTACTCCATCACCGGAAAAGACGCCAACAAGACGACGCCAGGCGGGCCCGGCCCGGGCGCCTACTACCCGCACACCCAGTCAACCTCGCCGGCCATTACAATGGCACTCCGCCACCAGAACCGCGACGGCCAGAAGACGCCCGGCCCTGGCGATTACTACCCGAAGACACGAAGCGAGTCGCCGGCTTTCTCCATGGGCCGCAAAGGCTCGCCTCCCCGTCGCGGCGGCAACAACCCCGGCCCTGGCACCTACTACATGGGCGGTGCTTCCCGCGTCACTAGCGCCCCCTCTATCAGCCTGAGTGGCCGCCTTCCCGCCACCCGCCTCCTCGAAGACGCCTTGCCCGGCCCCGGCACATACGACGTGTCCGTCCGCTCCACCGGCACTCGCTACAGCATCCAGTCACGCAGAACTGCTCTCGGCAAAGACACGCTGCCCGGCCCCGGCTCTTACTACGTCAACTCCAGATACACTCGCCCCTCGCCTCCTTCGTTTAGCTTCGGCAGCCACCTTTCGCGGCCAGTCACCGACACCGCATTTACACCGGGGCCCGGCTCCTACAACCTGCGAGGCGTCAGAACTAACGGGCCCTCCTACTCCATCACTGGCAGGGAGGAGACTTTCAAGCGCAACGACACCCCCGGACCGGGGGCTTACCAGCGGCGATACGACATCGACGGGCCGGCGTTCTCACTGGGCGGGCGGATAAGCCCAGCTAGGCGGGCGGCTAGCCCAGGACCGGGCGCCTATCACCAAGAGAGCAAAGCGATGGGACCGGCGTTCAGTCTACTGAGCAGGCTACAGCAGACGAGACCGGACGGGACGCCAGGGCCCGGCAGCTACTATTCGGCGTCATCCCGGCCGTCCTCTCCGTCATTCTCCATCACCAGCAAGGCCGTTGACCGGATACAGGAGACGGCTCCCGGTCCGGGAGCGTACACTCTACCAAGAACCTTCGAAGGCCCGTCGTTCAGCCTACTGGCAAAAGTGGCACCTCCAAGCAAGGCGACAGACACACCGGGTCCTGGCCGATACACCGTTCCAACACGGCCAGATTCTCCGGCATTCAGCTTCGGCAGCAGGGTGCAAGAAACCGGCAGTGTGGAGCATTCACACTCCCCTGGGCCCGGGCAATACAACACCACCGGCTTGCCGCGCAGTTTGAGCTACAGTTTCGGGATGCGGCCGCCCGGCAGCAAGAGGATTTTAGGTCCGGGGCCCGGCTCCTATGAGCAAATCTACAAACCAGCCGGCCCATCGCACTCTCTTCATGGCAGGCTGCACGTGCGGCAATACGCGTGCAGATCCGTGCCCGGCCCCGGCACTTACAACGTGGCGCCCAAGCATGATGGGCCGGCTTTCACACTGCATAGCCGGACGGGCGCCCGGCATTGGCAGTCCCATACCCCCGGGCCAGGCGATTATGAGCCCACTTGCAGATACATCTCGAATGCGGCGCCCAAGTTCAGCCTGGGCATGCGGCTTCCCTCCTACTACAACCAGCACGAGCAGGAGTGGCGGCCGGGCCCCGGCACTTACAACCCGCCTGTCCGCCCGGACGGGCCTGCGTTTTCCATGCTTTGCCGGTTTTGATTTCACAAGTGACGGATGGGCAAGGATCCCGCCCGGCGGGACAGCCTGGCCTGCTTCTTCCGGGTTGCAATGCCAAAAGCTTTTGACCCGAGAGTCTGTACATGACTTCAATTCTATATCAAGGAAGGGCAATCATATATCAAATTCGCCATCTTTGACTTTTCTCATAACACGATTATCTTTTCACATCTAGCCTGTACATAAGCTTTCTTTTAATTCATTCGTATCTCTCGAATTCACTTATCTCATAACACGATTATCTTTTCACATCTAGCCGGTACATAAGCTTTCTTTTAATTCATTCGTATCTGTGGAATTCACTTATATCTCGTTTCTTGAATGGAGAGAGATCAATTTCCTGGTTTTATCATTTTTTTTGTTATATTTAAAGCAAAGAAAAAGAGGATTAGTCTCGAAAAAAACCATCTTGTAATGTAATTTTCACGAATCAAATTGAGGAAAACCAGTTGTAATTTTGCTTAACCTTGAACTTAAAGATTCAAATTTTAGTTATAACCGGTTAATCTATGCATGTTTCAATAAAAAACAGTTGAGCTTGAAGGTCATCCTTTTTCTCATTGGTTAGGAAAAAAGTTTAGGCTTCGAATTTTTTTATATTCTTTTGTATAAAACAAAGTCCACGTGGCTTTTTCTTCCTATGGTGTCTAATGCACTCTAGTGGTGGCGCCTATATTTTACGTAGCATTATACGGGTTGTATACGAATAACACGGGTTATTCGTCGTTTTCTCATTTAATTAGACGAATAATGTTTTTTTTCGATCGATAATTTTATCAATCAATAAACTTATCGATCGAAAACTTGTCGATCGATAATATATCAAACGAAAGGTTTATCGATGGAAAAACTGGCGTTATAAGCCGTCGAAAGCTTATTTGATCGATTATCTTTTCGAAAGCTTTGTGTGAGAGAGAGTGAGAGAGTGATTAGAGAGTGACTTGCGGGTTCAGGGGATGATTAACAAATAATATTTGTGAAGCTTTTCTTTTTTTTCTTTTTGTTTTTCTTTTTATGCTTTTTAAAAAAAACTAGTTGTGTTCACTCTAGCACCCGTATGGGGTAGTTGTGTTCACTCTAGCACCCATATGGGGCAGTTGTGACCACTCTAGTTAAACACTAATACTTGTTTAAGGTTATTGTGTCCACTCTGGTCTTTACCGACCAGTTGTGTCCATTTTAAGTTCAATTTGTTGGAAGCCACTTACTATGTCCACTCTGGAAGGAGAGGGCAAAGAAGCCAGCATTCTGGAAGATGGAGACTCAACCACAATGCTGTTGAAATTTGAGCTGAATGATGAGCTATGGTGGATCAAACACTAGAATCAACATAATTAACAAAGTGATTAGCAAGTGATTAAGACGTAATTAGTGAAAAATTAGCACATAGATTAATGTAGGCATGGATACTCAAAAACCAGCAAATTCTCATTAGGGCTATGCCTCAATTTATAGAGTTTACATCAAGCATCAAATCCCCTTGATTTCTCCATGATTTACTCCCTGAATATCTCCACCTCTTGCCTGATTCTCTCCACCTCTTCTCTTTTCCCTGAATATCTCCCAGAATATCTCCACACTCCTAAATTCCCTCATGCTACCCATTATTCTCTCCCAGTAGATTCTCCTAACCTTTTCACAGGTTCTTTCACAATTACATCTCTTCTTTTACAGCCTCTATCCAAGAGCTTGTTCCCACACACACCCTTTTCACTTGTATATTTCAACACCTCCCCTCAAGTGAATAATCCTAACACACCTGGACCCTGTATCAAGTTTCCCTCTTACTTGATAGCCCGCGACCAGTGCCTCAAGTCCCTAAACTCCATAGTCCTTGACACTCTCTCTCTCAATGTGTCCAAGGCTACTATAAGTGCCCGCGACCTTGACTAAAGTGCTCACACATACATCTACCACTTGGCCTACATCATCGGTGGCTCAGAGGTGGTTTTACTTTATTGGGGCAGGTTACATTGGGTTGTGGGTTCTCTCTCTCTCTCTCTCAGAAAAGATGATCCGACTCCACTTCTCTTGGAGCCTCCATGAAGTTTGCCGATGTCGTTCCTTCTTCACTGGGTTTGCTGTAGCAGTCTCTCGCCATGTGTCCTGGCTTTCCACATTTGTGGCAAGTGAAGGTCCTCCCTCCTACTCTGCCTCTTCCTCGTCCTCGTCCTCGAGAGAATCCTCCTCGGGTGAAGAATGCTTTTTCCTCTCCTGCTGTTGAGTCGAGCTCTTTCTTCTCTTTGCCTCTGCTCTCTTGCTCCAGTAGAGCTGCTTCTATCTCGTGTATCTTCAGTTCAGGTACATTCTTTAGTGTTGCTACAATGTTTTCATAATCTCCTTTATCCACACTCTTCAAAAGTACAGCTAATGCTTCATCATCTTCTACCTTTTTGCCAATAGCTGCCAGCTGTTGCTTAATGCTTTTATATTTGTTCAAGTGTGTGATTAAGGGTTCACTTTCCTTCATGTCCAATTTGTAAAATTGCATTAATAGATTTATCTTGGAATTTTTTGCTTGTGTACCAAATAATTTATTGAGTTCATCCCATGCATCTTTTGCCCACTGTATTCCTGTGATATGGTGAATGATCTCATCATTTAAACTGAGTGCAATAAGCCCCAATGCTTTTTCATTCCTACACTTCCACTCATTTTTCCCTCTCTCTGGGTATTCATCTCTCCCTTCAACTAATCCCCACAGATTTTTCCTCATCAGCAAATACATGGTTTTTGTTTGCCATGTATAGAACTGTTCTCCATTAAATTTGGCTATTTCCTGTGCTGAATTCATGGTGAAGTGAAGGGGGTCTTACCTCTTGATCCAAAATCAAGATTCAAGGGCAGTGTCTACCCTTTTACAACTCAATCTGGTGTTTAATAGATGATTACAACAATTTTATCAGCATAAAATCACCAGAAATTACATTAAATTGAGAGTAACCAATTTGTACGGGATGGTTGGAGTATCAAACCAACTCCGATTTGAAATCTGAAGTTATAGGGATCTGTATCAGATACCTAATGGTTAATTTGAACCCTCAATTGCACCAAAGTACAGTGATTAGCATTGATTAATCACTGATTAGCAAATTACTGCTCTGTTTTGTGTGCAGAAAACAGAGTATGCGGGGAGTCCAGATCTGGTGCCTTCCACTTCAAATGAGCTCAAATGCTTTGAAAGGCATCAATAGCAATGAGTCTAGTAGAGGATTAAGCCAAGAAACACAAGATTTGAGCAAATAATGAAAGCTTAATCTCTGTTTTACCAAAGTCACCTGCAGATTTGATGAAGAGCTTTGATCTCTCTGTAGACTTGATGAAATTGATTTCTGTCTTCACCAGCTTGTAGAGCATGCTTGATTACCCTTTGTGCTAAGAGGAATTAGAGAGTTTTGACATGAGCAAAGAGCAATCTTCATTCTACTTCAGAAAAACGGCGCCTGCAAAAAACGTGAAATCAGCTGCTTCCGCCGGCGGTTTGCTGCGTGGAGTGGATGGGCTGGTAGCCAAGGAGCTTAGCTAGCTTAAGCTAGAAGCACAAGACCTAATTTTAACTGTGCTAGATGCTAGAGACCCTCCACTGGCTGGGGGTGAAGGGGAAGAGTGAAAACTCACTAAAAACTGATTTTTTTGCTAATTATCTTACTAATCCTGATTAATTCACTAATGGGCTCATAAATCTAGTTGATTCTAGGCATGGCTCTGATACCATGTTGAAATTTGAGCTGAATGATGAGCTATGGTGGATCAAACACTAGAATCAACATAATTAACAAAGTGATTAGCAAGTGATTAAGACGTAATTAGTGAAAAATTAGCACATAGATTAATGTAGGCATGGATACTCAAAAACCAGCAAATTCTCATTAGGGCTATGCCTCAATTTATAGAGTTTACATCAAGCATCAAATCCCCTTGATTTCTCCATGATTTACTCCCTGAATATCTCCACCTCTTGCCTGATTCTCTCCACCTCTTCTCTTTTCCCTGAATATCTCCCAGAATATCTCCACACTCCTAAATTCCCTCATGCTACCCATTATTCTCTCCCAGTAGATTCTCCTAACCTTTTCACAGGTTCTTTCACAATTACATCTCTTCTTTTACAGCCTCTATCCAAGAGCTTGTTCCCACACACACCCTTTTCACTTGTATATTTCAACAAATGCCAACAGAAGGCCAGTTGTAAGAAGACAGCATGGTTATGAGGCTACTAGCAATGGTAGTAGCACGGAGGATCAACCAAATACTAGAGCTCATATTCAAGGATCATGGGTAGCTCCTTTACCTCCCCTGTCAGTGCTACTACCAAATATAGTGGGCATATCACTAGAAGAGGCAGAGCCATCTTCATCTCAGCCCGAAGAAAGCATCAATTTGTACTCTAAAGTAAGTAGTGAAGTTAGGAAGGCAGCAGAAGCAAGAGAAACGGCAATGCCTAGATCGTCAAGGTCTGTTTTGGTCTCTTAGGATCAACCAAAACAAACCTTAACAATCTACGCATCGATGTTTCTCCTGCTTCTACTGCCTTCCTAACTTCACCACTTGCTTCAGAGTTCAAAGTGATGCTCTCTTCGAGATGAGGTGAGGATGGCTCTGCCTCTTCTAGTAATATGCCTGGTATATTTGGTAGCAGCACCAACATGGGAGGCAAAGCAGCTGCCCATGATCCTTGAATATGAGCCCTAGTGTCTGTACTCATCACAATACATCTTGAAAAATAGGATTTCAGATTACATTGAATGGAATAACATATGCAATAAATGCTTATGTCCATTTCAAATGTAGTTCAAGCATCTCTTGCTTATCAAATGCTGCATGCAAATGTATCTGCTCTTTGCAAAGTATTGGATTGACCAACACGTGCTTTTGTTAAGGCTCACCCTAACCCTCCTTGAAACACATCCAAAAGAGATTACCTAGTGAACCGAACTGCCATGAGGATCTTTTCAATGGTGGCCAAGCTCGTAACCCTTGAGGTCTCCAAGCTCTATAACTCCTTGAGAAGCAATTCCATCGTGCCTCCCGTGAGCGTTGTCACACCGTCGTGTTCCACCTACGGGTACTCGTCTCTCCTCTCACCTCACTTCACTCACACTCACTCACTAGCATGCATTAGGGAGAGAGATTAGCAAGAGCAAGACTCAATTGCACAATGGGAGAGTATGTTGTATTATGAGAGATATTCACTTATATACATAGCCATAAGTGTTCACACTCACTTAAACTGTGGTCGACAAGGCACTTTAGGCTCATAAGAGGCCTAATACCATTACAATGACTTCTCTCATAATATATCCATGAAGTATATCACTTAGGACTTCATCCTAACTTGCTCCTTCATCCTAACTTGCTACCACACGCTTTTGAAGCGGGAATCGCCATAATACTCCGTCACACCATTTCCGTCACACCATTACGGGCGCCCGTCCAAGTTGTAGCTTTGGACACCATTGCTTTATATCTTGAATGTATAACCCTTTGGTGTATCTACCGTGACTCCTTAATGTAAGATAATGGCGGTAGCTCTTGTTAACCCTAGAATTGGGTTAACATCCCCCCCTTTCTTATGGCGATCGCGTCCTCGTGATCACGTTGAAGACCTTTCTGTGGGAGAATGGACAAGATTTGTTGATGGCTTTGATGTTGAGTGACGTTTAATGGTCTTTGTCCCTCTGGAAGGAATAAGAAAAGCTAGTTAGTGAATGAAAAGGTTAGTGGTTTATGGGGAATTCCTAACAGGGTGGGGGGTGGGGTTTTTTGCGAATGATTGCATATTTGTGTGAGCAAAAATTTTTTGGTTGTTTTTTTGGGCTTTTTTGTTTTTGGCAATCATACGCAATGTTACATGTGATTTATGTTAGTGGGGATGCTAAGAGATGTTAATAATGGGAGAGAAGAGAGGGAAGGATCTGGAGGAACGTAGACTTACATCAGAATGAGATGGTGATTCTTAGTTCCTCATTTGATTCATTGAAGCGACATTCATCATTTGAAGAAATTGGCCTTCGATGATGTCCCGTTGTGTGGCAGGATTCTTGTCAAATATTGTGGAGTAGGATCTGTTTCTGCTTTCTTCTACCCATGTGCTTTTTATTTTTTTTATGTATATTTAAGTGCTCTTATGAAGCAGATATACATGAAGTACAAGAATTGAGTCATATAGACTCTTATTGAACTCCTTTTGTTGAAGTAGCCACTTGTTGGTAAGGATTGAAAGATTTATATCGTCTTGCGAGGCTGATATAAATATCTTTACTAAAGATTAAAGATCGTTGATTTGTGTAGATGGTAGCGTCGTTTGGAGAGGTTTGTAATTTGAAGGAAAATTCCAAGCAATGGGTTGTACCATTAACCAGGCTTTCATCCACCATGGTCCCCCCATCCAGAGATGTACTTGGAAGTTATCGATGGTGAGGCTTTGGTGCAAATGTTCTCCAGTGCATGAGTATGGATATGTACTCACGGAGCAGCTGCTACATTAATTTAGCCAAAAGAATGAAAAAGCTTAATAATATATAATGGTGGCGATTGAAGATCATCTGGAAGGTGTTAATGCATGAGATGGCTTAATCCGTGATACGTAAATCGTGAAAGTGAAAGTTCTTAAGCCGTGAAACTGTAAACTCGTGCAAGACATGAACTTGTGAGATTGCAGGTTTTTTTTACCGTGAAGGGATATTCCGTGAAATGGCCTAATCCCGTGAGATTGTAGGTTTTTTGGTCGTGAAGGGATATTCCATGTGAAAGGGCCTAATCTCGTGAAATGGTGTTTCCGTGAAAGTGCATGGAATTCCATGAGAGTGTAGGGCATGAGAAGGAATTCCGTGAAGTGTAGTTCCGTGAGATGGAATTCAATGAAAGTGCAGGCCTGTGAGAAGGAATTCCGTGAGGATAATTCTGTGAGTTGTAATTCCGTGAGATGAAATTCTGTGAGGTGGAATTCCGTGAAATTGCAGGCCGTGAACAGGAATTCTGTGAAATGTAATTCCGTGAGATGGAATTATATGAAGTGATTGCGTGAGATAGAATTCCGTGAAGTTGCAGGTTTTGACCCCGTGAAGTTGCAGGTTTGACCTCGATAGTTTTTTAATTTTAATTGATTTTATGGATCAGGTAGGTCACGACTTGCGAGCAATAGGTTCGTGTGCACTTATTTCTCACATCCAGAGGGGTAACAAGAGCATTGTTATTTTGTCCTTAATGTGCTCACATAAGTCTCCGTTTTGCAAACGTGGGTATTGATTCTTGAATTTGTTGCTCAAATGTTGTCGAGGCAGTAGGTAAGATTGTTGGTTGTTTGCTTATGTAAGATTCCTCCCTCCAGCTTTTTGAGATGTGCAGGTGTAAGAACCTCCCCTTTTGATCTTATAATTATTTTCCTCTCTAAAATAAAAGAAAGATTTTGTTTTACCCTGTTTTGACCTAGAGAGAGAAAATGTCTGGAGAGAGATAGTCCAAATTTGAGATATTTTTGGATATATAAATCTTCCTAGTGTCTAAAATAAATTCCCCTGAAACGGAAATTCAGAAAGAACTTTCCAATGTGCAATTGAAATTAATTGGAAATGGGTATAAAGGACCTTAGCCTAAGGGTCTAGATTTTCAGAAATTTTTAGATTATGGTCCAATTAAGGTTCCTATGGGCCAATAAGATCAATCCATGTGCATGCATAAATCTAATTTAGTAAGAATTATACTTTTAGAATAAAAGAATTTCTCTTATGCATCTAATTTATGCATAAAATCCATTTATGATGAAAATCTCACTTTTAATATAAAAATATCTTTTATGCATATGTTTATGCATACAAATCATTTATGATGAAAATCATTCTTTTAATATAATAGAATTTCTTTTATGCATCTAATTTATACATAAAATCATTTATGATGAAAATCACACTTTTATCATAAAATTTAATTACTAGAAATCCTCTTTTTCTTAATTCATCAATTATGCATAACATAAAAATCAATTTCTCCATGATTACTAGAAATCCTCTTTTTCTTAATTCATCAATTATGCATAACATAAAAATCAATTTCTCCATGATTATAATGAAATTCTTTCAATTAATATAGGATGATAATTCCTAGAATATGGTAGGAAGTCCTCTTTTCATGCTTTGAATGAAATTGTTTTATGTGTAATTTTTACAAAAATTTTGCCATAGCTCCGCTGCTATGACTAATAAATCTCAATTATTTTAAAGGATAAAGCTTAACATTAAGGGAATGATTAGAATGATCCCTAATTGGATCATTAACCCAATAATGGTATGGATTGAATCATCCATATTTATGAAATAGATAAACTAAAAGCATTTAAAAAAAGCCTTTAATTTGGCCTCCAATTAAACAAGTATAGATTAATCTTGGTTTAAGGAAAAGCTTTATGAGAAGCTTCATTTGGGTTGAGAATAGGTCATGAGAATGACCATTCTTTGAGTGAGAGAGAGAAATTACATAAAAACCATTAAAATTAAGCATAAATAAAAATTTATGTAATTCTTCACTACCATTCATCAATTAACTTCAATAGCATTCAAAAACCATTCCAATTAAGCTTCTCAAGCTTGAGAGGGGTTGAGAAGAGAGAAACATTGAGAATTTATGGAAAAAGATCAAAATTCATACTTTACCTTACAAATTGCTTGATTCTTTAATCACGGTAGAGGCCCCCAACCAATCAATTGGTTTGGTATGTTGATGGAGCCACCAATGGAGATTGAAGAAAGAGGGAAGCTCCAATTTCTTCAATTTGGAGAGAATTTCAGAGAATAGTAAAAATTATCATTATTTCAGCATAATTTTGGTATAGTAAAATTCTCCTATTTTTTTTACAAAGGCTCAAGTTCTATTTATAGGAGAGGGAGGCTCTAACCAAGACCAACTGATCTCTAGAATTTTTCAGATTTTAGTTTGGTTGAATTTAGACTAGATTTAGACCTAGTTTGGTTCCTTTTTTATTCGGTTTGAACCAAGAGAGAGGAGAGATAAAAATATCACATTATTTTTTAGTTTAAAACTCATTTAAGCATGTGAAGTAGGCGCCTCCTTGAAGGGATCCCCTTTCCTTACACGTGTCAAAATGGAATCATTATACCCAAAATATCTCATTTTTTAGTAATACTCATAGTTTTTTACTAATAAACCTTGTACATAGTCAACTGTTCATCTTATGTGGGCATTTACTCATTTTTGGGTATTTTTCTTTTACAAATTGGATTTATCTCCTCCCCCACTATGTACAAGGTTTATTAGTAGAAAACTATGAGTATTACTAAAAAAATGAGATATTTTGGGTATAATGATTCCATTTTGACACATGTGTAAGGAAAGGGGATCCCTTCAAGGAGGCGCCTACTTCACATGCTTGAATGAGTTTTAAACTCAAAAATAATGTGATATTTTTATCTCTCCTCTCTCTTAGTTCAAACCGAATCAAAAAGGAACCAAACTAGGTCCAAATCTGATCCAAAACCAACCAAACTGAAATCTAGAAAATTCTAGAAATCAGTTGGTCTTGGTTAGAGCCTCCCTCTCCTATAAATAGAACCTAAGCCTTTGTAAAAAAATAAGAGAATTTTACTATACCAGAATTATGCTGAAATAATGATAATTTTTACTATTCTCTAAAATTCTCTCCAAATTGAAGAAATTGGAGCTTCCAATGCATAATCAACAGTGGCCCTCAAGTATCAAAGTGTGAGTTGCACATTGTCAAGATATGGTTTGTGTGGAACCTCCATAAACTAGCTCTCTAAGCCAACAGTGTACACCCACCAAAGTACAAGAGTAGTTTCTATAAGTACACCCTAAGTACACAAGTAGTTTCTTTCTTGGGATAAGGTGCAAAAATAAAAGTACACCCTAACTACAAGAGTAGTGACTTAAAGTCACATCACACCAAAATAAAAACGGGAAAAAAAACACTTCATGTGTGAAGGTAAAGCGTGCCCCTGGTGGTTAGCCCCCATGCTCAAACATGTCACTCTACGAAAAGTAGGTTTTCCTGTAGCTTCAAAATTATAGAGAGGCTTCATTGAAGCTATAGATATGAAAGGATTGGTAGAACATCACACAGACATTCATTACAATATTCATTTTAGCACAAACACCAAAAGATATGATGAATGGGACATCAGAGCTCGCCCCATGAGAGGGCCCATGGGATCAATACAGTCTTTCACAATAGAAGAGACTAGATCAATATTGTGTGGCATAAAAAAAGTAGCTCACTAAACTAGAGAAAGACAAATAATGCAAGGGAACGAGCACAAATTCAAACAGCTAGTGAAACCTATGCATTACAACGAAATGATTATCACAAGATTGCTAAAGTTCCAATCTACATTGACCATAATGGGGTACTCTTGGAATGATGTTCACTTCCGACATTGCTAGGCTGCGAATGAGAGATCATCGATTACCCAAAAGTCATCCTTGCTACACGTGATAGACATGAATTCTACGTAGATTTGAAAGGAAGCATGTATATCCCCCACAAAACTTCTTTAATATCAGATTGTTTGGAGTACCAATTGGAGCGAAAGGAACCCATAGAGTCCATGAAACATGAGCTCGCATAAAGCCTGCCAATCTCTGAATGTAGTGGATAGATTCTTTTTTAGGAGAGTTCAGGCCAATCAAGGTGACATAGGTCATTATAAGTGCATTGGAAACCTCTACATCATCACCATTGCAGTGTTATCATCCAACAATTGATCAAAGTACATATGCAGTTGAGGAATGTATGGAAAGGTTTCGGTAGAGACCATCCAATACATCCTAAAACATAGAACTTTGAGGTCGAGATATGGCATGACTTTTGGAGAGGAAATAACTTCTAGACTAGGAAGCTCTGCGCGGCAAGAAGAAGAGAACTCTCATTCTATTCTGCGAGGAAAACAACCTGCAGACGTAAAGCTGAAGTCAGGCTTCCCTCCATGTTAGATCCAATAAGGGAGGAACATCTAGCTTGCATTGGAACGAGAACCATTAGGCGAGAAACTGTGCCTTTAGAAAGAACCAAAATGATAACCCTAGTCGAGCCATTCATACCATAATAATTCCATTTAGGACGGAGAATTGCAAGAGTTGAGAGCCATGAACATAGAGTCTCAAGCGTACCAATAACTCATGGAGTTCTAGTATACAGGTACCCAATGACACCACATGCAGGCCTCATACCTCCTGAGCGGCCAAGAGAAGCATCTTTTGGGGCATCAGCTCCTATGGTCTTGTGGAACCATCCTATACTCATGTACCTCCTAGAGTTAAACCAAGACACATGGCTACAATAGCTCATGAGCCAATAGCAAAAATAGTTTGTGAACTAATAGCAAAAACGATCGAAACAAGGGTCGAAGCTCATTTATCCCTTGAGGTAAGAAAGATGCTATTCGAGTGATATTCAAACCCGCAAGAGGAATGAGAGAAGAAGTGGAATATGTTCATCCCAAGATAAGACCCTCTCTCATAGCCAAGCTAATTTCCAAGTTTGATAGAATGGGAGATCCCTATAGCCATTTGGCTACTTTGAAGCATGTCTATTGTACAACAAAAAGGGTGATCTAGGATGATGTTAGATTCTTTCGGCTTGACCTTTCAGAACAATGCTTTGTTGTGGTTCCAAATGTTAGAGGATTCGCAAAAAGAAACCATGGAAGATTTTGAGCTAGCATTTACAACGGGATTCTCCAAGACATGTGTCAAGCATAGCTCAATAACTCAATTAGTGTACCAACTCAAGCAGCTTGAACATGAGACTATGAGAGACTACATCAACCATCTTAAGAACTTGAACATCAAGTTCCCTGTTGAGGATGGGTTAAAGCGCTATATGCCAAGAGGCGTCAAATGCTAGTGGAGTGTTTCTTAGATGCCATAGAATTTGATGATAACTTTTTGGGCATCCCATCCACAGAAAGCCTAAGGCCAAACCCATTTGCCAAAACTGAGCCTAGTAAAGCTATGATTCAAAGAAGGCTGAAGAGCCTAAGAGTGCTCAAGACATAGTTGATGTTGTGATCAAAGGACTCAAAGGGGTATTCAAAGCTACTCCACGAGAGACTGGCCATCCTCACTTGCCTCCTATATGTGAAATGAGGTGGTCTGTTGTTTGTAGAAGTAACCACACTGTTCATGAATGTCCAATTCTAAGAGCTAGAACAAACTAATGGTGTGGATACTACTAAAGATACGAAAATCATGAATCTTCTAAGGTTCATGAATTATCTAAATGTTCATGAATGTCTAATTCTAAGAGCTAGAACAAACCAATGGTGTGGATATTGTAGAAGATACGGAAATCATGAATTGCCTAACTCTTACTATGCCTAAAGAATGATGAGAATGGCGGCGAGAGTGCTAGCTTTTTTGGCAGTGCGTCTTCAACCATTAGCCTTACCAGCACCACCTCCCAATGGTACTGATGATGCAATCATGTCAATAGAAACCCAATCATTGTTTGTAATCCTTATAGGGACGCGAATATTCCACCTCCAGTGTTACCGTCTCAACTAGGCCCCCTATGAACAACTCCTACGAGGCTAGTCGAGATTGAGCCTATCATAAAAGAACCTCCTAACATACCATAATTCTATGTGGAATACCCAGGTTGCGGTAGGAAGCCCACTAAGGAGTGAACACCACATGACCCAACCAGGACATTTGATGCTATATCAAATCACTACATTAATGGAAATAGCATCAAGAACATATCGGGTGAGAGACATCAATGCGCCAAGGTGAGCTCCATTAGCATGTTTCAGATGTCAACTCCCTCACATAGTGGCTAACTGTCCGCCAATGAAAGCCATCCCAGAAGCTGTAGCTAACCCACCGCCATTGGATGGACGGTGTACAAAGTGCAACATTGATCATTTTGTTGTAAAAGGAGGGCTATCAAGATGGTGAAAACCTCTTACAAACTAATGACCATCACTATCACTCTCTTTCATTGTTGCAAGATTAAACACATAGACTAAGCATGGAATATAGCATAAAATATTGTGTAGCTTTCATCAACAACAAATAGAGAGTAAAAGAGAGAGAGAGAGAGAGAGAGAGAGAGAGAGAGATGCATGACACCATAATGGGTTAGATCTACCCCGCTTGTTTGATGGCTCTCTCCTCAAACAAGTGTATTTTTATATATTCAAGAATAGCTTGCATGAGCCATGAATGTACAATCCACTTTGGGGCCTTACCCATTCCCTTTCCCATAAAAATAGAAAGGCCATAAACATACAATCCACTTTAGGCCTTACACATTCCCTTTCCCATAAAAATAGGAAAGTTGCATGCTTCATGCATGTATCCAACTATTGACCTGATATTTACTAGGCTAAGCTATTACAATGAATCAAATAAATTGACTACACTAAGAGAGTCTAAATAAATTAAATAAAAGGGTGTCCAAGTGAATAGTCTAAATAGTTGATGGAAAACCTGCAATCCCAAAATGGGCATGGCCCCATCACACAAAATTGGAGGAGAGTCACCAACAAGCACTCGCACTAGCTCTGTTAGCCATGGCCCCATCACGCAAAAACTGAAGGCGAGCACTCACACTAGCCATGCCAACTGATTTGCTTATGAAAAACAATCACATGCACTATATGCACATAGTGTTCACCATAAAAATAAATCCAAATAATCATTTAAAATATATTTCTATAACATGCTCTAGGGTTGAGTAGCAACTACCCTCAGTTGTTTATAAATTTCAAAGATCATGTTACCTCAAGTAGCAAATTGATACGAATCACTTCTACTTCGTGTCAATTCATCGCTTGAGACAACATGATTGCTTATATCATTAGAATATGCCAATCGCTCGCCGCTTAAGGCAGTACACTTCTACTATGTGTTGATTTGCCGCTTAAGGCAACACATTTGCTTATATCATTAGTATGTGTTGGATCGTTCGTTGAGACATCACACTTCTATTTTTAAATGATTATTTGATTGTTTTTTATAAGCAGATCAGTGGGCAGGGCTAGCATGGGTGCTAAGTGACTCTCCTCCAATTTTTGCGTGACGATCGTGTCAATTTTCTCATTGCGAGCGACCATCAACTATTTAGACTATTCACTTGGATACTCTTTTATTTAATTTATTTAGACTCTCTTAGTGTAGTCAATTTATTTGAAATTTTTTGGTACTTTTAATGACTAGTGAAATAGGTAATTCATGGAAGAGAAAGAGATCTTGGTTGAGAAGTATGACATGTAGGGGGTTGAAAAAAAGGATGAGAGAAAATTTATAGATCTTAATTTGGGTGGAAGAAAAGGAGATATGGAAAAAATAGTGAAAATTTTGGTAAACTTTTGTGGGTGAGAGGGTTTGTGCAAAAGGGGAGAGTGAATTAGATGAGAGTAAAGAAGCTAGAGATATCCCACATGCAAGGTTTGAGAAGGGGGGAGGCCTACCACATGGAGTATCTGCTTTCGTAATTAGTTGGCACGCTTCTTGATTTGTGTTAGTTGCTTTGTAGGTTTCATGCTTCTCAAGGTCTATTGTTGCAAGTTTCTGTACTCCATACAACTTTTTGTAAGCGTGGCTCTGGTACCACTATTGTAATAAGGAGGGCATTAAAATCACTCTCTTTCTTTGCAAGATTACACATAGACTAAGCATGGAATGTAGCATAAAATACTGTGTAGCTTTCATCAACAACAAACAGAGAGTAAAAGAGAGAGAGAGAGAGATGCATAACACCACAATGGGTTAAATATCCCCCATTTGTTTGATGGCTCTCTCCTCAAACAAGTATACTTTTATATATTTAAGAATAGCTTTCATGAGCCATGAACGGACAATCCACTTTGGGCCTTAACCATTTCCTTTTCTATAAAAATAGAAAAGCCATTCCCTTTCCCTTAAGAATAGGAAAGTTGTATGCTTCATGCATGCATTCAATTATTGACCTCATATTTACCAGGCTAAGAAATTACAATGAATTACTACAGTAAGAGAGTCCAAATAAATTAAATAAAAGGGTGTCCAAGTGAATAGTCTAAATAGTCTAAATTACATAAAAGGGTGTCCAAGTGAATAGTCTAAATAGTTGATGGCTATCGCCCGCAATGTCAAAATGGACGTAGCTACCACGCAAAAATTGGAGGAGAGTCACCAAGCACCCGCGCTAGCCTTGCCACTAGATTTGCTTATAAAAAACAATCACATGTATTATATACACATAGAGTTTACCATAAAAATAAATCCAAAAAAATCATTTAAAAATATATTTCCATAACACGTTTTCTTAGTGACTACTCTTTTAAGCCAACAACTCCATTGAAGGTGACAAGAGTCCAAGCCCGAGCAACCTAGTCCATGACATCTTTTTCATCAGAATCTCCTAAGAGTAAAAAGTGAAAAAGAAGAAATGTGGGCCGCAACAAAGGGAAGGCAACATGGTTTCCAATTAAGACTCCAACCGAACCAGTCAAACCAAGGACTTCTCAAAGTTCGAAGTGTTGAAATGTGCAATGTAAAATGAATGGGTTATTTGGTTGTGTGTGAACACACCCTAGATGTGCAAGATATTATGGTAAGATAAGAATGCCACATAAGTTGTGTGAATGGTGAGAGCCACATAAAAGAATGTGGAAAAGAGAGTGCCACATGGCATTATGATGTGTAAAGTGGGATAAGGCTAGAAGGCCTATATCATTGTAAGTTTCATTGTGAATATAATAGAGAACTTGTGTTGAATGTGCAATCTCTCTCTCTCTCTAGTCATGGAGTTTCTTGTATGGTTTAATCTACCTTAATATTATGCTTAATCTTGTATCTATCACCATAATCAATCCCGTATTAGAATTGTTAACATGACATCAGAGCTAGGATGGGCTCTTCGTCATGGTGAATACTTATGTATAGTTTCTTGGTTATGTGTTCATTTAATTAAGCATTATTTTCATTCTATTGTGAAAACAAATTAGCACACTCACTGTCAATAGTATTGTATTTGGGGGGAGATTATGTTGCTGGTGATTGGAAAGATCATGAAGTTACCTACAAAGCTAAAAATGGAGATTTCAACAGTATGAAGGCTATGGAGTCTTCGGTGTCAACAAGGAATCTACCAAGGAGATAATAGTGTCTCAAGATATAGTATGGTTGCAAGTTCCATTTCAATTTATTGGTTGCAAGTGCTATTTTGGTACTCATCTTAGGATTGTGGTGGAAGAGGTGGGGGGCATTGAGGTACGGTGATGGGTACCAGGGTGGCGTGGAGGGGTGGAGCTTGGATCGAGGTGGGATTGGTGATGTGGAGGGGGTGGAGGGTGGTGAGGAGGGAATTGGGGGATAGGGGATCACTAGGGAGCTTGCTGGGGCATGGCCCGCCCCATCATTGTTATTGTCGGGCCTTTCGGCCACTCAATGGGACTCTTCTCTCACGCCTCAAGGAGCCTAAACTCCAACCCAAACTCAATATGCCATGGGAAACATGCAATGCATTAGTGAGACCTCTCACTTACCTCTATCACGTTTGCTTGAATTGGGGACTTCTTGTGGTAGCTATGTCAATGGGAGCATGCCAAAGTAGCTTAACAAAGCTGCCACCACCGTGCCTCAAGTGTAGCCATTGCTCTCTCTCACTCCCTCCCTCACACACACTCACACAAGCATTAAAGAGATAGGCAAGGTTTGAGAGAAGAATAGAGCACTATCTTCACTTGAGAGCATATAAGAATGAGGATTTAGAGTTACAATTTGATCTTTATACTTCGCTCATAGTGTTCACACTTGGTCGACCAATGTTAAAAATGAGTTCCTAGTGCATCCAAGACTACCTACACTAGTGCAAACACCTTGTCCTAGCTAGTAACTCTAACCTTATTATCCCATGGCATGCCTTTCATATACAAGCAACAATCGCACATGTAAAATAATCCATATCAAGAGAAATATGAATTCTCTAGTGCCTAGGCGCATCCAAGACTACCTATACTAGTGCAAACACCTTGTCCTAGCTAGTAACTCTAACCTTATTATCCCATGGCGTGCCTTTCATATACAAGCAGTGATCACACATGTAAAATAATCCATTACAAGAGAAATATGAATTCTCTAGCGCCTAGGCTAATAAATGTCAAAATATGTGGTAGCCAACCGTGGTGTCATAGAAGTCTTCAACACTTAACATGCCTCCCTTCTTGAAGCAGATTCCATCCTTGGAAGATGTGGTTGAAGAAGATTTGAGGTCACAAGAGGAAAGTAATTCAAGGCTTGGAATGATCTGCATAGCAATAGTAATAACAAGTAAGATTTTCTTTGAGCAACAAGAAAAAGTTGATAAGGAAATAGCTAAACAAGCAATCATAAAATTAGGGATAAGATTGGTTAAGCTTCCCAAAGATGTTACAAAGGTGAACATTAATGTGGATCTAACTTAGAAATAGGTACAAGTTGACGATTCATGAACTGGGTTAGAAAAATATGCCTATAGTTATAACCACAGTCTTAAACACAATGACACACATACAAACCATCTAAAGCTATATGTTAGCTCTGAAAGTAAATTTGCATGTGATTAGACGATTACTTACATAAAAAAGCTTTTTTTTGCTTCTTTTATGAAATGAAGAGTGATAAACTACCACCCCGTGGAGACCAAAGCAATGGCCCACCAAGGATATCAAGAACCGCTAAGAGCCTCCGACGACGATGGTGTGTTAGTAAAGGAAAGACACAAGTTTCCACCCTATGAGAAATCAAGGCATCGGTCTTATGGTACCATTAGTTTTCCAAAGACCTACCAGGACTCTATATGGCGATGGCTATCTTCTTAGTCATGTTTTTTAATTTTTTTGATTTGATTTTTTTCTTATTTTTTAAAAATGTGTGCTTTTTTATAATGTAACAACCATTTTTTTCACTCACACATTACCTAGAGAGTGAGAATATAGCTAAAGATGGTTTAATAAATTTAAAATGGAGTACTTGGCATACTCCTTTGGCATACTTTGTCTTTAGGTACAAAATCGTAAGACTAGGAAAATTTAAAAGAAAAGATGCTAGCATTAATATTCATCTTCGAAGCTACTAAGAGAAATACAAACCAGTCAAGTGCAATGTAATTATGCTCTTCAAGGGAACAATTGAAGTATAGAATTGAAAAAGAGAGATGTATAAAGAGCCAATTTTGAATACACTTTTTTAATTTGAACCTCATGAAGTCATTGCTTATCCTTTTCTCTTTATCAAGATTTTGTAGCTACTTTGTCGAGAATGAAGATTTTTATGTGGGTGTCTGTTATTGTAGAAGAATTTGTTGTTGCATCATGATAAACCTGAAAAAAATCCTCAAGAAAAGCTTTGCACATGTTGATTAGCCAAGACTTTGAAGTACATGCCTGCTTATCATTGATTAGTGCTCTCTTCTCTTACTTTTTTTTGGGTATTTTGTGATTATGAAAGAAATAAATAATGTTTAAGCTGTGTACAAAGTGTTAATGCTATACATGTTGGATTAATACTAGTTTTATGGTATTAAATATTCCAACAAGCTCCCTCCCGATATGAACATGGTGAAATGTCTGGGAGTAAGGTGTTGAGAGGGTTTTAAGGAAGATGAGATTATCTCCTTGGGTCACCACCTCAAGTCTTTTCTTTACTCACTTTGGTGTAAGCTTGATGAAACCATCCTTTCCAAATGCTATGTTGAGAAGGCCTAAGTGATGGTACACATGTGAGTGCTTGAGAAGTTCTTACATCTAACTGAAGAGGTGGCAATCTGCTTTCATAAGAGTGAATTTTGCTTAGGTACTCTTCATGATGTATTGGCATGTCTATTTCCTCTTGAGGGGGTGTTGCACTAAAGAGTTGGAGTTTAGGAGCATGAGTTGATGCTTTGATGGGTGAAGAAGCCCCTTGGCAAGGAGGTATATGGATTTTTGATGTTAAAGCATGGTTTGACTCCCCCCTTCTTGAGCTATGTTGTACCCTCAAAATATTTTTAGGTAGCCAAGTTTGGAGAGGTGGGAAGGTTGTAGACACATCCATAAGTGACTTGCCCTTGTCTACTCTCAATGAAGCAATTGCTACTGGTGGTGGAGTTGTCACAGTCTCTGTTCGGATAGGTCTCCTCTTACAAGTGTGATTCGGACATTGGGGCACATTGGTCATGGTCATTTGATGAAGCAACCTTCATGTACTTGGGCTGGGGTATGATGGTAGTTTGTTTTTGCTTAGGGACCCAAATCCAAGAATTTCCTTTATAGAAGCCTTGTGCTTGTAAAAGCTCCTTTTGGATCCACCAAGGAGTAGTTTGTAGCTTTGACCTCCTCCATTTGTTGTTGTTATTTCTCCTACTTCTTGTAAGCTTTGGTTTTGGTGGAGAGGATTCAATGGTTGGAACTATTGAAACTTCTTGGGAAATCTGCTCCCTAGTAGATTCATATGTGGACTCTACAACACGTTTTGGTTTTCGTTTATGAGTTCTTTGATTCTTCTTTTTTGGAGTAGTCAATATAGAGAAGCTGAGGTTGAAGAATCTTCCATTGAGAACGGTGTAGAGGGTTTGAGCAACTAGCTTCAAATCTATTTGATGGCAAAGCTCCCTCCTTGTGATCATCCTTGAGAGCTAGCAACTTAATTGAAGGTTGCATAAAGACCAGAGTTTTGCTGTTAGGATGTTCTACCATATGTTCAATGTCTTTTACAGAGTCACTTTTACCTTTTGTTGTTGTGAACCAATTGTAACCAAGGGTGATAGGCCCTTTGAAGTTACCTTTCAGCAAGACTTGGAAGTCACCACTCACGCCTGATTATCACAATAGGTGTCAATTTTTAACAAACCAAACACTTTTTTATTTTTCTTCTTGTTACCCCTCACTCTAGCTTCACTTGTTTGAAGCTCAAATTTTCCTAGTTAGCACCAAGCAGCAAAAGAGATTAAGTTGTGCATGGTTTAAATCAAAGCACTAAATAGCAATTTCCCATAGGGACTAGACAGTTCAATGCATTTTCTTTTTGGTTCCAGAGCTACTTTAGCTGAAATCACAGGTGCTTCAACACATGAAATAGTAACTTTTGGAATAATCTCATTCTTGTGATTAGAGTTCCAAGATGTTGCAACATTGCAATAGTTTTCCAAAGATGTGGTCATGGCCATGGTTTCACTAGCTAGAGGAACATATGGGTCACTAGCTAGGATTTCCTCTGGAGCTCTATTCATACTTGTGTTAGATGGTTCTTGGAACTTTTCTTGCTTTTGTGGATGGCTTTGTAAAAAATCCCTGGGATGTCAAGATGTTGCAACATTGCAATAGTTTTCCGAAGATGTGGTCATGGCCATGGTTTCACTAGCTAGAGGAACATATGGGTCACTAGCTAGGATTTCCTCTGGAGCTCTATTCATACTTGTGTTAGATGGTTCTTGGGACTTTTCTTGCTTTTGTGGATGGCTTTGTAAAAAATCCCTGGGATGTCATGCTAGATGCAATTCATGAGTTAGCTAATGGCTTGTCTCCTTGCGTAGAGGCTTGAGAAATTATAGGTGCATCTGTCTTTGAGAGCTATGGAGATTTCTTGGCATGAGTAACAATGTTTTACTCTTTTCTCATTTCTTCCACTGAGTGATCCAGTTCCATCATCATCAAATTAAGACTCGGTTCAATTCCAAGGTCCTTGATGGCTACTTGCATAAGTTCTTACCAAACCAAAGGATGGCATTTCTCAATGACAAGATCCCTAAGTATGTTTGTTACTATGTTATACTCCCAATCTTGTCCCTTTAGAATTCCTTTCGTCCATGTGCTCAAGGGTCTTTGAGATGTCTTCTCAGGGTTCATTTCTATGGTACTATTTTTTTTTTTGAATAACCCTAGAACTTGAAGTAGGTGATCGAGGAGATTTTGGGCCATCTTTAGGGGAAGTTGTTGTTATGTCTACTAAAGAGTCCAAAGTTCCAATAGAACCAGCATTTGAGCACCTAGCACTAGCAATCTGTCCTCCTTGTGGGTCCATGGTAGAGTTCTCAGTTAAGTTAGGCATATCATTCATTTTCATAGGTTGTGAGCTTGAGCTAGGAAACTCACTCTCCTTGGCAGCCATAGCCACATTAGTTGAGCATCTTGTTGCCATCCCCCTCATGTGAAGGCATAATTGGAGCTTGATTTTCAGGAAAGCCTTGTGGTGGCATCATAGAAGTAGCACATGATGGGCTTTGAGGTGATGTTCCCACGAGTCTCGACATCCTAGTTTCTACTTTATTTTCTTGAGCTTGTGTCCTGGGCACATTTGTAGGTAAAGAGAATGTGGGGGAGAGAGAGAGCTTGAGTTCCTTGCAAGAAAACACACACACACACACACACACAGAGAGAAAAGAGTGCAAGACACAAGAGAGATGGATGGCTAAATTTTCTTCTATCTTCTTCTCTTCTCTATCTCCATATAACTAAAAGATCAGAATACATACATAAAGGGAAAGTACTCTTCTACAAAAACATACGAAGTAGTCGATTTATAGTGTGAACTTGACTATATGAGCTGGCGTTATAACTATGCACAACTCTACTACTCCAAAATGGCTGTCACACAGCTTGTCATCCACTGACCGCATATCAACCATAATCGCACCAACCATGCTACTGACATAAGTGTAGAAGCTATCACCTAGGCAAGTCATCAATGTCCGTCGCCTAGCACTAGTTGAGCTTGATATCTCAACACTCCCCCTCGAGCTCAACTCCACACACTGCACTCCAAGTAAGCTCTTAAACCTATGGAGCTTCTTTATGCCCAATGCCTTCGTGAAGATGTCAGACACCTGATCCTCTGTGTTGACCTATACCAAATCTACCTCACCTACTGCTAGAATCTTCTCCCTCACAAAGTGATAGTGCACCTCAATGTGCTTCGTTCTAGCATGGTATACTGGGTTATTGGCCAACTGTATGCTACTCATATTGTCACAATAAATGACAACTGTCCTATCCAACCGGCTCACCCATATCACCAAGTAGCTTCTGAAACCAAACTACCTCACAAGCTGCCATAGTAGCATCCCTATACTCCACCTCTATACTCGACAAGGTAACTGTTGGTTGCTTCTTACTGCTCTAACTCACAGCAACACTCCCAAGTGAGAACATAAAACCAATGGTAGATCTAATTGTAACACTCCCAGTCCAATCAGCATCTGTGTACCCATGTAGTTGTATCTCTATACCAACGTCATAGAAAAGTCCATAATCAACTATGGACTTTATGTACCTGAGAATCCGTCTAGCTACATCCAAGTGTGGCTTCTTAGGGGTTTGTATAAACTGACTCACAAGTCCAAAAACATAACTCAAGTCTGGCCTAGTAATGATCTTGTAGAGCAAGCTACCCACTATGTACATGTATGTAGTGGGGTCCTCCAAAATCTCACCTGTATGTGCGGAAAGCTTTGTGTTCTGCTCCAATGGCACTGAAATAGGCTCACAGCCTGTCATACCATACTTGGACAACATGTCCAAGCCATATTGCCTCTGCAATAACAAAATGCCATGAGGTGATCTCACCACCTCTATGCTCTAAAAATATCGCAGCTCACCTAAATCCTTCATCTCAAACTTTTGCTTCAAAAGCCTCCTGACATCATATATGTCAACATTACTATCACTAGTGATAATCAAGTCATCCACATAGATGACTAATAGGATGATCCCTCTATCTGTCTTTTTCACATGAAGTGAAAAATCTGCATTGGATATCTGAAATCTAATGGTAACAAGATACTCCCCGATCTTGTTTGACCATGCTTTGGGTGCCTGCTTTAAGCCATACAAGGCTTTGTTAAACCTGTAAACAAAATCTGGGTGTGCATCACTCTCATAACCTGGTGGCTGCATCATGTAAACTTCTTGTAAATCACCATGCAAGAAGGCATTCTTTACATCCATCTGATGTAAAGACCAACTCTTTGCTGCCATAGCAATGACAGCTCTCATGGTTGCCATTCTTGCAACCGGGCTAAATGTCTCTTCATAGTCAATGCCATAAGTCTATGCATAGCCTTTGGCCCACCAATCTTGCCTTATACATGCTCACTGAACCATCAACGTTATGCTTGACTTTATACACCCACTTACATCCAATTGCCTTCTTTTCCTTAAGCAAAGGAACTAACTCCCATGTTGCATTTGTATCCAATGCTGCCATCTCCTCATTCATGGCATCTTCTCATTTCTTATTTTCAAGTACCTGCTCAAAACAAAAGGTCTCCAATTCTTGTATTGCTTTAACCATGTAAGCATAATGCTAGAGTCACCATCCACATATGAGTGACATGCTGACAGATCAGGCCACAAAGGGTTGCTCTACATTTTTCTTCCCTTTGCGTGATTCATGTGCAACGTGCTGACCATGGGCTAACATTGAATCCATTGCTAGAGGACTCTCCAGGTCCACTAAGCACTTGTGATTGCTGCTCTACATGTGGTGCAGCATCAACACTTCTTACATCTAAATCTTACGTTGCCTTCACTACTCGTACATACCAGCTACTCATCTCGTAAAAAACATCATCTTTGCTTATAACCCTATCACTCGCATCTCACGAGTGATAGGGTTATAACATCTATAACCTTTCTGCACCATAACATAACCAATAAAGATGAATCTCTTTGCCTTTGGATCCAACTTTATTCTCACCTCATCAAGAACATGCATATATACAATACACCCAAACACTTTCAAGTGAGACACATCCGATCTTATGCATGTAAACTTATGTTCAAGCGTTATACCATAAACAACTGCAGTGGGTGTTCTATTCATAATGTACATAATAGTTGCTATTACTTCTCCCCAAAAATAATGTGGCATATTCTTTTCAGCTATGAAGGCACGTGCCACTTCTGCAATGTGCTTGTTTTTTCTTTCTGCAATACCATTCTGTTATTACGGAGTGTACCTGCATGTAAACTATCTCTTGATTCCTTACTTCCTCAGGAAATCGCTGAACTCATTGGAGAAATATTCTCCTCCACCATTTGATCTCAGGAATTTTATTTGCCTGTCTTTTTCAACCAAACTTCAATAAGTATGATGATAAGTGTGATCATTCATCAGTTAATCAATTTATTCATCATTAGTTTAATGCTCATTTTCCATTAGCTAGGATCACAGACCCACAAGATAAAGTCCACTTAGCGGCTCCCCATCTCACTGGTGAGGCAATCACTTGGTGGTAGCATTGGTCTAGTATTCATACAGACTAGGCCACAGGTGTCACAGCCTTTGATTGGGACATCTTGTCCATGACCTAAGACTAGATTTCTCCCGCCCCAGTACATGACCGGTCTGAAAGATGAGTTCTATGGACTCAGACAGAACGGATCCCCAGTGCTTCAGTATTTCGGAAAGGTTATTACTTTAGCACAGCAGTTAGGGCTATCTGTGTAGACCAAGATGGAGCAATTCATTTGTGGATTGGATCCTAACATTCAGTTCACAGTTCGTAACTTTGAACCCAGTACATATGACCAAGATGGAGCAATTCATTTGTGGATTGGATCCTAACATTCAGTTCACAGTTCGTAACTTTGAACCCAGTACATATGACCGGGCTTTGACTCTCGCTCAAAATGAAGAAATGAAGATGAACGGAAGCAAGCCCAAGCAGTCATCACAGTCCAGTACCAAACCCCAATAGGGGAAGGGTAATTCGTCTTCTAAAGACACTAAGACAACAGTCCTAGCTCTAGTTCAGGGGGTAAGGAATCTAAGCCTACGAAGACCCCTGAGGAAAAGGCTCAAGCAGGTATCACTGGAGGCGATCTTCCTCCAAAGGAGCAAAGACAGTATCAGTCAGAAAACCGATGTTTTTTCTGTCATACCATTGGGCATGGTAAGAAGGATTGTCCAAAAAGGCAAGCGGAGCAAGCCTCCAAAGAGCCTTCTGCCACAGTTGCCGCAGTACCTGCCCGGACACATGGCACTCCTATGCACGCTCTTTCTATCATATCCCCCATCAGCCACCCCTACCCCCACCACCAGATCCCCGTCCAACCACCTCCACCTTCTTCACAAAGGACATGGTCCTCAAGGCCATTCATAGACTACGCAATGGGCGAGCCCAAGATCATGAGGGACTCACTGCCGAGTACGTCTTACATGCCAATGATACCCTGGCGCCCCTACTAGCCTACATGTTCAATAGAGCCATTTGTGAAGGATTTCCACCCTCTTGCTCCACCAACACCATCACTCCCATCCTCAAAGCCGGAGATCCACTTGATCCTAATAATTACATGACGATCATGATTGGCCACACATTGGCCAAACTCTATGGATCAGTGCTAGAGGCAAAGCTCAGTTCATTTGCAGAGAGCCAGGGATGCAGAGCCTTAGGACAAACGGGCTTTCGGAGGAGCTATTCTACCCTTGACCACATCTTCACCCTCCGTGCCATAATCGAGGAGGGTAGAGCACGACATCAGAGGATTTACTGCTGTTTTGTGGATTTCCGCAAAGCTTTTGATACTGTACCCCGAGCCCGCCTCCTACACCGTCCACAAGAGATCGGAGTCCCATCTGACATGGTTTGGTGCATCATCGCCCTCTATGAGTCCATCACCAGACGAGTGAGAGCCCCAAGAGGTACATCACAGGAGATTTCCAGCACTATTGGGGTGAAATAGGGCTGCCCTCTATCACCCACTCTTTTCGGCCTCTACATTGATGAGATCTCAAGCTTCATTGACAGATTAGGCGGGGCTGGTCTCACATTGGCAAGCATATTGATCCCCATACTACTTTATGCAGATGACATCCTCTTCCTCTCAGACTCAGCCTAAGGGCTTCAGAGACAGTTGGATGCCTTACATGACTTTTGCACTCAGCAAGACCTCTCTGTTAACCTTGGTAAAACCAAGGTAATGGTCTTCAATACCTCTCGCCTCTTCACATCGAGATTGAGCTTCACATATAGAGGGGATCCTCTGGGGATTGTCTCATCCTATGTCTACCTTGGTGTCACTTTCAGTGGCCCACGCTTTACCATGGTTCTCGCAGCACATGCCAGAGTGACACGGGGATATGTAGCCTTGAGCTTACTTGAGCGGCAGTGCTTCCAGGCACATTTCCAGGAGCCCAGGACGAAGGGATGGCTTTTTGACACCCTCGTCACACCAGCCTTGATGTATGGAGCAGCCTTCTGGGGGCCAGATTCATCTGATGAGGATTGGCAGCGAGTTGAGAGGCCCCAAGTCATGATGTTCTCCCGTATGATCCGCAGCAAACCATCAGTCCCACACCAGATTATCCAAGCAGAGTTTGTTGCAGCCTCGATGGTAGTGGATGCATTCTTCCAGACATTCACATACCTCCATCGCATCAGTCACATGGATCCCCACAGGTACCCGAGGCTTGCCCTAGAGTCCTGCACACAACTAGCACTTGAGGGCCACTCAGGAGTATAGTATGCACTAGTTTCCACTTGGTTCTCAGTATATGGGCTCCGCATGGACCACCTACCCCCCCCCCCCCCTTCAGTACAGTTTGGACTCCCCTTTTCTCCGGTTGTCTCACGAGGATACCAACGGGGTTATCTAGTTAGATCTTCTCAGCCTCTACACCCATTGCACATGGATCACACATCCGAAGCTCCCCACGAAGATGCACTTCTACAGAGATCACTTCCTCACACTCACTGAGGATGGATTCATCCAGCATCCGAGCTACTTGAGTGTTCACATGTCCCATGCCATGCAGATTACGATTGGCCAGATATGGGTTTCATCCCACCACCTCAGAGTAGAGACAAGTAGAGTTGAGCGCATCTTCAGAGCCGGGAAGCTCATGCGGAGACCCAAAGAGGAGAGGATCTGCCGATTATGCCCCATAGAGGTTGAGACGGAGGAGCGTTACATATGCTGCTACCCAGTATACTATGAGATCCGCGGGAGGTTTCATTGTCTATTTTGCGAGGGATTTGGTCCACTATCCATGATCATTGACTTCCAGGACCAGCATTGCCTAGGCCTTTCCTACTTGAGCTCCGCAGACACAGGGACACCTTCTTGAGAGAGCTTCGGCCCCAGCCACCCCGCCCCCTCCCTCGCCAACCAACCATCACCAGTTTCTTCCGGACCCAGGAGGTGGAGGACACCGACATAGTGGATCTTGTGGACCCTCCACGAGCTGCTCTGGAACTACCTCGCCCAAGAGGAGTTACCTCGGACCAAGCCTCTGCACTCCAACATGCCCTCAGCCCTCAGCCCCCCTGTCGGCCATGATCACCTCATCAACTCCAGATCCAAGACATGCTACACCGCCATCGAGCTACCTTTCCACGTGACATAGCTGAGGGAGACCTCTTGGCCATACTCATGAGCCCCATGCTTGATATTTTGGAGAGTGGTATACCATCTACTCGAAGCTGATGTTGCTCTCATGTTTCTATGTTCTTAGTATTCCATGATGAGTTTCCATGGACAGTTTTGTATCACCCCAGTGAGATAGCTATGTTTATGTTTTCTTTCTGTTTTATTTTCTATTCCACGATGAGATATGCCTTGGACACTATTGTATCACTTTGGTCTCATAGGCCCATTGGATCTTTAGTAGACGCTTAATATCTTTCTTTCTTTCTCTCTCTACTCTTCTCTCTTAAAGTAAAGTAGATTGCATATAACTCACAGGTTTAAAGAAGGCTTTGTTGCCTGTTACGACCACGATCAACCTATTCCATGCTACATTAGATGTCACGTGCATGCAGCCTGACATCGCTAACCCCACATCTAATCCCACATTTGGGAGCAGTATTAGGCATTCATTTTACCACCCAGTCAGCCAGCATCCAAGGGTGCCACATCAACAACCCGACAACCATGTGCAAAAATATAGCATTTTATGATGATTTGCTTCAGTCGTGGGCTTTTCTTCTGGTCAATAGTAGCCATTCACGCCGACTTGATCCGAAAGAGCCTATATAAGGCATTTTTATAATTCATTTATAATCATCTCTCTCCCTCTTGGAGATTGGTCATAGGTAGTGAATGGGAGAGAGAAGAATTAGGGTTAGGTTATTCATGTGGGAGACATACACAGAGAAACAACAAGGGAGAGAGAGAGAGAGAGAGTTGTGGGGATAAGTCAACTCACCAAGATGAGTGTGTGACTCCCCTATCACACATGTATATTGCACTAGTACACATAGTGCACTTAGTACATTAAAAGTACTAAGTGTACTATGTACTATAACTTATGGGCTTGTACACACTATAAGGGTGGGCATTATGCCTTTACCCCAACAACCTCCCACTTAAAGGCAAAGTGCCCTTAAGTAAAGGAAAAGAAAAAAAATCAGCATGTACATGATAATATACAAGGCCATATCAAGGCTGAAACTGGCCTCATCCAATGCCCATCAAGTGTCTGCAATGAGCAAACTGCTCCGGAGGCAAACTCTTTGTCAACAGATCAGCCGGGTTGTCATCCGTATGAATCTTAACAAGCTGAATTTGCTTGTTCTCTATCACCTCTCTGATGAAGTGATACTTCACATCCACATGCTTCGTCTTTGCATGAAAGACAGGGTTCTTTGCCAACTGGATGGCACTCTGACTATCACAATGCAACAATGGAATATCCCCTCTATAACCCAAATCAACCACTAACCGAGATAGCCATAATGCCTCCTTGCAAGCCTCTGTGGCTGCAATATACTCGGCCTCTGTAGTAGATAAGGCTGTGCACTTCTGCATCCTGGATATCCATGACACAGCACCTCCTGTGAATGTAAACACATAACCGGTAGTAGACTTCCGGTTATCTAGATGACCGGCATAATCCGAATCCGTGTAACCATGCACTAATGCATCCTGTTTGCCAAAACAAATGCACAAATCCTGTGTGCCCTTCAGGTATCTCATGACACCTTTCACTGCTTCCCAATGGTTCTTGCCAGGGTTGGCCATGTATCTAGAAACCACTCCCACTGCAAATGCAATGTCCGGCCTAGTAGCAACCATGGCATACATGAGACTGCCACAAGCTGAAGCATACGGAATCTTGGCCATATCAGCCCTGCCACTATCTGACTGTGGGCTGTCCATAGCACTGAGTTTCACATATGGAGGCAAAGGAGTACTAGTCTTCTTCCCCCCGTCCATATTGAACCTCTGCAAGACTTTGCCAATGTATTCCTTTTGAGACAAATACAACACATGCTGATTTCTGTCCCGAAGTATCCGCATACCCAAAATGTGATTTGCATCACCTAAATCCTTCATATCAAAGGTTTGATGCAGCCTCTGCTTCAAGGTATCCATCTCCTTACGAGATTTCCCGGCAATCAACATATCATCAACATACAAGATGAGGATCAATAGACTGCCATCCAAAGCTTTCTTGGTGTACAAGCAGTGATCTATGTCACTTCTCCTGAATTTCTGGGATTTCATGAATGTATCAAATTTATGATACCATTCCCTTGGTGCCTGTTTGAGCCCATAAAGACTCTTTTTCAGCTTGCATACAAGCTTCTCCTTTCCACTCAGTGCATAACCCTCTGGCTGCTGCATATATATCTCCTCATGGAGATCACCGTGAAGAAAAGCAGTCTTCACATCCATCTGAATCAAGTCCAGATCATCATGTGCAACCAAAGCTAACACAGCTCTAAGTGTGGTCATTTTGACCACTGGAGAGAAGATCTCCTCAAAGTCCACACCATATTCCTGCTTAAAGTCCTTAGCCACTAACTTGGCTTTGTATCTTGGCTTTGCATCAGGTGCAACTTTGAGCCTGTAAACCCACTTGCATGGCAAAACCTTCTTGCCTACAGGCAAATGCACCAACTTCCATGTTCCATTTTTGTGCAGCGAATCCATCTCTAACTTCATGGCACGCTTCCAAAGAGCCTTGTCTGCCCTCTGTAAAGCCTCCTTATAACATGAGGGCTCCCCACAGTCAGCGAGCATCAAGTAGTCAACCCCTGGAACAAACCTGTCAAGGGCTCTGGAGGGTCTAGTGGACCTCCGTACCCAATGACCATCATTTGCAGGTTGCTGTCCAGCCTGCATATCACCCATTGGTGGCTCCTGTTCCATGCCATAAGGCTGAAATATCATGCCCGGTATTTCTTCTAACTGTGGTATATCCATAGGGATATCTTCTGCCATCTCTGGCTGTCCATTTGGACCATTTTCAGCACCATTTAAGGGCTGGTTTTGCTGCTGTAATGGCTGATTTACAGCCCTTGGTTGTTGTCCATGATGTCCATCATCATCAAAGATGACTCTGCCAGGCTCCTGTTGCCTTGCAGGCTCCTTATACATGCATGTTTCATCAAAAATGACATCATTGCTGCGTATAATCTTTCTATTCACGGGATCCCAAAGTCTATACCCCATTTCACCTCTGTCACCATATCCTAGGAATATGCATTTGTGAGACTTACGATCAAGTTTGGTGCGCATTTCCCTGCGTATGTGCACGTACGCAACGCAACCAAACACTCTCAAGTGCTTGTATGACGGAGGCTTCCCTGTCCATACTTCCTCTGGCACTTTCCCACCAAGCCTCGTGTTAGGTGACCTGTTTATAAGATGAACGGCTGTCATAACAGCTTCAGCCCAAAAACCATGAGGTAACGCAGCATGTGACAACATAGAACGGACCTTCTCCTGAATGGTCCTTTTCATCCTCTCTGCTGTCCCGTTTTGTGGAGGATCAGTGAAAATGGAGCAGTACAAGTGTGAAAATGGAGCAGTACAAGTGTGGGCATGGTGGTTGCAGAGTCAGAATATTTTATGATTCACATGGGGGGTGCCCGGACAGAGTTTAAGATGTGTGGACATCCCTAGGTGTGAAGGGGGGAACTAGAAACATTAAACTTTAATGTTTATTAAAGTTTGCCCCTAGTACTTAGTGGCCCTAGGAACTTATTAAAGTTTGGGGCCCTAGGGATTAATTTGGGGGAGAGTCACTCCACTTTTGGAGTTTTCTCTCTCTCTTCTCTCTCTCTCTCTTCCCTTTTTGGGAGTCGTGGAGCAAAAGAGAGAATTCTAACGTGGAAAAGCTGTGGAAGAAGGGAGCGACTGCTGAAGGGGCTGTAGCTGCTGTTTTCTGAGTGTTGTATGCTGGAACAGGCCGTACAATCACCGTACAGTGTTGTACGAACAGCAGGAACTGCTGTGGGCAGAGAGGCGCAGACCTGTGAGACATAGACAGGTGGCTGCGACTGTTGAAAACAGGCTGTACAGTGCTGTACGACTGCAAGTACAGCTCTGTACTTTCTGCAGGTACACTGTACGGCCAGTTCTAGGGCAAGTACAGGTGCTGGACAGTTCTGTAGCAGACAGCACAGGCCATCAACAGCAAAACTCAGTAGGCGGCTACTTCTGGTTATCCTCCATGCTGCCACCACTGGCAAACAAGACAACAACTCTCTGGCCACCTATGTAGCCTAAGGACTTGAGCAATTCGTTGCGCTCATACTCCTGGTCATGGGCACCCTTCTGCTTATCTTCGAGCTCCCGGCTAATAATTGCTCCAACTGAAGCACCAGGGTTTGAAGAACTGGGGTTAGCCGCTGGGGTCTGTGTGGAAGCTGAGCTCACCACGGAAGCTGTGGAGACGCCGGCGGCTTTTGGAGGCTTTTTCGGACAATCCCGAGAAGTATGTCCTTTTGTATGACAAAAGAAACATCTACCCTCCTTGTACTGAGAAGCTCCTCAGCACTCAACTTGCCACCTGTCTTGCCTGCCTCCGCTTTCTGGTCTGGAGTAAGCTTAGACGCATTATTCGAGTTCTTGGAGCCAAAGGCTCCCGGGCTCTGTCCTGGGAAAGACCCCGTCTGGTTCTGGCTTTTGCTCCCCGAGGCGTTAGCCCTGGGAGAAGCCGACTGGGAAGTCTTGGGCTTGCTACCATTGTGTTTCATTTCTGCACTTTGCGCAAGCGAGAGTGCGTCCTCAAAGGTGGCTGGCCTAAACATACGCACCTCCCATTGGATTTGCGTGTCCAAGCCATACAAAAACTGCCCTTTCTTGTCCGTATCAGATAAGCCTAATTGCAGACATAAGGTCGAAATTTTATTGGCAAACTGAAGGACTGGTTGCGCATTCTAACGTGCTCCCCTGAACTCGTATTCGAGTCGCTCAAGTTAGTGGGGCGGTAGAAACCGCTGCTTAAGGTTGCGGACGAACTCGTCCCACACATAAGCTGCCATACCTGCTCTGGTGTGGGCATGAGCCCACTGAGTCCACCAAGGAATGGCCTCACCTTCCAAGTACCAACTGGCTAAGATCACTCTGTCAGTATCTGTTTTCCTCACTGCGGCAAAGTAAGCTTCAAATTGATGTAACCATGAATAAAGAGTTGTGGGATCGAGTTTACCATTATACTTACTGAAATTCATTTTCTCGGAAAAATGATTCGAGGGCGCCGCCGGTGTCAATCTGGCGTCCAAAGCTCTGAGGTAACACTCGTGTTCCACGCGTCGCATGGCGTCGTCTTCTCATTGTCGGATCTCCAATGTACGCATCTGCAACTCAAGCAAGGAGCTTGACAGCGGCTGTGACCCCACGAGAGGGTCCCTGTGACGAGGATCTGGTATCTGGGATACGGAAGGAGAGGAGGAGATGGAAAACGCGACGCTGGAGAGCGGGTACGCTCCTCCAGAGCCAAGATCTGCGCCTTCTGCTCATCCAACTTGGCGGTCTGTTCTGCGATTGCTCGCATCATCTGCTGGAACATGTCTGTGACACTCAAGCCTGGTGCCCTAGCTGGGCTGCCTGGTGCACTCTGGTCCCATGATTCTTGGTCTCTCTCATCGTCGAAGCTCGCCATAGCAGGAAAATGCAATTCCTTTCCGGAATGCAATCTGACCATCCACTATCTCTGTGGGAGACTTCCGAAGGCTTCTGGAGGCTAAAAACCAACCGTCCTTCGAGGGACAGGAGTCACTCCGAAAGGGGTAGTCCACCGGCGTCTAAAAACCAACCACACAAGCAAGAAAAAATTCTGGTTTCTTTGCTGAATCTTTGTACTTGAAGTACGCTCTGATACCATTGTAATATGCGGAAGCTTCGGAGAAAGATCGGTAACTTCAAAACTCAGAATTCAGCACTCTTTTCGCGACGGAAATTAACGCACAAACTTGAAAGGAGAAGTGCAGAAAATAGAGAGAGATAGGGAGAGATGGAGAGGACACAATATTGGGTCCCAATTACCCTCTGTAGGGCCCCCACCACGGATGGTGTATTTGCTTTATTAGAATGATGAGAAAACTGAAAGAAAATACAGCAATCTTGGACCTTTTCTTGGCTGGGAATACCCTGCCCTTGACCTGAATCCTTCACCCCTTTGCGTTAGCAAGCCCTTGGCTGTCTTGGCCCCTTGGATTGCTTGAGCACTTGACAAGAGGGCTGTTGTCGCAAGTCGATTTCGAATGAGCAAAGAATGGGTAGTGTCCTGGGGTGTGCTGCAGGTACAGGGACTAGAGCTGCAGGTACACAGCACAGAACTGGGCACTGCCAAGTGATCTGCAGGGATCAACCAAGCACTGCAGGTAAGGGTATGGCTGGCGCTGCTCTGCTGGAAGATGATGATCTAGTCTACTAGAGGCAAGCTAGTAGCAGCAGATCGTTGATGTTGATTATGATGTGTGTTTGCTGAATTATGAGGCGGTTGTTTATATATGTTGTTGGGCTGTTGGTCGCGGCCCAGAGAGGGGTTGTCGGCCAGCAGAACAAGACCAAAATATCAAAGAAAATGCCCTTTTAGGGCTGGTTATCACACAGTCGGCCAACTACAAAAGGGCTGTCGGCCTGCTGTGGACATGGATCTTGATATAATCCCTGGTTAAATTCTGAATGTTGGTCTGCTGGTCCAGCCAAACTTGCCGCCTACTATAGAGCAGCCGGCTGCTTGCTGCCAGCTGACAGGAGGCTGCTGCCAGCCGACAGGCCTTCATGCACTCCCATGATGATATTCATGCTAATATGATGTTGCTAATATGATGTTGCTAATGATGACGATGCTGATGATGTTGTAGATAATGCTACTACATTGATGACTAATGATGATTAGTCAGGGATTAAGACAGTTCCTGCACAAGATTAGCCATGGCACGGGCGTGCACGTGACATTCCCTTCTGCCAAACTTAATGCCTTCCTCCTTGGACTTCTACTAACTTTGACTTGACTGATCTTTTTGTCTGAACACCCTCACTCTAGATATCCACTTCCAAGTCTTGCTGAAGAACTGAGGATCTGTTCAACTGATGTTGTCACAAGTTGGGCGGGGAACTACCCGGAACAATAGAATAATAGAAGACCGACACTTCAAATACCAGATACAGAGCATCACAACACAGCAGAAGAACCTTATATAATGCAATAACACCACACTGAGCCGGAACAGCCGGCCCCCCATAGGAACTTCTTTATTCACACAGAAGCTTTTACAAGATACCAAGGTGCGGGTGCATACAGCACCGGATTTTCCACAAAGCATCAGCACAAATCTTGCCCAGATCTCTGTCTAGAGCCAAGATACAAACATAGCTCCAAAAAGCCATCCAATAAACTGTCTCAAAACAATCCCATAATCAGCCCATAGACTGCACATAAAACAGCCCGGCACGGAGCGCAAAACAGCCCCGAATTCCATGCCAAATCAGCCCCAAAATTTGTTGGGGTAAAGGCATTATGCCCACCCTTATAGTGTGTACTAGCCCATAAGTTATAGTACATAGTACACTTAGTACTTTTAATGTACTAAGTGCACTATGTGTACTAGTGCAATATACATGTGTGATAGGGGAGTCACACACTCAATGATGAGTTGACTTATCCCCACAACTCTCTCTCTCTCTCCCTTCTTCTCTCTGTGTATGTCTCCCACATGAACTCTAACCCTAATTATCTCTCCCATTCAACTGGTATCAGAGCTATGGTCATTCCCTCCCCTCCCTCTTGATAGCATCTCAGGCTGCATTTCAGGCTGTGGAGCAGGTGCTTACAGATAGCATCTTCGGCCAGCATAGAACAGTGAAGCTAGACGGCTACAGGGTGGCCAACATAGAACAGTGAAGCTAGATGGCTGGCTTTCAAGCGTTGGGTGGCGCACCAAGAAGGGGGCGAACCTTCAACAAGAACGCCTTTACGCACTCTTCACAGCCACGCGTCAGCGCCTTACCACAAGAGAGCGTTGCAGGCAGCAAGCGTTGGGCGTTAGACGGCCGGCTGTTGGGCGTGAGAAAACACACGTAGCGAACCCGTAGTGCGAAGGGGAGGCAAGCCGGCGTCAATACAACAGGCGAACACGTCAAGGAAATCCTTCTCGTCCGCTTCCAGCAGGACGGAGACGTGTTCGAATCCTTCTACTGTATTGTCGATAGCGAGAATGCGGATGTGCTGTTCACACTCTTCTGCCAGCTTCACGACATAGGCCGCCTGCGTGACGATGAGGCGGGCCTTGGCGGACTGCACCTGACGATGAATCTCCGCCGGCTTGTAGAGGGGATTGGCGGTGGTAGCCACGGCACCTCTCATAGCCACGCCCAAGAAGAGCAGCACGAACTCGGAGAGCTACGCACTTACGCTTCTGTGTATAGAAGCTCCAACCAGCTGCAGTTCATCTGCACAGATTTTCAGTAGCCATCTGCGCCAGATTTCTGCAGCAGCACCAAATTCAGCAAACCCTCCTTTCCTGCAACAAAAAATCAAAAAATTACCTGAGGTATTTGCTTCAATTTTTTGGAATTTGTATGTCCAATTTGCAATTGAGCAAGTACAATCATCAATTGCGCAGGTACAGGTGCCAAATTGCTCAATTTTGAGCAAAATTGGCAAAATTGGGTGACATTGGTCACAATCAGGATCAATTTGCAGGAAATTGGATGTCAAAATTTGGGGCTTTTGATGTAATTGTGCAATTAAGCATTTATACATGCTGTATGATGTGAGAAATCGCACATTCGGGCAAAATTGCAGCAAATTGCAGTGCAAATCAAGGGGCTTTTGTGCCGATTGAATTGATTTGCATGCAGGCAATCGCGTTTGATGCTTTGGGCAATATGTTGATGCCTGACAAGCACTCAATGTGCCTGTAAATCAAGGGGCTTTCATGTATTGGATGTATATGTGGCCAGGGGGAAGCATCGCGAAGACTCTGGATGCCTTCATGTGCGTCAATGTACCATGTATGATCAGCAATTGATCTTAAATCAAGGGGCTTTTCAAGATTTTATGCTTGTTAAGCTTGGCAAAACAGCAGGCAAGACTTTTATGCCTTGAATCCTCAGAAGAAATCAGCTTGCAGTCAAGGGGTTTTTGCCCAATTTCTGTTCGGGACTGTTGTATGCAGTGTTCGGGACTGTAAAAGTATGATTTTCACTCATTTGGACAGCTAGGAGAGCATTTATTGCTACTGTACCTATTGGTACAGATTTGGTACAGCTTTGTACAAGTTTTGCCATGGCTGCACATTGATTTGCGTGGGGAAAAGGTTCATTTTCAGCTGCTGTACTTGCCGGTACAGGTTTGGTACATCATTGGTGAGCACTTAGTACTGCTGTACAGTACTTTGCAAGGGCAACAGAGCACATTTAAGGTGCTGTCCTAAAACTACAGCAACCAGAAACCAAATTTTGCTGATTTCATCACATACAGTGGGAGTAGAGTTGCATTTGTGCTTCCGCAGTGGGAGATAAAGCTTGGGAGAACAACTGTGAGCACTTTGTGTGCTTTTGGTGCAGTGCTTGCACATTTTGCAGGGAGTCAAGCATTGACAGGTTGCATATTGCTATGGCAACCACAGGTGAGAGCTCTTCATTGCTTCACATCAAGAAGCTTGAAGGCTCACATAACTATGACATTTGGCAAACCCAGTGCTATAATGTGTTGCTCCAGAAGAAGCAGCACAAGCCTATCAAAGAAAGGGGTGTAAAGCCCGCTTCTCTTACTGCTGAAGAGTGGGAAGATATGGATGAGCTGGCAAGATCTACTATCATGTTGTCTGTGTCAGACTCTTTACTTTTCAGCATTCGTGAAGAGAAGACAGCTTGGGGAATGTGGCAAAGATTGCAGGACTTGTATGCCCAGCAAAGTGCCTCAAGCAAAGTGTATTGGTTGAAGAAACTCATAGGTCTTCAGATGAAGGAAGGGGCGTCTATGGCAGCCCATCTAAATGAGTTTAATGGTATTGTCAGCCAAGTTATAAATCAAAAGTTGGCAATGGACGATGAGTTCAAAGCCACTTTTCTCTTATGCACTTTGCCAAAGAGTTGGGACACATTCAGGACAGCCACTAGCAATTCAAATGCTATGCTGTCATATGCAGATGTTGAGGGTGCTCTTCTTCAAGAAGAGATGAACAGGAAAAACAACTCTGTTGGAAAGTCCAATGCAATGAATGCACGTGGGAGATCCCAGCAAAGGGGTAAAAGCCAAGAACGGGGAAGGAGCAAGTCTCGCTCCAAAAAGGACTTGGAATGCCATTATTGTGGCAAGAAGGGACACATCAAAAAGCAATGCTACAAATGGAAAAATGATCAAAAGGAAAAGGAAAAAGGCAAAGACATAGACAAAGATGAAGCCAAAGGGCAAAAGTGGAGTCAAGATTGAAGAAATCAATGTGTCACATCTGAGATCCTATTCACGTCTTCACTTGATGCCCATTCACTTCTTACAGGAGATGGTCATGGTATGCACTCGTGGATCATTGATTCAGGTGCCTCCTTTCATGTCACAGGTTGCAGAGACTTGTTTGTCTGGTATACTGCTGGCAATGAAGGAGTAGATTATTTGGGTGATAACCATGCATGCAAGATTCTTGGCAGAGGTGATGTGAGGCTTGTGTTTTCAAATGGCTCACAGCTTATGCTCCATGATGTCAGGCATGTGCCTGAGATCAAGAAGAACCTGCTTTCTACTGGACAGCTTGATGATGCTGATTATGTTACCACATTTGGTCGTGGAAAGTGGAAGATTAGTAAGGACTCACTGGTTGTTGCCAGAGGCTCTAAGGTGGACACTCTTTACTTCATGCATGCAGGTGTTTGTCACCATGCTAATGTAAATGCAACCGAGCTGCCGGAAATCTCTATGTGGCATGGCCGGTTGGGACACATGAGTGTCAAGGGAATGGAGCAATTGTCTCGTTTGGGTTACTTGCCTTCTCTAAAGTTTTCAAGTTTTCAGTTTTGTGAGCATTGTATATATGGCAGGCAACTCCAGTGCCCCCACAAGAAAGCTCTTGGACAGAAAGATGCTCAATTAGAGCTTGTGCATACAGATGTATGTGAGATGCCTCAGCTTTCTTTGGGAGGGGCAAAATATTTTGTGTCTTTTATAGATGATGCCACACGCAAGGTGTGGGTTTATCCTCTTCGTTTGAAGAGTGATACATTCTCAGTGTTTGAGAAGTTTGTTGCTCTTGTTGAGAATCAAACTGGCAAAACACTGAAGGCTTTGCATTCCGACAATGGTGGAGAGTATATGTCCAAACAGTTTCAGGACTTTTGTGATGCTAAAGGCATCAAAAGGGAGCTCTCTACTCCTTATGATCCTCCACAAAACGGGACAGCAGAGAGGATGAACAGGACCATTCAAGAGAAGGTCCGTTCTATGTTGTCACATGCTGCGTAACCTCATGGTTTTTGGGCTGAAGCTGTTATGACAGCCGTTCACCTTATAAACAGGTCACCTAACACGAGGCTTGGTGGGAAAGTGCCAGAGGAAGTATGGACAAGGAAGCCTCCGTCATACAAGCACTTGAGAGTGTTTGGTTGCGTTGCGTACGTGCACATACGCAAGGAAATGCGCACCAAACTTGATCCTAAGTCTCACAAATGCATATTCCTAGGATATGGTGACATAGGTGAAATGGGGTATAGACTTTGGGATCCCGTGAATAGAAAGATTATACGCAGCAATGATGTCATTTTTTATGAAACATGCATGTATAAGGAGCCTGCAAGGCAACAGGAGCCTGGCAGAGTCATCTTTGATGATGATGGACATCATGGACAACAACCAAGGGCTGTAAATCAGCCATTACAGCAGCAAAACCAGCCCTTAAATGGTGCTGAAAATGGTCCAAATGGACAGCCAGTCATGGCAGAAGACATCCCTATGGATATACCACAGTTAGAGGAGATACCGGGCATGATTTTTCAGCCTTATGGCATGGAACAGGAGCCACCAATAGGTGATATGCAGGCTGGACAGCAACCTGCAAATGATGGTCATTGGGTACGGAGGTCCACAAGACCCTCCAGAGCTCCTGACAGGTTTGTTCCAGGGGTTGACTACTTGATGCTCACTGACTGTGGGGAGCCCTCATGTTATAAGGAGGCTTTACAGAGGGTAGACAAGGCTCTTTGGGAGCGTGCTATGAAGTCAGAGATGGATTCTCTGCACAAAAATGGAACATGGAAGTTGCTGCATTTGCCTGCAGGCAAGAAGGTTTTGCCATGCAAGTGGGTTACAGGCTCAAAGTTGCACCAGATGCAAAGCCAAGATACAAAGCCAGGTTAGTGGCTAAGGGCTTCAAGCAGGAATACGGTGTGGACTTTGAGGAGATCTTCTCTCCAGTGGTCAAAATGACCACACTTAGAGCTGTGTTAGCTTTGGTTGCACATGATGATCTAGACTTGATTCAGATGGATGTGAAGACTGCTTTTCTTCACGGTGATCTCCATGAGGAGATATATATGCAACAACCAGAGGGTTATGCAGTGAGTGGAAAGGAGAAGCTTGTATGCAAGCTGAAAAAGAGTCTTTATGGGCTCAAACAGGCACCAAAAGAATGGTATCACAAATTTGATACATTCATGAAATCCCAGAATTTCAGGAGAAGTGACATAGATCACTGCTTGTACACCAAGAAAGCTTTGGATGGCAGTCTATTGATCCTCATCTTGTATGTTGATGATATGTTGATGCCTTGAAGAAGAGGCTGCATCAAACCTTTGATATGAAGGATTTGGGTGATGCAAATCACATTTTGGGTATGCGGATACTTCGGGACAGAAATCAGCATGTGTTGTATTTGTCTCAGAAGGAATACATTGGCAAAGTTTTGCAGAGGTTCAATATGGACGGGGGGAAGAAGACTAGTACTCCTTTGCCTCCATATGTGAAACTCAATGCTATGGACAGCCCACAGTCAGATAGTGGCAGGGCTGATATGGCCAAGATTCCGTATGCTTCAGCTTGTGGCAGTCTCATGTATGCCATGGTTGCTACTAGGCCGGACATTGCATTTGCAGTGGGAGTGGTTTCTAGATACATAGCCAACCCTGGCAAGAAGCATTGGGAAGCAGTGAAAGGTGTCATGAGATACCTGAAGGGCACACAGGATTTGCTTTGGCAAACAGGATGCCTTAGTGCATGGTTATACGGATTCGGATTATGCCGGTCATCCAGATAACCGGAAGTCTACTACCGGTTATGTGTTTACATTCACAGGAGGTGCTGTGTCATGGATATCCAGGATGCAGAAGTGCACAGCCTTATCTACTACAGAGGCCGAGTATATTGCAGCCACAGAGGCTTGCAAGGAGGCATTATGGCTATCTCGGTTAGTGGTTGATTTGGGTTATACAGGGGATATTCCATTGTTGCATTGTGACAGTCAGAGTGCCATCCAGTTGGCAAAGAACCCTGTCTTTCATGCAAAGACGAAGCATGTGGATGTGAAGTATCACTTCATCAGAGAGGTGATAGAGAACACGCAAATTCAGCTTGTTAAGATTCATACGGATGACAACCCGGCTAATCTGTTGACAAAGAGTTTGCCTTCGGAGCGGTTTGCTCATTGCAGACACTTGATGGGCATTGGATGAGGCCAGTTTCAGCCTTGATTTGGCCTTGTATATTATCATGTACATGCTGATTTTTCTTTTCCTTTACTTAAGGGCACTTTGCCTTTAAGTGGGAGGTTGTTGGGGTAAAGGCATTATGCCCACCCTTATAGTGTGTACTAGCCCATAAGTTATAGTACATAGTACACTTAGTACTTTTAATGTACTAAGTGCACTATGTGTACTAGTGCAATATACATGTGTGATAGGGGAGTCACACACTCAATGATGAGTTGACTTATCCCCACAACTCTCTCTCTCTCTCCCTTCTTCTCTCTGTGTATGTCTCCCACATGAACTCTAACCCTAATTATCTCTCCCATTCAAAATTGAGCCATAAATCAGCCCCAGAGGAGCCTCAAATCAGCCCCAAAATCTGCTCCATAAACAGGCCCAAACCTGCCCATGACAAGGAAAGAGAAAGAGAGAACTACCTGTTGTACGACCAGCACCAGAAGCTGCTGTACGGCCAACACAAGAGAGAAGTCGACCAGCCCTGTCAGCTTCTATGGAGGCAGTCGACCAGTCCTATAGCAACTCTGTAGCAAGTCGGCCAGCCCTGTAGTAGGAGCCATGGAGGTAGTCGACCAGCCATGTGGGAGCTATGAAGGAAGTCGACTTGCCAAAATCAGACCTCTACCTTGCCTTAATAGAGTGGAGTAGCTATATTTGCAGCACTTTTCCCTTTTTGCCCAAAAATACCAACTTTATGCTTTCCTTGGCTTTTACTCCTAGTTTTAGCCCAAAAATAACTGAACTTGTCCAAATATATCAGCTTTTATGCTTTTCTTGGCTTAATGCCCAAGTTTCATCTAGGTGCCTCCTTTTGTCCACCTGTCCAATCCCAAAAACAATAGTGTGTCCATGTGAACACACCGACTTATAAATATTATAAGTCACTTTGATGAATAAAATCCCATGTTGCTCATGTTGTATAGCCATCTTTCAAGCCAAACCATGCCAATAAAATGCTGTAGCTTTCTTCTGTGGAAAATCCCCGTTCACACCTTGGTTCCACTCAGTGTGTGAAACACTGGTCAAGACTGGTAAAGGGACCAAATGATGACAGATGTCCCCATGCTTGTTTTCCCTTCCCTTAACATAGCGTCGGGTCAACTGTCGGAAGAACTGATCCTGCCTGTTGCTAGGCCTTTGGACTGATCTAAGAGTTTAATGATGTACTAGTTATGCGTACATACCCTCATGGAATGCTTCCTCTGGCTTCACCTATTGCAAGCCACTCCATTTGCTACCTTGTTGCATCTTTCTGCTGGAAACTATGCACCTTCCTTGGGACAATGCTTAGTGGGCTGAGCCTAAATGCTTTGATACCAATGTTGCATGTGCAGAAGCCTTGTTGTATTGATCCACAGCCCTAAGCCTGATTAAGAACAAGATGCTAATTAATGAGATGATTAAGACAAAGCCGAGAAGAAGAGAGAGATTGATGTCAGGGTTTTTGTTTTCCTATAGTACAAAAAGGTTGCTTTAATACTTGTACATGACTTAGGATTTTGGTGGTGACTCTCGCCCTACCACATGACTTATACTGATGCTTGAGACTAATGAATGAATGGAAGACTGAATGAACTGAATTGATTGCTGAATTATAACTGAATGCTTATATATGCTCTTCGGAAGCAGTCGGCCAGCTACAAAAGGCTATTAGCCTACTGTGGACATGAACCTTGATATAATCCATGATTAAATGCTGAATGTTTGTCTGCTGTTCCAGCCACACTTGCTGCCTATTGTAGAGCAACTGGTTGCTTGCTGCCAGCAGCCGATAGGCCTTCATGCACTCCCATGATGATGCTCATGCTGATGTGATGCTGCTGATGATGACGATGAAGATGATACTGATGAAGATGCTATAGATATAACGCTACTACACTGATGACTGATAATTAGTCAGGGATTAAGACAGTTTCTACACAGGATTAGCCATGGCACAGGTGTGCATGTGACAATAAAAGCATTGTCCAGCAGCCATCTTGGTGGACGCTCTTCGAAGGTGGGGTGAGTCACCGAGGCTCCCCCACTTGCCTTGTACTTACATCCTTGGCCTTGGATTGGCTACCCTTGTCTTTGCCTTTCTGCTGCTCCTATTGATGAGTCCCAAACTTGGAACTTGCCCGCATCTTGAGAGTTTTAGGAAGATGACCTGCATATGGAAGATCACAGGGTGCACGAACATCTGCGTGCAAAGACGGTTTCGAACCATCCACAAATTGCTCAACCTCCTCCAACCGCCAGACAGTGTAAAGCTTTTATAGCTTTACTAACATGATTAAGACTTAATTAATGAACATGAGACAAATACTGTAGGAAAGACTGAGTTGTTTGCATTGAGACAGGGGCCTATCTTAAATAGAGGCCGAAAGGGTACAAGTGAAGAGACACATCCCCGGGAAGGGGTGTGGCTCTTGAATCAATGGTTATGTCCTTTGGACTTAGGGGTGTGTCTTTTAATGACTAGACATGACCTTTGATAGTGACCCATGTGTAAGGGTGTGACCCTTCACAGGTATCCTTTCAGTTTAATAAGGGATTAAGGAGTAATTAAGGAGAGATTAACAGAGTTAGTCACAATCGTGACATTCCCTCCCACTTAAAATAAGACTCCGGCTAAGAAGAGATAGTTGTCTTTGAAAGAATTCCCAAAGAAATTCTGGATATTCCTGTGAGTCTTCATCACTTTGCCAAGTAGAGTCGGAATCATCAAGATCTCTCCATTTAACCAAAAATTCTGTAGTGAGTTTATGTCGTGTTTCTTTCTGTCTGACGTCAAGAATTGTCTCTGGAATTAAGAGTATGTGTTCATCTTCGATTTCTGGAACATAATCCAAAATATCTAAAACTGGAAAATCACCGTCCACAAACTTCTTGAGCCAAGAAATATGAAAAGTTGGATGAATTCTACCCCAAGAAGGTGGTAACTCCAACTTATAACTGAGAGATGAGTTTTTCTTAATAATACAGAAGGGTCCATAATATCTTGGGCGAAGCTTTGGGAAGACTGATTTCACTGTCTTGTATCGATGAGGGGCAATATATAATAATACCAAATCTCCTTCTTGAAATTATATGTATATATGTATATATGTATATATATATATATATATATATACAGGGGAGTATGGCCATAAGCTGCTTGAAAAGGTGTCATTCCAATAGCCGAATGATAAGAATTATTATAAGCAAATTCCACCAAAGGTAAATATTCTTCCCATGAAGCTAATCGAGACTGAACATAATGACGCATCATTTCTTCCAAAATCTGATTAACTCATTCCGTTTGTCCATCTGTCAGTGGATGATAAGCAGAGCTAAAGAGTAAATTTGTACCAAGAGACTTGAATATCGAAGTCCAAAAATGTCCTGTAAACTTTGGATCTCGATCAAAAACTATAGATTTTGGCAATCCATGAAGTTTGAAGATATATTGTATGAACAGTACTGCAATATCTGAAGCCTGGCTGCTTTCTTGCACGGAATGAAATGTGCCATTTTAGAAAATTTGTCAACCACCACAAGAATCTGTGTATTGCCTTTAGAAGAACGTGACAATGAAGTGATAAAATCCAAACTAATACTTTCCCAGCGTTCATTGGGAACTGGAAGTGGTTGAAGAAGACCAGCTCGAACTTGTCTGCTAGCTTTCATACGTTGGCACGAGAGACATGCTGTAACAAACTTAATAACATCTTGCTTCATTTGAGGCCAATAGTATGTAGCTGTCAAAAGACGATATGTCTTGTTGATGCCTGGGTGTGCAGCATAAGTGACCTCGTGATGTTCTTTCACCAATACTCTTCGAACATGAGTATCATGAGGTACACAAATACGGTTCTGATAATAAACCATCCACTATTGTATATACTCCATAAATCTTCAAGTCGGAAGGAGTTGCATTCTGAGAATTAAGAATTCGAAATCCATTTCCAAAATCACGATCTTTTGAATAACGATCCTTGAAACTTTGAGGTATATCCATTTCAATTGTAGAAATAGCCAAGACCGAAGCTGGCGGCATACGACTAAGGACATCCGCAACCACATTGGTAAGACCAGGAACATACTCAATTGACATATGAAAATTGGCTAAGAATTCAACCCAACGCGCTGGCCTAGCATTCATAACTGGCTGCGTGAAGATAAATTTCAAAGAATGATGATCTGTTTTCACCACTGAATCCGCACCAAGGAGATAATGTTTCCATACACGATAGACATGAACAATAGCCAAAAATTCCTTGTCATATACCGGATATCTTCCTTGAATTGCAGAGTGCTTATGACTGTCAAACGCAATAGCACGTCCTTGTTGCATTAAGACGGCACCAATGGCAATATCAAAAGCATCCGTGTAAACATCAAAGGAGAGAGTAGGGTCAGGAATAGCCATGACAGGAGTTGTTATCAAAGCTGTCTTTAAATTTCCAAAAGCTTGTGTTGTGGCTTCAGTCAATTTGAATGCAGGAGCGGACTTTAGAAGTTCTGTGAGAGGAGCAGCAATTTTAAGATCGTTGCCTTCTACCTCGGAAGGAATGACGTCTGCGTTTGCGTCTGCTGGTACTGTTGCTAAAACATCTGCTGCTGCTGCTGCTGGTACGGAACTCGTGTAGGAGTGGCGATCCATGTGGAGCTGCTGGATCTGAGAAGCCAAGGATGCCATAGACTCCTGGAGTTGCTATTGGAACTGCTGTTAAAGTTGCTGCAAAGCTGGCTACCATTCCGGAGGGGCTAGTATGTCAACAAGTTCTGCCATGAGAGAAGATGTTGATGTAGAGGCTTCAGGGTGATAAGGCTCTGGGGGTTTTTGCTGTTGATGATGCCGCTGGGCTCTAGTAAGAACCATCGGCTGGAGGGTGCAGCATCTGGAAATCCCAAGAGGAGAGGCTACGTACTGGTGAAGCGGCTATAGACCATCCAGTATAGTAAGGGCGATCCTCTGGGACTGGGCTTGCACGAGAGTCTGCTAGTGGAGAAGAAGGTCCAGGGGTAGGGGCGGCTACTGGTGTCAAGGATGTACACTCCGGTGTAGCGGGGCGCACCGTGAATGAAGATGGATTAACGTCCTCAGAATAGGTGCAATATTCATGAAAAATGATGCTACACTCGGGGAGGATAGCGCCCAAATAAGGATGACGCCCAGATAAGGATAGCGCCGAGATAAGGATGACGCCTAAGTATAAAACAATAATGATCCAAATCCTATGCAGTAGTACAAACACGGATCACCCACACGTCGAATTCAGGTGAGAAGTCGGTGTGGCTATTTGAATGCGGTAATGAATGGGCTCGGAAAAGGGGGGCACACTCACTGGAATAGGGGCTGAGACTGGTGGAGAAACACCGGTAGGAGAGGGCACAATGGACTGAGAGGATGTATCCTGTAAATAACTGAAATCATAGGTTTCCTTTGCCATAAGCCGTCGGAGAAGAGGGTAATGTGTGTCCACGTGATCTGAGAGGTGCTTTTGAACCCGTAAAAAGGGATATTGACCCCGGAGGAGTGGAGAGCCCACAAAAGAGCGAAATGACAGGTTTCTGATATGTTAATACTACACATTATGTGAGATGTTTATGCCCAAGAAAATGGAAAAAGCACACCTGAAGGAGGTTGCCATAATAAATAGTGTTGCTGGAGAAGAAGCACCAAGGATAGTAGCCGTCAATTCAACAGAAAGCACCAACTACAAGTGGTTGGTCCAATCACAGGCGTAGACAGCAGGATGCCAACAAGGAGGAGAGGTACGGGTGCTGAATCCGTGGAGGAGGAGGACGGCTACACGTTGGCACGAAGAAAACCGTACGCAAGAAGGCGGTGGGTGCAGGCCGAAATTGCGCAAGCAAGGTGGCGCCGTTTTGTAGGGGCCCATAAGGTGAGTTTGTGGTTTTTTTTTTTTTGTGTTTGTACACGTGGCATTAAAGCCTTAGAGTCATGTCCTGTGGTTGGTGTTATTAGGTGTGTTGGGTTTTTTTTTTATTAAAAAAAATCAAGAAAGCAATCGTGCGCTTCTCAACGGCAGCCGACTGGAGGAATTTCCACGAAGGGGTGCGACTACTCATGGAAGGGGTGCCAGTCCATGAAAGGGTGTCGACTGAAGAGGTAAGCCTCTTGGATTGAAGGGTTGCTTCTTGTCTTGCCTCTATTCAATAGTTTCCTACATATGGCTGGCCCAAAATTAATCAACAAAAATTGAGAGTTGGGGGCTGAATTTGATGGAGCATTCTCTCTTGCTCTTCCATTCAACACTTGCTACACCCAATTTTAAGGTTTGGGCGGGCTAATTTTAGGGTTAGGGTTAGGACTCATTTTAGGGTTAGGGTTTGGGTTTGGGCATAACACAGGGTGGAAAAAAAGTTTGCTTTGATACCGCTGTAAAGCTTTTATAGCTTTATTAACATGATTAAGACTTAATTAATGAACATAAGACAAATACTGCAGGAAAGACTGAGTTATTTGCATTGAGACAGGGACCTTTCTTAAATAGAGGCCGAAAGGGTACAAGTGAAGAGACACATCTGTGGGAAGGGGTGTGGCTCTTGAATCAATGGTTATGTCCTTTGGACTTAGGGGTGTGTCTTTTAATGAATAGACATGTCCTTTGATAGTGACCCATGTGTAAGGGTGTGACCCTTCACAGGTGTCCTTTCAGTTAATAAGGGATTAACGAGTAATTAAGGAGAGATTAAGAGAGTTAGTCACAATCATGACAGACAGTCCTTGGGAGCATGAGCAAAAGCTTCTAGAAACAAGCGAGACAGTCGGTTATCAATTCTCCGTGTTTCTCAATAAAACGCTCCCACTGTTTCTTCGATTCACGTTCATAATCTACAAGAATAAACTGTTTCAAGACTGCTTGCAGCACTCATCCCAACAAATCCCAAACTGGTGCCTAAGGCGGTCTTCCCACCACAAGAGAGTGGCACCCGTCAAAGCCATACGCACCAAATGGAGCTGAAAATATCTGAACCACCTGTTGCTGTTGCCAACATGACAACCATCTCACGGGTCCAATTGGTGACAACTTCTCCATCCATCTTCCCGTTGAACTTGGGACGCTTCAGAAGCTTCAATAATTGAGCTCATTCCTCACGAGGCATGGAGGAAGAGCTCGACAAACCGAAGTCCCCCGACATCGAGTCAATGAAGGCAACCGGGAACTGTCTAGAGAATCCGATGGAGAGGGACTTTGCGAAGGAGACCATTGGTGACGCGAACGGCATCTCTCCTAGCGACAATGGCAGGCAGGTGTAGAATGATGACTGCCGGACTGGGAGTAAAGCTCATCCAGTATATCCTTGCCTGCATCCAAAGGAAAGTCCTCCTCCTGAAAGTTTTGCCACTTCATCCTCGCAATCGTCCAACACTTGCGCCGAAGCACGGACCCTTGTAACTCCATCCTGTTGAGACGGGCAGATATAGCCTCCATTTTAGCCGCATGCGCATCCATGGATGCTTTCATGCTGAGAAGCAAATCAAAAAGTCATGAATCCATGATAAATATCCAGTGATCAAGGACTGGGTGAGGGATTTCAGCCCTACACGATGAGGTAAGGGTTTGGTTGGGCACGGAATATACCCCAAGTAACCCAGGTGTGGTGGGGTAGGGAAGCACAATATACCCCAATCAACCCTGGTGTGGTGGGGCAAGGAAGCACAATATACCCCAATTGCAACCCGCAAGGAAGCACAATATACCCCAATTAACCCAAGTGCAACAAAGAGAACCCAAATATTCACTTTCTCCAAATCCGAACTTGTACATTCTTGGAATTTAGGTGCTCAATCATATCTAAGTAGTCAATGCACACGGGTGCCAGAAAAGATAGAAATTTACAGGTTCCCTAGGCTCTGATACCAACTATAGAACACTTGCACCTATGTGCTAGGGTTTTCCAAAGATAGAAAGAAGAGTGAGGTGAAATCACACATACAACACACACAAGGGTCCTAAGCTACTACTTTGTATTGGCTGAACTCCCAATGAAGAAATAAAGGTCAAGAGGGATTGCCAACTCACATGGCCTGCAGCATTTGCTCCAAATTTCATTATCGGTGCATTACCCTCCACTTCTGCTTGCTTCAGCTCCTCTAGGATCTCAGGTTGGAGCCGTATCATCATAGCGAAGGGCCGTCCTGTGGTGCCCGGATGATCAAGAAGCTGATATGATTCCTCTTGAGAGCTCTTTGCAATCCCTCCATTGCCTGCACTGACAGATCTAGCCTTGACTTTTCCCTGCCCCAAAGGAGTCCTATTATTGGAAGCCGGGCCATGATGCAACGGCAGAAGCCCTCGATTCTGAGGAGGGCGGAATTGTCCTCGGCCTGTTGCCCGAGCAAACTTATTCCTTGAGGACATGATGGGAGAGTGCTTAACATACTACATTGGATGGGTTCACCAGCCAAAAATCAGAAGTGCAATGTTAGCAAGCTCTACATCAAGTTGTTAATCAAGGTGTTGAATAATCAACATCCAGCAGTTCCCAATCTGAAGTAAGGAGTTTTAAGCTCTGCAAGATTCTTAGAGGTAAATTATAGAAAGCGCCGACTAACCTTGATAAGAAGCACAAAAGAAGCAGCCACCGAACCCCTGCATGAGTTAACTTGCTGTGGATGTGGCCTTCTGATTATTCTGAAGAGAGCCCTGGGTGATAATGCAGTGTAGAAAAGCCCTATATCACACGATGGAAAACCTTGAATCCATGATTTTCTTAGTTAGAATATTTTGCAAGCTTTTCCTGCACCTGAGAAAACAGGCGGTTGGCGATTTTTGAGAGCTTTTGGTAATATTGTGTGCGATTTTTCAGCTGCAAAAGCCCTCCAAGGGATTGCCTCAGCTCTATACTTCCATTGCCATACCCATTCTAATGGGTTCCAGAACAGCCTATGCCTCTTCTATTCTGTTTCTCGCATTCGATTCAACAGAACCCGCTCTCTCTCTCTCTCTCTCTCTCTCTCACAACCTGAGCCGAGTGACTCCATACCTTAACCCCATCTAATCTTCTCACTAAACTCGGATCCTTAAACCACCTTCGTTCATACCTAAGCTTTGTAGCCTTCAAGGGGTGCCCACTACCCAACACAGTTGTAAGCCTTTAGGCTCCTTGATGTCAACATCGGCTAAGGGCAAAATTGCCCACCTTACCACGAAGCTTAGGATCAAAGTTCCTTGGAAGATGCCTATTTTTCGTTAGGAAGCAAAGATGCATCCCTCATAAAGTCATGGAAGCCAGTGATTGGCCATAACCTTTCAACAGTTCTACAAACCTATGCTTGTTGTCCTTTACACACTTCGCATGGAACAAGACATGCTCGATTGTGAGCCATTTCATCTTAAAATTTAATACAGCCCTTCCAACTGGGTTGATATTGGGTTCTTTGAGACTTATCCATGGCCTACTCACTCCCACAAAACCCTTGGGAATCAGTCGAAGAGACTACCCCAACCACCCTCCGATCAAAGCCATGCCATATATATATATATATATAACGTGTAGTATCAATGTGTATTAAGAACTAAACCTACCACTTCTCCAAAATAGCTTGACCTTTCACGCCACCTAGCAAAACATTTTTTATGACATGTATTCATTGCATGCTAACTTATTGGACCCATGTGAAACAACCTCCTCACCCCACCCAAAGAATCAAGTAAAGGTGTAATTTATCAAAGGTAGCTCATGTGTAGGCAATGAATGAGGAGCCAAAGTGGGAGTAGGATACTGCCAATGCGTGGCCCAAACAAAACTCTACATCACATAATCCAAGCATGAGTGGGAACAATATACATTTATATTTATATTTACAAGATAAAAGCTACCATATTGTCCCCTTAAAAAAAAATCCAAGCATGAGTGGGTGTATTATTTTAAATGGTAGCTTTACATTATTCAAAACCTTAGTCTTCATATGGGCACTATCACCCTGCTTGTCTAAGCAGTATTCTAGAAAGCCTCAATAAAGTTCTAATATATCATAAGTAGTATAAGAGTTCTAAGTTTGAGCATGCATAAGGTATAATATTTCTAATGCGTTGTGTTATTCAAGTTTGATAATGCCTTGTTTTTATAATGTAGACATGTGGGGGGACGATCCAGAGTCGAGAAGTCCAATGCGCTGTCGTTTAGTGTCCATCATTGATGATTCGTACATGGAGCTCTCATATGTATGTATTATGTATCACATTGACCAAAATGCGTTTGAGATAGAAAAATTCTATGGTTTTTGTTCAAAATATGGCCAATGATAAGTTCATTATTTGTGTAAATCTTTTTCACAACCTTTACAAGGATGGTGTTATCCGATGCCTTTGTTATAGTCATTTTTTGTTCCTTTTATCGATGTTTAAAAGGGTATGGCAATCTACATCCACCTTTGTGCTTTTTGTAAAAAGGAATGCACCATATCTCACTTAAGTCCATTACTGTCATATGTCAACGTTATTGCTTTTGAAGAAGTGGAATGCAATATTTTTAATAAAATATTCACTTATATAAATGTTGATAAAGCTAGATGTTTTATGTTATTTGCAGCATGTAACATGCCCCCTTGTAGTAGTTAACACAAAACCACCTGTGAAAAAATGTCCCATCAAATTTTTACACTATGAAACTCATTAGAAACATTAGAATTTGTATAAGATAACTTGAGCTTTTATATTATGACATATGCATTTCACATTTTCATATTAATTTAAAAACAATGAGATACACCATTGGTAGTTATAGGTAATGTGGCCTTCCTATGCGTGTTGAGAAACTTTTGCATTGAACCTAACCATATCCATGAACCCCAATTAGAAGCTTTGATGATAACCTTAAGAAAATACCACATGCTCAAATAGTTTGAATGACAAAGATAAGTCATTATGATCTTTCAACACTAATATTTTATTAAAATTTTAATGATTTTTCTCTAGATCCAAGAAAAAACATTCATACATGTAACTATACACATTGCATTGTCAAATGCCAAGTGTCAAAATTTTTTTACTAACAAATATACCTTGAATATTTTTTATGGAATAAATCCTTATCTTGGCCTATATGCACATGGCTATTATAGTAAATATTCCCTTTTAAGTAACTAGTTTAGATTTATTAGTGGGAGTTTTGCATTGCTAGATCATGTTGCCTTTTGATATGTGTAATCAATATTTCATAATTTATCATAACTTAAGCATTCAAACAAAGGATATATACTATTGTTGATGTCACATGTATCAAGTGCTATTGTACCACTCTTCCTATATCCAATGCACAAGTTTCCTCTCTAATAGATGTTTGGAAAATAATATTTATTGTAAGGTTTTTACGAGATTGATATGTGATGTATTTTCATACATGTCAAAGGAAAACTCATGTAACACATGAGCGGGGACTCAATGGCATGCCCAAAATAGAGACAAAGTTGATTTTTAATCTATCTTATCAAGTCAAAAAGTTTTGACAATGTAAACCCCTACAAACTCATCCTTTTATAGTAGAGGATAGATATTTGGGGTCCTTTGTCTAATTTAGATGGTGGTACCCACCCTCAATGGCCAAAAAGTTACCCTAAGCACCCAAAAATTACTCAACCTTACACAAGTGCACATTTCTTGTAGTTGTGCTCCATTTTCTTTTCTAAATTTGAAGGTAAGGTTGTTGGAAAATAAGTGCACTTTAAATATGACCACGCACTACAAAATGTGAGGCTTAACCCAAGACTAGGTGTGCTACAACACAATGCACTAGCCAACCCTCCTTACATGGTTTGCTACTAGCACCTCTTTTTGTTTTGAAATGACAAGTACTTTTTGGTCCTGAGCTCAAAACATGGGCAAAGGGGGGATTGACGCAAAAGACAAAACACACACTTGAAATCAATAGCAAACTATTTACATGCTGATTTTGTGAATTTGTCCACCTTGCATTACCAATTCTCAAAATCAACCATAGTTTGTCTTTGTGTATACCTCACATCCATGCTTGCCACCTTGTCCATATCATTCATGTTATTAAGTGCTTGACATTGTCCATGTAGTGCACATTGCTAGAAACCCTTACAATGTTGGCAAATGGCTTTGTGATCTATAAAAAACATGTTAACCCACATCCATCAATACATGTTGGCAAGCCTCCCTTTACCAAGCATGCTTTGTTATCTATAATTCCTACCATGTTAGCAAAACTTGAATAGTCACCCTTTCCATCCATGCTATTGTATGGGAGAGGTGAAGAAGAGTTTTAGACATAAAACCTGCTAATAGCACTAGCACCATTAGAGGATGAGGCAGTAGCACCTACTTTTCCCAATGATATGCTTCTTTAAAAAATCAATTTTTATTTTCCTTGCACCCTCTACTCACTTTTTGGCAGCACTAGTTGGAGTGCAAATGCAAAGGCGTCTGCTCCTCTTGCAACAAGCATGGCGAGATGAGTTGCCACCCTAGTTCTTCCCTTGTTAATAGGATCAAACTTCTTTAGCTCTATCCACAAAATTAGTGAGCACCATTATTACCCACAACACTTTCTTTTTCCTTTTAACCCCACCAGCATATACCCCATCACCTGGTGAGAAATATAAGTCAAAGCATGCTTGGGATTGATTAGCTGATTCATGTGGCAATGCTCCAAGTTGGGGTGGTTGTTGTCAAGGTATTTAAACATACACTCATAAGTCGCAACAACAATCATAATGTTTTCTTTTCCCATTGTCAACAAACACCAAGGTGATAGTGTACAGATGAAGCATAATATTCATGGTCCTAACCATAAAGATCCATCTCTTAAAATGTTGTAATTTGAACTAGTGCATTGGGTTTGGTTGGGCATGCATGACCAGCCATGTGAGTGTGACAAAGTCATACAAGCTAACCACATAAAACCACCAAGTGGAATGTGTAAAACCACAGCCCTAGGGAGAGGGAAACGTTTGTATGTAGTAGCTAGAGTGGAAAGTGAGAGGAGGGCCCCCATCTTATCTAGGTTTTGCCTCGAAACATTTGTACACACAGGTTGGTACGTACATTCACAGACCATCTGAACATACGTGCAAAGCATCATGGAACGTGCATGTACAGAGTGAATGTGCATGCACAATGGTGGGAACATGCATGCATAGATTGGAACGTGCACGTGCACGTGCACATCTTGTATAGGCAAAATTTTTAGAGATTTTGCATAAAAACAAGCCCTTAGCAAATACGAAGGTGCAGTGTTAGGCCATGCCTATGTGAGTGCCTTAATTAGTGGTGTTTTGATCATTAGCGATTCCAACGATAGGCTATACCATGGACTAGGTTTTCACCCACCATGGCCCCCATCTTGGGATATAACTAGAAAGCTAATGATTAGAGATCCACTTACATGGCTAGAATTGGCTTTCTCCATGGGGACTCTCCTTTACAGTTCTCCACATCACTTATGCTTTCTTCATACCTGCTTTCCTACTACAAATGAGCATAATGTTCCACTACAGCTCGTAGCTTTGGGTTACCATTGCCACACCTTACCTTGGTGGCTAAAGAGATTGGTAGTGTTCTTTAGGTACCCAAATGCTCGTACCTTGGAAATACCCTTAGGCCACTAGAAGAGTGTCAAGTTTTTCCCCCCGCCCATCTAGTGGTCGGCCACTTTATACTATAGTGTAGCACACTATAGTTATTCTATAGTTGTTATTCTCTGCATACGTTATCTCTACACAGAACTACACTCTATGTGTTACAGACTCTCTTTGTGTACTCCCATCTTCATCTTGCTTCATCCCTTTCCAAGAGGATCTTAGGTCCCTTGAGCATAGATTTGGGACATGGGAACATTGATTAGCTAGTGTGAAATGGCCAGGCACTATATACATGACCTTGGTCGTCTAGGCAATTGTACCTTTTACCCTTTTATCACCTTATCATTTGATATAGACATCTTGTCTTCTTGGAACTCATGTCCAAGCTTTCATGGGTGATTCATGGCAGTCTTTCCATGTTTAGGTGCTACTCTCTAGGATGAGTGGGACATGGGTGTGCTCCATGCTAATGAGTGTAAACCTCTAGGTCCTCTTTATTATCAAAGCTTTTGGCTTAGATCTTGATGTTTCGATTAGAAAGTGATTAGTACTTAATCCATTTTTAGATTAATACTTTCACATAGTTTTTAGCTTTTTTTCCCATTTTGTTGAGTGGATTAGTAAGATTAATAAAAATCATTTTCAAATATATACTAATCATAAATTTCAAAACAAACTAATTCCTACATAGATTTGAGAGAATCTTGATTTCCTTGAATTTTAAATTCAAAATTTTAGCCATTTTCAGAGTGCCTTTCTTGCTAAATCTTCTTGATTATTGCTCCTTTTCATCAAATCTACTTCTTGGTACCGAGTTGACAAGGATGTGCTCCTACACACAACAGAGATAGTGATCCAGCCTTGCTTTATGTGCACGAATTGACAAGGATGTGTTCCTACATACAACAACAGAGAGAGTGATCTAGCCTTCCTTTAGGAGCTCAAGTTGACAAGGATGTGTTCTTACACACAACAGAGATAGCGATCTAACCTTGTTTTGGAAAGGCAATGGAGCCACACTGATTGAAGGTTACAAGAGTAAAACACTACAAACAATAAAACCCTACAGAGCCATGCCATAAAGCTGCCAAAGATGTAGCAGCAAAAGGAGTGGTTGAGTTACTAGATAATGCTCAAGTTACAAACAGAAGACGATACATCAAATGGCAAGAAATGAGGAACCTAAATTCCCCTAGGATAAGCTACGGAGTGCAACCTTACAGAAGTTGGTATTTAATTCAGAAGTTAGAGCCCTTAGCTGCGAATTTGTTTTCAAAAGCAAGGGATCTTCACTTAATTACAAGGCTGGAACGCTTGCTCCAAGTCTCTTAGAGGGTGGGAAGGCTCTCACAACTAAGGGCTTGAAATTCTTTAGTATGTTGGCAGAGAGGCTATAGATCTTATCACCACATAGGCTGGGATACAAACTGAAAGCAACCTGATGGAGATGTGATAGAGGAAGATGAGCACATTGTGGATGATGCAATTGAGGCCTAACAACATATCCACATATGAGAGATAAATGGAATCATCATCCATAAAAGCCCTAACCTTGGAATCTCCAAGATCATTGAAATAATCCTCACAGGTAGGATCTATCTCCATCAATAATGGATCCAAGAAAATATCTAAATCGAATGTGAAACTCTATAGATCCATATGAATAATCATGTGTCTCTTATAAGATCTCACCTCATTAAAATTAACTCTACCCTCATGCACTATACCTGACTGCTTACACACATCTACTATACCCAAGTGAACACTGCCTGGTACACTATGAAAGCTAGGAATAGTGGTATCGTGAACATCTCCACATGCAAAAGCCCTAGAAGAATAGCTTGTCCTATTTAGCATAAGGAACTCAGGCATATTTCCATAAGTATCCCAAGAATCCACATGTGAAGTATCATTAAACTCATGTGCTATACTAGATATATCACTACTCGAATACACACCATCCTCTAAAATGCTCCCACAATCAACTAATGTATTCTCATGATCTGTAGGAAGGAAGATAGGCATAAAAGTATCAATGCTCGATCTACTCGCTGCCATCTTTATCCTCGAGATAGGAAGATAGGCATAAAAGTATCAATGCTCGATCTACTCGCTGCCATCTTTATCCTCGAGATCATGCCCACATGATCCAACTCACACACATCACTATCATCATCATCATGTTTATGTCTATCAGTATAATCATGTACATGTGTATCATCATATGCATGTGTACCAATATCATCATAAGCATGTGTGTCAGTACATCATCATGTGTATATGTATAAGATACATTATCATGTGTTTATGTATGAGATACATCATCATGGGTATGTGGTTGTGATACATCATCATCATCTGAATTTGTGTTGGTGTAGTCCACATCCGTAGGGATATAATCATAACAGCTCAAGAGTGTAAGACACTCATGTAAGATGCCAAAGAAAGAATCATCCCATATACGAACAATACCGAACCATCTGTGTGAAGGAAGTCAAGCAATGATACAATGAAATCCGTGTGTGCGGACCATCTGGCACAAACATCCACATCATCAAACAAATGTCTCGAGTGACTAAGCATCAATCTCTTGAGCTCGAAAGCCCACCTTTGGCATGAATAAGCTACTTCATCATAACATGAAGTCAATACGTAAGGATTTGAAGGCCTAAACCTCAAAGTGCCAAAGTATGTGTGAATGCGGCAAAAGAAATATGATCCATGATACAAAATGGTAGCTTGTAATGCATGAGCATATTTTCTAAGATAAAGATCTTAGTTGGTAACATAGTGATGTTGATCAAATGAGGGGTAAAACTAGTAGGAAAAACCCATAACTATGTGTAAACAATCTCCACAAAGAACCTTCAAATGTGTGAACACTCCTCAAAACATAAAAAATGTAAAAACATGCTCACAAAGTATAAAGTGTGTGTACAATCCCCAAATAAAGTGCCAATGTGCATGAATAATGCCAACTGAAACTTAACACAAGCCCCTCAATTACACAAAATGTAATCAAGCATGAACGGACTCATAGTCACACTCAAGCGCGTAAACGTTCCCAAGACGTATGTAGACATGTGAAACACGATGCATGAACAATCCCAACAAGAAATGTGTGAACAACACATGTAACCATGGCCACTAACCAAAACAAAAGGTAGGTCAAGGGTCCCTTGTGTGTGAAAGCCAAAAATTAAAAGGCTAAGATATGAAGATGGGGTCGTAGAAAAAATGTGTAGAGTGGGAAAGGCAAAGATTCCTAGGCATGGTACCAGCTGGTGGATCCAACCAGAAATTTATCCACTCTTCACAAGCAATAAGAGCATATGATGATTTGATAATGCCTCTAGGTCCTCTATATGCTCAGGACCTCCATAGATGTAAAAGTAGCAATGTGTTATAAATGCAAGTAGTATCTCTTGGCCTAGCTTTGGCATAACTCTAGTTTTACATAAACCACATACCATATATACCATAAAAAAATACAATGAGTAGATTAACCCACCACCTGCCCAACCCAAATCCACTTTAATTTGGCCAAACCATGGTTTTCTAAACCTTAAGAGAATTGCACTTTACCGAATTAATTAAATTAAGGTGCACACACATATAGTGGTGCATACCCATTAATTCTTCCATCATGGAACCTTAAGAGAATTGCACTTTACCGAATTAATTAAATTAAGGTGCACACACATATAGTGGTGCATACCCATTAATTCTTCCATCATGGAACCTTACAATTGCCCTAATATTCTTAATTAAATACTGACACGACTTAATAATTTGTTTTCTCTTTTGTGCCAAGTAATTTTATCATTTTTCCCTTTGATCTATATTAATTACAGGTGTGCACACTAATGTGCACATGTGCACCTAGGGGTCATCATTTATGCACATAAACCTTCATACTTTTTCTTCTGAAAAATGTTTTTTCTATTTTTAATATATTTATTTCCACATTTTCTCAAAATGAGCACAAATATTTTCATACTCAATTAATTAAACTTACTACTTAGTAAGAGGGATCTTATAGATTTGATATTGGGATATGATTGGTTGAGCACTTTGGTGAGTTTTCACATTGGACTTAGGTCACATGTATATGAGGTTTATGCATGTTCGTGGATTGGTTTCTCAAAACTATCGCTCATCACTCCCAACAAGAAATTGAAGAGGGAAATGAAGAATTTGACCTCCATATATGTAATGCAACTCATAAAGAATGTTGAAAATTAGAGTGACAAAGACATGGCTGAACTTTTGGAGGAGTATAAAGATGCATTTTAGATCCCTAGGTGTTTTCCACCAAAGAGGGATGTTGATGACCATGTGGTTGAATTTATGGTTGAACTTGAGCCAAATGCTCGATCATTCCTTAACAAGCCACCCTACAGTCTCTCTTAGTTTGACTCTAAGTTTGAGACAGAAGAGGTTGCCAAGCAAGTGCAATATATTGCTCATGGACATGGGATTGTGTAGCCAAGTCAATCTCCGTTTGCATCTCTCATGCTATTAGTATGGTAATCTTCATTTACATATCCCATGCCATTAGTCAAGAAGAAGGATGTGCATTGACTATAGAGATCTTAACAAGCTTACCATCAAAAGCCACTACCCCATACCTAGGATTCAAGGGAGCTAAATTCTTTTTCGGAATAGATCTCAAATCTAGGTATCACAAAATAAGGATGAAGGATGGGGATTTGTTCAAGATGGATTTTTGCACTGATAGAGAGCTTTCCCATTTTGGTTTATCAAATGCACCTGCCACGTTTCATGAATCCTTTAAGGTGATTTAGCCCTTTCTTTACAAATGGGTTTTGGTGTTCTTTGCAGAGACACCCATATCTATAGCAAAAGCAAAGAGAAGCAATCATTACATATGTGAGGCAAGTATTGGGGATACCTTGAGGGAGCATAAATTATATGTGAGGCAAGTATTGGGGATACCTTGAGGGAGCATAAATTATATGTGAGAGTAAATGCTTTTTTTATGGAGTGGAGAACTGTGAGTCATGGAGACATTAAAGTGGATCCCAAGAAAGTGAAATGTGTCAAAGAATGGTAGAATGTGTCAAAGAATGGCCTACTCTAACCAACACTACACAATTGAGAGGATTCTTGGTGCTTTCTTCCTTTTATAGGAGGTTTATTAAGAATTATGCTTCCATTACCACTCCTCAGAAGCTTTCTATACTATTGTGAAGAAGAGCTTCTAAGAGCTCAAGGATATCCTCGCTCCCCCCCCCCCCCTATCTTGGTATACCCTGATTTTTCCCTACCTTTTATCATAAGAGTAGATGCATGTGGTAGTATTGGGAATTGTTTATATCAAGAGCACTTGTGATTGCATATGAGAGTAGAAAGCTCACCGACAAAGAGAGGTCTTTGTTGCCATATATATATAGGCAGTGATGTGTGTGAACACACTTAAGACCGCCGGGGCACTTTTTCCCTCTTTAGGAGGTTTTTTCCCCCGGCTTGTATATACGCCCATCATTCTAGGGCTAACTTGTCTTTGTACATTGACACAATCTAATACATTGTGTGTTGTGTGCATTCTTGCTTCTTCTTCTCCAAGCTTTGTGTGCTTTCCTGCAACCCGAATTCCAACAATTGGTATCAAAGCAGGCATCGGCTCCCAGGGCTATGCTGCTAGCACCCTCCGACTCACGCTCTCCAATTGAGGTGAGCTTTCACGAGTGCTTGCAGGTCCCTATACTCTGCTAATTAACCCATAGGGCTCTACGTTCTCAGAAATTGCATCTGAGGTCGTTTCGGGCTCCATTTTTGCATTACAAGTTTTGCACAAGTATTTTCGTCATTTTGTGTAGAATTTTTGAGAGTGCAGTTTTCTACAAAACAGGCATACGTATTCTATTTTGTGGACTGTGCTACATAGCACGAGTTGTTTTCTGTTCAGTCTTTACTTCATTATAGGTAGCTTTTGCATCAGTTTCATGTCAGTGGCCATGGGCTGATAACAGCAATGATGTATTTCACATGTTGTCTGCTGATGACAAATTGGATGGAGACACCAACTACCCACTTTGGGCATACATGATGCAGCATGTTTTGGTTGCAAAAGGAGTGTGGAACATTGTGCAAGGTATGGATGTATGTCCAGGTTTTGTGGATGTAGGATCTGTTGAGGATGTTGCAGGTTCTAGCAGCTCTACTATTGCTGCTGTTTTACCCACTGCTGAACAAGCTCGTTGGGATAGTAAAGATGCGCAGGCTCATGCCTTGATTGCACTTTCTGTCAAACGTAACATCACTCCACATATTCGTTCAACTAAAACAGCAAAACAGGCTTAGGATATTCTAGCTGGTTTGTATGCAGGTCGTAACGAGGCAAAAATCTCTTACCTGCGTAAAGAGCTAGAATCGAAGATTATGCAGGAAGATGATGACATGAATGTTTTTCTTGCTGAGATTAAAGATCTCAAGGAACAATTGATTTTTGCAGGTGAGATTATTCCTGATCATTCTCTTGTGCAGACTGTTCTTGATGCTTTACCTGACTTTTACTTCCACATGGAGACTTGTTACTGAGGACAGACCTGATGTTGTCAAGTATGATACTTTAGTCAACAAGCTCTTGCAAGAAGCGCAGTCCACGCAAAACAGGACTAGGCATCGTGCAGTTGATCAGGCATTTGTTTACTGCCCAACAAAGAAGAAGTGGTAAGGCAGCCTCTTCCACTGTTTCTTCTTCTATTAATAGGTCTACAACTTCTTCTCCTTCCACAGGTAGCAACAATAGGTGTGAGAAGGCTCTTGATAAAGGCCAGAAAAAGATCAGGTGCAACTATTGTAAAGCAACTGATCATGTCATTAAGAATTGCCCTAAGCTAAAGGCTAAAGAGGCAAAGAAGAAAGAGTCAAATGCAGCCACAATAGCGGATGCTTCTACAAATGCAGATTCTGCAAATGTTGTGCAGGATACAGAATGGGTGTTTAGCGTGTATTGCCAGTTTGACCCATCTATACATGATGCATGTTTGTGGCAGTTTCTATTGACTCTGATGTATGGTATTTTGACAGTGGTACTACAAAGCACATTACCTCGCATCGTGATATGTTCACTTGTCTTGAGGCTGTCCCTAATGGGAATACTGTCACATGTGCCAATAATGCTTCTTACCCAATGAAGGGCATTGGTAAAATTATGCTTACTGCTGCAAATGGCAGCGCTTTCAGGCTTTCAGGCTTTCAGATGCTTTGTATGTGCCAGGGATAAAGAAGAATCTATTGTCTGTCTCTGCGCTTGCTAGACTTGGACGACTTGTAGTCAAATTTGTGGATGACAGATATACTGTTCATGATTTGACTTCTGGTGATACGATTATTGTATCTGGCACCTTGTTTTGTGGGCTGTATAGGCTCAATTCTTATGACAAGTGTGTGGAAGATTCAGCAAATGCAGTTTCAGATGCAAAACTATGGCATGCTCGTTTTGGTCATCTGAACTTTGCTAGTTTGCGGCGTTTGCAGAAATTTGATATGGTTGCTTCATTGCCCCCTCTGGAGGCACCATTGAAACATGTTTGTGAAGGCTGTATTTTGGGCAAAATGCAGCGTTTTGCATTTCTAAAGGATGGTTTTGTGCGGGCCACTCGCAAATTGCAACTTGTACGAAGTGATGTATGTGGGCCTATGCAAACTCCATCATTTGGTAAACACTTGTACTTCGTGACTTTCATTGATGATTACTCAAGGCATGCATGGGTATATCCACTGAAGGCAAAGTTCGAAGTGTTTCTGTGCTTCAAACAATTTTTGCTTATGGTTGAAAATGTATCCAATTGTACTGTGGGCACCCTCCATTCTGATCAAGGGGGGAGTACATGTCTAAAGAGTTTGATGCATTTCTGTTGTGGGATAAAACACCAATGTACAGTGCCGTATACCCCTCAGCAAAATGATGTTGCTGAGAGGAAAAATAGGTCACTTATGGAGATGGCATGATGTATGGTCAAGAGCCAAGCTTTGCCACATGCATTTTGGCTTGAGGCTGTCATGTGTGCTGCATATGTACTCAATAGGTATCCCACTAAGGCCTTGCGGTCTATTACTCCATATGAAGCTTGGCATGGTAGGAAACCTTCTATTGGTCACTTGCATGTCTTTGGTTGCTTGGCCTATGCTTTAGTGCCTATGTAACAACGTAGAAAATTGGATGATAAGGCTGTCAAATGCATTTTTGTTGGTTATAGTGCTGAGAGTAAGGGTTACAGATTGTATCATCCGCAGTCAAAGCGTATCTTGATTAGTCGAGATTTTGTTTTTGTGGAAGATGCTGTGCAGCCTTTGTTATCATGTACCAAAGAGACAGGTGTGAGCTCACGAGATGTATTTGATAGGTTATTGTCTCTGTTTACAGGTGGAAATTCAAATGCAAGTCCTAATGAGGCAAATATTCAGCCTATGCAGATTTCAAATGACATCATAGATCAGCCTATTTCTGATGCAGATTTACAGGATGTAATTTATGAGGATAGGGCTGAAAATGAGCAGGCTAGAGGTATGCCTAAATGGCTGGTGCAAACCTTGCGTGATAGTAAAATTGATGCACCTATTTCTAGGCGTACTCGTTCAGGTTTTCAGCATGTCTCTTATGCATCAGATTGTTATGCTTTGGCTGTGTCTAGTATGTGTGAAGAGGAAGAACCTCTTTCATTTGATGAGGCACAAAAATCAAAAAATTGGTTGGCTGCAATGCAACGTGAATATGATACTATAATGAAGAATGGTACATGGTCTTTGTGTGATTTGCCTATTGGTAAGAAGGCCATTGGATGTAAGTGGGTTTTTAAGTTGAAACAAAAGCCAGATGGCAGTGTTGATCGCTATAAGGCTAGACTTGTTGCAAAGGGTTATGCTCAAGAAAAGGACATTGATTTTGATGAGACCTTTGCTCCCACTTGTCGTATGACTACCATTAGTAGCATTTGTGCATTGGCAGCTCATAATGGTTGGAATGTAGATCAGTTGCATAAAGACTGCGTTCTTGAATGAAGATTTGCATGAGGAAGTGTATGTAACGCAGCCTCATGGTTTTGTTCAAAGAGGGCAGGAAAACAAAGTGTGCAGGTTGAAAAAGGCTTTATATGGTTTAAAGCAAGCTCCACGAGCTTGGTATGAAAAGATACATGCATATTTGACTGCACATGGTTTTTAGAATAGTCCAACAGAAAGCACTTTGTATGTTAAACGTATGGATGATGTACATCTAATCATTGCTCTCTATGTCGATGCATGCTGCTCACAGGACAAAATGAGAGTCATATTGCTGATTTTAAGGCTGATTTGAATGCCTCTTTTGAGATGTCAGATTTGGGGCATTTGCATCATTATTTGGGAATACAATTTAAGCAGTGTGATGGAGGTATTGCTTTGTGTCAGACAAAGTATATTGAGACATTGTTGCGGAGATTTGGCCTTGAAGACTGCAAGCCTATTGCTACTCCAATGGAGACAGGTTTGAAGTTGAGTCTTCATGATTCTAGAGATCACTTTGATGTCACACTCTATCAGACAGCTATTGGTTGCCTCATTTATGTATGCATTACGAGGTCGGACATTCAGTTTACAGTCTCACAGGTGAGCAGGTTTATGCATGGCCCAGGGTCTCAGCATTAGAAGGCAGTTAAAACGCATCTTTCGCTACTTGAGTGGCACAATACATCTTGGGTTGTTTTATCCCAAGGGGGGATCGTTGCTGTTAGATTTACATGCTTTTTCGGACTCAGATTGGGCTGGTTGCTATGACACAAGAGTGTCCACAAGTGGTTTTTGTTTCATGCTCGGTAGCTCATGCATATCTTGGTTGAGCAAGAAGTTACCTACTGTGGCCACTTCTAGTTGTGAAGCTGAGTACAGGGTAGCTTTCACAGCTACGGTTGAGTGTGTGTGGCTCAGACGGCTTATGGTGGCTGACTTGGGTGTTGGATAGGAGTCTGCTACCTCTATCTACACTGACAGTCAGAGTGCATTGGCAGTTGCGAGAAACCCAATTTTTCATGCTCGCACAAAGCACATTGAGATACATTATCACTATGTCAGGGAGAGACTCTCAGCAGGAGAGATCAGCTTGGCCTATGTGCCAACACAGGACAACCTCATCGATCTTTTCACAAAGGCGCTTCCTCATGAGAAGTTTGAAGCTTTTCGTAAAGCTTTGGGCTTGCTCCCCTTTGTGGACTGATCTACTTTGGACATGGCACTTCCCTATGCATAAGTGCCAGCTCTCATTCACACCATCACTCCCAAGGGAGATTTATTGCCATATATATAGACAGTGATGTGTGTGAACACACGTAGGACCGTCGGGGCATTTTTTTCCTCTTTAGGAGGTTTTTTTCACCAGCTTGTATATACGCCCATCATTCTAGGGCTAACGTATCTTTGTACATTGACACAATCTAATACATTGTGTGTTGTGTGCATTCTTGCTTCTTCTTCTCTAAGCTTTGTGTGCTTTCCTGCAACCCTAATTCCAACAGTCTTTACATGTTCATAAGCAAGAAATGTTAGTGTAACGGGATATAATGTGTGGTGTGTATAAGAGAACACTCGTAAGAAGTAGTATCTTTCACATCACTAAACTTTCAAACTTAAATTACACATGATAAAGATATAGAAAAGCCATACAATAGATGGAAAAACCCACGCCTTGGCTCATCTTGGGTCCCACAATGTTAAGACATGGTGTTCAAGAGTAAAGTCTACCTACTCCATATGTGGACCGGTACATATATAGGATCCATAATAGCGATACAAATGAATATTATATTACTAAAACGATACAATAGACTTTACTACTAAGACGGAGGCTATATGCTAGTAGAAGCAAGGGAGCACACTCTTAACGATGATGACTGATGAACTATGTAGAGAAGGGGATGGTTGTGTATCGTTATAGGCCTACATACGTGGGGTTGCCATGATGCATAGGTCTATGGTCATAGTTGGTGCCACCGTCCATAGACTTGATCCAAAAAGATGTACCAAAAACTATGAAGTAGCTACCCCACCTCCCACTACCATCTCGGCTCATCTTGGGCCCCCACCACAATGTCAAGACCGGGTGTCCAAGAGTAAAGTCTACCTACTCCATATGTGGACTGTTATGAGATAATAACATTCCAGCGTAGCATGTAGCCTACTTAGCAGTGTGTCAAATCTAATCCAACCCATCTCTAAACCATATGGCCTCATAATCCACCTTCCTATCTGAATACAGGGATGCCATAGGTGCCCAAGCTGTTTAACCGTAGCTACTCCTCATCATAATGGGGCCCATACAAACATGAGCTAGCCAGTGCCTAGACAATATAATATGACGGTGGAGCATTGATATTGGCTATTATACATGCAAATAAGAAGTGACATCACTACATTTATGAGAGTCATCTCAAGGTGAGAAGTGACCAATACTTCATGTCTCAGCCTAATCTATCTTGCAAGAAAATAAGGTGCTTATTAACATTCGAAATGTCTCTTCTATTTTGGAGGTCAACAAAGATTATAGATTTATAAGAGGAGTACCTACTTGATTATGTGGCTAGCCCAATGTTTCAAAATTATAGTAAGGTGTTTGTGATGAGTTTCCTCATTATATAAGGTATATAATGGGCTTCTATGGTATCATGGGAAAGTGTATTAGTTGCCAACTCCTTATACACAGAGAACATGTCACAAGAGATGCATTCTTTTCCACTTTCGAGACATTTGGGTCTCTTAAAGACCTATGATAAGGTGAGGTAAAGCTTCTATTGGATGGGTTCATGGAGGGATGTGTATAATTATGTTTCTCAATGCCTACCTTGTAAATAAAACAAGGATCCCACTCATAAGCCAAGGGGTTTACTTTAGCCCTTCCTATCCCACAAGGTAAATGGACTCACAAATCTATGGACTTCATCATCAGCAGCTTGCCTCTTATAAAAAATGGGTGGGATTCCATTTATGTAGTGGTGGTAGATAGACTTACTAAAGCTACTCATTTCATCCTAATAAAGACTCAACTTTCAACTTCTTAAGTGGCCACTCAATTCATAGAGTTTGTGTTCAAGCTACATGGGATGCCTCAACAAATTGTAAGTGATAGAGATCCTAAATTCATGTGTTCTTTTTGAAAGAGTTTGTTTGAAGGTATGAGGACTAACCTTACCCTAAGCACCACTTATCACCCTCAAACCGATAGACAAACGGAGAGAGTTAGTAATTCGTTGGAGACATACTTGAGGAATCGTTTCCATGATACTCCAACCATTTGGGATAAATGGATTTACTTGGCTGAGCTTTGTTTTGTAAAATAATAGTGATACAGAAGAATATTGTATTACTAAAGCGATACAATAGACTTTCCTACTAGACGGAGGCTGTATGCTAATAGAAGCAAGGGAGCACACTCTTAACGATGATGACTGATGAACTCTGTAGAGAAGGGGATGACCGTGTATCATTATAGGCCTATATCCATGGGATGGCCATGATGCATAGGTCTATGGTCATAGTCGGTGCCATTGTCCATATGTTGGCAAATAAGCTCAACTTATAGTCCCTAGCCTTTTTAATTATTTTGCATAAGATATACTTTAGTTTAAGATCAAAGATGTAATCCACCACCAAATACCATAAGCATTGATTTCATCCCAAATATATCCAGTCACATTGAGTGTACCTCTTATGGCTATATAAGCCCTATGCAAGTCTATTTTCATTATGAATGGCTCACTTTTCTATTTTCTATAGAAAACACGTTCACAACATGTTCACAGCTTCTGTTAACAACCCCTCAAAGCTAAGCGTCTGTGTTATCACCATAGCCTGAAGCCGATTGTGTGCTCCCATATGCTCTACTATAGTGCCATAATAGCTTGAGTCAGATTGTGTGCTGCTATCATAGATCGGGTCAGACTGTGTGCATGAAGATGCTGCTGTCTCCGTTTCTGTTGCCTTGCTGGTAGCCGCCTGGCATTAAGACTTAAAGCCTTCTAAGCCTTAGACAAGGCTTAGATTATTAATATGAGGCTCATTAAAAAGGCATCGAGGATATCTCCAGTGATTGCCTACCTTCACCCGAATTGTTGCATCGGAATCCATCGCTCAACTTGGTGTAGATCTCCGGGTAGATTAGCTGCTTCCATAACTTGGTGCTGATTGAGAGCTGGGCGCCTAGCTTCTGCAATCTTCTTTAGCAGGCCTGTAATAGTCCCTAAAGTATCCCAAAAGCAAGTTTAGAACTTTTGCAAGAACTAAATAATAAACCTTCTGACCGACAAAGAAATTAATGCCAAATCTTTTGCATTATTAGAATATCATCTACTTTGATGAGAATTAATTTGAGGGTCATGTGTCTGGGTCTGTTAGACCCGACCCCATTGAGGAGTAACAAGAGAAATTATGCTAGGGTAGGGCTCATCACGGTGACAAGCTGCTATAAACTCTTAGCAATAAGAAAATGTTTGACCATGAAACTCTAGAGGGAGTAAATTGACCCATCTAAATACCAAACAAATCATTAAATGAGGTTGGCAGCCATAGAATCCCAGAAAGAGAGATGCTGAAAATAGCTTGAAATGAAGTCACCAGATGCTAATGTGATTGACCTGTCAGTCTACTGAAAAGCTATAATTGAATTGGGTGATTGAAGTCTTGGATCGGATGATTTAAGTCTTGGATTGGACCATTGAAGTCCTGGATAAGTTTACAACCCTAAACAATGGATGAGGTTGCTTATATACTAGCTAACCCTAAGGTGTCCATTCACACTTGGATGGTCATAGGGAAAAACTCAGTGTGGTCCACAAAAGTGCCCATTGCGTGTCAGTACATGGCCTCACTATAGTACTACCATAAATATCTAACAAACCCCAATAGTTGACAATCGCCCATTACAATCCTTTTGAGCTAAACACACAACATTATTATTGTTACATGGAAACATCAAGCTTTACCTTGGAAAAATCTATTGTCAAGATGCATTCTTATATCAGAAAATTTACATGTCTTCCCTTATCATAGGTTGAGTAAGATGGAGGGTAACCTTTGTAGATGTAAGTGTCAAAGAGGAAGGTGTGAGTCCAAATGTGTGGCTAATAAGATATTCCTTTAAACATGTTATAGTGCAAAGAATAAGCATGATAACTGGTGTGATTGATACTTACCTAAAAATAATACAGTCTCATGAGATAGAGTTAGCAAGAATTTTTCCAAGCATTTTTCCTTGAGTTGATAAAAATATGTATAAGGACTTTTGAAGCTTTAAAAGGCTCATATTGCAAAGCATTACAAATAAGCCATGATAGTAATAAAATAAAGGGGAGTTTTATAGGTACTTATATTCCTTCCACTCCTACACCTTCCTAAACAGACATGAAAACTCTCTTGAAACCACATTAGTTTTGGCACCTCTTCAAGTTTTGGAAGATATTTCACCATAGATAAGTGACCATTTAAGCAAGATAAGTTTACCTTTGTACATCCTTACACATGGAAAAAGACTGGGCATCACCATTTTGAATATGCTTACATCCTTGCACATGGGGGAAGTCATGGCATCACCATTTTGAATATGTGTACATCGTTGCACATGGGAAAAGACATGCTATCACCATTTTGAAAGGTGATTTTGATGGTAGACTATCGACCATTACAACGAGAAAAATCCACCTTTTTTATAACCATCATGGTTCTCTTTCTGTTAAAACATGAAGGATTTGAATCTTGGGGGTGTGGATTCTCCTCATCAACAATAACATCTTAAACATGCCATAATCAAACATCTTTTTCTCTCCCTTCTACTTACTTTCCCACACGTGTGTATGTGTACATGCACACACACATGTATGTGTGTGTGTGTGTATACACGTTGTAAATCCATTTTGCGGTTAACAAGAGTTGCTACTATAATTATTCATCAAATAGCAAAGATGGACACACCACAAAAGCATGGATGATCAAACTATAAAGCAACAATGTCCAAATCTATAACTTGGATGGGTGCCCAAAAATGATCCAACAGAATGAATAATACACCTATGGAGATCCCAGTCTAAGAGCATATGGCAACAAGGTAGAATAGATTCCACATGAATTTACTACATGCATATATTATGAGATTAATCATTTCATAATAAGTAGTAGGCCACTTAGGAGCCTTGGGCACCTGGCCGGCCAGCCACATAGTTTAAGTGTGGAACACTTATGGCCTTATATATAAGTTACTTTCTCTCATAATGCAATGTACTCTTCCATTGTGCAATAGAGTCTTGCTCTTGACTGATGATTACCTTCTCTCATACATGCTAGTGAGTATGTGTGAGTGATTTGAGGTGAGAGGAGAGACGAGGAACCATAGTGCAATGCGACGACATTCATTGTAGGAGAGGGCAATAAAAACTACTACCAATGGAGGTGTTAACCTCTTGAAGCAGTGTGTTGTTGGTGTTTGGTCAAGACCCGACACTTACGTGGTTCCAAAAGAGCGATAGCTAATGTAGATGTGCCCAATGCAATAAGCCAACGCTAGGACGTTGAGCTACTTGTCTACTTAAGCTTGGGGAGTTGATCACAACTACAAGCAGGTTAGTTCTTGGGTCTGTAATGAATCTGGATAGGAGTCCACATCTAGACAGGACTACACTTAACACAAGCGAATGTAGAGTAGAAAATGCTATGGAGAGTGAAACCAAAATGAGATAAAGAACAATCTATGTGTCATTCTTGAGTAATAGTTTGAACAATATAGTACAATGCCTTAGAGCAAGGGCTCTAATCATGAATTGCTCACTCAACTTTCTCCTATATTCCTTATATTTAGTACTGTTCCTCTCCTTCGTGTCCAAGTAGACCCATATGATTCTCAAACCATCTATGCAAAAATGCACTCTTTTTCCTACAATCTCAGTTGGGTAGACCAAATCTTCCTTATCCTCTAATCCCCACATCCGACTAATCCCCCTTTGCTCCTTTACCACCACATGTGTACTACCCATTATTCAAGAAACTGTTTACAAGTTTGTTACAAAACAAGAAGGATGGGTTTGTTGCACAATAGTCATAGTCTGGGCGGTGGCCAAACGGGCTGATTGGCCGCCAACACTTGGCGATCATGGTGGACGTTACGCCAGCGCAGAGGCGAAGCCCACATTTGTTGTTTTGAAAATTTGTGAATCCAGATTTCCTCTTAGTCCAGAGCCTCCAATCTAGACGCTTTATGGCATGTTCCAGCCACCTTCTTATGGTTTCTCTTCTGTTGCAATATCCCTTGAGATGAATCTGATAGGGCGGTCCTAGGCATATCTTGGCTCATAAACCCTTTTCCAGATGCTCACCTAGGCATGCCCTAAAAGTGTCCTCTCGTCAGCCTCTTGAAATTGAACATCTATGGGCCGTGTCTCCATATACATTTCCCTTTCCCTTTTCATTATGTCCATAGCCATGCACGCTCTGCAAAGGCATGGGGATCTGTTTGCTCTGGGATATGGCATTGTCTTCGAAGACTGTTTGCTTTGGCTCTTTTGGCCTTCTCCACCCGCCTCGACTCCATTTCCACCCATAGTGTGGTATACCTATTGGTTTTGACTTTGGTACCCCCCTTCCTCTTTCTGTTAGGTGACTCCGTTTTGGCGAGAGGCTCTGCTCATGAGCTGCATACTCAACTATCTCCTATATTTCTTATATTCAATACTGTTCCTCTCCTTCAGGTCCAAGTAGACCCGCATGATTCTCAAACCATCCAGGAAAAAATGCACTCTTTTCCCTACAATCTCAGCTGGGTAGACCAAATCTTCCTTATCCTCTAATCCCCACATAATTCTAATCTCCCTTTGCTCCTTTACCACCACACGTGTACTACCCATTCTTTAAGAAATGGTTACAAGTTTGTTACAAAACAAGAAGGCTCGGTTTGTTGCACAACAGTCAGTTTGGGCAACGACCAAACGGGTTGATTGGTCGCCAATACCTGGCGATCATGGTGGATGTTGCGCTAGCAGAGGCGAAGTCCACAGTTGTTGTTTTGAAAATTTGTGTATCTAGATTGCCTCTTAGTTCGGAGCCTCCAATCCAATGCTTTATGGCATGTTCCAGCTACCTTCTTTTGGTTTCTCTTATGTTGCAATGTCCCTTGAGATGAATTTGATAGGGCGTTCCTAGGCATATCTTGGTTCATAAGCCCTTTTCCATATACTCACCTAGGCATGTCCTAAAACCGTCCTATCGTCAGCCTCTTGAAATTGAACATCTATGGGCCGTGCCTCCATATACCTCGCCCTTTCCCTTTTCATTTGTGATAGGACTGACTTGCCAATACTGGCCAAGTTCTCTTTTAGCTGTAGTTGCCTATTGCCTTTGTTGCCCCATTGGTCACCTTCTTGGCAATCCTCCCCTTCTTGCTGCTCGTCTTTTTCACACCAAATTCGAAAATTCTTTTCTTCCCCAATCCTGACGCTGCTTGGTCTTCAACCTATCTGGAACTCATCTGTTCTTGGGTTTTTCTTGAAGCCTCCTCCTGGGGCCTTCCTCCTTGTCATTTCTAACTCCTACTTGTGCTTTAAGTAGGGCCGTCAGATATGGGCTAATTTTCATTTTTGTATTTGCCCAGGTGAGTTTCCCTTGGTGCTCCTTTAGATTGTGATATAAGACCTCCGTCCACACCAGTTTCGTTCTAGACTACTCAGTAGCCTTTATCATCCCAAAGGTTTTTCTTGACATGCAATCATCTCCACCACAAAATGCATTTACTTCTATCTATCCTCGCTGTTGCTGTGCCTGTGATTTTGAACTCCTTGGCCTTGCCCTCCAGCGGGCCGAATTCTTGATCAAGTCTTTGTCAAGTAGCTGGCTTGATCTCGGCCTCCCCCTCTCAGCCGACAATTTGAACACTTCAGCAACATACAGGGGGTCAAATACTTTCTTCTCACGTGATGGTAGCATGATGATGTTGGATTTCTAGAGCTGCTTCAACTACTCTGCAACTTTGAAGTTGTGTTGGAGCTCTTCCCAGGGCAGCTCCATGAATTGTTTTAATCCCATCATATCCAGCCATTCGGCATGCTTATTTGCCACCTTTTACATGGTGGATGAGAGGTACTCGAATCCCACCATCATTTCAGCTACAAGAGGGTTAGGGTTAAGGGACAAAAGGCACGGGTGAAAGCAGAGTTTAGCAGAGAAAAGTTTGAGAGTGCAGCGCAGTAAGGAATTTTTGCACAATAGTGAAAAATTAGGCCTTCGATGGAGAGGTTTCCAGCTGTTGTCATGATGCATGCCTCCCCTTGGCATAGCCATAACTCCCTGATTATTATTGCCAGCAGCAGCAGCAGCTGGCTCCTCGTTCTCTGTGCACACTGCAATCATATTTACATAGCTATTGCCTAATTTTAGATCTTGTTCTTTTCAATTTTCATTTTCTCCAAAATCGTTTCCGGCTTCCAATTCCCGATCATGGACTCGAATTCTACTTGTTGGACATTCTCTAGATCCGGACACACTTTTCCTTTTTGTTCTGGCATAAGGCTTCAGTTTTTACCCATTCACTAGTTTCCTTAGCCTTTCACCATCCAGACTTGCTAGCTTGAAGGTTCTTGTCCCCATTTTTTGACAATTCTGAATAGGCCCATCCATCTCATTTTCAGCTTTCTTGGGTGGGGTCCCATTCTTGATGAGAAAAGTAGGATTGCATCTCCTTCTTTGAAGATCTTAAATTTTATGTTTCTGTCCACTTGGAGCTTTCTCCTCTTCTGTAAAATTTCAGCTGTCCATGCACTATGTAGTCTCCTTTCATCCAGTCGAAGGAGTTGCTCAATTCTATGCACTTTCGATTCTTTCGGAGAGAGCCTTTCTACCACCACTGTTATCCTGGGGCTCTGTGTGAGGAACTCCATGGGCACTACTACTTCTAGTCCATACACCACTGTTATCCTGGGGCTCTGTGTGAGGAACTCCATGGGCACTACTGCTTCTAGTCCATACACCATGTTGAAAGGCATAAGTCCTATTGCATTCTTGTAAGTTGTTCGGAATGCCCATAATGCTGAGTGCAGCTTTGTGTCCTAGTCGGTCCTTTTTTCATTCATTGTCTTGACCAAAATTCCCTTTAGGATTTTGTTGGTGGATTCTGCTTGCCCATTTGCCTATGGGTAGTAGATTGTTGACTTCTTATGTATGATCATATGTTCCTATGTTAGCTTCTTAATCACTTCATTGAGGAAGTGGCTCCCTTGATCATTGACTATCTCTATTGGGCATCCTAATCTTGTCATGATAGTTTTATAAAGAAACTTTGCTACGGACGATGCCTTACAGTCTCTTAGAGCCTTGGCTTCTACCCATTTTTTGCTGTAATCCTTAGCCACCAGAATGCATCTATTTCTTGTTCACTGAGCTGCTGGCTTGAATGGGCCAACAAATTCTAGACCCCACTTCTGGAATGGCTCTAGTGGCAATATTGGGTTGTGCGGCATTCTTTCTACATCATTTGGTTGCCCTAGCCTTTGGCACATGTCACACTCCTTTGCAAACTTATGTGCATCTTTTGATGTCGTCGACCACCATAATCCTACCTGGAACACTTTCCCCCCCGTGACTTCTCTGGAAAAGTGCCCTTCACTTATTCCTTGATGATGTGCTTTAGCCAGGATCGCTTATTGTTCATGCTCGGGGACACATCTTCTTAGTATTTAATCAATGCCCATCTTGTCGAGATGACTTGCTACCACCATAAATGACTTGCTCCGGAGAGTCATCTTTCACTTATGATCTCTAGGCATATACTCTGGAAAGGACAAGTCGGAGAGGAAATGCAACATCTCATCGTACAAGTTGGGTTTTCTCCATCTATGATGAAGAGCTGAGCATCTGGGAAGTCATCTTCCACCCCTTTTGGATCTTCTCCTGACTCTAGTTTAGATAGGAAATCTGCTCTACTGCGTGCTTGTTTCCTAGGGTGTGCTTAATAGTGAACTCAAACTCTTGTACAGTAGCATCCATCTGGCTAATTTTCGTGCAAGGTCTTGTTTGTTCACCAGGTACAAGAGTGATTTGTGGTCCACATGAAATTCAAACACATTTCCTAACAGAGATAGTGCCTAAATTTCTTGATCAAGTAGATCATCCCCAATGACTCCTTTTCTGTGGTGGAGTAGTTCTTTCCTGGCTTGGACAGCCTTTTATATGTATAGTAACTCCTGTATTAAAGCACTACCAATGGCAAAATATATGCCTTCTGCTGTGACAAGATCCTGACCAGACATATTTTGCATCTTTCACAGTCACGCTGTACAGGGGTATTGCCACATTCGCGCGAGGAACCTCATGAATCTGCTATGCCATTTGATTAGTCCCAGGAATCTTGCAAGTTCTTTGGTATTCTTGGGCGGTTGTAGTTTTATAATGATCTCGACCTTGGCCGGATCTATTGCTAGTCCTTCTGTAGATACTATGTGCCTTAAGAGAGATCCACTCGTTAGAAAAGGCACACTTGGCTAGATTGAGGCCTCAATTTGGATTTTTTGCACTTCTCCAGGTACATCATGAGGTGTGTTATGTGGTCTTCTTTCTTTCTGAACACATTGAAATCATCCATGAAGACCCTCATGAAGGTGGTTAAATATTCGTAGAATATTTCTTGAACCATCCATGGGAACGTGGATGGAGCATTCTTCAGCCCAAAAGTCATTACATTGGAGGCGAAAGCCCCCCCCCCCCCCACTATATCACGAAGGCTGTTTTTTCTTTATCCTCCAAATCCATCCGTACCTGGTTGTTGTACCCACATAACCCATCCAAGAAGGAGTATGTCTCATGCTCATCTACTGAATCCAATAGGGAATATGGTGGAGGCATTCAGTTTGCAGTAGTCTATGTAGACTCTGAGCTTCCCATTCTTCTTCGGGAAAATGACTATTGTTGAAAGCCATTCCACTCCGTCCACCGAATAGATGAACCCTACTCTTAGAAGCTTATCAATCTCCTACTTCACTTGTTTGGCATAGTTGGGTTTCATTCTATACCTACTTTGTTTGATAGGAATTGCATCCTCTTTTAGGTTGATCTTGTGTTGGTAAAAGCTAGGATCAATTCCCTTCATTCGGAGTAGCTCCATGTGAACACAACTTTGTAGAATTTTAACAATTCCAGGAGTCTTCCTCTGAATTCTTGATTCAATGTTACACTGTGACCTTGATTGTCTTCGGCTCTTGCTTATCTCCCAGGTTTACTTCTTCGAGCTCATCTTCCTGGACTCTAATGTTCTGCTTTCTCAGTTGGTTTGCCTCCTACTTGAAAGCCATCATGGCCTCCTCCTGCTTGGCCTACAATTATGCCATATTGTCCTGAGTGTCTTCCTCATCTCCCTTTGTGCTCTCTTCATTCAATAGCATTTCAAGATGAGCGACCAAGACTTTTGGATCATATCTCTGTACAATCCTCTCAATATCCACCTCAAATAGTGAAAATAGATATGGATTTTCTTTTAGGATCTTCTCTTCTTCGTCGTCTTCTACCCCTTCTATGTAATTCAGGCCTTCTGCATGCAGCGATCGACTAACTAGATTTAGCTTGTCTTTTCCTGTGACTGAGATGTAGACCTTTTTCCCCCTCCGGATTGTGATCCTATCCGTATCCCAGTTATGCTTGATCCTTCCAATTCTAAGCCATGATCTTTCCAACAGCATGGGACATGCACCAAACTCTTTTTTGATTAGCCATGCAGATCTCGAACACGGAGCTGGTTGTATGTCCGTGATTTCTAGCTTTTTGGCCAAGCTATCTGATATTATGTTCACTCCTGATACTTTATCTGGGATGACGCTTGCCACTGTCTCCCCTCTAAACTTTACGGTCACCTCTAGAACGTACGTGTCATAGTCTTGGACTGTTTTCACATTCCTGTATTCTGTTGGCGGATTTTTCATTTCCTGCACAGGCATCTACGCCAATCTGTCATTTGGTACTATGGCCTGAAGCATCTTTTGCATGTAGTTGGGAACTAGACCTGCATGATTCTCAAACCATCCAGGCAAAAACGCACTCTTTTCCCTACAATCTCAACTCGATAGAACAAATCTTCCTTATCCTCTAATCCGCACATTCGACTAATCCCCCTTTGCCCCTTTACCACCACACGGGTACTACCCGTTCTTAAAGAAACTGTTACAAGTTTACAAAACAAGAAGGCTCGATTTGTTACACAATGGTAAACTCGAGCAGTAGCCTAATAGGCTGATTGGCCACCAACATGTGCTCACGTTTGGGCATTGGAAAGATCCTCGACGAGGGTTATAGCACACAAAGGTAAGCTCTTGTGAACATGTTTCTAAGAATAAAGGAAATAGGCCATAACATTTTTAGCACCACTACCGGGGAGCAATCCCTTAGCTTTTTTTGTTTTCTCCCTCTAAATATATGTATAACCGATTGCTCATACTCTCTTAAAGAGGTGTGCTTGAGATTGGCCATTGAAAAGATCCGTACGAGGGTTGTACCATAAAGGTAAGCTCTTATGAATGTGTTTCTAGGAATGACCGAAACATGCAATAACATTTTTAACGCTACTACTAGGGAGTAATCCCTTAGCTTTTTTTATTTTTTTCTCTAAATATATGCATAACACATTGCTCATACTCTCTATTAGTGGATTTCCACAAAAAAGAGTTGGTTTGATGGAGATTTGTGGTGATTTTGCTCTTTTTTTTTATTTTTTTCTCTAAATATATGCATAACACATTGCTCATACTCTCTAATAGTGGATTTCCACAAAAAAGAGTTGGTTTGATGGAGATTTGTGGTGATTTTACTCTCTTTTTTATTTTAAAATATTGTGATTTAGCTTACTTTCTTGCTCAAATTGTTGTTGTTGATGTGTTTAGATTAATTTTAATGGTTCAGTCCGTATCAAAAGAGGTTAATCTATGCTTAGAATACAACATTTGCATCACATTAAGCATTAGGAAACATTTTAGTGAAAGTTTTACTCTCTTTTGTAACATAGACTTTAGATGCTAATTTTTTCATTTTTGATGAGTTTTTGTTGCACTAGAGAAGATTAGAGCATTAGCATGCACTCTAATTAGCTTAATCATCAAACACATTCTCAAAAACACCATTAAAAACTCTTAATGTTCAATAAATACACTAATTGGTTTGGTTTTTTGTATTAAGAAGATAAAGAGTCGAAAAACTCAAAAAATTAGAAATTTTAGTGGTTTTTGGGCTAATGTGAGCTTAGAAAATTTGATTAGGAGTGCAAAGAGTGGATTTTGAGCAATAATGCACCAATTTTTTTTATTTCCATTAGCCTTAGGCCCAAGATATTCCTATAGTTACCATTTTTCACCGCCCGTAAAGAGACGTATTTTATCCGTCCGAATAGGCAATGCCACTAAGGAAGCACCTTGGTGATATTAGATTTGTTAAAGAAAGTAGTCTCCCTACTGCTTATTGAGCTTTGTTGTGTACCTTTTAATTTCTTATCTTGTTCAAACAAGGAGGATTTTTAACACCTTCAAGAGTAAGATTTGGAAGACTAGTTAGAGTTGTTACCACACCGAAGAAAACTCTTGAGGCATACTTTTGATTAATATTGCAATTGCATCTTTCTCATCCACGATTGCCTTGATACTTGCAAGTTGCATCATAATGCTCTTGATCTTACCTACATGCTCCACAAATGAGCCTTTGAACTCCATATCAAGCCCATAGAACTATATTTTTAAATTTATTTTTGATTTTTTTTGCCCTACCTCCAAATACTTTCTCCAGATCATCCCATGCTTATTTGGCATGCTCTTTGTTTGCTGATGTGATGAATGATATTATCCCCAAGGCTTAACCCAATGATGGCCATAGCTTTTCTAGATTTATTTATCCATGCTTTGACCTCAGCCTTGCTCCCTTCGTTGAGATTATCTCCATGTACTACCCTCCAAAGCTCCTTTTGTGTGAGTAAATACATGACTTTTGTTTGCCATGTATGAAATCCTTCACCACTAAATTTATCCACTAAGATTTGAGTAGCCATGGCTCAACGAGGAGGCTCTTACCACAAGATTATATACTTCCTTGGGAAGTGTCTACTCCCATACAAAGATTAGAGAAGGTATTTGGCTCATCTTGGTCACTAATCATTGATTAATTACATTAATTCCATGCTAATCCTCAAAATAATGAAGGTAGACTTTGAGCAAGTAATTGGAGGAGTTATGCATACAATTGAATCAAGCACATTTGAAAAATGGAATAGCAGTAAGACAGGGTTAGATTAGGCTTGTGTTAATTGAGATTAAAAGCACTAATTTTAGATTAAGAAAATTAATGAAAGTCTCACCAAAAGAGAACATCATGAGAAGTGAGAGCTATGGTGGGTGGAAGATAAAAGAAGACATAGTTACAGCATAGTATTAACACTAATGGAGATAATCAAGATATGAATCAAAGCTAATTATAAACTCAACTTAAAATGCTGAAAATGAGATTGGTACATCAATTTGTAGCCACATGTTGGCTACCATCCACTTTCCCTCATACATCATTACTTACATCACCAAATATTCTCCTTTTTTATCACATTCTAGACTCTTCTTCACCTTTTACATTGATTGTCCATTCTAACCTTGCTAGATCATAACCTAAGGTTGGCACACACCCAAATACATAATCATTGCTTGACAAATACATGTGCCCCATAAACATGAGTCGGCACCACATTTCTCAACAAAAAAAGGATATAAAAAGTAGTAAACGTGTTTTGGCTACCATCCACTTGCCCTCATACATCATTACTTACATCACCAAATATTTCCCTTTTTGACCACATTCTAGACTCTTCTTCACCTTTTACATTGATTGTCCATTCTAACCTTGCTAGACCATAACCTAAGGTTGGCACACAACCAAATACATAATCATTGCTTGACAAACACACATGTGCCCCACAAACATGAGTCGGCACCACGTTTTTCAACAAAAAAAAGGATATAAAAAGTAGCAAACCCGTACTTCTAAACCATGAGGCTAGTAAACGTGTTCTAGTGCTCATTCTCGAGATCTTTCCACGCTCTTTAAATATTTTCTTGAGTGGACCAAGCCATTTTCCATCAATTTGGCATGTAAATAGAGGTGAAAAAACACGCTAAATTTAGCAAAACAAGCATTTAGACCACTTTTAAACTATCATTTGAGCTACTTAACATGAGATTTTTGGGAGAATCAAGGGAGAAAAGTTGTAGTACTCCAAAAATAGTACAACTCTCTCATAGGACTTGTTTCCAGGTTACAACAAAAATATGACATTTAAAAAAAAAGATGCATCATTTGACAGTGATAGAAAACAAGTTTTTGAGACTTTCTCTACCATCTAGGAAACCACTAGCGTGCACACATTTAGAAAAATGTTTCTGAGGGGGTGTTCACATGCCCTAGTGCCTAATAGGAAATTCATACAAACGGACCCTAACAGACTCTCGTTTGAGATATAGGGAGTAGACCAAACATTCAAAGATTGCTTCGGGCTACTCTTTTTTTTTTTTAAGAGAAAGTAGTCCTAACCTAGGGGGATTAAGTGTACCAATATTGAAACTTAATCCAGCAAAAACCTACTAACCCTTGAGGCCCATACCTCACATACAACCCTAATCACATCTGCCATACACATTGAACCAATATTATGATTTCAATTGTGCCACCTGGTTTCAAGCCCTTGACGACTCCAACTCCCATAGTTATTGGTCCAGTGCCAAATACAATAATTGGTCCTACGTTCATGCAAATGCTCAGAGTTGGTATTCCACAAATCTCGCAACTTTTTTATGCTTAAACTCTAGCAATATAGAACAATCTAGGAAGGGAGATTGCACAAGGATTGATGGATATTTAACCAAAGAAGAACATGTGCATGACCTAAAGGAGTCATCTACAATCGAGCCCATAGAAATTTCCAAGCTCATGGGTAAATATGATGGATCTACTTATCCTTTTCAACTCATGCAAATGTTGAGCAGCAATGTGAAGCATTTAAAATTCTAGATTATCCTACCAAATACATGCATTGAATCTATGCTTAGTGTAGATGGTTCATCACTTTGACACTTGTCATTCAAGGAAAATTTTAAAACTCTGAAGACTACCTTTATCTATGAATTCTAAAGACAAGGCTCTAGGTGGAGTACTGCAATGATGCACAAATGATGTTCCCTTATGAGATTAAAGAAAAACACATAAATCCAAACTCTTTTGATCAATGTTGGAAAGAAATAATCATTTTGGACTATAACATGATGGAAGATACCATTGAGATAAACTCTTCCTCATTTAAACAAGTGAAAGTAAAGGAGCAAATGAACATTGATATTCGAGATGTCCATTGCAGAATTTTGTAATACCTTGCTTGAAAGCTTTGAAAGTCATGACAAGAAAGGGGATGAGCTAAATTGCCAGCAATCCTTACGACCCCTTTATCTTGTGGAAACCAATTGTGTTGCGGACACCACGATCGCAATTCACATTACATGTATCCTAAGCCAGTCTTTCTATAATACATGTGTAACCTAAGCCAGTCTTTCTATATTGCTAGGCTTAGGGTACATTACATGTACCCTACGCCAATCTTTCTATATTGTAATCATTTGCAAGATATTTGGTCATGACATCTCGTAATGTACGTATTCATACATACAACAAATACATAATAATCACCTCAAAACCAAGGAGTCCTATGCACACATCTAGTCTTCTTTGCTCAAACAAAAATACAACCAAGGATAGAAATTGCTAAGAAAGCAGTTAGACAAATAGTGCAGTGCTTCTATTATCATGAAGTGTATAAGGTTGCAGACTACTTAATATGGAATGCACCTATAGTTTCTCACACCACATAATCCATGTGTGAACGATGTGCCACTAATCATATGTTCATAGACTGCCCAAGGAGAGATGCTTTATTTGCAATCTGCCTCGCAATACCTAACTCTCAATATCATAAGTGTGCAGAATGGACACTTGTCCATGGTTGCATTGAATGTGCTCACTCGTTTGCAAACCAAGGTGCGAGCAAAAACCAAAAAGCTTGCAAAAGAACACTTTACACAAGGAGTAGAAGAGAATGTCTCGAAATAAGAACCAAAAAAAGATTCATAACCTCCTAAACCCAAGAAAGCCAAAGTTACACAAACTAAAGAGGTTAGGACTAAACCTCAAGACAAGGGAAATATGCCTAAAAAAATCCTAAACCCAAGGGCGATAAAGGTAATGCATTGCACAAGCATTGACACCAAGGACCCAATGTATGCAACACTTGCTACTAGTACTCAAAAAGATTATTCGTTCTCGAAAGAACAATGAGAACTTGCTAGTGATCCAATAAATATCAAATTAAGAAACAATGTCTAGCACCTCATCTAGTACAATTGAATGTCAAATCAAAGCATTAAGACTCGACCCACCATCTCCAGATGAGAACATTCATTCTCGTCACATGAGAAAAAACAATGGGAACTTGCTAGTGATCTAATAAATATCAAATTAAGAAACAATATCTAGCACCTCATCTAGTGCAATTGAATGTCAAATCAAAGCACTAAGCCTTGACGCATCATTCTAGGTTGAGAACAAGACTCTTGTTAAGCACTATAACTGACATTGAACCACATCTTGTTAAAACAAAAGGAGCTCACCAAAACCAAGAAGAAGAGAAGTATCGATTTCCTTTTCAAGAGGAAGAGGCATTATCTACCAAAATCAATCCATAAGACCATAATGAGGATAAATTAGAAGAAGAATCTACAGATGATGCTGCAAGTTAGTATTCAATTGAGAATAAGATTGAAGTCTGTGATGATGGATGTTGTTACATCGTATTTCAGATGCGGACTAGGAGAAGCAACCTCATCCTATGATGCTGTAATTTTAATCTTTACACCTCTCCAATCTAATCGTGACTTGTACCGAGATCTAAAAGCCTACATAGAAGAGTATTCTAATGCCACACGTGAACCTCGAAGGTCTTCATAAGCTTCTAAACAAGTCTTAGTAAACACAATAAGGAGAGTCAATGGACGGTGGCATCAAAGATGGGGAATGACTTCAATGATGGGATACCTTTATGGTGTCTCCCAATCTATTGGGGTTTCTACACTTTAGTGGGGCAACAATTCCTACACCATCTGGCTCACCAAGCAGCTTATCCAATTCACATATTCCCTACCCTCAGTGGATTCAACTACACACCCTAGAGTCCTCCACCTCGAGCAACTCATTACCTGCTGGAAGCCCACTACTAGTGATGGAAGTTGGAACTCCTATGGCCAACAAGAATGGTGTACTTTCTGATGCGATAGAGGATGAGGATGTCAGATTGTGTTGCAGAGCCCTATCACAGGTGTTTTGGTTGGTGTAGGTGTGGGAAACGAATAGGCACAACAGGATCCCTAAAAAGCTTCTTTGGTTGGTACACCAAGGGCTACAAGATGACTCCTGCACCAGCAGAGGACGTTAGTCCTCCACCCGCACAACATACCGCCCTCCCCTCTGCAATCAGAAAGGGAAATTCCATCTATGGCAACTTGATGACCCGTCCCGTGGATTTTTTCTGTGCTACAGCATCTCAGAATGTTCTCACAATCTTCCCTGCAGGTTTCACTTCGCCTTGTGCTGCCTCTGGAGTCCGTTCATATAGTTTTCCCAGTTGCAGAGACGAACCTCCTGCAATCAATACAGAGTGCTCCCTTCATGGAGCCCCATCGCTCCCTGCACCATATGCCCTTGGTTCACGCATCCAAGCATATAATCAGGTTTTTCTCACCTACTAGCACAAGAGGCCCTTCTTTGGTGCCCTGCTCAGCATTCAGCACCTCTTGTAGCCTCCTCGCATCTGACTGAAGCTCAAATCGTGCCCTACACCACCACAGGCAACCCTTTCTCTTGGCATTCCTCCTCCAACGGACCCAAGTGTGGATTTTTGCATTCAACCTCATCCTCAAGCAGTTCTTGTAATCAATGCAAGGGAGTCAGGTCCTGTATGCTCTATACCTGGAAATCCGTTGGACCACAAGCTAGATTCCATCCTTTGGCACCACAATACCATGGCCTCTTTCGTCATCGTAGCAACTCCACATGCAACAGCACCTCTTTCCTCTGCTTACCTCATTAATGTTCTTGACGCCCTTGCAGAACAGCCCCCCTGCTTCAACACATGGGATCATCTACCAGATCCCAATATCTACTCTCTATTCCAGCCATGGCAATTAACGTTGAGACACTTGCAGCTGTTCTCAACACAATGCAAACTGCAGCTGCACTTCTCTCTGACTTGCCGCTCCCCTCCCCAATTTCATCGGAGGCCCACTGCTATCTCCACAGCGATCACCTCCGCTATTGTTTTCCCCACTGATCAAACTCATCCTCCACCAAAAGACGGGGGGAATCTCTGATGAATACTCTGCTCCATCCCCAAGCACGAGTTCCAACTAATGTACCGGTCAAGCTCGCTCGCCCGCCGCCGCGAGTGAAGATGAAGATGCTGTCAACTTCCAAGTCCCCCTTGGCATTCACCTTTTTATGTTACATTTTAAAAGCCCCCTTTGACCCGGGCTGAATTTGTAAATGTAACACACTAGCACATAAGTACATATCATACTCACCACTTGCATCTACACACACATGCACTCTCTCTTTCAACCAAACCCTTGCTCGGTTTATGTTGAAGTATGTTTACATACATACTCATGCACACACATTACACGTACATACATACTCATGCACACACATTACATTACATACATACGACTTCTTGGTATTATCCTTCTCTCTCTGCACAACCAGCAATGGCCTTAGCATAGTTTGTGCATTGTCTCTGTACCTTAACACTCTCCAGCTGGTCATCTTTCTTTCCTTTGAAAGTCCCCTTTTCATCTCTGTGTAATCTAATTTCCCCGAACCACATCAAACTTGCTGTATGCTCCACTCCGACTGTTGATGACCACCACAGTGGAATGGGATGGGGCATTCCACCTTTGCTAATGTGGTGGCTTTCCATGGTGATGGTTGCCTGGTGACCAGATCCCCATTCTTTAGTCAGATAAACCTGGCTGCTTTGCTCACTTGAACAATGTAGCTTCAGGCAGGATGGAAGCCAAGCTTCTGAAATTTTGGATTCTGTCTACTGGCCTGTTATTGGTGACAGTGGCGGCGGATGGGGCCACGCAGATGCCTCACTCTTCTACTTCATTCGGCTTCGTCTCTCCTCCCACTCGTGAAACACATTGAAAGTTTCTCATTTTTTTAGGGGTTCTCTGATGCACTCAAAAGCCTTCATCACTCTCCATCACAAACTCATGTCTGAGGTCTTCGCTCTGTTTGAGAGCAAGTTCATTCAAATCCATTGAAAAACTCTTCAGGCAGATGTGAAGTACAAGGGATTTTCCAAATTCCTGGTAAACTCTAGCTTGGCATGCCTGAACGCCTCGACAACATATATAGGCCCAGGTTAATGAACAAGGGTACTTTTTCCGTGGATTCTGCATACTTGCTTGTACTTTTTGGTATTTTTAGGTCAAAAAAGGAGTGTTAAATAGAGATGAGCACAAGTTAAATATGGCTCTACATGTGGCATTAACCAACTGGAGAGCAGCATTGGATTTCTCTCCGCAGCCTTCTCACACGGTCCTTCGAAATTTGTACACTTCTGTCATGGTCACAGGTCCTTGAAAACTAAATGTACACTGTATGGATCTAAAATTTTCTTCAGTGTAATCAGAAACAGATCTTGCCACATCAACTAGGCTAGAATTTGTTACAGTCCTGCCGATGTGTTCCTGACCAACAAGCTGAGTTGTCGTTTTCTTGAACATTCAAAGGTGGTTGTCATTGCTGAGAATTTGCTCACCGATGACCATGATGGCCGGTGATGGTCATGGGGAATCCCTAATCCTTCAGAGCCATTCAAATAAAATGGTCGTATCTTTGCCTGTAATCTGGGATTTTATTAATACATTAAAAAAAATTATAGAGAGGCAATGAGGGCATTTTGTCAAAAAAAATATAAGTTTATCTTACTTAATGATACATAGGCATGAGGGCATTTTGTCAGCTTTAACAATAACGCTGATAAAGAATGAGGAGATTTCTCAACAAAACTCCCCTTTTTTTGTTCAAATGGTTTCGGTCTCAAAGTAGTTAGTCTTATACAAAATCTAGATTAGCCCTTGTCTTGGCTGGTTTCCATGCTGGTTGTGGTTGTGTTGGTGGAGCAATCAGTTGAGCTCAACAGTTCAAAATCCCATGTGTTCATTTCACAACCACACAAGAGATCGGAGAGCTTTGTCTTCTTGCATTTAAATATCCCCAAAGCTGCAGCCGGTTGGAAATTTTGAGTTGCATGGAAACTAGCCCTCTATTTCTAATAAAGGAACACTTTTGTTTTCTCCAATGTCAGCCCCTTTTCCCCCCACCATTTGAGGGTGGATTGTATATAAAGTAAATACAAAGATCTCTTCGCTCCACCAGGCGCACATGTGAAAACAAGACACTTGCAACAGGGTCTGCTTCTGTCTAATCAGAGGACCATGGCATTAAGCTCTCCTCTTGTCGTCTTCAAGGAAGAAATCCTGTGAACACAGACATCACAGTGAAGCTTGCTCAGAGCTCAGATTCCCTGGAACAGATGCAGCATTAGCACTGCTCACTGCCCCTTTCTCCACAGGTTGTGCGACACCCCACTTGCCCTCAGATTCCAAGGGCTCTATCACTTCCACACTACCATCTGTCAATCCAAGGGAAAATTGATTTGGTTCCGTCGGATGTGCAGCAACAACCAGAGGAAACACTGTGGAACTGTCAAACATGTGAAAAAATAAGGTTAGACTTCCTAACATTTTGAGATGTCTTTTTACATGATGCATAAGTGCATGCATATACATACATATATACATCATAATGCATGAATGTACATGCATACATGAATACATATATACATCATAATGCATGAATGTACATGCATACATAAATACATACATAGACAATCTCTACAAGAAATCCCCATGCAATTGGATGCTTCTAACAATACAAATTGTGCGAGTTCTGAGGCATGCCTGCTAACACCAGTTGGCAAATAAGCAGACGGGGCCAGCCGGCACCTTGGTCTTAAAGAATCTGCATCAAAGACTCCAACTGATCCATCGACAAAACTAGCATAAACAAGCTGGCTATTGCAAGAATATGTGGCATTGGATATCGAAGAAGGCATTGAATCACGAGGAGTCCACTGCACAATCCCACATGGATAATCTCAAAGCCTTGCAAGAAAAATGATGCATTCACAGAAGTATCAAGTAGCCTCATTTTTCTAATCTAACTCTGATTCAATCGATGCATTCCTTGTCTGTTTATAAAATCCACAGGGATCCTGCAAACCTGTTTGATTTTCTCCAGCTTGGCAGTATCATAGATAGCCAGCTGGCTCTCGTGAACAACTAAAAGCCGGAGTTGATCGTGGTGAAACTGAACTTGAGTATCGCCTGAAGCTCCTGCAGGCCTACCAGGTGGAACTTGCACTACCTTAGCCTTACGTTTCTCCCACCCATCCGTACTCCATATGCATAGCTGCAAGAGGCATAATCATGATGCTTAAATCCACTAATAGTGCATTATAGGCAAGATATGTCTTAGTGTGCGTGCACACACACAAATATGTGTTGGAAAGGACAAACATATACAGGAAGAGTATCATTACCTGTGCATCGGCTCCAGAGGATACTAACACATTAAGAGAGTTGGAAAATGCTAGCCCTGTTATTCGCTTCTGGTGTCCTTTTAAAGTACTTTTGACCTACAATAATTTCCCATGTAAAGGTTATGTCATATGGAGATGACTTGCATATGTTGCACACGACCAGTGTCAAAGTGGTTGCTTCTTTGGATCACCTCATCAACCCGCACATTGTATATCTGAATAGAAGAGTCTTCCATACCAACTGCGATAACGTTATTATCCTGTGGATGAAACGCAAGAAATGTTGCTGCTGGAGGGGGTTGAATAAAAGTTGTCATGACCTGCCAAATGTCCACTGAAATGCTTGAGCTATTAACCTTAGGTAACAATGTGCCCAGAGACGCAATATTCATATGCACAAACATGCAATTGCTGTGTGCCTGCACTTGTGCCTGGGCCTGGGCATGGGCAATGGGTGTGGATGTGGGCTCAGGGTTGTGAGCATGCATGTGCTTATGCATGGGAATGGGGGTGTGGTTTATCTGCATACATATAGACACTTGATTGTTACCTTGAAGGTCGTCATGTTAAACAAAGATACTTTGCCACCCGAGGCTGACATCACATAGGAGTCATTTTTTGATAGCGCTATGCATGCTACTGCTTCAGGGTTTATCTCACTAACGTCATTGGTCATAATGATTCCACTTGCAGGTTGCCATAGCTGCGGGACCACACTTGCAGTAGCCTGGGACGTTCAAGATTTCATCAATCAATTAACATTTCCCAAATTCTCACAAGACTAAAGCAACCAAGTACACAAATAAGCATGCAAAACTAAGACGAGAGAAAAGCCTTGAGAGGTCATAACATGAACCTTGCATGTGGCATCGTGTTCATTCAGTTGCCACTTCCATAACTTGTGGACAGCATTTGAGCAAAGAGCCAGGACAGCAACTCCTGCATTGGTATAAAGCAGTCGAGAAACCTGCATGGAAAATGAAACTGCTTATAGTTTTGCATTGCAAAGTATGAATTCTACCAGTAGTCGGTGTTACAAAGAGTCTTCTTGAAGGTAAAAGCATCTTACCTTGGTCATTGGCAATGTATCAGGAAGTCTCATAGACCTGCATTGCACTGGCTCCATAATTTCAGTCATTTTCCACGGCTCGTTTTCGTCAGCCATCTCATCAATGAGTCTACCTTTCACATCTTCACTTTGGGTGGTGTCCATCCTATTCTGTGCACCACAAAGCTGGTATTTACAGTCAGCCTTGGAGCCCATAACAGCTTACAATTTGCACATGGTGAAAAGTTTGACTTAGCTGAAGAATCAAAGACAACTCTCCAATGAGAAGGAGACCTGCTCAAGCTATCAGAGAATAAAGGCTTCTTGTCCAAACATTTACCTGCATATCCATTGCTACCATCTTATCTGCGCATTTCCCTCCTGCCTGCCACTCACCTCACCCCTCTCCTCTCTCAGCGCAGATAAGCCCCTCCTCCTGCCTCCCCCACTTCTTTGCCTGCGTCAACATACAGAAAAAGTTTTACTGTGTTCAAGGTGGCCGCCCCGCCCTTTGATTGGCATTATGGCTTCTGTCCATGCCAATCATCCTCCACTCCCACCGGCAGGGAGAACAATCCTTTCTCCAAAGACAAGCTTATGACCTCACAGGCAGATTTTGATAAAGAAGTCAAGACCACAATCATTGGAAAGATTTTCAGGTCTCATCCTTCCCACTCTCAAGCTAGGGATTGGATCCTGGCAGCTCTCCCTACAGATCTTGCCTCGCACTTGACTGATGCCCACTTCCTTGGAAGGGGCTTCTTTCAAGAAGATTTTGATTCGGCAGAGGCAGCCTCACGGACTCTTCAGAGCAGCCTGTTTCCTCTCAGCATGAGGACACTGTTCTTCTTCCGATACCATTGGAACTTTGACCTGGTGCTGGAGGACCGCAACTTTTGTCGGATCTTCCTCAAGTTCCCCAGGCTCGCACGGATCTATTGGAAGTTTTTGGCTTCCATAGGTTCAGCCTTTGGACTGGTTCTGGAAAGTATTGTATTACTAAAAAATACAAGGTTAATAGTGTGAACCCGACTATATGAGCTGGCGCTAAAACTATGCCATAACTCATGCAACCAAAGTGGCCATCATACAGCCTATAAACCACTGGCGTCACACCAACCATTCCAGTGGCATTAGTGTGGAGGTGTCATCTTGGTGTGTCATCCATATTGCAACTAGTTGAGCTCGAAATCTCAACAGTGTAGTATGTGGGTATTTTTACGTCACTTGCACCCAAGCTCAGTAGATGAGGCTGACAGGCAACCCATTATGTGAAACGACCTTATCATAGATGATCTTGGCAAACCCCTAGGTGCAACAAGATATATGCAATGGGCTAGGCTATTGGACAGGTGTGCCCCACCAGATCGGTGCTCGCTGAAGCTCCCGCCGTCACCCCCCCTGCTCGCGCTGCTCGCCCCTCGCCATCCCTCCCTCGCGCCCTGTCCCCCCCCCCCCCCCCGCTTGCCAGCGCTTATGTGCCCCCCCTTCTTCTCGCCATCGCGCCCCCCCCTCCCTTCTCCTCGCTTTCTCTCCCTCTCTCGCGCTGAAGCGCCCCCCCCCCCCCCCCCCCTTCAGTTCGCCTTCGCGCCCCCTCCCCTCGTCAGCGCCCTGTCCCCCCCCCCCCCCCCCGCCAGCCCTCTCCCCCCCCACCGCCTCTCCTTTCGCGCTGCTCCCGCCCCCCCCTTTTTGCTGTTTCTTCGCCGCCTTACCCCCCCCCTTCTTGCTGTTTTTTCCGCCCCCTGGGGATCCTTCTTTTTTTTATCCTCCCGCCTTCCCTCTCCGCCCTTCGCGTGCAGCTCGGTTCTTGCAGGTATCGCATTCGCTCCGCCTTCGCCACAGCTTCAGACTCTGATGGAGGCTCCTCCCGCCCCACCTCAGAGGGACTCTTCTGCAGCCCCTGAGGATACCCCCATCAGGCTTTCTCTTTCGCCAGAAGAGGAAGCGAGCCTCGCCGCAGAGGTGGAACGCCTCCAGGCACATTCCACCATCTGCCGTATAGTCGGCACTCGCCCCAGCAGAGGGGAGATCCGGGATCTTCTTCAGGCCTGCCTTCTTGCAGATGTGGGTAAGATCCTGGACGTACAGCTATTGGGCCGTGGACATTACCAGATCGAGTTCGAGGCCGCCCAGAGTGTTGCCAAGGTCCTTGCCATGAGTCCCCTTGACATCAGGGGTGCTCGGGCTTTCTTCAGACCTTGGCAGCATGGATTTGACCCAGCAGCGGCGGAGCAGGGAGAGCGCCTTTTTCATGTTACAGTTTGCTTCCCTGGACTCCGCCGGGAGTATCTTCCGCTCCTCCCCAGGCTCGGAGCATTGGTGGGCTCGGTACTAGAGACTAGCCCCTCAGCTGCTTCAGTGGTGGCCAGAGCAGCTGGGCTACCTTCGGTCAGAGTGTTGGTGTCTGACATCTCCTCCCTTCCTAAGGTCATTCAGCTACCTAGGATAGGGGGGGATGGATAGATCAGAGAGTGGAGTTCTCGGGGCTCCCGAATCAGTGCTTCATTTGCAGGCAGGTCGGCCATTTGGCCAAGGCCTGCCCTCGCAGGAGACCCCGACCCTCACCACAGTAGCAGGCTACTGATGGCCCGCCCACAGATTCGGCTCGGCAGGCTGCCTCCGAAACACCTGCTCAGGCCACAGAGGCCTCAGAGTGGCAGCCTGGACAAGGGCGCCGCCGAGGGAGACAGCCACAGCAGCACGCCCAGAGACCGCTGCAGCAGCAGCCACAGTCTCAGCCTCACTGGGTTCCCGTGAGGAACAGCTTTTCTCCCCTCCGGGAGGAGACCCCCGCGGCGACGACTGAGGACCAGGAGATGCCAGCACCCCCTCCTTCACCCCCCCCACCCCCGTCCCCTCCCACCGCTCGCTTCCACCATCGCCTCCTCCCGTCTCTGCTCCGGTTTCGGCAGCGGCTCCCTCTCCACCCCCCTCGCCTCCCCCTCCTCCCCCTCCGCCCGCCTCACCTTCCCGGGAGGCCCTGGCAATTCCCTGGCGTTCACCTGCAATCCGGAGAGCGCTGAGCTCTGACCTCGCTCGAGCATCACAGAGGAGACCTATGCCGATTAGGGCTTCACGGATTTCATCTATCCGCAGTCGGCTGAGTCGCCTTGGCATTAGACAGCGCTCGGAGGCTTTTGATTATACCTTCACACGGCTTTTTGGAGCAGAGGGCCCCCATGAGCCAGCACCCATCCGAGTTCATGTAGTGATACCTCCGGCCCGCGGGGAGGAGGCACTAGACTCAGCGGTGGCCTTCTCGTTCCCTCTATGTGGCCCTTGCGACCGGGAGTGGACTCTAGAGCTCGCTCTCAGCACTTTGAAGACTCAGGCAGTTGAGTTTTCTCATCACATGAGCGATCTGGAGGTGACAGATGTAATAGGCCGACTTTGGGAGTTGGCTCATTTCTTCTTGGATCCCGGGAGTGTGGATACCTCAGGGATTCGGCATTTGGTCGTTCGCATAGTGGCAGACTTAGCACGCGACCCTGGATATGTGTGTATACACGAGGTTGCTTTGTCAGAGCAGGAGGCAGTCGCCATGGGCCACAGCCACTGGCGCCTGATCCGGGATTCTTGCAGCACACCGGGTGGGCAGATTCGCAACCGCTCGGATGGGGACTACTCTCCATCCAAGTCGCTTGCGAAGGCCCGCCGTACGGCTGAGACAGCATCCACCTCAGCAGGGCATCCATGAGGATCATCTCATGGAATGTACAGGGCCTTGGCGGAGCACATTTTATACGCTATCGTGGTTGCTTGAGGCAGGAGCTTCAGAGATGCCTGGTTGGTGGCAGCATTGATATTTTGATGATGCAGGAGCACCACTTGGGTGAGAGCAGGATCCGGAGATATGGTTCGGTGATGCCTGGTAGATGGGACACTTTTTGGTCTGCAGGGTTTGGTCCTTTGGGTGGACAGGGAGGAGTATGCATGGTCATTGCAGATGTATGGCGGCAGGCCATTGTGGATCGAGGGATCATTGTGCCTGGTAGAGCACAGTATGTCATTCTGAGGATGCATGATGAGCTATTGGGCGTGCTCAACGTCTATGCGCCCAATCATGCTAGTGCCAGAGCAGAGTTCTGGACCCAGGTTACGGATGCATTGCCAGAGGCCGCACATTGGTGTGTCGGGGGAGACTTCAACATGCTTGAGGACCCGGCAGGTAGGGTGGGAGGCAGTCACGTTACAGTGCACGGCACGGAGCTTGCAGCTTGGGACCGGTTTTGCATGTCACTGAGGATCACTGATGCATGGCAGCATGGGGCTTTCTCCCGGTCTCAGGACAGTCTTAGTTTCTCTCGGTCGGATCGCCGGCAGGGAGGGACTAATCTATCACGGATTGATCGCTCTGATGTGGGCGACTGGTTAGGGGAGCGAGGGGGCTCCGTCGGCATTCTCGCTGGCACCTCATTTTCAGATCATGCGCCAGTTATCTTGACATTGGAGGAGAGGACACGGGAGCCCAGCTTGCAGTTGAGGATCCCAGAGAGGGTACTTACAGATCCCACTCTCGTTGAGGACATTGAGAGGATCTGGCATGATAGTCAATGCTCTGACCAGGATGCAGCGGGCCAGTGTGCCCAGGGACTCATCGATCTTAGCTCTTTTCTGCACGCTGCAGCTTTGACACGGCTGGGAGAGATTCGCGAGCGGGAGCATCGGCTGAGACGCACCCTTGCTTCGCTACAGCACCTTCAGGAGCAGCAACCTGCATGTGAGTGGGTGGTGTCCCAGCTGAGCCAGGCACCCCAGGAGGTTCGAGAGGTAGAGGAGCAGAGACATGAGTTTTACTATCGTCGTCAGGCCTCTCAGTGGACGCAGCTTGGTGATAGAGTGACTGGAGAATTTTTTGAGATCACTAGGCCCCATCATGCGCGAGCAGGAGTCCACCAGCTTGGTAGACCGGATGGATCGGTAGCTACTGAGCTCGGGGAGATCAGAGCCATTGCCGCTGCATTCTATAGAGACCTGCTTTCAGCAGAGCCAGCCACTGAGGATCGAGATGTTTGCAGACAGACGGTGTGGGCCCATGTGCAGAGGAGGGTCACAGACCGTATGCGTACAGTTCTAGGTGCGCCTCTGTCAGAGATTGAGCTTGCCGAGGCCTTGAGGGTCCTGCCGCGACATAGTTGCCCAGGGGAGGACGGACTGACGCCGGCCTTTTTTATGCGCTATTGGGACCTTTTGGGGCCAGGCCTCCGCAGGGGCTTTCAGCATGTTTTGGACACTGGGGTGATGCCGCAGAGCTTTTCAGAGGGCTTGATCTATCTTATCCCCAAGGGGGAGGGAGTATCAGATGATATTCCGCATTGGAGGCCTATTACGATCCTCAATACTGTCTACAAGGTCTTAGCAAAGGCCTTGAGTTTGAGGATCCAACCGTTCCTAGGGGAGTTGATTCATGCTACTCAGACAGGATTTGTCAAGGAGCGCAGTATCCTTGACAACATCTTTACTTTCTGGGAGGCGACGGCCCGAGCTAGATTTCTTGGCGAGGACTTGGTCGTGATGCTTCTCGATTTTGAGAAGGCATACGACAGAGTTGATTGGGGTTTCTTAGAGGGCACTATGCTTCGCCTGGGCTTTGAGCCAGGATGGATCAAAGGGGTGGCGGCTCTGTATTCCACAGCTCGCAGCCAGGTGTTGATTGCAGGAGGACGGGGGCCGAGTTTTGAGCTGACCAGATCAGTCCGTCAGGGGTGTCCCCTCGCCCCTTTTCTTTTTCTCTTCTTTGCGGACGCTATGAGCATGTATTTGACGGTAGAGGAGGTCGGTTTGAGAGGACTTCAGCTCCCAGTCCGGGGGGAGGACCTGCTTGATGCTGAGTTTGCAGACGACACGGGCTTATTTTTGCATGGCCAAGAGGCCAATCTTCTTCGGGCAGAGCAGTCGCTCCAGGATTTTAGTGCAGCTTCGGAAGCATTGATCAATTGGCGCAAAACAGTGGCCTTTTGGATCAGTAGTGCTCCCACTCCGGCATGGAGCCCGGACCCCGGTTTTAGATGGATTCCTCCAGGCACAGCAGTGCGGTATTTGGGATGCCAGATTGGCCTAGATTTGTCACCTGAGCAGCAGATTGCCCCGCTTCTTCTGAGCATTCGAAAGAAGCTTTTGTATTGGAGTACAGCTCGACTATCCTTGGCTGGGAGGGTGGTGGTGGCAAATCAGGTGCTGTTAGCGACCATGTGGTACATTACGTCTTGCTGGATCTTCTCGAGCTCTTGCATCAGCCAGGTACAGAGGCTGATCAGGAACTTTCTGTGGTCTGGGCGGGACGGTCAGCCAGCTCGGGCAAAGGTTGCATGGGCAGTTATTACACTTCCGCTGGCTCAGGGAGGTTTGGGCATTATAGATCCAGTCGATCAGAGTAGAGCTTTATTGGGAAAGCTTATCGTTCGGGGGTTGCTTCCAGGCGCTGAGCCTTGGAAAGAGCTCCTCTTGCAGCGGCTGCAGGCTCGGGCGCCCCCAGAGCAGGGGGCACTTGGGCACCAGAGATTCGCTGGATCTTTATAGAGATGAGGAGGACAGGCCTCAGTAGAGGATGGGAGGACAGATTTGCTTTGAGTATCCTGAGAGCTTGGGAGCTGCTGAGACCGAGGCTCTCTCAGCGACCTCCTTCTTGTGTTGAGGAGCGGGCCAGACAGCCGCTCATCTGGAGCCCAGCGGTTCGCACAGAGCAGGGTCATATGCTGGGTTCTCGGCCTCGGCTAGCCTGGGGGCCTTTAGCGGCAGGCCCAGCTCGTAGTTTTGGAGACTGGCAGGCCTTCTGCAGTCTACCAGAGGAGATCCAGGTGGAGAGGCTAAGTCACTTCAGAGGGGGGTTGATTATGAGGGATGATATTCAGGAGGCACTCACAGAGGAGTGGTTCACGCCTCTCGAGCCAGTGGCCCCACGGTGGATGGGAGCCTTTACACAGTTGGAGATCCTGATTGCTGTCAGAGCTTGCATTGAGGATGGCAGTTGCCTCTACTATGAGATTCAGGATGAGGGCAAACTCCAGAGAGTGGAGGTGGAGTCGCCTTTGGTTGCAGAGTGCACCTTTCAGAGGATTCGGGTAGTGGCCGCCGCTTCTCGGAAGTGGCATATTGACCCCGACCCTGCTGATGTGCTCCCGGATTGGCGCATATGGGCATATGCAGCGCGCCCCTTGGCCCGGCTACAGTGGGACCCCGGGGAGTACGAGTGGCATGATCCTTATGCATCCCTTGAGGCCACAGAGATCACCTTTTTCCAGTATACTGTTCGGCTGGGGCGGCATATTTTGACGGCGAGGAGGACAGTCTCTCCAGCGGCAGCGGGGCATTGGCGACTACAGGGACTCTCAGAGGAGTTGCTAGAGGATTTTTGGGCTCGGCTCTGGGCTAGTCGACAGGCCCGCAGGATCTCGACTTTTCAGTGGTGGCTGGTCGCCCACAGGGGCTCAGCAATTGGCACTTGGCTTGTTTACAGCGGTCTTCCGGCGGCCTGCGTCCGATGCGGCCACCCTATGGAGACACAGAGACGTTGCCTTTGGGATTGCACTCAGGCACAGCAGATTTGGCTGCGGATGCTGCGTATTCTGGTCCCCCTCTCTCCAGAGGGTATGTTTACGTGGGGTGCCGCTGCTTGGTCGACTTCGTCAGGGCCTGCTATGGGCTATGAGATGGAGCAGGGCAGTCAGGCCATCAGATTTATTAGGGGCCAACCTCGCCTGGTTCCGGCACCGGATTTCTCGTCCGCCAGCTGGACACAGGAGAGGGATTTACGATGGGAGCTCCTGAGCAGCCTCACCATCTGGTTCACCTAGAGGGCCCGGTGCTTTACGGCCTTTGAGGGGAGATTGGAGCCACCAGCAGAGACTGTACGGGGGATTTGGCAGGAGTTGATCCACACCCTGCGAGGACAGTACGACCGCATCCGGGGAGACTCGGATGAGGCGATCTTACGGCACCAGGCCTTTCACACCACTTGGCGCTGTGGCACACGGGATCCCCCCGTTGGCACTACAGGCCACCTGTTTGGCTCTTCCCCCCTCCTACTGTATGATTTAGCCTCTCAGTTCTTTGTACTGATGCTTGTATTTTGCAGCACCTAGGGAGAGTCTCCCGGGCTGCCATGCTGTATTCACTGCTCTGTCTCTCTTATGAGCAGGAGAGATCTTTTGTAGCCCTACGGGCGTTTTTTATATAACTAATGAAAGGATCTTTTCTCGGAGAAAAAAAAAAAAAGGACAGGTGTGCCCTTTCAGGTGATAAAATTCTCGAAACCAAAGGAGGAAGAGGTTGCTGCCTCTATTCCGTCAATCTGGATGGCGGATGGAGAGGTGATCACACCTAGCTCTATAATCCATCTCGTAGTAGGAGTAGTGGTCACTCTGGGAAGCGTTGGTATACTGACCCTTCCCCAGTGATGGTTACTCATGCTTTGCGGTGCCTATGGCTATATGGTGGATGCCCTATCAAATATCTACATTGGGACCCTAGTGAGTGAGAATGGACTGGATGTGACCAACCCCATGAGCATACCTTCCTTCAGCTACACTGTGCGTAACGTTGGGTTACTCATGCTTGGAAGACCCAGAGAGTTCTCACTCTTATGGACTTAAAAGTTCTGGCATAACGTGTTGTAAGCCAAGTTAGACACATCAACAAGTTATTCTCATTAATTTTGATTTTATGCATAGAAAGATGCATAAATGAATTTATTTTTATTTCAAAAGAGTTATTCTCATTAATTTTGATTTTATGCATAGAAAGATGCATAAAAGAATTTTTTTTTATTTCAAAAGTGTTATTCTCATTAAAATCAAATTTATGTATAGAAAGATGCATAAAGGATTTAATTTTATTTCAAAAGTGTTATTTTCCTTAAATTTGAATTATGCATAAATAGATGCGTAAAGAATCTTTTTTTTTAATGAATCCTCTTAATTTCTATATTTAAATTCTGTGAATAGAAGTGATGAGAATGTGAGGTGAATAGATGTGATGAGATAAGATGTGAACCAGATAGATGATTGGATAGATGTGATGTGAATAGAAGTGATGAGATATGAGGCGAATAGATGTGATGAGATAAGATGTGAATCAGATAGATGATTGGATGGATGGGTGTGATGTGAATAGAGGTAATGAGATGTGAGGTGAATAGATGCGATGAGATAAGATGTGAATCAAATAGATGATTAGATAGATGTGATGTGAATAGAAGTGAGGAGAATATGAGGTGAATAGATGTGATGAGAAAAGATGTGAATTAGATAGATGATGATTGGATGGATAGATGTGATGTGAATAAGATAGATGCGAATGGATGGATGGATGTGATGTGAATAGAAGTGATGAAAATATGAGGTGAATAGATGTGATGAGATGTGATGTGAATTAGATAGATGTGAATGGATGGATGGATGTGATGTGAATAGAGGTGATGAGATGTGAAGTGAATAGATGTGAGATGTGATGTGAATCAGATAGATGGGAATGAATGAATGGATGGATGTGATGTGAATAGAGATGATGAGAATGTGAGGTGAATAGATATGATGTGAATCAGATAGATGGGAATGAATGGATGGATGGATGGATGTGAATAGAGGTGATGAGATGTGAGGTGAATAGATGTGATGAGATGTGATGTGAATCAGATAAATGTGAATGAATGGATGAGATGTGATGTCATGTGAATCAGAAAGTAAATGAATGATATGAGATGTGAGTGAATGTGTATGTGAAGAATGGATGTGAATAAGTATGTGAAAGAATGGATAAGGATGTGTATATGAAGAATGGATGTGAATGTGTATGAGAAGAATGGATGTGAATGAGTATGTGAAAGAATGGATGTGGATGTATATGAAAGAATGGATATAGATGTGTATGTGAAAGGATGTGATGTGATGTAAAGAGATAAGATATGACATGAATATATGTGGATGTGAAGTGATAGATATGAATGTATGGATAGATGCGAGTAGTTGTACATGTGAACGATCGGATGGATGTGGATGAATGAGATGAGATGTGTATGAATGAGATATGATGTGGATAGAAGTGATGTGATATAATGGTGATGAGAATGAATGTGATGGATATGAATGAATGTGATGTGATGGGATGTGAATCGGGATAGATGTGAGGTAAAATGAATGAGATGTGATGTAAGTGAATGAGATGTGGTCTGAATGGATGAGGCGTGAGTGAATGTGATGTGGTTTGAATGGATGAGATGTGAATGAATGTGATGTGATGAGATGTGGATATGGGTAGATGCGAGTGGATGAGATCTGATGAGGATAAATTGAGGAAAGATGTGATGAGATGAAAATGATGTGATTGGATGAGAATAGGAATACTTATGAAATGAGTGTGGGACCTGCCCCGCGCAAGAACTGCTACTTCCGCTGCTAGCACCCCTGAATTCATTGCGCGGTAGGGACAGGGATCTTACAGCTATTGCATGGTTGACTCAATCCGGCACACACCTTCTTTTTTAGAGCGAGGAGCACATCCTGTTATACTTGTTCGAAGGGGCATAGCTCAGAGATGTTTGCTTCAGGATACGATACACACCACTTGGGAGATTATTGCTAGTATCACGGCATGGCAGATCTGGAAGACTGGATGCTCAAAGGCCTTTGTGGGTATTATGACACCCAATGTATTTGCAGTATATGGACTGATATCGTTCACACTCTTTTGGCCACCTGGATCTTCCAGAGCTGCGTAGACAAAACACAGCTCTAAGCTCAGGTCCCTTACACGTAAGAGACTTTTCTTTCGGATAGAAAAACTACCAAATCCTTATCCATCAGCTGCCTGCAGCTGTGTTGAAACCATGTAGAAACAGGGGCGAGTGGGAGGGCATGCATTGATGTACAAGGGCCCTGATTAGACACCAAAAATGTGAGAATGAGAACAGAAACAAACCAACCTTTGCAATGCTTGCATCTGGCTGTCCTCTTGATGCATCCAAGGTGCGGTTCTCTGACATCCTGAGAAGCAGCATGCCCTCCCCATTAGCTAATATTTTGATCCCATTTTCATTTGTCGTAACAGCCAGTAAAGACCCTTCTTTATTGAAGCGGAGACGAGGACTTCCCTGAAAAGAAAGCATCAGGAGCCAAACCACTCCATATTCTCAACCCCTTAAAAAAAACCCTGCAAAGCAGTCTCGTTCAGCTTGTAATGTACTCACAAGCAATCCACCACCTGCATCCGTGGTTGTAAGGATGTTGGTATTGTCCATGTCCCAGAATTTAATTTGAAATTCGTCTCCAGCAGCTAGAAAACGGTTTTTCGTGGTATCAAACTGCACCACTCCTGATGAACGCTTGCGAAATCCTGCATACGTCCTCTTGATTGACCCTTCACTCTCGTTCCATTCCACAAGATATGACTCCCCATCCTTGCTTGTACCACATGAAAAAAGCCTTTCGTCCCAAAAACATCAAGCACAAATTTGAAAAGATAAGTGCAATTACCATCTAATAGTGCCAAATAGGTGTTAACAAATACACCTTTTAACCATGATAGCTTAACATAACACCCCACCTCTGCCCATCAGCACTATAAGCCATGGTAGTACACCAATGTCCAGGTGCATCATAATCCACTCGAGATCCCATGAGATCATATAGCCAAGCCTTTATTTTTCCATCAATTGCTGTGGAGAAGATGAACTGTAAAGAAAACCATCACCACCATGTTATGCTTACTCAAAATAAAAAGCGAGTAAAGAAACACCTCTGTTGTACCAGCAACTTGATTCGATGAGATGAGCAGTCAGGACACCTGTATGCTTCCTTTATGATGAGGACAAACTGAACAGACAGGTGCTTCGTGTCCTTCAAATGTGTATAGCTTCCGACCCGCAACTGCATCCCAAACCTATAAGCACAGTAGACACACATGCACTTCAGTAGAAACACATACAGGCAAACACTTTGTAAAACAGGACACAGGAAATAAGTAGCTTCCAACCTTTATTGTCTTATCATCACCACACGTCACCACACAAAGCTGTTTGTTGGGATGTGAGAATGCCAGGTCATTAACTCCTCCAATATGCGCATCAATCTGTTGAAAATTCATTTTGAGATATTGATTCACAACAATCTCATTCAAAAGCAAACAGAGCCTCTCAGTGCTGCCAAGTATGCAGGTTATTTGCCGTTTTAAAGATAAGAAAGATGCAAAGTTAGATAATGAAATGATAAAACACACCTCCAAGTGTGGTCTTAGCTTGCTTCTCCCAGAAAACTGGTAGATTTGAACCATGTGCTTAGAGAAAGCAACCCCTGTGGAGCCATTATGTTAACATGAAAAGTAAGTTAAAATAAGTTAAGGAACTCACATATTTATCATCGACGCTTTCATGACAGTATTTAGAAGTGACTTACCCAAAAAGGTCCCATCAGGGCTCCACATAGTCCGTTTCACAGAGACGACTGGATCTTTGACAAGTGCAGTCTGATTCAAGAGAGACACATTAGAATAGGTTAGCTGTTATATGAAGATGTGGTACATTGTCAGCAAGGCTGTCCGAGAAGGTGGTACCTGCAATGGCACACTACACACAGATATATCCCACAATTTGAAAGGCCATAAAGCGACCCTTTCTCTAGAAGAAACCTCCCATATTGCAATGTCTCCAACATTGGTTCCAACTGGTCATGATTGGAAGCATGTAAAATCAAGTAAAAAGGGATTTTAACCATAGGATATCTTTATTAAAAGGAAAAAAATCAATCCGTACTTATTTTCTTGCAAAAGAAAATGGGGTTGTTTGTCTTACACTTACCAAGCAGTAGAGTCTGTTCTGTCGGATGGAAATCCATGCTCACCACATTAGAGCCCTGATTCAAGGTTTGAGCCACTGCTTTTGGAAGGTCATCTGAAGTGTGTCCGGTTTTTGTGAGACTTGAAACTGGATAGGCAGTCTGTGAAGCACAAGACACACCCATGAAAACTGATTGACCGCATTTTGCATCAATTCAAAGGGAGAAGTTAAAACCATTGCATGCAATTGCAAGCCCCAAGAGCAATGCATAGAAGCCTTTCACAGAAGTATTTTGAATAAACCAAGAAATCAGAGTAAATGTCACCTCCTCAAGTGGCTGACCAGGAGGTCTCACACGCCTTAAGAGGTGATCCGAATCGACAAATTGATAGTCCATGCCAGGTGCACTACCAGGGGGTGTTCTGGGCCGCTTAAGCAAGGCACCTGCTTCACGTCACCAGAAGAATAGCACATCATTCAAGAAGTTACATCTTCTCCTAGCTTTGCAAATTATTGTTGAAAAGCCATTGATTGATGTGAACTGTCAGAAATAACTCTCTACCTGGATTCAGCGGACTCGTAACACCAGGTGGTCCCACAGCAACACCTGCATGAGGAGCTGGCAGATTTGGATTGGCCATCCAGCCAGCTAATGGGCCAGCAGATGATGCAGCTGCAGGTGGAAATGGCTGCCGAAAGTAGAAGTCATTGAAACAGTCAATAATTCCACTTTCAACCACAGTACATTTGTTTGCACACGCACACGCACACACACCCACCCACCCCCACCGACCTACGCACCCACCCACAGATCCACTCTGTTTTTCGATTTACACCAACAAATTTATGCTCCAGAACAATGAAAGAAGACTAGTTTATACTACTTACGCCATGCAACCCAAGTGGAGGAAATCCTGCTTTTGGCATCACCCCCACCACAAGAGGATTGTTAGGTGGAGGGGGAGCACAAGCTCCATTCTGAAGTCCACAAGAATGATCTGTAAAAAGCGTTTTGATATCTGGATTTGGCCGGGGGTTCTTGCAGAGCTGATGTTGCCAATTTAGACTGTAGAAATAGAATTGAAAGACACCTTAACCATGTACAAGTAGCGTCTCACAGCCAGTTTAGACACAAGTCCGCCATTATCAATCATTGGTACTGAACAACACTGCTCAAAAACCAAGGCAAAAATCCAAGACAGGACCCTGCACCTTTGATTGATCAGTGTTCTCAACCTCGATGCTTTCAAGACTGGAAAAGTCAGCTTATCTCGGAAGAGAGGGTTGGATTCGATCAACTTCGTCAGTTCGAGGAGCATGATATTCCTGGCTGACTTGGTGTCACCATACTTTGACAGTTGCTCATTCTCCCTGCAGATGTTCAAGCATTCTTGCAAGGAAACCGGAAAAAGGTCTTAAAGATGACTAAATGCCTATTGCAGCAAAAATCAAAAAGTAGCAGACATGCCTGAAATTGTCCAGGGTCAAAAGCTGTGTAATCTCCTTATATAAATCCTCATTGTAAGCAGAGAAAACCTTAAGATCTTTTACCAGGATTTCAACAGCCTTAGCTCTATCTTGTCTGCATACATCATCAACAGTAAAAATATGTTAGCATGCATACATGCCAATCCTATGCTCAGGCAATAGCATATCCTGCAACTAGGCTACGAAGTCTTTCGTTCTGAACCACCACGAGTAACCAGGAAGCTTTACAGTAGCCTAACAGCACTAACCTATCCAGAGCTTCAAGATATTTCTGCTTCCGTATCTCAAAGAAAATCTTCATGGAATACCGATTGTCATCTAATTTAGTAAAGCCCGAGAGGTAACACTCCACTTCATCCCAATTTCCGGCCTGGGCCTGATCTTCAAAGTATTTCATGTTGAAAAAGAAGCCAGATTCTTGCTCAAGCCTGATCATACAGACATATGATCAGAACGCATACACAACACATAGGCAAATGATTAAAAAAACAGATTCACAACACAGGCACATGAAGTGTCACGTAGGCACATGATGTATCACATAGTCACAAGACATGCACGTGATGAACACACGTCCACAAAACATAGGCACATGTGTTCACATCATGTGCCTGAGTGTTTTGGATGTGTGATGAACACATGTCCACAAAACATAGGCACATGTGTGTCACATAGTCATAACATATCCACATAGGTACATAATGAACACACATCCAAAATACTTAGGCACATGATGTGAACACATAAGCACTTTGAAAACCTTCTCAGTCAAAGCTGGTAGTAAACAGTGAGGCAACTTCAGTATGCATGTTGTTTAGAGAGAGAGAAAGCTTATTACTTGTGTACTGTTTCCTTGAACTTTTCTTCATCAAGGAACTGCAGGATGAGGAAGACTAGCTCTCTGCTGAGGGAAGACATAGCGGGTACTCCAAGATCACTCGGGATGGATGCCTTCTTGCTGTGAGAACTGTGGGAAAGGGATGCTCAGACGGTTTACAACATGGAAACCTGCAGGGAGAAATTGGGGATCAGAGCAAGCTGGGAAACGCACCAAATGACAGAAAACGTGGGAGCAAAGAAAGAGCTGGTGAGCACGGATTTGTGTGAAGAGAAAGGGACCAAGTGCAGGCCAGAGTACTTCAGGCAGAGCTCGCTTCTCGATGAAGAGAGAATTGAAAGGACTTCTTGTGCTACTCTTGAGGCTTCTCAAGTAAAAAGAAGGAAAATGCCCAGAAAAAAACACAAATACCACTTACCTTGAATGAAGCGCCGCTTTTGGTATGTACCACCCAACTTACAAAAGCTGGAGGAAAATTTGGAAGACCCACTTGGCCGTGTCAACCCATCACCCACAAACCCACAGAGATGTTAACAGTCTACCTGCAAAATACTCCAAGATTCCGGCTGCCCAAAACGCACATCGGCCCTAGACTCCGCCCTCTTGACTGTGGAAATTGGCCGGAACGCTCCAAAATCCACACAAATCCCCACAGCCCAATTGCAAATTTTGCCTTTAAAACCCCCAAAACACCGGGATTTAGCACTCCAAAAGTGAATTTGACCTCAATTTTGCGAAGGGGGCGGCATGCAGGATTGAATAAACGATCGCCCACAACATAGAACTGCTCAAACAATTATGTTGTGAGCAAGAGCCACGTTAATGCAAAACAACACAGATGCAAAAATGCCCATGACTAGAGAAGGCAAAGCATGAAGGCTTTGGGTGGACAATCGCCCATAACTAGGAATTAAGCCCCACAGCCTACAGGCGACAGTGTTTTCAGAAAAGGGGGGGAGAGAGAACCCCGTTGCCAACGTGCAGGGCTGAATTTTAAAGGCTGCAGTCATAGTAGAGCAGCTTCAAAAAGAAATAAACCTATTTTCTTTTGTCTTCTTTTTTTTGGGGGGGGGGGGGGGGGGGGGGGGTGTGTGTTCAGTAATGGGTTCAAGGTAGGGCTTCCATTTTGGATTGCAAGTCTCATCCCCTGCCATGAGAGAAGAACAAAAGGAACAGCCCAATATGAAAATGTTCGCCCAAAAGAGTGCCAGAGAGAGCGCAGCACAGCAGGCCCCAACAAAGCGTTTGTTAAAATGTCTCTCTCTTTTCTTTTCTTTTTCCTTTTTTTCATGCTTGTCTCCTGCTGCCACTTTCAGAGCCTGAACAAATTGATAAGCAGGCCAAGCTATCATGAGAAACGTGTGATAGGTAAGCAACTTATCCACCTGCCGACCATGGTGACTCGTGGGACAGTGGAGTCTGGACTTCGTACGACTTGGAACTTGGAACCACTGTTCACGGAAAACATTTTTCCTAACAATTCAATTTCAAGAATTAAAAAAAAGAAGAAGATTTTATCACTATTATAACTAAAATATCTTAAAATTTGCATGACTTTTTACTTTAAATTTTGAAGGTTGTTTACCATTCACCTGACACTAAACCTCTGTTTTCTTGGAATGCAAATAACCTTTTTGTCATATTTGAATTTTGGGCCTAGTGTGATTACAACTCCAAAATTTTAAAAATTGAAGGTCTAGGGCAACTTTTATTAATGAACCCTCATCTAGTGCATTGCCTAGCTGAAAAATGGCCAATTCCCTAGCCTTTATTTTAAGGGATACATTTTAGTTATTAAATTGGCATGTAGTCGAAATTATCATAATGAAAATCAATTGATTTAATGAGTTATTCTTAATTTGATTGCTAAGAAATACTGACTCCATTTAAACACTGCCTTTATTTTCTTCCGTTAAAAGAAAAAGACTAAAGGGTGCTTAATTCTCCTAAAGAAAACCCATTTTGTAGTGTTTGTCTTGGTTGAAACTCAAAAATCCTTAACATTGCCTTTATTTCCAAGGGAGAAGATTCATACTCTTGGCATTTTGCTTTTAGTGCTAAATCTCGATTAGTTTTGAACATCTTGATTGGTTGAGAAAAAACATGTTTTCTAAACTTTTGGTGCTCATAATTCAAAGTTCATCATGCTTAAATGTGCAAAGTTGTACAACTTTCATCTCTAATTAAGGAAAGCATCATTACATAGATTTTAGGAAAGTAAAATTTGTTGCCAAAGCGCCCACTCATTGTGTGGTTGTGAGCTCAACACATACGAGTAACCTTCAACGAGTAGGAGCCTATCCCTCCTAGAACCTCCAAACTACAACCCAAACCTCCAAAGAGAGGATTTTTTGAACCAATTTCTATGCATGTCAATTTTCAGGGTAGTTGTGGCAATGACAATCTACAAAGCATTAAGCAAATATTGTGTGTTTGAGAAATTATCTCTCCAAGTCCAAAGTTGTAGGCTTTAGCCAATTTTCAAATCAAGAAATCGTAGAAACTAGACCTCTAACTATAGTAAAACAAGTGATTGGTAACCAGGACAATTTTTTAGTGGAGATTGGCCCGTTATTAATGTGAGGGTTTTGAAATCCATATATAATCCAAAAGGTTTCACACATATTCTTATAGATCATGCCAAATTTGAACTAAGATTTCTTAACTTTTAAATACCCAAAAAAAACACTAGACCAAAAATCTCTCTCTCTCTCTCTCTCTCTCTCTCTCTCTCTCTCTCTCTCTCTCTCTCTCTCTAACCCTCTAACTTCCAAATAAGAGATATATATAGTAGTATAGTATAGAAGGATAGTAGTATATAAGTATCTAACTCTCTCACTCTCTTTACCTTTCTCTAAACCTCTCTAACTCTCTCGAACTGGCCAACTCTCTCCAAAACACACACTCTCTCTCTATCTCTAACGCACACTCTCTCTAGCTCTCTTTACCTTTCTCTAACTCTCTCTCTCTCTACTAGTCTACTCTCTTTATCTTTCTCTAAGTCGCTCTCTAGCTCTCTCTAAGTGTCCCTTTCTAACTCTCTCTTTAACTCTATGTAACTCTCTCTCTCTCTCTCTCTCTCTCTCAAACTCTTCTCTCAATTTCTATCAAACTGGCCAACTCCCTCCCTCTCTCTCTCTCTCTCTCTCTCTCTCTCTCTCTCTCTCTCTAACACTCACACACACACACACTCTCTCTCTTTAACTTTCTCTATTTCTCTAACAAACTCTCTAACTCTCTAACTAACTCTCTAACTCTCTCTCTCTAACACACACTCTCTCTCTTTACCTCTCTCTCTCTCTCTCTCTCTCTCTCTCTCTCTCTCTCTCAATCTCTATAACTCCTCTCTCTCTCTCTCTCTCTCTCTCTCTCTCTCTCTCTCTCTCTCTAGCACTCACTCTCTATCTCTAACTCTCTCTATTTCTCAAGAATTGGCCAACTCTCTCTCTCTCTCACGCACACACACACTCTCTCTGTAGCCTTCTCTAACTCTCTCTTTCTCTCTCTAATACTCACTCGCTCTCTCTAACTCACTCTCTTTGCCTCTCTAACTCTCTCTCTAGCACACACTCTCTCCCTAACTCTCTCTCTCTCTAATACTCACTCTCTTAACTCTCTCTCTATAACTTACTCTCTTTGCATTTCTCTAACTCTCTATAACTTACTCTCTTTACCTTTCTGTAACACACACTCTCTCTCTAATTCTCTCTTTTACTCTCTCAATTTCTCTTTAACTCTCTCTCTAGGTCTCTCTTTAACTCTCTAGCACTCATTCTCTCTCTCTCTCTCTCTTTCTAATTCTCTCAAACTGGCTCTCTTTCTCTCTCCCTCTCTAACACTCACTCTGTCTCTGTGATTCTCTCTCTTTACCTTTCTCTAACCCTCTCTAACTCTCTCTCTCTCTCTCCAACTCTCTTTAACACTCTCTCTCTTTTTCTCTTTTTAACCTCTCTCTCTCTCTCTCTCTCTCTCTCTCTCTCTTTAACTATCTCACTCTTAATTTCTCTAACTCTCTAATGATCTCCTATTGACCAACTCTCTCTCTCTTATCTAGCACTCTCTCTCTCTCTCTCTCTTCCTTTCTTTAACCATCTCTTTCTAACTCTCTCTACCTCTCTCTCTAACACTTACTCTTTCTCTCTAACCTACTCTCTATGTCTTTCTCCTCAAAGTCACTCTCTAACTCTCTCTAACTCAATCTCTCTAACCTACACTCTTTACCTTTCTCTAAGTCACTCTCTAACTCTCTCTAAGTGTCTCTTTCTAACTCTCTCTTTAACTCTATCTAACTCTCTCTTTAACTCTCTCTCTCTCTCTCTCTCTCTCTCTCTCTCTCTCTAACTCTCTCAAATCTCTCTCTCTCTCTCTCTCTCTATTTTTATCGAACTGGCCAACTCTTTCTCTCTCTCTCTCTAACACTCACACACACTCTCTCGCTTTTAACTCTCTCTATTTCTCTAACACACACTCTCTCGCTTTCTAGGGAGATCTCTAAGCGTGAAGCTCAAAGATTAAACGGAACTCTCACTCGTTCGGAAGAGGAGGAAACACGAATCGAACAATACTGGGAGTTATACCAACTATTCTTGAGCATTAACTCGAAAGAGACTTGGAGGTGGTTTTGTGAGCCACGACCACCCACACCCATCACTCATCCCACCACCTAGCATGATTATAGAAAGTCCCTCTACCATGTACTAGATCAGCCCCCATTACCCTCTCTACCCAATCCTCGACCCACCACCTCTACTTTTTTGACTTCGAGTATGGTAGAGAAAGCTCTTAACAGGCTACATCATGGGAGATCTGCAGATCATACAGGGATATAAGGTGAGCCCTTCTCTTATGCCTCTACCACCATAGCTCCTTTCCTTGCACATCTCTTCAATAGGGCACTTGTAGAGGGCTTCCCACATACATGGAGCATGAATATCATTACCCCCATTCACACATGAGGTGACCCGATGGACCCCGAGAACTACAGGACTCTCATGGTTCGTGCTCCAGGGACAAGTTGGGTTCCATGTTGAAAATACAAGTGAATAGGGTGTGTGCGGGAACAAGCCCTTGGTTAGAGGCTGTAAAAGAGAATGTGTAAATGTGAAAGAACCTGTGAAAAGGTGAGAAGAATCTACTGGGAGAGAATAAAGGGTAACATGAGAAGATTTAGGAAGTGTGGAGATATTCTGGGAGATATTCTGGGAAAAGTGAAGAGGTGGAGAGAAGAATCAGGGAAAAGAGGTGGAGTGAATCATGGAGAAATCAGTGGGATTTGATGCTTGATGTAAACTCTATAAATTGAGACATTGCCCTAATGAGAATTTGCTAGTTTTTGAGTATCCATGCCTACATTAATCTATTTGCTAGTTTTTGAGTATCCATGCCTACATTAATCTATTTGCTAATTATCCCCACTAATTACATCTTAATTATTTACTAATTACCCACTAATTACGTCTTAATTATTTGCTAATCACTTTGTTAATGATGTTGATTCTAGTGTTTGATCCACCATAGCTCATCATAATGCTCAAATTTCAACATTCCACAGTAACTTCAGCACACTAGATCGTATCTTCACCCTTGAGGAGCTTGATTGAGCAAGCCAAGTCACGAGAGCAGAGACTCTATTGTTGCTTTGTTGATTTCCGCAACCCATTCGACACAATGCCACAGAACTGGCTCCTACAGAGATTGCAGACTCTTGGGGTGCCTTTAGATATGATATGGGGATCATTGCTTTATATGAGAGGGTGACGGGACGAGCTAGATACCTAGGTGGTCTATCAGAGGAGACACATAGCACTAGGGGGGTGAAGTAGGGCTGTCCGCTCTCCTCGACACTCTTTGGCATGTACATAGATGAGGTCACAGACTTCATAGACAGAGGAGGAGGGAGTGGTGCATCACTCTCAGGGGCTTTGGTCACTTTATTACTCTATGCGGATGACATCATTCTGATATCTGATTCGCAGGATGGACTGCATCGCCATATGGACGCCTTAGATGATTTTTGTACACATAAAGGTCTCTTTAGTGAACCTTGGGGAAAACCAAGGTTATGATCTTTCACACTTCCAGGATGGGTTATGAAAGATACAACGATCACATATAGAGGGCACTAGGTGGAGGTGACATAATCATATGTATACTTGGGTGTTACCTTCACTAGTAATGGGAGCCGTTTCTCCATGAGACATGCATCATAGGACAGGCTCACCCGAGGTTATGCTGCCCTTGTATTGATGGAGCGATAGTGTCATTAGGCTCACATCTAGGAGCCTCGCCCCAAAGGATGACTATTTGACATCTTAGTCACCCTAGCTATGATGTATATAGCATCGGTATGGGCCCCTAACCTCTCCACATATGATTGGTGTCGGATGGACAGTAGACCGCAGATCCTTATGATCTCTAGGATGATTCGTAGAAAACCATTAGTACCACATGAGATCGTCAGAGCAGAGCTTGCAGTGCCCCCCATGATGGTAGAGGCTCTATTTCGGACCATAGCCTACATCAGACGCATCAGAGGCCTGGGTCAGAGAGACTACCCTGCTTGGCCATGGAGTCCTCATAGAGTATTGCCATAGAGGGCTATCACCCATCATGGTATGCTGTAGTAGATGAGTGGTTCTTAGCACATGGGCTCAATATGGATAGATTACCGCCCTTCCAATTAGTATGATGATGACTCTCCATACTTTACACACTCCCGAGAGGAGAGGAATAGAGTTTTGAGATAGGATTTGATCCAGATGCACACCAGGGAGACTTGGTCAGGTCCCCTTCCCACCAAGATGCAGTACTAGAGAGATAATTTACTTAGATTTACAGAGGATGGATTTGTCAGACGATCAGGCTATATGGATGTACACATGTCTCACGCTATTAGGGTGACTATTGGTTAGATCATCAGAGTTTCCTCTCACACTCTGGAGATTGAGGCAAGGAGAGCAGCACGGACCCCTAGAGAGGACAGAGTATGCAAACTATGCCACAGAGAGGTAGAGACAGAGAAGCATTACATATGCAGATGCCCTGTATATTATGAGATCAGAGGGAGATACCATTGCTTTCAGAGAGGGTTTTGGCCCACTTAGCCAGGTGATGGAGTATCCTGATTCAGAGATGTTTAGGCCTTTCCCCCCTATATCATCTACCTCTCTCGCGCGATGAGGGCTCACACTACAGAGAGCCTTGGAGATCAGATTTGCCAAGAGACTGCGACTACCCAGATGCAGACCACCACTACTCCATCAGGCCCAGTATGCCCAGATCTAAGCACGATACCGCAAATCTATGGAGGAGAGAGTCCAGAGGCTACACCAGGGCACAACAGATGTGAGAGTCCTCCTCGTCCCATGCCCCATGTATGATGTACTACACCCCATCTCCACTGGGTGGAATTAGTAGTATACCACCTATCATGATTGTACAGCTATAGCATGCTAGACAATGGCTGCATAGTGAGCTGCATATGACTAGGATTTGCTTTTCATTTCAATTTTTCTTTCCATGATACTCAACGACATGGACTTATTGTATACATATTTGTCTCATAGGCCAATCTGGCCTTCCGTAGACATTAATATATCTTTTCTTTCTTTTCTCTCTCTCTTAGTCTCCTCTCTAACTCACTCTCTTAGTCTCCTCTCTAACTCACTCTCTTTACCTTTCTCTAACTAACTCTCTCTTTTTTCGTTTTTTCTCTAAGTAACTAACTAACTAACTCTCTCTCTCTCTCTCTCTCTCTCTCTCTCTCTTTTTAACTCTCTCTGACTCTCTCTCTCTTTAACCATCCCACCTTTTCTCTAACTCTCTTTATTTCTCTTGAATTGGCAAACGCTCTCTCTCTCTCTAACTCTCTCTCTCTCTCTCTCTCTAACTCTCTCTCTAACTCTCTCAATCTCTATAACTCCTCTCTCTCTCTTTAACTCTCTCAATCTCTCTTACTCTCTCTAACTCTCTCTCTATTTCTCTCAAAAACTGGCCTACTCTCTCACTAGCTCTTTCTCTCTAGCACTCACTCTCTATCTCTAACTCTCTCTATTTCTCAAGAATTTGCCAACTCTCTCTCTAACACACACACACACACACTCTCTGTAGCGATCTCTAACTCTCTCTCTCTCTAACTCACTCTCTTTACATTTCTCTCTCTAGTGCACTCTCTCTCTCTCTCTCTCTCTCTCTCTCTCTCTCTCTAATACTCACTCTCTATAACTCTCTTGATATTTCTCTCTCTAGAACTTACTCTCTTTACCTCTCTCTCTCTCTCTCTCTCTAACTCTCTCAATCTCTCTAGAACTTACTCTCTTTACCTCTCTCTCTCTCTCTCTCTCTCTCTCTCTCTCAATCTCTCTTTAACTCTCTCTCTCTCTCTCAAACTGGCCCTCTCTCTCTCTCCCTCTCTACACTCACTTTGTCTCTGTGATTCTCTCTCTCTCTCTCTCTCTCTCTCTCTCTCTCTCTCTCTCTCTCTCTCTCTCTAACTCTCTCAAACAACCAGCTCTCTATCTAATTCTCTTTACCACACCGTCTCTCTAACTCTCTCTTTCTCCCTCTAATTCTCTCTTTCTCTCTTTACCTTTCTCGAACTCTCTTTCTAACCCCCCCCCCTCTCTCTCTCTCTCTCTCTCTCTCTCTCTCTCTCTCTCTCTCTCTCTCTCTCTCTCTCTCTATAACTCCCTAACCTTCTAATTCTCTCTCTCTGATTTGCTCTAACACTCACTCTTTCTAACACTCACTAACTCTCTAACTCACTAACCCTCCGATTTTCTCTAACTCACTCTCTTTACCTTTCTCTAACTCTCTGCAACTCACTCTCGCTAACTCTCTTTCTTTATCTTTCTAACCCTCTCTCTCTCTCTCTCTCTCTCTCTCTCTCTCTCTCTCTCTCTCTCTCTCTCTCTCTCTCTCTCTCTAACTGAACCTAAGTTAGGGTTTGTCTATAAGCAACCTCACCCAATACACTAGGCCATAAACTAAATGACCTTATCATATCGGCAAGAAGTTGGACATGCAATATTACTTAGCCTTTCCAAAGCAACCAAGGTGGGCCTTGTTGATGTGTGTGGGGCCTTGTTGGGTGTAGTGATGGCAAGCCACATCCATTTGATGTCATGTTTTTGGTATATTCAATCTACCTTTAATTACTACAAACCATGGTAACAACCATTTGTGTGAATGGATATACCACAAATTTAAGCGCTAACACATAGCCTCATAACACATGGCTACCATAGATAGGGTGGTGCTTGGTACATCATTATTTTTGGATTATGATCTAAATCGCAAGCTAATAAATAATAACATGTCATGTCACATGCATGCACACATGTATCCACATAACATGCATGTGTGTGAACACACATACACATTATACATGCATCTACACCTTCGCACATATAAAACAAACACAAACACACACACCCACACATGCATGTGTTATGGCCCGTTTCATTTGACTACTAGAAACATATTCACAAAGGCTAACCTTTGTTGTGAGCATCATAATGGGAATCTATCAAATGGTCGAGCTTGAGCACAACACTTCAAGAGCCCCACATCTCTGTGGGTAGCAGTTTCCATCATCATTTCCCGTATGTTATGCTACCACTGCATTGGACTATGTACTCTCGTCCCTCCTCTCACATCAAATCACTCATACACACTTGCATGAATTAGAGAAGGTGATTGGCAAGAGAATTAACAAGAGTAAGACTCTATTATGTTACATGATGAGAGAAAGTCACTTATGTATAAGGCCATAAGTGTTCACACACACTTAAACTATGGCCGGTGGGGTGCTCAAGGCTCCTAAGTGGCCTATTGCTTATATAACACTTAATCTCACAATACGTGCATGTAGTAAATTCATAAGCGAATCTATTCTAGCTTATTGCCACACACCCTTAGAGTGGAATCGCCATAGGTATTCCGTCCGACCATTTTCAAGTACATGTAAGCACATGTTATGAAGGACAAAAATGGTTGAGCAAGGTCTACAAGTGAGGTTTAATCCTCAAGGATGTTTCGTGGAAGTAGTGGGAACTCTTGTTAATCCTAAAATGGGTTAACCTTCCCCCTTCTTGATGCCAATCGTGTCCTCGTGATCGAGTGGAAGACTTTGTTGTGGGGATAATTAAGTTGTTCTATTGATGCTGCTTATGATTTTGCATGATGAATACCCAATGGTCATTATTCCTTTGAAAGGAATGGGGAAGGCTAATTAAATTATGGAGTTAATAAACGGGGTGGAAATTTCTGTGAGAGCGGTTACATTTTTTCAAATCTTTGTGTGAGCTCTTTTTCTTTTTCTTTTTTTCAATCACAAGTAGGTTTACATTGTTTATTTTAAGTTAGTAGTGATTATAAGGCTTGTTTTAACAATGTAGGAGAAGAGATGGGGGGTCTAGAGAAATGTAAATACAATCATCAGAATGAGAGAGTGAATCTCAGTTACTCATTTGATACATTGAAGCGATGCAAATGTACCGTCTTGGTTATTACTTTCCGTGTTATTGCAAGACTTTGTCAAATGATCTTGATGTGATCCTAAAGTGGACATGTTCTTGTATTCTTCATCTCATGTGTTTTTTCTTTTTTTTAAATGTATAAATAGATTGTGTGCTTGTACTAGCAGATATACAATGAAGTGCGTTAAAGTGAGTCAAGCAAACTCTTGCTGATGTTAAAGTCAAAATCATTGGAGAGGCATGAAAGAATTCTTTGAGTTGCGAGGTTAATAGAAGAGTTCTTTACCTTCTTGAGAAAAGCTCAATCTCTCATGTCTCTCACAAGGAGGAGCCTCAACCAAGTCATCACTAGGGGAGAGAGAGGATTCTCGAATCAAACGGATTTGGAAACGAACACCGTTTGGGCTTCCAAAATCTTGCATGAAGTCCTAATAATGAGAACAAGGCTTAATGTTAAGATTGATAGGAAACCAAGAAACACTAAAAGATAAGACTAGGAAAGATTATTTATATTAAAATGTTTACATATAAATAAGGTTCAAGGGATTTCAAATAGGAAAAACCTAAGCAATGGTTGATAGGCATTAACATTAAAGTAAAATAGGAAGTAAATGCTGCACAATGGAAGCCCAAGGGACACAAAAGAGGGCGCCCTTCTAGGGGTAGTTGAAGAGGCATTGGTTCATGAAAAGGCAATGTCTAGCCAATGAAAGGTCAAGGGCCGAAGTTGGAAGGTAATGCACCACATAGGCCTATATAACCATGAGTTTAGGGTCAATATGGGATATGATTGGGTGGAGAATCAAAGTACTCCATCTTAAAAGTCCTCAAGCTTATAATGCAAGGAGCATTGCATTGGTATTAGAACCAAGTTCTTTCTCTTCCATGATTCCATTGAGCCACTCATTGCTAACTCTAATTCTACTTATTCTCATTAATCTCTACACCTTAATCTCTTTCTATTCATCTCCATAAGCTAATCCCTATATTTCTCAAATCTTCTCCATACATAATACCTCTTGCCTTATAACTTGGGTGTATCCCTTGCCTACAAAGTTTGGCATACTTTGGAGTTCTACATGGAGCAAGTAGAGTACCAGACAACCTTGAAGGATCACTGAAGAAAATATCAACAAGGAGGAATCAACAGAATTGTTCTTCACATCATTAAGGACAATTCATAATTGCCCAACCAAGTAAGGTCGTTTTGTTGCATTTTTTTTGCTTTGTAAGAAATTTTCCATTTTGCTTAGTGTTAGAGTAAATGGCTTCTCAAGGTGGGAAGGATAAAAATGGTGAGAAGGGGAAAAACCTAATGTCCTCTTTCCATATGGAAGAGGATATTATAAAACCAAATGAAATAGGTATATAAGATTTAAACTTTAATGATTATGAGGATATGGAAATGAAGGAGATGAAATAAAAAATCTCTAGTATAGAAAACAAACTTGAGAAAATGATGGGTCTTCTTAGCTCCTTAATGGGAGGGGAAGGATTGATACTAAAAGAAATATCTAAAAGTAGCATTGGTGAGGGAAGGAAAAAAAATTCAGATAAAGGATTGAATGAAACCATAATTGAAAAGAGTCCCAAAACTAGAGACCAAGGTATGGTATTCAAAGATTTAAAGGCACCCACTTTTAGTGGAGAAGAGAAGGAGAGAAATAAAGATGTAGTCCATATTTTTCTACAAAAATGGCAAGATTTGTATCTTTAAGAAATATGCCTAATCATAACCTTCCCATTAAAGCTAATCTATCCTTACAAGGCAAAGCTTGTAAGTGGTGGATGAGTTTAGTGGGAGCTAGGCAAGTACCCGATTCTTGGGATTCATTCAAGGAATTATTCTTAAAGGAATATCTTCCTAAAAATGAAGAAGACCGAAATTGGGAGGAGTGGGATAATTGTTCTATGGAAAAAAATAATTTAAATCTCACTCAATATACAGCTTGCTATAGAGAAATTGTCTTAAAGCTTAACGGAATAGACAATTTTCAAAAAGCAAGAGGCTTCATTAGAGGCCTGAAAAGGGAGTACAAGAAGGAAGTTCACTCCAAAGAGCCAAAAAACTTGGATGAGGCTTAAGATTTGATATTTTTTTTGAGATGATACCATGGGTAATGCTAATCGTAAAGAAAAAGATAATTTTTTTTATATAAACCTCATGGATAAAATTTTAGCTCTCAAAAAAAGAAAGGGTTTTTTCTTTAAAAAGGAAGAACCTTCAAAAAAGCAAAAATCCAATCCTAATAAGTTTCTTAAAAACCAATATTTTGAGAGAGCGGTTAAAGAAAAACTTTGTTTCTCTTGTCTTAAGCCGAGAAATGATAAAGAGAATTGTCCTAAGTCCCAAAAGGACAAGAACTTATCAGGAATGGTAATGATAAACCTAAAGGAAAATTAGTGCACACTATTCAAGTGTTAACACTTAAGGATTCTCCTAAATATAAATTGGCTGAGGATTGTCATTTTGATGAAAAGCACTGTTGTATGGTAGAAAAATCTATGTGAGAAACATCATTTAGACCATATTATTTGGTTTGAGTGCATGCAAATATTAAAGATATAAAATTTAGAATCCTCATAGATGATATGGCCATACACAACTTTTTAAATTACAACTTGGTTGAGAAACTTAAGTTGCCTCAAGTCCCAAAATCTCATAAGTATATAGTATCATTATCCAATGGCTATGATAAAGATGAGTGAAATACTATGGTAAACTAAGTTGGGATAAAGATTCAAGAGTATGAAGCACTTTTGGATTTTCAAGTGATGCATTTGTTGATTGAATATGTAATTCTTGGAAGAGAATGGTTATTTTCACTGGAGGAAACACTTTCGAGAAGCTATTTGCATAATACACTAACATTTGAGCATAAAGAAAATTTTATTACATTGCAGGGAGAGCGTAATGTATCTTCTTCTCCTTTGATATGTAATATTGAGCTCCAAAAGCTTTATCAAGAGAATGAAGTATAAAAAATGTTTTTGTGTTATGCAATGCCTCAATTTAAAAACCATGGTGAAAAGTTTGATTCAAGTATTTGTGAAGTAATTAATTCTTCTTTGAGCAATTTATTAGAAGAATTTAAAGATGTTTTTCCATAAACATTTCCAAAAGGTTTACTTCCGGATAGAGAGATAAATCATCCCATAGAAGTTTTAAAGGATTCAAAGCCAATTAGTAAGCCACCTTATAGAGTAAATTTGACTGAAAGACAAGAAGTTAAAAAATAATTGGCTAAATATTTAAAACAAGGCTTTATAAGGTTAAGTAAGTCTCCTTGGGCTTCACCAATATTATTAGTGAAGAAAAAAGATGGATTTGTGCGCTTGAGCATAGATTATTGTGGATTGAATGCAATCACAATAAAAAAATATTGTGATTGAATACAATCACATTTTTTTTTAATTCCTATACCTAGGATGGATGAGTTGTTACATCAACTCAATGTTTTAGAAAGATAGATTTAAGGTTTGGATATCATCGAGTGAGAATTTTAGAACATCTTTTGGGCACTATGAGTTTTTAGTTTTACCTTTTGGTCTAACTAATGCTCCCGCTACTTTCATGATGATGAAAACTATGCTTCATCCTTATTTAGGAAAATTTGTGGTGGTTTTTATATATGATATACTAGTCTTTAGTTGAAATGAACAAGAACATTTTGATAACCTTAGAGAAGTATTTCAATTATTGAGGAAAAATAAATTATTTGTTAAAAGAATCTAAATGTGATTTCTTCAAAAAAGAAGTGAATATATTAGACACATAGTATCCGAGGAAGGGATTTGGATGGATCCTGATAAAGTTGAAGCTATATTGAGATGGAAGGCCCCATCTAATATACAGATGAGTTACAAACCTTTTTAAGACTTGCAGGGTTCTACAAAAGTTTATAAGGAATTATGCTAAGATAGTTGTTCCAATTACGAATGAGCTTAAAGGAAAAGGAAAACAATTTAGTTAGACTCATGATCAACAAACTAGTTTAAAAAAATTAAAAGTAGCAATAGCTACTGCTTCTATTTTACAAATAGTGGATCCAAACGAACCATTTGTATTGGAAATGGATGCTAGTAATTTTTCTATAGGAGTAGTTTTATTGTAGAAGGGAAGGCCAGTTGCATTTGAAAGTAAAAAGTTGGACAAAGCTCAAAGTAACTATTCAACGTATGAAAAAGAACTATTTGCAATTGTGCATTCTCTTAAAAAGTGGCATCATTATTTGTATGGTGCCAATTTTGAAGTATTATCTAACCATAAAAGTCTTAAATGGTTAAATACTCAAAAAGGAGTTAAGAGGTAGGAAGGCTAGATGGGTTGAAATCGTACAAGAGTTTGATTTTCAAATCAGATAAAGAAAAGGAAAATTTAATGTCGTGTCAAACGCTCTAAGTTGAGCACCCATGATAAATGAGTTGAGCTTTACTCAACTAGAAAGTGAATTGCTGGCTCACTTAAAAGGAAAATGTGCTAATGACTGTAGCTTAAACTATCAAGTAGTTTGGAATTACTTGATTAAAAAAGACAACTCTCAAATAGAGAGTAAAGAAAATGTAATTGCTAGTGATATAAGGGTGTCACTTAAAAAAGATAGTGGTTTAAAGAAATCACGTAAAAAAGGGTCAATAATAAGTGAAAACGATCATTGGAAAAATTTTCCATCTATAATGGGTACTTGTTATATAAAGGTCGCATTTGTGTACCTAAAGAAAAAAAATTTCGTGAGGATATTTTACTAGAATGTCATGACAATCCAAGTGCGGGGCACCCGAAAATTTCTAAGACCTATGCACTTGTTAAGAGACAATTTTATTGGGTAGGTTTAAAGAAGGCCGTCCAGAATATTGTTATAAAATTTCCTAAGTGCCAAGTCAATGAGCGCCTAAAAGTAGGTGGAATATTACAACCATTACTCATACTTGAGGGTAAGTGGGAAAGTATTTCTATGGATTTCATAGTGGGACTACCCCCAACAAGTAGAGGGCATGCTTCAATGTGGGTAGTAGTGGATAGGTTAACCAAGTTGGTACAATTTATACCAACTAAAAAAGACATAAAAACACCAAAATTGGCTAGAATGTTTATCCATCATCTATCTAGATTATATGGATTGCCAGCAGATATAGTAAGCAACTAAGATACAAAGTTTACAAGCCATTTTTGGAAAGAAGTGTTCAAAAAATTAGACACCAAACTTAGTATGAATACATCTAAACATCCATAAAGAAAAGAGATGAAAATGGTTAATCAAGTCCTCGAAGATATGATTTGAGTATATGTTAATCATAAGCAAAATAATTGGAATGTACTGTATCTTCCATTATTCGAATTTTCTTATAATAGTCTTCTACTGGTTTTAGTCCATTCATTCTAATGTAAGGATGTCAACCTAGAGCACCCATAGCAATTGGGTCACAAAAAGAAAAGTTGTAGAGTGTAAAAGACTTTCTCAAAGACATGCTAAACATTGCAAGAAGCAACATTAAGAAAGCGTAGAATCGTTCTATTAGTTATTATGAGAAAGGTAAAAGAAGACCAATTAATTTTGAGGAAGGTGATTTAGTTTTTTAAAAGTCAAAAACTTTAAAAAGTGGAAAAGTTCCAAAGTTAAGTCCAAGGTATTGTGGTCCTTATGCAATACTTAAAAAAATTGGAAGTGTAGCTTACAAGGTAGCTTTACCTGAAGGTTCTAGGGTACATCCTTTCTTTCATGTTAGTAGACTGAAATGCAAGATGGGAAACAATGACAACGTCCTGTAAGAATTTTTAGTAAAGTGGAAAGATAAACCAGAAGAAGGATCAACTTGGGAAAGAGTGGCTACACTGAAGAAAAGGTTTCCTAAGTTTGTTTTCGACGAGGACCAAAACTTCTCTTTCAAGGGGGAAGAAATGTTATAAGACTGACTGGAAACACTAAAAGGTAAGACTAGGAAAGATTATTTATATGTAAAAAAAGGTTTACATATAAATAAAGGTCAGGGGATTTCAAATAGGAAATACCTAAGCAATGGTTAACAGGCATTAAAGTTAAAGTAAAAAAAGAAGTAAATGCATTTAGTACACAATGGAATCCCAAGGGACACCAAAAGAGGGCATCCCCTTCTAGGGGTAGTTAAAGAGGCATTGGTTAATGATGAAAAGGCAATGTTTAGCCAATGAAAGTCAAGGGGATGAAGTTGGAAGGTCATGCACCACTTAGGCATATATAACCATGAGTTTAGGGTCCATTTGGGATATGGTTGGGTGGGGAATCAAAGTACTAGTCTTACAAGTCCTCAAGCTTATAATGCAAGGAGCATTACACTTAAGCTCACCCCTTTAAGTCTCTTCACATAGGGGGGCTCTTTTGGAGAGGGTGTCCTTAGCCAAAGGGATCTCAAGGGGAAGTGATGGTAGGCTTGGGTAGTATGACTAGCCTTGGGTGGGAGAGGCTAAGAGGGTGACTTTAAGTCTATTCACATGGGGGGAGAAGAGTTGTAGGACATGTCTTAGAGCTAGAGCCTAGCCTCTATGTGAGTGCTACCTCTGGGAGGGGAAGGGGAAGGGGTTTATATAGTTGCGGAGGGGAGGGGGTGACTGCACAAGGAGGGAGTGCATTAGTCTACGAGCCTCCTCAATTTATGGCAGAATCAACTTCATGGTTGTCAAGTTATAGTCTCTCATTGGGTCTTCAAGTCTTGAAACTAAATGATTAATTGTGTATAGAAGACTCTAAAACTTCTAGATGAACTTGCAAAAGATCCACATAATAGTGCATACAATTGTTTGTGGTGTGTATTTTAGGTGTGTAGCATGATATAGTACAAGTACATTGTCAGGGAATCATAGATCTGGTTTTCTTGGGAATCTCACTATATGAAGAACCATTTGCCAGGTTCTACACATTATTTAACTTTAGATTAGAGCTCCATTTCTCTTCCTTTTTTATTATTATTATTTTTGGGTTTTGTTTAGGTTTTTAGGTGTGTATTTTATGTACATGTTGGGTATTATCATTCCCAACAAGTTCTCTAAATAAAAATATCGAGGAGTAAAAAAGACACGTGGATTTCGCGAAGTGAGAAATAAGCATGCTTTAACCATCCTCTCCAAGTTTTGCATTTTGACACCTACACTTTGCCTTAGCTTCGATGTTAACATCTAGCTTTAAAGGGGGAAACATAGAATCATAAGAGCGGACATGGAAGAGTTCTTGACACAAATGTGGCTTTGAAGAAAGAACCTGTTGTTGACGCAGAAAGGGTGTCTTCAAAAGAGCAGGCTTCGTTTTTGCAGGAATTTGTGAAGATATAACCCAACTCAAAGTGCATGTTGTGGCTTGGAAACTTCCATTTTTTTAAATTAATGAGAAGAAGTTGAAGCTTCACCCAATTTGCCATGCTTGTGGTTGTTTTTGTGAACTAACTTTGGAATCCATGCAAGCGTGGTTGAAGATACTGGTGGATCAATTAGGATTCCATTTCCTTTATCTACATTTTGTGGTGGCAAAGTTAGGGTTGACATTGATGTTGAAGCAGGTAGCGAGGGTGCGTTAGCTTTTGTTTACTTGGAGACCCAAATCCACATGTTTCCAATCCTTATGCTTCTAGCAACCTTTTTGGAATCCATCTTATGGCTTTGACCTTTTGTGTTGGTTCCTTTTTCTCCTTTGCTTTTTATGATTTGATAGGTGTTGAGATTTTACAACTTGAGAGAATGATATGGGCTCCACAAGAGTTGGACTTGAAGTAAATTGAGAGCTAGACTACATCTGAGGTTTTGGTTTCCTTTTATGAGCCCTATGGATCTTCTTTAGGGTAATTAATGGCAAAGTTGCTGTTGAAGAATCTTGTCTTGACAATGGTGTAGAAGGATTAGAGGAACTATCCTAGGATTTACTCTCTACCAAAGTCTCTATCTTGTGACACTCTTTAAGAATTGGTAGTTTCAATGAGGAATGGAGAGTTTTAAAATGAAGAGATATTTTCATACTCTCACTATCATTTGTACTATGGGTAGATGTTATCTAATTTTGACCAAGAATGATTTGACCTTTGGATTTTCTCATAGAGGCATGACCAAAAAGGTGTTAAAAAAGTGCCAATTGCAGCAAAAAATGTCAGTTTTTAGTAGCAAACCAAGCACCTTAGTGTTTTTCTTGTTGTTGGTCTTTACTTTCATATCACTTGGTTCAGCCCAATTGACACAAAGTAGAAAATGAAAGTAAATTATGTGGAGTTTTAGCCTCCATTAAAGCACTGAAGAGCGGGGCTAGGCAAAATAATACATTTCCTTTGTGGTGTTGAAGTTACTGAAGTTAAGACCATAGATTATTTAGCATACCTTACAGGGGAATTTTGGTCAATTTGATTGAGTTGTTTAGATGTTGCTCTTGGGACAATTAAAACCTTTCTCCCACTTGCCATTTGTTCTTTGTAAACTTGCCTTTGAGTTTGGGCTAGAAGTTTCCTTGGTCTCTTCTTTTGGAGGGTTAGATGGCTTGGGAGGAAATCCAAGGGGTGGCGGCCCACAAGGAGCTTTTGGTGAACTAGCCAGTGGCTGCTCCACTTGCAATGTAGCTCTAATGACTTCGGGTGTAGCTAACTTTGATGGGTCTATGCATTACTCCGTAAATGCTATGCTACCAAATTCTTCTCTTATGGATTTTATCGCTTGATCCATTGCTATAAACATCATTTAAAGGGTCGCCTCTTGGACATTGAGATCCTCCGTGAGTACATGTACAAGTTCTTACCAAGGACAAAAAAAGAATTTTGTAGAGATTAGATCTGTAAATGTGCTTGTTTCGAAGCTATGATCCCAATCTTCCTCCCTAAGGATGCCAAATTTCCATGTACTCAAAGGTCCACTACTATTAGCTAGGACAAGATCTCCATGTTGTCTCATCCTTAGTGACTCTTGTTGTACAACCTGTGAAGTCAAACATAGGGCTTGCAAGAGTCAAGGATGCTTGGTGAAACCTCTCTTACAAGATCTATGGAGATTTCTGGGGAACCCATAGAATTTGAGTTGGATTGGTCTACACAAGATTCATCCTTATGTGGGTTGAAGGAGGAGTCTTGTTTAGGTGGTGGTGTTGTGGTTTTTGATAGACTCTCTATAGTGTAATCACATGGTGGAGATATAGCAATGATGTGCATTCATTGCCCAAGGAAACAATCAAGTCACTTGCTAGAGTCTCTTTGTAGCTTAGGCTCGATGGTTCTTTTTCCTTATTAGTCTCTTGTGGAGGAGTTAGTGGCCTGCTAGTAGGTGAACCTAAGAAGGGCATGCAAGAAGCCATTTGTGAGCTCATTAGTGGCCTTTCCCCCTACAATGAGGTTTGGGTTGCTTGAGGTGCCATTGTCTGTGACCCTAGAGCTCGCTGGGTGTATAAGTTGTAAGACCTTGCTCTCGTGTCTCTTTTTATATAGCACATGATCAAGAGAAATCATAAGTTCTCGCTTAAGGTCACCCTCATGATTATGCTTAGTGTTTTTTGCCGGGATTTCATTGTGAGGACTAGGTCTGTAAGCAAGTTGCTCTCAATGTTGTATTCCCAATCTTGCCCCTTGAGAAATCTAGTAGTCCAAGGTTTTAGAGCTCCTTGTTTTGACCTAGCCGAGTTTGTATCACTAGACATCATGCCATTCATTTGCACATCTTGTGAGACTAGCAGGTGGAATCCATTTTTTCATTGGTATCCATAGGCTCGTGGCTTGGAAAGCCCAATGGGGTGGTGACATATGAGAAGTAGCCCTTGATGAGCTTGGAATTGATTTCTCTGCTTGTTGTGAGGTAGTCAAGGCATAAGCTAGTACTAGGCTTTCTTGAGCAATATATTGGGGATGATCCTTGATCAAGTGGTCTATGATGCAACAAGTACAATGGATTTTGTGTCTACTAAAATGTATAGATTGCACAGACTATGTTACTAGTGAAATGAGCTCTAGTTGGCTTATGGAAATGGCAGTTTCTTGTCCTTGTTGCAAAGATTGCATCAGGATTATGCTTGATTTCTTGATTGCTTGGGTAAACAAAGTGGTCTCTAACACCTGATTTACAATCTTTTTAGCTGCTAACTTGCATGTTAGAGCCTCTTGAGCAGCTAGATCCATAGTAGCGGGGTCTCGTATAATGATGGAAGGGACGAGGCCTCATTTGAGAACAATTGCCGTTGTGATTGCACTACACCGTTGATGCAATCAACGGCTTCTTAGATGTTCTTGTCTTTTCGTAATGCCAAAGATTGCTGCATAATCTCGTGCCAATGGATGTAATAAAATTGTGCCATGTGTAGATCCATAAGCATCTCAATTTTAATATCATACTCCGAGTCTTGCCCCTTAAGGATTCCATTGAACCATGTGCTTAAGGGTCCACTAGATGTTTTACCTGCACAATTGAGAGGTTGTTCATACCAATGATATGTGCTTGGCTAGCTTCAAAGATAAGTAATGTGGGATTGCTAGACATTGATGGGGATGCCTGAGTTGCTAGCCATTGTTAAGCCTTCAGTTTTGTCTTCTCTTCTACGTCCCTAACCTTAGCCCAAATTGCCTCTGCTCCTTGAACTTCTTCTAGAGTTCGACTGTCTGACATAAGTGTTTCTCTAGGGCAATGAAGATGTTGTGATCGATGATCAAGAAATAAGAGATGATCATGATAATGAGGATGAGCATGCCATTTCTCATGGTCATGAGGATGACCCTACCATTGAGGATGATGGTGATGTTGATGAGGATGATCAGGGCATCGATACCATTATCAATGGACAGAATATCGATAGTGGAATAAATTTAATCGTAGCCTTACAAATTGATCAAATGGATATTGATGTTGATCGTTTGGCAAGGATGGATCTTATTGAAGATGAGATCGAACCCTAACCAATCCGTCTCACTGTATCGTTCTAAATTGATGACATTTCTATTGTATATGTTGTCTTTTAATTATCATCTCATGATTTATTTTTGAATATATTACATTGTTGTAAATGCATGTAGTGGGATTGTGTAATGATATATACTGTAATGTACTATGAGATGGTTTAAAGAAATTTGTTTTTAATTTTGTAAAGGAATGGAGTTTTTCTTAATAATGTCCTCTGTTATCGCGTGTAATAAAGCGTGTATAATTGCGTGTATATACACGCGCTGGTACACGCGTTTCTGAAACCACAATACACGTGAATGTAGATGCCAATATACACGCGCCCGATACTACTCATATACATGCGCGACCATACACACGCCCGTAACTTATCACGTGTATCGAACGCGGGTATGGCAGCAGTGTCTTGTAGTGTAAGTGCAAACGCCCGTAACTTATCACGTGTATCGAACGCGGGTATGGCAGCAGTGTCTTGTAGTGTAAGTGCAACTTCTTTATATTCATGGTTAGGGTATTAAAGACACTTTTATTATCTTACTTTGATTAAGTATGATGTTAAAGTTAAATTGGTGGATGCTAAAGAATAAAATCCAATAACATTTTTCATTGAATTTTTCTTCATTATGAATAATAGTATATGCATCATTCTATGATAATGGCCTATATGAGAGTGAGATGTACATGTAGCACCACAATTTTCCATTATGAATAATAGTATATGCATTATTCTATGACGATGGTCTACATGAGAGTGACCATCATCATGGAATAAGCTTTTATTATTTAAAAAAAACATGCATGAAGTAGAGATGTTCAATTAGTATCTTATGTGTATGTGTGTAGTGCATGTAGTACATGTAACACAAAGATCACACATGGATGCACATGCACAATCACATGCTATTTTAAGTGCATGTAGTACATGTAACACATAGATCACACATGGATGAACATGCTATTTTGAACTATAATATATATTATGCCATATATATATGTAGTTATTACATATATTTGTACATATATTTATAGTAAAGTTTCTCTATAAGCCTAATATATATGTGTGTGTGTGTGTGTGTGTGTGTGTGTGTGTGTGTGTGCTCACACACACACTCGCACTCACACATGTTGATACATGTAACATAGATCACACATGGATGCACATGCTCAATCACATGGTAATTTGAAATGTAATATTGATCTTTAAGTGAAGTTTCAATTAACATTTGCATGTTTGTTGCCTTTGATTGCATGTGGGGCAAATTTGCTCTCATCAAAGGCTTGCATTAAAATTTATGAAGTTTTTAGAAGTGCTCTCTCTCTCTCTCTCTCTCTCTCTCTCTCTCTCTCTCTCTCTCTCTCTCTCTCTCTCTCTACCTTGAAGATAAATGTATCTATGTGTGTGCTCACACATAGACATACACCCGCACTCACACATGTTGATACACGCGACACATAGATCACACATGGATGCACATACTCAATCACATGGTAATTTGAAATGTAATATTGATCTTTGAGTGAAGTTCCAATTAACATTTACATGTTTGTTGCCTTTGATTGCATGTGGAGCAAATTTTCTCTCATCAAAGGCTTGCATTGAAATTTATGAAGTTTTTAGAAGTGCTCTCTCTCTCTCTCTCTCTCTCTCTCTCTCTCACACACACACACACACACACACACACACACACAAGCTTTTATTATTTAAAAAAACATGCATGAAGTAAAGAGATGTTCAATTGGTATCTTATGTGTACGTGTGTAGTGCATGAGTGCATGTAGTACATGTAACACATAGATCACACATGGATGCACATGCACAATCACATGCTATTTTGAAATGTAATATATATCATGCCATATATATTTGTAGTTATTACATATATTTGTAGTAAAGTTTCTCTATACACCTACCTTGAAGATAAATATATGTATGTGTGTGTGCTCAGTGTGTGTGCTCACACACAGACATGCCACCCGCTCTCACACACATCTAGATGCATGTATCACATAGATCACACATGGATGCACATGCTCAATCACATGGTAATTTGAAATGTAATGTTGATCTTTGATTGAAGTTTCAATGAACATTTTCATGTTTGTTGCCTTTGATTGCATGTGGAACAAATTTGTGTGTGTGCTCACACACAAACATGCCACCTGCATACATTCACACACATCTAGATACATGTAACACATAGATCACATGTAACACATAGATCACACATGGATGCACATGCTCAATCACATGGTAATTTGAAATGTAATATTGATCTTTGATTGAAGTTTCAATGAACATTTGCATGTTTGTTGCCTTTGATTGCATGTGGAGCAAATTTGCTCTCATCAAAGGCTTGCATTGAAATTATGAAGTTTTTAGAAGCTCTCTCTCTCTCTCTCTCTCTCTCTCTCTCACACACACACACACACACACACACACACAAAGGGTAAGCACCCAAATTTGAAGTTTTTAGAAGCTCTCTCTCTCTCTCTCTCTCTCTCACACACACACACACACACACACACACACACACAAAGGGTAAGCACCCAAATTTGCTCTCATCAAAGGCTTGCATTGAAATTATAAAGTTTTTAGAAGTTCTCTCTCTCTCTCTCTCTCTCTCTCTCTCTCTCTCTCTCTCTCTCTCTCACTCACTCACACACACACACACACACAAAAAGGTAAGCACCCAAATGTACAAATTCAAACACACATGTACACACACATGGTAGTTACAATTATGATTTTTACACCCATGCACACGCACATAGTAGTTACAATCATGATTTACACACACATGGTAGTTACAATCATGATTTACACACACATCCACACACACGTAGTAGTCACAATTATGATTTTTACACACACATAGTAACACTTTTGTGAGTTACAAATTATTGCTAAAATTAGAATCGTTCAACACACACACACACACACACACACACACAAGGGTAAGCACCCAAATGTACAAATTCAAACACACATATACACACACACACACAAGGGTAAGCACCCAAATGTACAAATTCAAACACACATATACACACACATAGTAGTTACAATTATGATTTGTGCACCCATGTACACACACATAGTAGTTACAATTATGATTTATACACAAATGCACACACACATATAGTAGTTACAATTATGATTTTTATACACACATAGTAGTGATACTTTTGTGAGTTTTACAAATTATTGCTAACTCACAAATTATTGCTAAAATTAGAATCGTTCAATTGTGGCAAAGACTTGGAAAATGTTGTTTTTTGTATGTGTGTGTGCGCGCACACGCGCGCGCGTGTATGTATAACCCAAAAAATTACAGTTTTAGAGGAGGACCTTCTTTTAAATATACATGTTTTTTTATGTATTGTTACTTTTTGATATTCATGTTTTGTAATTACATGTGTTTATTTACATATCACATCTACATATATGTCATGCATCTACTTACCTATATTAACATCTTACTATATATGTATATATGTATGATTAATAGCGATGGAAGAGGTGACTTGCATTTTTTTAAACACATGAGGAGCACTCTTTCTTTTGAGGAAAGGTTGAATTTGGCTACAAAGTTCAAGTGTCACTTTTTTCATAGTGGATGGGTTGGGGCATGGCGGGTTGAAGTTGCTGGATAGGATGATATTTATAAAATTATTATACATTTAGAGCCATAAAAGTTAGATGAAAATATTGAGCTAATGTATATTAAAGAAATTATAGGCTTGATAGATTTTTAAGAAATTGACTATAATGTCTTTTAAAAGTCTTTCAAACCTATTTTAAGTCTTTGAAAATGTGTTAACAAGCATTGATTTGTAAGGACATTCTATAAATGTTCCTACTAGGCACCTCTTGTATAGGGGAGATCCCATGTTCCTATCAATAAGTTTTTCACCACAAGGAAGAGCCCCCCATAACACTTTCCATTAAAAAAACTTTAAAGTTAATAGGGCCCTAATGTTTCCATAAGCTTTGAAAAATTGTAACCCATTTGGATTATGGCCACCTTCTTCTCCATAATTTATTCAGTGATCTCCAGTTTATTCATTCTAGCAAAAATCAACATCCGTCACCTAAGGATTCCACCTCACACAACTTCTTCTAAGAGCTCACAAGTCCCGTTTCAGAGCAAACGTTGCCTTTAATTGTTCCAAGGCCATCCCATAAATGATTAGGTTTCATGATACCTTTGTGTTATGAAGATAACTAGCCATTCTAATATTCTTTAGGTCCAAAGGAGAGTCAAACCAAGGAGCCCACAGATAGACCACTATAGCAATTTGTCCCCCATGTACCTGTGAGATCCTTTCCACTAAAGTGTTCCAAGTACATACATGCATCTCTTAATAAGCTTATGAATAAACCCTTCTTTACCACAAGATAGAGCTAGAACTGAGATAAAAATATATTGTTTTGCCGATTCATATCAATCCATTTACCCCCTTCAGAACTGACATTGGAGTCATTCATCACCTTTATACACATTTTATCCCAAACGTGTTCCCCTTTACAAAGGGAGGCTATCATTTAGAGTGTAAACCTAAAGCCAGTTTTTCTAGATTGATCACTCCAAGACCCCCTAGTTTTTTAGAACACACAAGCTCCCACTTACATCAAGCCAATCTATCACTTTGACTCAAGTTTCTTTTCCAAAAGAAACTTTTAATAGGCTTCCAAACTTCTTTCCAATGACATTTATTTAAACTTAGCACTGGAAGATAGAACAAGAAATAGGCCATGAGAATGAAGTTGATCACCTTAAATTTTCTCTGCCAAGATAAAAAAACAAAGTTCCATTTTCTAAGTTTTCTCCCCACCTTTTCAATAAGCTAATCAAAAGCCTGTTTATTAGAGATTCCAACACCTACAAGGACCCCCAAATGTCTGAAAATAGTGCCTCTTTTAATTATTTCACTTGTCCAGCATGAGCTGTCAAAAGAAGAATCTGTAGTCAAAGCAATGAGCCTAGATTTCTCAATGTTGCAACTGGACCCAGAGGCAATAGCAAAGCAATAGACAATGGATAGAGCTTCTCTAAGAAACCTTTGTTTAGCCTCCAGAAAAAGGAGGGAATTATCAACAAAGAGTTTAGCTAGAATTTGTTCACCATCATCCAATTTGATTCCTACAATTAACCCCTTAGCAACAACATCCTGAATAGTTAAGATGAAGGGATGAGTGTTAATAGCAAAAGGGTCAAGGGGGAAACCTTGCCTCATAGACCTCTTCAAAGTAAAGCTGCCCACTATTCTTATATTAAAGAAAAGCATGGACTCTACCTCATAACACAAACTAAAGATAATATTGAAGATAAAGGGACTTCGTGGATTTACAAATGAAAGACTAGCTAACCCTATCAAATCTTTGTCCATATCTAGTTGTAACATGATGCATTTTTAGCATAAATGTTAGCATATAATCAATAGGGGGAACTCTTTTTCTTGGTAAGGATGGAATTAAAATAAAAGGAAAAGAAAAATAGGCAAGAAAATATAGACAAAATGGCTTGGGCATGAGATCCTGAATGTCTAGTCAAACTAATCACCTCCATAAATGTCCTCACGACAAAAAGACACTCCATACAATGAACTTGTTGACTACTCACAATGGGCTGCATCCATCTACAAGACCCACCAAAAATGATTTGTTAGCTTCAAGAGCTAAGTGAGCCACCTCCCATGCTTTCTAAACAAGATCAAGGCATTGAGAGCTTTAGCTTGCAAACTGTTCATCCCACTACTAATCATTTCCCTTTGAAAGATCAATTCATTTCTTTTAGTCCAAATCTCCCATAACACAAAATACTTGGCAAAGTTTATAATGATTTCCCGCTCCAGCAGAGGGGCATTAAATACCCCAAAAATTAAATGATTTTTCAACACTCTCCAAGCACAAACTTGTTTTAAAAGTCTTTGAAAACCTGTTAACAAGCATTGACTATAAGGACATTTAATCATCAGATGTTTAATTGATTTTGTTTGTTGCTAAGACACCTCTTGTATAGGGCAGATGCCATGTTCCCGTCGATAAGTTTTTCACCACAAGGAAGAGCCCCCCGTAACACTTTCCATAAAAAAACTTTAAAGTTAACGAGGCCCTAATGCCTCCATAAGCTTTGAAAAATTGTAACCCATTTGGATTCTGGCCACCTTTCCCCCCATAATTTATTTAGTGATCTCCAGTTGATTATGTCACACAAAGAGAGAGATACCTGTTTGGTTCTAAGAAAGTGAAAATTTATGTTAGAAGGCCAAACCCAATCGCTTTAGCAAAAATCAACAACCCTCACCTGAGGAGTCCACGTGACACAAACTTTTAAGGATTCTTCTAAGAGCTCATGAGTCCTATTTATAACAAACATTACCTTTAATTGTTCCAGGTCTCTCCAACCACCACAGAGAGGGCCATCCCATAAATGATCCAGTTTCATGATACTTCTTTTATGAAGATATTTAGCCATTCTAATATTCTTTAGGGCCAGACCAAGGAGCCCACTAGATAAACCACTATAGCAAACTATCCCCCATGTACTTGTGAGATCCTTTCCACTCAAGTGTTCCCAATATATAGACCTACATCTCTTGATAAGCTTATGAATAAACCCTGCTTTACCATAGAATAGAGCGAGTTGATATCTTTGCCGATTCATACCAATCCATTTATCCCCTTTAGAAATGACATTGGAGTCATTCATCACCTTTATACACATTTTAGCCCAAACCTGTTCCCCTTTACAAAGGGAGGCTATCAATTTAGAGTGTAAAGCTAAAGCTAGTTTTTCTTGATCACTCCAAGACCCCCTAGTTTTTTAGGAGAACAGACAAGCTCCCACTTACACCAAGCCAAAAATCTATCACTTTGACTTAAGTTTCTTTTCCAAAAGAAACTTTTAATAGGCTTCCAAACTTCTTTCCAATGACATTTATTTAAACTTAGCACCAAAAGATAGAACAAGAAATAGGCCATGAGAATGGAGTTGATCACCTTAAATTTTCTCTGCCAAGATAAAAAAACAAAGTTCCACTTTCTAAGTTTTCTCTCCACCTTTTCAAGAAGCCAATCACAAGCTTGTTTATCAGAGATTCCAACACCTACAAGGACCCCCAAATGTCTGAAAATAGTGCCTCTTTTAATTATTTCACTTGTCTAGCATGAGCTACCAAAAGAAGAATCTTTAGTCAGAGCAATGAGCTTAGGTTTCTCAATGTTGTAACTAAACCTAGAGGCAATCCATCATCCAATTTGATTCCTACAATTAACCCTTTAGCAAATTAAGAGGTAAGATGAAGGGATGAGTGATAAATTATAATGGCAAATAGTAAAGGGGAAAGGGGGCAACCTTGCCTCACAGACCTCTTCAAAGAAAAGCTGCCCACTATTCTTGTATTAAAGAAAAGCATGGACTTTGCCCCAGAACACAAACAGAAGATAATTTTGGAGATAAAGGGACCAAAGCCCAAAGTTTGCATGGATCTACAAATGAAGACTCGCTAACCCTATCAAAAGCTTTGTCTACAACTAGTTATAACATGATGCATTATAGATCTCCCATTAATAAAACCATGCTGATGATGAGACAACCTGATTAAAAACTGGAGTAAGCTTGTTAGCAATTATTTTGGCTATCACTTTGTACACCACAATAAGCATTGTGATGGGCCTCTAGTGTTTGGGTTGAGTGCACACATGCAATTTCGGAATACATTTGTTTAAACCCAATTTCAGGCCTGCCTCAGCCTCCCCCTCCCAAAACAGCATGTTAGCTAAATGGATAGCTAAATGGCTCACAACAAAAGACAATTGAGACCAAAAACATTGCATGAATTCAATAGTGATGCCATCCCAGCTAGGAGATTTGTCTTTACCCATGGAGAACAGAGCCTCTCTACCTTCATGTAGAAAATTTGCTATCCAACCACCACTGATACATCTGCATGTTTTTTTAATCAGCTTTAGCATCTTATTTTGAGCCTCCTGAACCTGTTCAGACTGCACTTCCTTAGAGCTGATGATTCTATCCAGAAAACTAACATGATCTGTGCCATTTGATCAAGGTTAGATGTAGTTCTGCCAGTCTCATCTTCAACTTGAGAGATTAAATTGTTTCTTTGTTTTTTCATTAAAAAAGAATTTAGAGATCACAGGCATCAATTTTAAAGAAGTGTTTCTTGGCCAAGGAGTCTGGCTTTCTTAACTTGCAAAAAAACAAGGTCCTCTTGTCTTTTCCGTAATCCCAACCATTTCTCATGATCCCTCTTAGAGGCAGTTCCTACTTACACACACTCTCGTTATTTGTGGGTCTCCGTGGGCATGGTAGTCAAAATCTCAGTGGGTATGGTGAGGATGAGCGTGACTTCAGTTATAAAGCTCACATCGTTGAGGAAGCTGCCACAACCCATGCTGCATGCACACCACGGGCTTGTTATCATCAAGGTCTGCCACCAGCAGCAGGGCCTGAGGCAGCAGCAGCTCCGGTTACACACGGTCTCCGACAACTGTCTTATCACCAAGCACCAACAGAAGCTATGTGGCCATAAGCTTGCCCCAGGTCGTCGACTAACCACCATAGCAGCGCATGCCTCCCCGTCTCCACTTGTGGTGGTCTCCTTCTACAAGTTCGCCGACCTTCCTGACTACCAAGCAATGAAACAGCCTCTCAGAGATTTCTGCGAGGAGCTTGTAAGTCTTGCACACCCTAACGTCTGTGTTAAAGTTACTCCAGACGTCTTTGGAAAACCCTAATTTTTCTTGTTTGTCATATAAGAGTCATGGATACCATTATCTTGTTTTGACTTAGCAAATCATGGATTACTGCAAGGAGCGTCAAGCTGAAAACTTGCATCTCTTCTATTATCTCCCCAAGCTGCTATGAGAACGTAATTGTAATAAACAGCGTGTATCAGGAGGTATCATTCTTGCATCCGAGGGCATCAATGGTAGCATATGTGGCATCCGTGATGCCGTGGAGAAGGTTTTAGGGAGTATTCAATCTGATGATCGCCTAGCAAATCTTAGGCGGATCGAATCACCTGCAACCAATGAAGACGAGGAGATTCATAATGGCCACACAAAGAGATCTCCTCTGGGGCCAGATGACGCTGCACCCTTCCGCTGGGGTCATGTGCGAGTAAAGCTCAAAGAGGAGGTATTATGCTGTTATGGATGGCCTTATATTGTTGTTAAAATCAAACGGTGATAGTTTTTGTCTTACTTTAGTGTTCTGTTTGCATGTTTTTGTGATCGTGGAACTTCCAGATAGTGACAATGGGTGTGTCCGGAGTTTACCCATCGAAGCATGTGGGCAAATATGTCAAGCCAAAGGATTGGAACTCCTTGATCCAACAAACAGGCACGGTGTGTTTGTCAAAGATTGGTCTTACTCTGGGCTTCTATTTTTAGCATTGGCAACATTTGTGACAGTCTACTTGGGATGACTAGTTCATTTTTATGTTAAGCTGTGCAACAACACCCCCCCCCCCGTCCCTCCCGCCCACCCCTAAAGAACACACACTCAAAAGTATAAATACATATGCAGATGGTTGTGGATGTGCGGAATGTTTACGAGATCCGGGTAGGAAAGTTTAAAGGAGCAGTGGATCCAGAAACAGATTCTTTCAGGGAGTTTCCTACTTGGGTAGAGGAGCACCTTTTAAAGCGCATGCACATGGATCAACCATGTGCAGTTGGCTCAGAAGTGACATCTTCAAGACCACAAAGGATTGCTATGTATTGTACTGGTGGAATAAGGTGTGAGAAAGCCACTAGTCTTTTGTTGAGCAAAGGTTTTACCGAGGTATGCAGATACTTCATGCTTCTATACACAATTTCTTGCATGCATCTTATGATGAGACATTACTTAATAAATTGATTTTGTGCTCTACATTGCTCAAACAAGGGGATGGTTTTTGCATGCATGTTATTGCTTTTTTGGTTGTGGGCACATGCAATTAACATTCTGTGTGATATGAGTCTCTAGTCTAATACATGTAATATCTCTGTGTCATGTGCACAGTGTGTATCTACCGTGTGCTACACGCACGCAAGAGTGTGTATCTACCGTGTGCTACATGCACGCAAGACTAGCTTCGAGGTTTGGGGAAGCCTGGAGCTAGGCAGGCTGATTGGCGAGCTGAGTTAGGGATAGACTAACGGGCGGGCACCCAAGTATGGACGGGCGGGCGCCCAAGTGTGGACGCCCGATGACCGGCCAAGAGCCTATAAAAGAGTGGCCAAGGTTAGTCATTAGTCATATAGAGTCTCGTGAGATTTGTGAGAGCTCTATAGTCTGGAGCCTGGATCTAGTGTAGACGTGCACCTGCTTTACGCAACCGAGGCCGGCAGCAATCTCGAGGCCCGCGAGGGTAGCTTCGTGGCGGTATGGGACGTCGTGAGGTAGAGATTGGTCGGTACGTCAACCTAGTTAGCTCAGCTCGTGGCTCGGTGGGGACAGCCAAGATTGTGGGCTTGCCCATGGCTGTCATGGTCGGGTGGTGAGTCAGGCCTGCACCCCCGTCTTGTTTGTTTGTTTGTTTGCAGGTTTCGAGTCTCGTACCAGGAGCGTTCTACGAGGAGATCCTATGGGGATTTGACAGTGGTATAAGAGCATGCCTTGTGAACGAGCAAGTCGGTAGGTAGAGAAGATGAGGTCGAAGAAAGGTATGTGTTCAAGAAGCTTGCTGTTTTGTTTATGCATACTGCTGTTTTTTCAGATTAGTATGTGCTTTTTTCATCAAAGAAACCTGTGATGAGGGTGTAGGTGGTTAGTAGGGTTGTTTGCTTTGCAAGAAGAAGGTTGAAGGTGTTTGTGCAGTCGCATGAACAAGTTGTGAGAGAAAACAAAGAAAAAGCAAGTTTGCTTTTGGTTGAACGAGAGAGAGAGAGAGAGAGAGAGAGAGAGCGCAAGAAGCGATTGTTGGCGATGCTGATTGCGGGTGCTGGTCGAGTACTGCTGGCCGGATATAAGCGTTGCTACCGGCTGTTGTAGGCGGCCAGGCCTACGCAGACGGCTGGGCGCAAGTGCAGGCAGAAACGAAAGTGCCGGCAGCCACGATCACCTGAGCGCAAGCGGCACCGGCAGAAACGAAAGCGTTGGCAGCACGGTAGGCGACGGCAGCAGCGCAGGTGACGACAGCAGACAGGCCGGCGGCACTAATTCCGGGGGGGGGGGGGAATAGTAAAAGCATTCTGCTGATTTGGGTGCTTTCGTTTTTTTTAAAACATTAAACTTAAAAAAAAAAAGAGTTTAAAGGTCCCTAAGGTTTAAAGGTGTTTTTTTTAAAAGAAAATAGAGAAATATATATATATATAAAAACACAAAAGCAAAAGCTCAAGTTGCTTTTGGGGAAGGTTATATAAACCCCTTAAGTGGGCTTCTTGCCACACATCTCTCAAGTTTTCAAGCTCTCAAGCTCTCAAGTTCTCTCGCACTATTCTTGTGCAAGATCGAATTTTGTCTCCACTTGCCCTCTTCAAGATGTCGACCCAAGAATCAGAGTTGGAGCCCCTTGTCGAACGCGAAGGCTTGCCGGCTAACGGAAGACACTGATGCCGATCTTTTTGACGATTATGTGTCAAAATCTGATTTCCAAGAGTTCAAAGTAGCTCTCGAAGTTTCTTCTTTGAAATGTCAGGCACAAATCGCCGCCCAGATGCAAGCTTTGCAGAACTCCATCTCTCTCTTGACCACTACCCTATCTACTCTTTCGGGTATGGATACCTTGGCCTTTATTTTAGGCCCCAACATTACTTCGGAACAGTTCGGGGGCGAGCAAAAGCAGCGTACCAAGGAGATCGTGGACACTTGGCTACATAAGTGGCAAGTCCATTTTGAGTTTCATCCATATGATGATGGAAAAAAGATCCAGTTAGCAGCAGGTTTCCTCTCAGGCAAAGCTTTGCTTTGGTGGAAGGAACTCAACCCTAAGCCAATAACTTGGGCACAATTTGAAGACGTCTTCAAGAAGGAATTCCTTAAGAAAGAGGATGATTATGATGTTGTTGCCCGGTTTACCGCTTTGTGAAGGGATTCAGCTGTTAGGGTTAGGGTTTGGAAGGTACTTCAGCAAGAGGTGTGAGAGACAGAGAGAGGAACACGACTGCTCATCTATTGAGAGTAATAAAAGTGAAAGTACAATAGCCACATAAAGAAGTGACATAATGTTAGACATCATCCCCTACTTGCTGGCTTCCTATTTGGTGTCCTATTTTAGCCTCTAGGGCTGACCATGTTAGTCAGAGGGACTGGTCACCCCTCACTCATATTTTATCCATATTTATTCCCCATTTTATGGTCTTGGGATTTTCCCCAGTCGTGGAGGTCCTTTATCCCTAGTCGGCTGCCTTCATGTAGAGGTATATATATAGCCGGCATGCCTCCCTCATATTTTCACTGCTTGCATTGCTTGCCTAGCTTGTCTAGCTGCAGTCCCTCACTTACGAGGTTCTCCCCTCTTGCTCGGGACATGTATTCCTTTTGATGATGATATTGAGAGCAGGTTCTCACCTGTGTTTCCTCTCCATCTTTCTCTCTCTCTCCCTCCTGTGTTTCCACTCTCCCTTCTTCCGCTGCACATTCTATCATGGTATCAGAGCGCCGGTGATTTTCAGCGTTGGATGCTCCCTCCTATACCTCTTCATATCTGCGTTTTTTCCGCCCCTGGACAGACCTGTGTCTACAGCAGTTTGCAACAGTTCTCAGCGTTCATACCCCCCCTTAGTGCTGGTCGCCTGTTTTGTACAGGCCAGTAGCAGCATATTTGCTGCGTTTTTTTCTCCTACAGGTTTCTGATGTTGATTTGTTGATCTGAGGCTTGGGTGTACCTATTTCTTCAGCGTTTCCATATTCAGCCCCTTATACCTCTGCGTTTTTCAGATATGCAGCCATGGCTGTTGTGTTTTTTTTTTGAACCGATCTTGCTGGTAGCTCTACCTTCAACTGGGCTTCATCTGTTGGACCCGAAGGTACCTTCTCTTCAGCGTTTTTCCTCGCAGGAGGTGTGGACACTGGTTGGCTTGAATTTTCAGGTTTGTAGCCCCTTGTTTGGCTGCGTTTTCTTCTCCAGTGGACACAGATCACTTGCAGAGGGGTTTTTTTGATTGGATTGTGGCTTTGGAGGCAGTTTGGTACTTGAGTAGGATTCTGAATTTCAGATTTCAGTCAGCGTTTTGCTGATTTTGGAGCATCTATACCTGTGTTTGTTCCTGGCCTACACGGTTTCCCGGTTTCTACATGTTCCTTGCCTTCTATTGGTGGTGGAGTGCTATTTTTGCTGGATAGCAGTGTTTTGGCTGTGCTTTGCTTCCCATAGGAGTTTTCTACACTCAGAGGGAGCCTTTCTCTAGCTACTTCACTTGAGGATCAGTTTCGGGAGCTGTGCTGTATCTGTGGAGACATTCTTCTTTGACAGGAGTTTACAGTTATTTGGAGGAGAGCAGTGATCTTTTCAGAGATCCTGAGCAGAGTTTATTTTGTCCGAGCTTGTGTTCTTTGCAGTATTTGCAGAACAAGGAGGGTGTTTTGCTCTTTTGCGGTGTGATCCTTTCACATGGATCTTTTATCTGTTGCTGATTCTTGGGATCTGGTTCTACTTCTGGAACAGTCTTCTACTATCTGTGATGCTTTTGAGGACTTTGTTGCCACTGCAGTTTATATTCCTGCTTCCCTTCCTCATTGTGAGGAGTCTACCTCTGCCTCTCTTTGTGATGCTTCTGAGGATGCCCCTCCCCCTGCCAGTTTTGATGGTTTGTTGTTTTGGAGGATGGTTTTTTGGACCCGGTGGGATGCTTTGGATCTGTGGTTGCTAACCGTGCCTAGGGCACAGTGGTACTTCCAGAGTTTTTTAGATTTGGATCACAATCAGGTTGGGCTTGTACCAGTCCGACGATATCATTTTCCAGAGGGGGATGTGGAGTCCTTTCATCTTGCGATGCTCACCTCAGTGGCGTGTACTTATGTACAGCATTGGGCAACTCATGTTATGGAGTTTGAGCAGATGGACCCCATATTTTCTACAAAGTCTACACATCTTGCGATGCCGACCTTTTCAGAGGATACTTTTATACAGCATTTGGCTACTCTTGGTACAGAGTTGGAGCAGATTGACTCTATTTCTTTTGAGGATTCCAGTGAGGAGCAGTTTGCTTCTCCCAGGATTGGTTATATACAGGATCTGATCTTGGTTGGTTATGAGGTTTTTCATACTTTCTCTAGGCTGGATACACGACATTCGACTTCGGGGAGTGTTCTTACACTTGGGTTTGGAACCATTATTTGGAGCAGCACGTCGCAACCTATATGGTTGTTTTCTTCCAGAGGAACGGTGTACCTGGCAGCTTGTTCTGTTGCTTTTGTAGCTGAGTTGCTGAGGAGATTGCTTGTGGAGCTTTCTTGGTACCTGTTTCTGCAGTCTTTCATCTTTGATCGAGGACGGCGTCTCTGGCTTCTTGGAGTTTGCTCAGCATCCGGTGCTGAGAGGGGGTGTTAGACATCATCCCCTACTTGCTGGCTTCCTATTTGGTGTCCTATTTTAGCCTCTAGGGCTGACCATGTTAGTCAGAGGGACTGGTCACCCCTCACTCATATTTTACCCATATTTATTCCCCATTTTATGGTCTTGGGATTTTCCCCAGTCGTGGAGGTCTTTTATCCCTAGTCGGCTGCCTTCATGTAGAGGTATATATAGCCGGCATGCCTCCCTCATATTTTCACTGCTTGCATTGCTTGCCTAGCTTGTCTAGCTGCAGTCCCTCACTTACGAGGTTCTCCCCTCTTGCTCGGGACATGTATTCCTTTTGATGATGATATTGAGAGCAGGTTCTCACCTGTGTTTCCTCTCCATCTTTCTCTCTCTCTCTCCCTCCTGTGTTTCCACTTTCCCTTCTTCCGCTGCACATTCTATCACATAAAAGGTGTGTTCACATGGTCCGGCCATAAAGTGTGCCAGGTGGACCAAATCACTTATAAACTATTATGAGTGAAACTAAGCTAAAACTGGGGAAAAAACCTCCACTAACTGAAGTAAAAAGTGTCCCAGTAATCTACTGATGATCACAAGCACTCCTCTAGGTGCATACACAGCAAAACCCAACAAACCCCCCTGGAGTGATATGTGATCACTGTACATCATCCACCAAATTCAAAGCAGTGCGGAATGCTTCGAATTTCGGATGTGGTAATGCCTTGGTGAAGATGTCTGCCACATTCTGATCTGTAGGACAGTAGATCAGACTGATATCACCTGCCTGGAGTCTATCCCGAACAAAATGATAGTGAATCTCAATGTGTTTCGTGCGAGCATGAAACACATGATTCCTGGCCACGGCAATGGCACTCTGACTATCAGTATAGATAGGTGTAGGCTCCTCCACTGAAATATCCATATCAGTCATGAGACGACGCAGCCAGACACACTCAACGGTAGTAGTGTAGGTTGCTCTGTACTCTGCCTCACAAGACGAAGTGGCTACTGTGGTCTGTTTCTTGCTTAGCCAAGAAATACATGAAGAGCCAAGAAAGAAACAATTTTCACTAGTGGAATGTTTGGTATCAAAATCACCAGCTCAATCTGAATCGCTGTATGCATATAACTGCATGTCACCCTCGTCAGGATAAAGCAATCCAAGAGACAAGGTACCCTGCAAATACCGAAATACACGCTTCACAGCTTGCCAATGTGACAATCGTGGATTGTGCATGAATCTGCTCAACTGAGATACGGCATACTGAATATCTGGCTGTGTAGTACACAAGTAAATAAAGCACCCAACAGCCTGAGCATATGTAGTGGCATCAAATAAAATACTGTCATCTTGTAGTGACAGTTTCATCCCAGGCTCCATAGAAGTGCTGATAGGCTTGCAATCCTGAAATTTAAACTTTTCCAAAAGTTTAGCAACATACCGAGATTGTAACAACCCAATGCCTCTGTTATCCTGCACAAATTGTATGCCCAAATAGGAGTGTACAAGCCCCAATTCAGACATGTCAAATGTCTGTCGCAGTCTCTCTTTAAAAGTTGCAATTTTGTCATCATTTGATCCCATAAGCAAGAGATCATCTACATAAAGACTGATGACCAGCAGATCTTTCTCTTTTTTCTTTACATACAAAGTGGCTTCTGATGGACTGTTCACAAAGCCTTGAGTGAGCAGGAAAGCATCTATCTTTGCATACCAAGCTCGTGGAGCTTGTTTCAAACCATACAAGGTCTTTTTCAGCCTGCATACTCTCCCTTCATGACCATGTTCTACAAAACCTATGGGCTGATATACATAAACTTCCTCCTCGAGGTCCCCATGTAGGAAAGCAGTCTTGATGTCCAACTGGTGAACAATCCAACCACGATGTGCAGCCAATGCAATGACACACCTAAGTGTCGACATACGGGATGTAGGAGCAAATGTCTCCTCATAATCAATGCCCTTCTTCTGTGCATAGCCCTTTGCAACTAGACGGGCTTTGTACCTGTCTCAATGGATCCATCTGCATGTCTTTTCAACTTATAGACCCACTTAGTACCAATGGCTTTCTTGCCTTTGGGCAGATCAACCAAATCCCATGTTTGATTCCTTTTAATAGAATCAAGCTCATCCTGCATGGCTTTACTCCAATGCACATTGTCTCGTGCATCCACAAATGAATCAGGCTCATCATCATCCTGTAAACTGGCTGCCATAACCATATTTAAATCCATGATGTGTGCATGCTCATTGGTCCGTGTCTCCCTACGAGTACGACCAGCAAGAGGATCCTCTAGATGGCTGTCTTGTAATGTCCTCAAATACCATCTAGGTATGTGTCTGACCTGTGGAGCCTGCTGCCCCATATTTGGCTCAACTTCTGGCTCAATTTGCTGCTGAATTTCTACACCACCTTCATGATTGGCTGGCTGTCCTGTACCCTCATGGGTTGGATCACCAACTGTGGAATGAAACTCCATAGGTAGTAGACCTTCAAACACATCATTTTCAGCCTGATTTACATCATAACCAGCCATGGATATTTCTGATTTTTCATCAAAAATCACATCCCGACTAGTGAATATCTTCTTGGATAGTGGGTCATATAACCGGTAGCCCTTGTTCTCACGGCTATACCCAACAAAAATACATTTTGTGGCTTTATCATCCAACTTCTTCCTCAACTCTTTGGGTATGTGTGCATATGCAAGACACCCAAAAGTATGAAAATGTGATACCGAAGGCTTGCGGCCATGCCAAGCCTCAAAAGGAGTAATGGAAACCAATGTCTTTGTGGGACATCGATTTAAAATATGACAAGCACACATAACAGCTTCCACCCAAAAGATATGTGGTAGCTTCTTTGCCTTTAACATACATCTGGCCATCTCCATGAGTGACCGATTCTTCCTTTCTGCAATCCCATTCTGCTGTGGAGTATAAGGAGTAGTATACTGATGTTTGATACCTCTACTCTCAAGAAAGGAATTCAACATGTGTGACACATATTCCCCCCCTCGGTCAAAACGGAGAGTCTTAACCTTGCATCTTGACTCTGTTTCAGCAAGTGCTACAAAGGCCAAAAATGCATCATATACTTGTGATTTCTGTGTCAACGGATAGACCCAGCATATACGAGAGAAGTCATCAATAAATGTAGCAAAATAGAAGCAACCTCCTAATGACTTCGTCTGCATGGGACCAGAAAGATCACTGTGTATAAGCTGCAACTTTGCAATTGCTCGTAGAGCCTGATCACGTGGAAAGGAAAACCGATGCATTTTTCCCAAAATACATCCTTCACATATGTGATCTGGAGGCTTCTCCATAAGAGGTAGGTCTGTCAACATGTTATGTCGCTGCATAAGCAGAAGACTACCAAAATTTACATGCCTCATGCGAGCATGCCATAACTCCGCATCAACCATAGCTGGAGTAAGAGTGAATGCATTATAAGCAGACTGATCCACTGGCTGAAATGCATCCAACTGATAGAGTCCATGACATAATGTACCAGTAAGCATCAAAGTCAAAGCATTAGCTTTGTCTCTGACCATGCATTTGTCATCATCAAAGTGGACTTGCATACCACACTGTGCTAAAGAAGAAATGGACAACAAATTCTTCTTTATCCCTGGTACATATAAGGCATCTGTAAGGCGAAGAATAGAGCCATCAATGGCTGTGAACTGAATCTCCCCAATGCCACGAACTGGATATGAAGCATTATTGGCACACTGAACGGTTTTGCCAACAGGGGCAGGGCCTACATGACAAAACAAATCCCTGCGAGATGTGATATGCTTTGAAGCACCACTATCAAAATACCAAGTACATGCATGCTCTGTCACATTGAGTGCCTGTGAAGACCAAGAGGCATCATAGCTGCATGTGTAGAAACAGTAATCCCTGTCCTCAACAAAAGAAGCAGTCTCCGGAGGAGCTTTAGAGACATCATTTACAGACATCCCAGATTCCTTTGCCTTCTCTTTGGCAATCCTCTTCCTACACTCTGTGATGTAGTGACCTGGCTTGTTACGGTAATGGCATTTGCCCTTCTTCTTGGGCTGTCCATCACCTTTCTTGGTATCCTGAGATGAACCACCATCACCTAAATTCTGATTTGAACTCTTTGGCTGAGATTTGCCTTTCCCTTTTTGACCTGTCGTTTGAGCCAAGACTCTATGTACTGCGGGAACTGAATGGCAACTACCTGAGTCACCCCTGACCTGCCTGTGGAAACCTTTCACCTACCATCTCCGACGTACCTGAAGCTCTGAACCTCCTGAGGCGATGTTGGAGCAAACTTCCGTCTTCTGTGGAAGAGAAACCCCCTGCTGCTGCCAGTTGAAGCCAAAACTTATCTCCTCCTTTGATGATGGATGTCATTCTTCCCTGAGAGTTCATGGGTAACATGTATGCAGGACTGACTGCTAAGATGACTGCTAAGATGACTGCTATGCAAACCATGTGCAACCCTATATGCTGTGCAAGAATGCAGGTGGATGGGTTACTAATGCAGACCTAAGGGAAAATCCCTAAGGGTGGCTTGCAAAATTTTGAGAACTGGGTTTAACTGTGTGGAAGCGATAAAAATGATGACTGATTGAATGACTGATGGAATGAACATGTTCTAAGGCTGGTTACCCTGTAACGCTCTGATACCAATGTGACATGTGAGAGCTTATGACCGTAGTAATCACAACCTTAGTCTATACTTAACTGCACTTAATGATGTTTAAAAGAGACAAACAGATATGTGTCAATGCAATGCAGCTATATTAGATGAATGAATGATGTTACAATGAGATCCAAATGGATCTGTACTGCTGAATATGCTGCCTATATGCTGAATATGCGGGATGAACTGCTGTCCACTCTTTCCCTTGTCTCCTGGGAAGGAAACACTGAAGGGAGGCTTGGGAACAGATGCTGAATGCTGATGGAATGATGAAACGCAGACCTGTTGGGCTGAACTGAGTGCGTTTGCTGATGTTGATGGCTGATGATGATGATATGCTGAAACGCAGGATGATCCAGAGGAGGCTGCGTTTGCTGAAGATGCTGATGCGTTTGCTGGACTGCTGTTGAATGCTTGTATGATGCGCTTGGAATGCTGAATGCTGAGATGACAGGCTGAAAACGCATGCTGATGCTGATGAGGAAGCGTTTCTCTTTATAGGCGGGTATTGATGCTGGTCGGCCAGTATTGCTACAGTCGGCCAGATGCTGTATGTCCACGACTGCATAAATAATGCCAATCATAGCATAAATGCTAGTCGGCTGATGTAAAATGCCCATAAAATGCCTGAATAAATCATGATTAAATGCTTGATGAATCTGATGATGCTAATGATGCCATAGAATGATGCCATGTCACTGTACACCTGACTGGTGTGCACGTGACACTAGACATATCATCTCCTTCATGCATTTTCTGATTTTCCAGCTCTCTTTTCAAAAACGAGATCTAAGCCTCATTACGAGCAGCATACATCTGCTCCAAAGTCACCCATGCATTCCGTGAAGAGCTAGCTGAACGAATATGAGGTATTATAGACCTCTGTACTGACAATGCAGCTTGTGCATCTCTGGCATCCCATGTCTTCTGAGCATTTGTTCTTTGAACAAGCAGAGGCTGACCGTGTGCCTGTGCCTGTTGTCCTCTTCCACGAGCACCCCCTTGGGGAGGAGTCTCTGGAGCCAATGGACCTGGACGTGGTTCATCACCACTAACAAAATCCCAAAGACCTTTTGCCACGAGCACATTTCTCAGCATAAAACTCCACAAGGAGTAGTTCATGCCATCCAACTTGTCTTCCTTAGACAAGTACGTGAACACATCACTTTGCTGTTGATTTGCCATTATGCTAGTGCACAATGCTGTACCTGTGTATCAAAAAACCCAAAAGCAATAACCCTGAAAGCAATTGTACTCCACTGAATACAGCTTACCCAAATATGCCTGCACTCTCAATCCTTTGAATGTGCAACACAATGCACCACTGACTGAGTAGAGCAGCAAAAATGGCTCACACAGTGCTAAAATGCCCCAAAAATGCCCAAAGTTACTGCACCCAAAACCTTGCAAAAAACCTGTAGAGATTTCTTTGCAAGAAAATCTGCTAGTCTAGGGCAGAATTTTGGGTGTTTTACCACCTTTTCAGGAAGGCAGCCAAGGGCTGCAGACATGTACCTTTTTGTACCATAGTATATACTGAATTTCCAGCACTTCTCTCTCTCTCTCTCTCTCTACTCTCTCTCTACCTGCGTTTTTGCATCAGATGGTGCGTTTTTGCATCAGAATGTTTCCAAGAGTGTTTAGGGCTGAAAGAAGACTACCCAGAGCTTCCGCGTGTTACATTGGTATCAGAGCATCAGGCTCAGCAAAGCTAAACGCTGAATCAGTCCCAGATGATGGTGTACAGGTCCAAGGTACAGGAAAGTACACGGATTCGAAGCCCAAGGCGAGGAGCACAGAAGCGGGAAGAACTCCCAGGAGGTTTGTTGGTGGTGTTCCACAGTGCCAGATGGGGATGGCAGTTCCGTGAGCCAGATAGGTTCTCAGGTAACGGTCCCAAGGGAGGTTGATCCTCCAAGGGTGATGTGAGAGTGCCAAACTCAGTTCCAGGAATGAAGACCAAGACGGTGTTCAAAGTCAGGGCAGGAATGGATTGTGGACTAGAGGAAGACCAGATGCATAGATCTTCATCAGAGACAGAGTGGTTTGGAAAACAGACTGGATTTTCAGAGAAAAAGGGCTGCCAGGAATGGATGATGACAGAGGGACTTCGGGACAGGATTGGGATGATGACAGTCATCCAAGAGCAGGTTGGATTCCCGTCATCAAGTTTAGCAGAGGGGGATGTCATGTGCATCATAGATGCCATGGACATTCTCAGGGGCTAGATCTAGAAGAGGCAGCCAGATAAAGAGTAGAACCAAGAAGATGGAGTACAGAGCACTTGTGGCAGTGTAGACTGGCGTGGAGAACAAGCTGAAGAGAGCACTTGTGGCAGTGTAGACTGGCGTGGAGAACAAGCTGAAGATCAGAAGTGTGTCGGCTGCAGAACATTGGTGCTGGCTGCACAGAAAGGACTGTCGGCTGCTCATGGAGGTGGTCGGCTGAACCAGCAAACAGGGGCAGCATCAGGCGCATCAAAATCAAGGAAGAGGACCAAGTCGGCTGAATTATTAAGCATTTAATGCATTTAATACTGGCCGACCAGCAGTCGGCCAGTCTACCCTTTGTCCAAGGGACCTATAAAAAGGCCCAAGTACTCATTGTTTTAGGCATTCAGCCCACTAGGGGTTTGGATCAGTAGGGTCCTAGTCTAGGGCAGAATTTTGGGTGTTTTACCACCTTTTCAGGAAGGCAGCCAAGGGCTGCAGACATGTACCTTTTTGTACCATAGTATATACTGAATTTCCAGCACTTCTCTCTCTCTCTCTCTACTCTCTCTCTACCTGCGTTTTTGCATCAGATGGTGCGTTTTTGCATCAGAATGTTTCCAAGAGTGTTTAGGGCTGAAAGAAGACTACCCAGAGCTTCCGCGTGTTACAGTAGTACACTAGCACCATAACTCGCGTCATCAAGCACATGACAGGTATCGGGTGTACCAATCAATGTGGTCCATGTGATAAAATACCACAAGCTTTGAGGGACCAATTGATTGCGGAGAATTGTCCTGCAATGGGTGGTGCAAGCAGTGTTAGAGGTGGTGAAAGTACGCAAGATGCTCTCCATGATGCTTTTATTGGAGATGTTACAGGTTCAGGTACACTAGATGAGGGTGAAAGTCTTTTGGCTTCAGCCCAATCCACCAGAGGCAGGAAGAGGGCACGTATTGCCGATGATGAGGACCTCCTGCCACAAGATGCGAGAGGTAAGGAGAGGCAACAAAGCAATCCACTCTGCGTTCTTGTATCTCATCACAAGCTTGGGTAAAGGAGCGGCAAAGGGTGGCAGAAATGGAGATTTGTCGTACTCTTATTGAGTGTAATATATCCTTCAATGTGTTAAGGACAGACCAATGGAAAAGAATGGTGAAAGCAATTGCGCAGGTAGGGCCTACTGAGACGTGGACAGGTCTTGAGTATACGAAGATGCGTACATCCATGTTGGATAAGCAGAAGGCCTTGATAGACAAGGCGCTCACTCCTGTGAAAGTAAGTTGGCAGGAGTTTGGATGCACTATTATTTCAGATGGGTGGGCAGACATTCGCAAGAGGCACATAATCAATATCCTTGTGTCATCTTGCTTGGGCACCTATTTCTTGCGTGCCGTGGATGCAGGGAGAGCAGGAGACAGGATCACAGGGGAGTTCATTTATGGCCACATTCGACAGGCTATCCTTGAGGTTGGGGAGGACAATGTTGTGCAGTTGGTGACCGACAACGCCTCTAACTGCAAGGCAATGGGTCAAATGGTCAAGGCAGAGTTTCCACATATAGTGTGGACTCCATGTGCTGCCCATTGTCTTGATTTACTTATGGAAGACATTGGAAGCTTGTTTGGGTGCAGCCCATTGTTGCAGATGCTGTAAAGATCACCACCTTCTTCCGCAAGAAGCATCAGGCTCTTGCCATCTTTCGGAGCCATAGCCCTTTGGATATGGTGAGCCTCCAAGACCAGGTTTGCCTACATATTCTTGGTCTTGGATAGGCTCTACAAGATAAGAGATTCACTATCATCAACAGTTGTGGATCCAAGGTGGCGACAGATGCATCATTCAGAGGATGAGTGTACAAAATACTTGCAGAGGCGGATCTTGGATGATGATTTTTGGCAGCAAGTTCATAGCCTTTCAGTTGCACTTAAGCCCGTGTATGTCCTTCTCCGACTTACAGACATGGAGGGCTCAACTTTGGGGCTGGTCTTTCATTTGTTTATGCAAATGAAAGACCATGTTGCTCAGTGCTCCATGATGATTGCTCAACGGTAAGCAATAGTTCTAATTTCTTCCTCTTTCTTTGATTTTTATGACTTCTCGATTCTCGACTCTCATGACATGTCAGGACTGACATGTGTACACTTAGCACTATAACCTAAGACAAGTATTTTCAATCTCTCATTTTCAGCCGAGGGATCTTGGATATTGTAGACAAACGGTGGACATTCATGCCGTCC